>NW_024104363.1:1139394-1739394 GCF_003945595.2 Pipra filicauda | reverse complement strand
TATTTATTTGTTTATTTTGTTTTGTTTTAAGAAGACTTTTATATCCTTTTTGCACTTTTTCCCTATCCTAACCTTGACCTACTAAAGAGGCCATGAAGGACTATTTTCTGAAAGTGAGATTGGCTTCATTAAAAAAATAAATAACAAATTTTTTTCAATTCCATATTAGATTACTGTTTTGTCTACATGGTCTTTTAAAACCACTTGGAAATTTCACTTTTTGTATGCGGTCTGTTTAAGTGTTGCATCTTGTCATGTTGCCTGTCATTTCATGGCTAGTCATAGTTATAAGAGACTAGGTTTTATTCTACTAATCACTCAGTTAAAAAAATTCAGAATATTTCTTCCTCTGCCAGTGAAACAGAGATACAATTTCAGTTCATATAACAAATCTCCCTCTTTTCTCCCTAAAACTACTTTTTAAAAAAACATGATAATTGTTCACATGGCACAGTGGAAGAATTTCATTATGGAAAAGTGTATGGTAGTTTTCTATTTCAGGGTTAGATTTCTGGCTAGTGTAAGTCAAGACAGTTTTAAGTTTCAAGCCACCTAATAATAATAGACTATTCATAAATCACTAGTGTGGTTTTCCCTTCTGACTTTCTAATTAAAAAGCATTTATGCGGTTAGAAGAAGGGATTTGCGAACACACATGAAGTGGCATAAATCACTGAATCACAGAGTATGCCGAGTTGCCACATAAAAGACCGTCGCCAGTCCTAAACAAACCTAATAGGCTTTTGGGAATGAAGAAAGAGTGCATAATATTTGATGTTATATTAGCCATTTCATATTTCAGTATAAGCATGGCAAAGGTTTAAATTGTTGTTCTTCCAAGAAAGACAATTTTAGGATACCGTATAGTTATGCAATGCATCCTCTGTGGTGTTTGTCTGTCAGTTGTACTGCTGTCTACATATCTGACTTATAAAACCTATTATGCCAAATAATAATTTTTGTATTGCTACTCAACAAGTATATTTTACTTTACTACCTTCTCTTGGAATCTGCAGAACTTCTATTAGCTTAGCTTTGCTAACACTATTAGGCACCCTTTCTTTGGGATAATGGATTTGTCACTTTCAGGTTTGAGACATTTAAGTCTCTTCTGGAATGTGTCAACAAATGGAAAAGGAGTAATGCACCGAGAGCTATGTTACAAATGTTCTTAAGCTTGAATGGAGTTGTCTTGAGATCCTCCACAGCGAAGGACAGCTTCTGCAGGTACTGGTTTATTTTGATGCAAGGCAGCTTTCTTGCCCTGTGGGCTGAGATATCGAAGAGCCACAGGAAGGGTCAAATAGAGATTGGAAGGGTGAAAAGAGGCATGAATAAGTCTTTGTGTTTAAAATGCTTATTGACTTGGAAATGCAGTTAAAATAAAAAATAATGCAAATTAATTATGATAATTTATAGCTGAACAACTGAGTTCCTTGGAGAAGGGTAATGAGAAGTTACTGTAAATGTTTAGTTAACAGAGCTAACTGCTTTTAAATGTCTACACAACTTAATTCCTTGAGGAGTGAGAGTGAGCTTTTTAGTCTGCCACTAGTAGTTGCAGCCAGTTTTTTGTTCTGAAAGAAAAAAGAAACTGTTGGATGTTCCTCTTCCTTGACTAGTGATTGCATGCTAGGAGAGAGAAGTTTATAGGAAGTTCAAAAGGAGATAGTACTTCCATTATTTGAGAAGTACTGATGTAGAATAACCTCATCTGTGTGAAAAAAATGAATTGGTACTTCCTGGAAGGAGTAAAGGTCACGGAATCTCTGTTTTTGTACAAACATGAATATACATGCTTCTGAGCACATGCACATATATGTGTCTATCATAGTAAACAGAGATAGCTACAATTATTTCTCTATTTTATTGGAATTACTTTGTGATGATGAGAAATAAGAAAATATCCAAACTAAAGCAGCTTCAGCAACATTAATTTTACTTTGCTGACACTTCAATGCAATGTATAGTCTTTTCTTAAATAATCCTGTGTTATTCTTTCTCCCCTTCACAGGATGTCCCTATTTCAGAACTTCTACTTGTTGCCTTTTATCCTTCCTTCCTCTTCAGGGAAAGTCTCAGGCTTTTGAGTTTCTTCAAAGGCTCCAGTAGATTTTATAAGGCCTCAATTGAACATACAAATGTTTCTTGCTATGGTAACGAACCCAAAACTTAAAAAAAAAGTCTTGGGTTTCTGCTTCAATGCTAGAAACCTTGGTACAAATTCATCAGTGAGTTTATGTTAGCATCCTGTTCGTTACAAATCAAAGCATAAAGTTTCAGTATTTGAGTGTGAAGTAATTGTTAATGACATGGCTAGAATAAAGGTGGGGTTCATCTTAATTTAAAAAATATAGATTATTGAAACAGAACTTGGGTTTTTATTTAGAATTAAGTTCAGTGGGGGTCCATCCAGGACTTTCTGATTTTTTTCAAATACCTCTCACCCTATGTCTTAGGCAGATATGGTGAATACTCACAGAAAGCAAATGGAGCATGTGGGATTGAAATCCTGCCTCTTCTCTGGTTACCATAATCTCAGATTTAACACAGCTTCTTGTAGCTGATGGCTTCTCAAAATGTAAGGTGTAAAACATGAGCAACCTGTCTGTTTCTAGTAACACAATAGCTGCACATTTTCCTTTTACATGGTTAAATTACTTTATATTAAATAAGTATAATGACACAGTAGAATAATTGAAATAGTGTATATAAAATGGGGAAATTACAAACATTTTTATTATCTTTTAAAATAATAGCATTTCAAAGAGAGGAATTAAAATATATACATAATATTAAGACAGAACTGATAACAGAAGGCCATAAATTGTCCTTGCATACTAAATGTTGTAGTCAGTCTAAATAACCTCAAATTCAAACGTGGTGACAAGTTCTAAATCTCCAACTGTGAGACTAATATAGAAAAAGGATTTACACGTTGAAATTATAGCAAAATGCAGAATGAAATATATATGCAACTAAATATATTTTGGTTATGTAATTAATTTATTTAGCTATAGTCCATTGAGTAGGACTACATCAAATTTTCCAACCAAACTTTTTTTTTACAGAAATTTAAATAAAAATTAATTTTTTTTTAATTTTACTAGCTGAATTTCTTTTGTGTTGTGAGCTGTGGAACATATCAGGAATATTATTCTTTTGTTCTTATGTTCTAGAAGTTCCTATGTTGCTAGTCTCTGAGAATGTCCCCATCATGTTTAATGTTGTCTACTCATGTAAAAAAACTGTTTTGGCCGTCTATGAACAGAAGAGATAGTGTACACATTTTCCTCTCTCTCAGTATACTTGATAGGGTTCTCCAAATCTGCTGCTGCTTGTAGGAAGGGCTGCTACCTTTTGATCAGCCTTACTCCTTGAGGCCTCATTTGGTGACATCTTGTTTTGGTATAGTCTCTGACTGGTCAACCCCGGCTCACCCACATCAGTCACAGTTTTGAAACCTTTTATAGCCTACTTAAAACTGTTATGCAGCTGGGGGAACCCTAACTTACCCAGCAGTTCCTTGTGGAGAAGCCATTCCATGTGCTTGATTATCAAACTCATC
The DNA here is from genome assembly GCF_003945595.2 of Pipra filicauda. Classification (NCBI taxonomy): domain Eukaryota; kingdom Metazoa; phylum Chordata; class Aves; order Passeriformes; family Pipridae; genus Pipra; species Pipra filicauda. The sequence goes on along the minus strand of NW_024104363.1, from coordinate 1,735,826 downwards.
TAGTCACACAGAGAGGCAGCTAAACAGTCGTAGATTATACTAAGCCATAGAAACCTAGATTGAGAACGCAAGGTGAAAAAAGGCTTGAAGATTAAAAAAAAAAAAAAAAAGTGGTGTTTCTTGATGCTGAGAAACTCATGCATAAACTATGACAAAGGAGCAGAAAAGGTGTGAGAGAGGGCAGACGACCACATCACAGGGCTAGGTACAAAGTGAAACTGAGGTTAAAAGGGAGTGAAAAAAGAACTGGAGAAAACAGGCAATCAGAAGAGAAGTCTTTCAAGAAAACCTGTTTTGAATATTCAAATGTTCCTGATTTGACCCCACTTATGGCTACTCCTGTCTTTTGGGATCACATTCGTTACTGCAGCTCTTTTCTGAAGATGATTATGCTCCTAAGACCACAGTGATGAGCACTATGGTGTATTAAACCATGAAGTAAAGGATACTGTACACTCTAAATTGAAAGAGGTTTTCAAATGAAACAGCAAAATCTCAAGACTTATGTTAACACCCCTCATTACACAAACCCAGTCAGACTGGAATCCTTCCCTTTTCTTCCTGCTGCGGTTATTAGGCATATGTTTGGGGTTATTTTTCATTCTGAGGAAATTGGTTGATTAATGTAATTTTGGTCAAGAGTTAAAGACTTTTTTGAAGAAGTCTTGCAACTTTTCTTCAAGACATTCGTATTCTAGATCAACCTGATCCCTGAAATCTCATTTCATTCCCGATGAGGCCAACTGGCTATACCTGTGGTGACAGTACAAGAGAACTTATATTGTAGGAGTTGCCCATATTTCTAGTTAGTGGAAAAGTTTTTCAAAATGAGATAATCTGAGTAACACAAGACTGTGATAAGTATTAAAGCAGTCATGCTTTGGACTTGACAGTTTAAAAAATCCGTAGATTTAGAGCATGACAAATGCTACCAACTATCTTAAAGTTAAATTGATGGTCTAGAAATTTGTCATTATGCAAATTATTAAAATTTTGGGTTCAATATCCCAGAAGAAGACAACATATCGATTGTTCAGTACCAAACTGTTATGGAGTAGAGAAGTGAGAAAAAAAGTGAATTCATTTACAGAAGATTTATTTTTTGTGTGTAATAGGGAGCATAAAACAGTAAGAGCCCAGTTACCTAGCTGTCACCTGCCTCCAGAGTACAATCAAACACTGCCAGTGAATCAATACCCTGGGAAGACTTTTTTTTTTATATAGCTGGAGTTTAACATGAGGCTGCAAGTGCCCCAGACGGCAGGGTCATTTGTTCCTTAGTGACTTTTCACAGTAAACAATTGTGGTCCCATGACATGACAACAGTAACTTACCAGAGATGAGTAAGAAAAGCAAAGAAAGCCCCAAATCTAGATCTCTGAAGAAGACCCCTGAGAAAATCCAATAAATCCTAAGAAACACTAGTCAAGAGTATGGTAACAGGAGCAAATGGTGCAGTAAAAACCTATTATATTATTCACTTGCAGCCTAGCTGATCTATTTTATAAGGAATTTCCTCAAATTTATTTTCATTAAAAACAGGGTGGTATCAATGCTCACATCACCCTGTGTGCTTCAGGCAGAGATTTAACTTTTACATTGTTGCTTTGTACTCCTTTTTTCCCTTTTCTTAATGCAAAGCCTAAGACGATGTGAAGGATGGATTCCAGTGGGTACTGTGTTGCTAATTTATGAATTCTGTGCCTTTTAGAGATTATTTTGTTGAAATTAGTGTAAGACCTGGTGATGCAAGATAAGAAGAAAGAGTGTTAAACTGCTTATACATTTCTTCTGAAGTTTGAAAATCCTATTTAGAGACCAACTTTAACATGATTTAAGACTTCCAGCAGTGTTCCTGGAAGCATAAATAAATAAAGCTTGAAGTTGTGAGAGTGGGTGTATCTCAGCTTCTATTTCTTTTGGGGAGTGTAGAATGTAAAAGTGGAATTCAGATTTGACTGAATTTAAGAGTCTCGTGCTTGGCACTTGCTGACTGTGTGACAGCAGCGTGACCACACTTTAAAAGGACATACTAAAAGAGTGGAAAGAAGAATCTTTAAAAGTGTGCTGCTATGGGGTTGAGTTTGCGTCTTTAATAACCGTTAAATAACCAATAAATAATCATCCTGAGTTTTGCTGTTAAATTAAATATTTTTTTAATTTTTGTTACTTTTTTAGTAAAACAACCAAGCATCAGCTTCTAGATCCTTTTGTGTTCATCTAATGTGAATCATGTATTCTGGACAGCATGCTCTACCTGGTATCCCCAGGTATCTCTGAACAGTACTTTGTGGACCAATTATATTTTACAAGTAGTAAGCAAATGGTAACTAGTGCTGAAAGGCTGGATACAAACTGCAGTATAAGGAGGTTGACCTGTTCTTCTTTAATAATTCTGTTACTTCGGAAGGGTAGGAAAGAAAGCTGTTTTATCTTCCTATCCAACAGGTACCTTTTAGAAAAATCCATTTAAGAAATGTGGGGAAAACCTTACCGTCGAATCACTTTTTTTTTTTTTTTCTTATTTTTCTTCTATGTCTCTACTGGTTTCAGAAAAGTTTCAGCGTAAGTTAAATTTCAGGGTTTCACCTGTGGCACAATGCACATGATCATAGTACAAGTGAGTCCTGAGTTCCGTTGTGTCTGTTCTTAGATTGTTCATTACAATGGTTTATTTTACCCAAGGAAGAGGCTGAAGTTTTAGCCACTATTTACATTGGACACACTTCAGGAACATGTTAAACATGTGTTTCATTTTAAGAATGAGAATAAAGAAGGCCCAGATGTTCGCCTCAATCCAAGATATTTTCATTAACTTAATTTTTTCCACTGAGATTTGAAAGGCTCTATTCGGTAAAACTTCAGCTAGAAGAAGTGTAAGGGTATGTACAGTGATGATATTTCAGACTAGTCTAACCTTTCAGGCATTTCAGCAAGATTATATCAATTTCAGTAACAATGGAATTTCTGAAACAGGGAAGACTTTCATTTATCCCATAACATAGACCAATCCTTAGGCTAAAGCATTTATCTTGAGGCATCACCACTTTAATGGGTATTATTGATTGTTTTGAGCAAATAGCATTTTGTTTTCCAACTATTTATGTACTTTGAAAAGTCCTCAGTCTGATACAGCAGATATCTTCAAATACTCAAATTTTAGGGGTGTAGCAAGAGTATCTTGCTGAATTCTCTTTGTGACATTTAAGGGAAAAGTAATAAAACATTGGTTTGTTTTTATAGAATTCCAAATAGAGGGACATAAGAAGAGATGATTGGGTTCAGAGCAGGCCATCTAACCAGTATTCTGTCTTGAAGAGCATGTATGTCCTTCAATAAGAGTGGTAGTTATGGGATGTGGAGCAAGCATCCATAACTCATCCCTAATTTCCCAGTCTCCGTGCATTTTCAAGTCAGGAGATTTTCTGAACTTGATGCTGTTTATTTTTTTACTAACTTCCATTACATATTTTAATAGAGTTGAAGAATTAAAATTTTCATCTGTTTTAGTAGCAGAGGGACTTCACGGGTGTCTTCTGTGAGAGGAGATCAAGAGCTGTACCCATGTCAAACAAAGCCAGTTACAGCTGGCTCCAAAACAGACCCACTGCTGCCCAAAGCTGAGCCCATCAGTGATGCTGGTGGTGCCTCTGCCATTAACATATAACATATATATAATATGTGCAATGTTATTACTATTTAACATTTTAGAAAGAGTAAAAACTGCTGTGCAGAAGTTGTAAGAGAGAGAAGCATAATGTTTAGCTGGGATAAAGTTTGTTTCCTTCACAGTAGTATGTATAGGGCTGTGTTTTGGCTTTGTGCTGAAAACAGTATTGATAATGTAGGGATGATTTTGTTACTACTGAGCAGGGCTTGCGCAGCATCAAGGCCTTTTCTGCTCCTCACCCCAGCTGGAAATGGTCACAGCCAAGGCAGCTGACCTCAATTGACCCAAGGCATATTCCACACCATATGGAATTATGCTCAGCATAGAAAGTTGGGGGAAGGAGAAGGAAGGAGGGCATATTCAGAGTGATGGCATTTTTCTTCCCAAGCTACTGTTATGTGTGTTGGAGCCCTGCTTTCCTGGGGATTGCCTGCCCATGGGAAGTAGTGAATAAACTTGTTTTGCTTTGCTTGCATGTGCCGTTTATGCTTTACCTATTAAACAGTCTTTATCTCAACCCACAAGTTTTTTCCACTTTTATTCTTGCAGTTCTCTTCTTTTAGACAAGGTCAGTGAAGAATGAGGGGGAAGAAGTGCTCTAGGCACCAGAGTGGAGATTCCACAGAGATCATGAATAAGATCAGTTTGTTCCTCTGTAGCCCATGGATAATCATGTCAGAACAGATATCTGCTCTGTAGCTCGTGGAGGACCCCATGCTGCAGTAGATGGATATTCCCTGAAGAACTGCAGCCCTTGAAAAGAGTCCACACCAGATCGACCCCACTCTGGATCAGGAATAGTGTGATAAAGGAGGGGCAGAGACAACGTGTTATGAAATGACTGTAACTCCCATTCCTTGTGCCCCTGTGCTGCTTGAGGGAGGGAGGAGATAGGGGAATCAAGAGTGAGGGAATGAAGGTGGGTCTGGGAACAAGGGGAGGTGAGGGTCATAGGGAGTGTCTTTACTTTTGATTTGCTTTTCATTAACCTGCTCTGTTTTTAACTGGCAATAAATTAAATTTCTCTTCCCCAAGTTGAGTCTGTTTTATCCATGATGGTAAGTGGTAAGTGATTTCTATGTCCTTATCTTGACTCACGAACTTTTTCATATTATTTTCTCCCCCTGTTCTGCTGAGGAAGTGGAGTGAGAGAGCAGGTGAATGGGCAGTTGGTGGCCAGTCAAGGTTGAACCACCACAACCTCACTCTTCTTTTCCTAGATTAAATAAGCTTACACCCATCATTATTTTATTGTGGGTTGTTATCAATGTTTTCTGATCTTTTCCTTTTTTCTTACTCCGTACTAACTGATTCATAGTTTTCCTGAAGTGTCTTAGCTTCAACTGACTTTTTCCTGAGCTGATGAACTTTTATATTGCTGATGCATCTGAGGATTAGATTTTCTGTATTCAGCACATCTTTACTTTTTGTTTGTAGATTAACAATAAAACTTCTGGTTCTTCTTTCCCCAGCCAGTAGATATGTACCAGCTTAAGGTGTTGGTGTTAAAACACGATCTGAACCCTGAGACATTTAGGTTGAATCTCAGTTTTACTACAGATCTTGCTGTCTGAACTGGATAAGTCTTCTCCTCTGACTGACCTTTCTGCCTCAGTTCCCCTCTTACATCTCTCAATTTATTATGTTCATTGAGATTGCAAGCTTTTCAGGTTGGGACTCGTGAATATGCAATGTTGAGTACAGGGCTGTGATTTAAGATGGATTCAGTACTACCAGTAAAGATAAATCATGTCATATTGGCTTTCTTGGCATTCAGTGAAAAGGCTGGTATTTCTGCTGTTCATGGTTGAGAATGATAAACAAAGGGACATACACCTGTGAAGTAATACCTTTCCACCATGTAAAAACACAGAACTATTTTGCATTGCATTTAGGATGTGCATCTCTAGAATAATACTAAAAAAAAAAAAGTAGCATAATGTTTTCTTTAGTTTAGTTTAGCCAAGGAGTAAATGAGAGACAACAGAAGTAACTTTGGCTGGGCAGAATACTTCACATCTTCACAGTGCTGTGTGAGCTATAACTAATTAAACCTCACAGTAGGCAAAATATTTTTTTTGGAAGCAAACCAAAAGTATTTAGATATGAATTAGATCAGAAGAAAAACAAATCACATATCAGATAGTTCTAACAAATATCTCATTTTCCCCCCAGTTTGGTTGTTTGACAAAAACATTTTTAAAAGATGAAAAAATATTTGTGTCTTTTTAACATTTTCTGAATCTAAATTTTTAATTGAAAATTCCTATTTTTCTCACAGTTTAAAATAAACCCTGCACAAATTCTCACCCATACATTAAGATGTTAAAAATCAAAAAGGTAATAGTGGGTGTCTTAACATAGGTCTAAAGATTCTTTATGCAAATAGACTGATTTGGTGGCTAAGTCCATGTCGTGTTACCTTGGTCAGTATAGGCCTGAAAAGCAAGTTCACATCGACTTTGTAAAAACTTAGCAGCAGCAAAATGAAAGGTCTCAATTGCATAGGAAAATGTGTAACTTTATGCATAGATGAGGAAAAAATCATTTCACATTTAGATTTTGTAAGAGCAAGAAAAGGACCAGAGGCAGCTGCACTTTTAATAGACAAAGTTAGTTTAGGGTTGAACCTATTGAAGATAATTTAAGCTTCTGTTTTAAACAATTACCTTAATGTCGAACAACAACTTGTGCCGGATAGTACCAGATTTTCTTCATATGACTGTTCAAGGAATTATAGGATCTTGGACAATTTTTGCTAGAATGACTGTAGTCTGTGCAGTAAAAGTTAGTAAAGGTCTAACTAACCAGAAAGGCTTCAGTCCTGAAAATTTAAGTTCAACTTTTAAAAGTATATTAAAGATACTTCTCTTAATCTTCATTTCTTAATTTTTTTCCTAGAAAAATATTATGCTGTAGCCTAAGCAGTTTTATGTTTGTACAACTTCCAGTAGTCTCACTATTCTTATACTTTAAGGTATGAAGCAGTCATATACTTACAAAAGAGGCCAAGATAGAGAAACATGAAGGAAGAGTCTTTCAGAACTGTGAATTGTTGTAGTTTTGAATGAACATATTGCGAGTATTCAGATCAACAAGATGAAATCTTTGGAAAATATTGCTGTAATTGAAATTGTAATTTAAATTGCTGTAATTTAAATCTGGTGCAGTTAACAACTTTAAAATTCTACCCACCCACTTGCTTGTTGAAATTAATTTAAGATGGTCATTTATGGTAAACATTAGCATTTCTAAATTATCCTGTCATATGAGAGATTATACTTTTAAACAGAAACTATTATTTGAATTTAAGTGCATCCAGTGTAACAGACCAACTTACTGTGATTTGTTTGCAGGCTTGAGACACTTCCTCACTTGACAGAATTAATCTATGGCTCACTTAAACTGTGTTGATCTGACCAGGAATGTACACTGACCCTTTCCTTTTATTTCCTGGGTTTTCCTGTTACATTTTCTAAATCTTGAGAGTTATTCTTTGTGAAAATGAATACAACACACATAGTCTGGCTGAATGAAAATTTGTAATCTCCCCTAACTGAGCATGAACTTATACAAAATGCAGTGGCACTGTGTTCTAGCTTTTTCCTAGTTTTGACTATACCTCAAGCATCCAGTTGCTTGCTAATAGATTTAAAATACATATGATGGGTCTTGTAACACTTAGAGATGCTCTCTTTCTTAAAAATCTAGAAACAAATTGAGTAGCATGCTTTCAAGTGTATATAATTTTCATATTTTTTATTGATAGTTGTAAAGATTTAATAATAGAAGGAACTCAAACTACTTTATACTATTCTGAGTATTCTGTAAAGTACAACCTGGCATAGATTTTATTATTTTGCACTTTGAGGTTCCTTTGGATCATTAGAAGAAATGGTTGTCTACCAGTCTTTTGAGGGTTTCCCCTCATCAATAGCTCTTCAAAATGCAGCCTTTAGCTCCAAACCTGTTGTTTTCAACCCCAAATGTTGTAGACGACGGGAAAAGAATACATGACCACAGAGTTTGATCATGACTTATGCAACTTTATTGCTGCAGGCTTTGTGCTTACAAAGGTTAATAATTAGCCTCATACATATTACAAGCGCTAGCTCATCACTGGCTTCTGATTACCTAAGTTATATTTGCGCAAATGCTGTTTCTTTCACATTCTTATGGTTACTTGTTTGCTATTTGTTCTGCTTTCCCATCCACTTTATTCTATTCTTCTGTCACGTACACAGTTTCACAGATACAGTGACCTTCTAATAGTTTTCCCTTACCGTGGGACCAGAGCTATAGCATCTTTCTCATGTCCTCTTTCTATCAACCACATTTCTGTAATACTTTCCATACCCAAATGATTATTTTAATGAAAAATAATTCTTTATTAATGTTGCCTAACAGTTAACATTTTTCCAGCATTTCAAATGCCAGAACTGCACTAGAAAAGAGTAGTTCTCCCATTGTGAAATATAGACAGTGGCAACAGAGAATACAATATTCTTCTAAATATGTGATTTAAAAAGAATAGTAGTATTTTAAATAACTTTCTTTACAGGAACTTTTCCAGAATATTTTACTAGCGTGTTTTGTTTCTGTTGCATGAAGTATAATGACAATATCTGAGAAATAAGAAATCTATTTGCCACAAATTTTAAAATATATTCTGAACAGTCTGTGTAAGAAGTGAGATAACATGTAGCTATGGACAGAAAATTGAAAATATAAGATCAATCAGCATAACAGGCTAGTAGCTTTTCTGCAAGTCATGGAAAAGAGGAGATGGAGGGAAGAATTTTTCAAAAGAGGGTAATGTGATATTGTAGAGATTTCTCAATCACAAAGAGCAGAAACAGAAAAGACAGGAAAGTACTCGTTCATACCCTGAAAAAAAGTCATATTATGGAAGCTAACATTTCTGGTTTTCAGTCACAAGACACAAAATTTTCAGAAAAAATATTTCCCTGTACACTTTTTTCCTTTATTTTTTTTTAAGGTATAATAAAAAATAATAGAGAATATTCACTTCTGAAGCAGCTTTCTTGTGATGAGCTTTCAGATGTTCTTCACGGTAGATTTTCCTTTCTGTGGAAGGTTCATTAGTGAAACACACTCTGTGGTATCTTCAGGGAGTGTTTATGTGACGGTACAAAAAAAAGAAACACCCTTGGACTTCGGGAAGGCTTGCAACAAAATACTGAAATTAGCAGCTCCGAAGCTTTGAATGCCAAACACAATTCCAAGAAATGAAATTCTAAGATCTCTTTATTTTGTCAACTGTGGGCAAATTAAATAAATAAATGAAAAAGACGTATATCCTAGGGAAAAAAATTATATGGAGCTCCTTACTCCTGTAAGAATCATGTATCACATTGATTTGTGTTTAAAAATTCAGTATATTTACATTTTGAAGTGTTTGGGGAATAAATTCTTTGTGATGTAATTTGCCTCTGATTTGATGTAAGCCTTTTTATGACTTAATAGTTTGTATTTAGCTTTTTTATTATATGTGAGGAGGAGATGAAATTTATGCCTAAAAGATTTTTTGTCTTCCTTAATTTCTGGAAATTTCTCTAATGTTTAGAGGGTTCTTGATCCATCAAGCCAATTTTGCTTCAGGCTTTAGCACTAATACCTCAATTAATTGATTTGAATTCATAATGTTTAGAACAAAACATAAGGTGGGGAAACTGATAAGCCACTAATTTGAATATACTAATTTGTCTACATTGAAATGCAAGGACCAGGCCTTTTGCTATAATTTTACATTGCTGTATCTTGGCTGGAACAAAAAAGGAACTGTATTAGTGTAGCAGAGTTTGACTGTTCTTATCTGCTGACATCCAAATGATTTTCATGCCACTGTAGGAACCAGTAGATTAATATCACGTGTTTTATTGCATTGCAGGGCTAGTTAGTGCTGGTGAATTTATGCATGCTTATGCATAGATATTCATCTTAGTTGAAGACAGTCGTTTTGCAATGCAATTTATAATGGAATCAAATTTATAAATACTATGAAAGTAATTAGACCAGTGTACATGTTGAAGCCATTTCTCTCAAGAGCATAAGCACCAATGAAGTGAGGGTGAAGAAAGTAATTTAAAACCTCAACTGTCTAGACATATGCTTGTTGTCTTGAACAGCTTCAATAACTTCTTGCTCTCCCTTGGCTTCCTCTTGAAGCCCCAGTCCAGTTCAAGTGAGTCAAATTAATGTAGACTTATTATTATATACACCCCCAACAGGCTTATTTACATTTTGATTCACGTAACACTTCTGTTCAAGTACTTTGCTCTACATGATACTGAAGAGCAATCCGTACCATGTAACATGTCACTTTTCCACTGAGAACAATTAGTAAGTCTTTCATCATTTTTTATTACTCATAAAAAAAGATCCAGCAACATGACTTCAATTTCAGTTACAAGGAGCAAAATGGCTAGCATAGTAGAAAATTCCAAATACAGGCTGAAGAAATAAGTCACCAGGAACCCCATGAAGTTCAACACAAAGTGCAAAATTCTGGACCTGGCAAAGAATAATTCTATACACTAATATATGAGGTAGGGGGACAGCTGGACCCAGCTGGAAAGCAGCCTGGTTGAAAATGACCTCGAGGTCCTGATGGACAGTAAGTTGAACATGAGCCAAGGATGTGCCCTTGCTGCAAAGAAGGGCAATGGTATCCTGGGCTGCATTAGGTAAAGTATTGCCAGTAGGTCAAGGGAGGTGATCCTGCCCCTTTATTTAGCACTGGTGAGACCACACCTGTAGTACTGTGTCCATTTCTGGTCACCTCAGTGCAAGAGAGACACGGACATACAACATGAGAGAGAGAGTTCAACAAAGGGACACAAGGATGCTTAAGGGCCTGGGGCACCTCATAAGTGAGGGAAGGCTGAGAGAGCTGGGACCATTTAGCCTAGATAAGAGAAGGCTCAGGAGGGATCTTATAAATGTGTGTAAATACCTGAAGGGAGGGTGCAAAGAAAAGAGAGCCAGGCTCTTTTCAGTGGTGCACAGTGAAAGGACCAATTGGCACAAAGTGAAATGCAGGAGGTGCTGTCCGAACATCAGGAAACACTTTTTTACTTCCAGGGTAAAGGAGCACTGGGAATAGGTTGCCAAGGTAGGTTGTGGAGTCTTCATCCCTAGAGGTATTAAAAATACCTCTAGTCTTGGGCAACTGGCTTTAGGCAGTTCTGCTTGACTGGAGGAGTTGGACCAAGTAGCCTTCAGAGAACCTTTCCAACTTCAAATACTATGGGATTCTTGGATTCTGTATAGACAGTCTACAATTTTTATCATGGTTACATGGCTTAGGATCACAGTTCCTATTAACTTACAGTGGAATTATGCTTCATCTCCTAGAGATGTTTTGAAAAATCTCTGCTGTTAGATCAACACTGACAGTTCTTTTTTGGCTTAGTTTCCAAGTTATGCACTTAGAATTCTACACTTACCAACTTTTGACGTCTTTTTCATGTGTCCTCTGTTTTGCTTTTGTATTTGAGTTTATTTGAATGTATTTGTTCATTTGTGGGACTATTCTGTCATAAAATTATGTGTGTGGCTGTTTTCTTATGTCCCAAACATCATCATTACCAACATGAAAACTCTACATAGATCTCAAATGATCCATGAAAAAAAGTACACCCTTGCAAATGCTGTAATCTCTAGAGGTAGATTAGGCTGCTATTGATTTACTAGCAAGAATCTAATGGTTATAATGGCAATATAGAATCATTGACTAAGTAAGCATTTCTCTAACGATGCTAGGTACAGTTAGACTAAGGATCAAGGATCTTTTAACTGATATAACAGAAGAATTCATGAGTTTGTAGAAATTTGAAAAATGCCATGAAGTAAAAAAAAAAATAAAATTCACTCTTTGAATCATCCCACCACATACATTCTTACAACATTTTTTTTCTGACAATGTTTATGCAGTGATTATGAAATACTGGTCCAGAAATATGCTTTGGTGAGATATGATGTCTTGTCATGTGAGATTGACTTTTCTTTTTTGCATAAAATGATGACTCTTCTCATTGCTCTCTGCATCTTCCTGAGAAGGGGAAGTGGAGAGGGAGTCACTGAGCTCTTCTTCCTGGTATCCTGTTGCAGGACATGTGGGATTGTTTCAAAGCTGCACCAGTGAGGTTTAGACTGGACAGGCATTGTCATGCATTTCTTTACAGCAAGGGTAGTCAAACACTGGAACAGGCCTCCTGGAGAGATGACTGATGTCCCAAACTTGTCAATGTTAAAGGGGAATTTGGACAATGCCCTTAACAACATGTTTAACTGTTGGTCAGTCCTGAAGTGGTTGGTAAATTGGACTGATGATTGTTGCAGTTTCCTTCCAACTGAAATATTCTATTCTATTTTAATTCAGTTTTCTTTAAAATTGTCTCATCTACTTCTACTACTTTTTTAGATAAGTAGTTCCTAAAGTAGCCAGTAAGACTGTTAAATAAAACAAAATGTAAGTTGTGTGGTCACACAAGGGACAGGATATAGGTCTTCATATAATTTCTTTTGAGATATATGCCAGTTTATGAAAAAGTTCTTGGAGAATGATACTTACCATTCTCTGCAATAATATTCTGTTCTTTACTATATGATGTAAAATGTCATTCAAGTTCTGACTATATTTCATGTGTTTCAAAAATAATCTTCATGTGTGCGTATAGGTCTTTATGTATCAAGATTTTTTTAAGATCTTCCTAATACAAGGTATTTCCTTTGAAAGTATTTCACTACTGTTTTATCAGGCAGCAAATAAAAAGAGACACGTCAGAAAAGAAAAATGTTGTTTTGGCTGAAACAGTCACCTGGGACTTGACACGTTTCTTGATTTCCTAATTTACTGTAGTTTTTCTGCACAGGCTTGAGTGAGCCTGAGAGTATGAGGTTCTCTACTCTAATTTAAGATATATACAACATAAATGCATTATTCAAGGTCCTAAAAGTAATTTCATTCAAAGACAAATACAGCAAGATTACCTTCTGAATGTGCTCGTCTTTCTTTATTAACTACAGTAAGGGCAATGAAAATTAGATAAGACTAGATATCTATTTTTAGATGGCAGAAACTAGACAAAAGAAAGTGTTGTTCAGTTTCCTTCATTGATACAGTTTTAGTCATGGACACCAGAGAGCTAGATATGAGATAATATTATATTACCCTTAACAGTCACTTTTATAGTACAACTTTATTGAGCTGTTTTTGATATTCACCTCTGGGTGAGATGAACTATACATACAAGTTAAGTGACTAGATCTTTAATTTTACTATGAAGGAATTTCAATGACAGCTGCATTAGTCTAAATGAGAGGCATCTTACTGAAATTAATTTCTTAGTTCTCCTATCTCTAAAATAGTATTGAGACTATCACCCTTTCTTATTATCTTTATTATTTTATATTAGCTTTTTAGAGACTATGTCTTTTTCAGAGGGAGTTGTATTTTAATATGGCTTATTATGTTTTATTATCTTTCCCTTTATAGGAATAATTTCATCTAAACACACAATCCAAGAATGAATGGAATAAACCGTTTAAGTCTTCTTGTTTGAGAGCTCCAGCTTCATAATTTAAGAATTATATTGTTCATAATTATTATTGAGAATACAACAATTAAATTACTAAATTATGGATTATTATTATTGTCTAGTAATTAGTTATTACAAGGTTATTTGTGCATCTATCTGAGCCTTGTTTCCCAAGATTTACAAAGGTGATCTTGAGTCCTGCAGAAAAGATTCCTAGATTGGGAGAGCCAACCAAAAAAAAGCTCTGCAGTATTTCTTCATTTCCATTTTCCCTGTACGCTACATTCTACAAAGTAATATAAATGTGCAGACCCTACGTGCCAATATAAACTCACAACGATCACTTTGCAGGCTTACAGCCAACATTTGTATTATCAACAGTAAGTATCATGGAGAAGCTGTGTGCAGTCATACTTCAAATTAGATTAAGAAATTAATACTTAATATGTCATGATTTATAATAGTGTATTTTCTTGACAACAGTGTTAGGCTAATTGTTTCAATTAGGTTTGAATTCATTGCTTGTTACTGGGAATTCATATTGATTAAGAGATTAGATACCAGAAAGTATGCAACAATTTTATTGCTTCCCAGTAGTAAAATAGATATGCCAATTTAAAGACTTTTCCAGCGCAACTCAGTATTCACAACACCTTTTCACAAAATCTTGCATACTCATGGATCTGTGTTTGTGGTACCTGACTAAACAATATATTATGGAGGATTCATAAAATATTAAATTTGAAGATTGGGATTATAAAATCTGTAATTAAGGGTTACTTAATAAAAAGTATATTGCTAATTTTAACTATATCTGTCAAATTCATGACAGATTTTTTTATCCCTTAAACCAGTTATTAATTAATTTGAACTGTCATATAAAAAGCCACCATGTAAAAGACATTAGGTGAACAGTTTTTTGAAGTGGGTTGCATTGATGCAAAATGTTCTTTGAAGATTTATTTTTTGAACCAAAACTAAATCCTTCACTGCAGCAAAATGATGCAGAGCACCCCTTCCTTTGAGGAAAATATGCAAGTCTCTAATACCAGGGAAAATGTCATCTTCTCACTTTATAAAATGTCAAGTCACATCTTGACCTATTTCCCTTGGTACATGTGGAATTCCCAATATTGTGGGGCAGCACATCATGAGGATCTGCATTTTGTACACAATTTCTATTTAGTGGGAGACATTCATATGCCAGTTTTTGGTGAGTGTTGTGCCAATTTGGAAGTACCTGCATTGTGAGAGAAGACTGCCTTTGAAGGGCGAGTGCAATACTGGGAGAGATGGGGTAGGAACATGGACCCATGTGAACTGCTGAATAATAGATTGGGTCCTGTGAGAGGGTATCTTTCACCCTCTCCACTGCAACTACACTAGTCTGTGGAACAAAACAGATCAAAGCTTGATGCTTGGCCTAGGGCCCTCTTAGAAGGTACATGACCTCCTGGGTGGCTGATTGGTACCATGGTGTTTACTTTTTAGTGATGGAGTTCACTGGACACGACTGATATTGGGGAATTCCGATGAGATGTCCAGAAGCAGTAGAAGTGCAGCCACAAATGTTGCATAAGGAATGAGCCATATTCTGAGATGGCATGTGAGTGGATCCTTGAGCTAAATGCAATGTATAAGACTTGACATACCTGATTAAACCATTACCTTGTATCTTATAAAAGGAGGACAAGGGAGCAGAATTTGTTCTTTCAGTCAATAATTTTTTTTCATTAAGAGTTTAATACAAATGTTGTTAAACATATTATTATTTGTTCTTAAAAAATCAAATCAAATAAAAGTGAATACTGCTATAAACTGCCATTGAGAGAAAGTAGGAAATTCAGTCCAGACTATTTTTTTTTCAGAGGATTCAGTGCTTGAAATGGGTACAGCTATGGACTCGTAATGACTTGCATGAGATATTGATTCAAATTGCCTTAAACATAGCAGGCAAAAAGCACTTACATTAAAGAAAATTAAATTTAAACACCATGACTCTTACTACCAATGGGTGGAAGCTCTTATACAGCAAAGCAGAAAGTACATAATCCTTAGGGTTTCCAAATTTGCCAAGTGTAAAATTGACATTTGTTGCATCTCTTGCATGCAGTGGCACAGTTCCTTTGTGGGCATACTACAGTAAATCATGAAATTAAACTTTGCAAATGGTTTTGTATCTTTGCCAGTGGGTAACTGTTTACTACATAATTCAAATGTACAGTAAATGGTAAAGGATTCTAATCTCTTTCATCGAAATAGAACCCCACAATCTAAAGAGGTGCTTTGCTTGCCTTCCCAGGTTGGGCAATTGCTCTTCACTTTTGATAACTGGTGTTTCTTCTAACTCTGAAGAAATAATTTAAAGTTTCTGTGTTTGGGGGTTTTTTTGGTTGGTTGGTTGGTTTGGTTTGGTTTTGGTTTTGGTTTTTTTTGTTTGTTTGTTTTGTTTTTTAATACGGGAATAAGGATTTTGGCGCTCTATTAAAGAATACTGAAAATTTTCACAGATTATGTCTTTCCACAGAATAAGGCTCTTATTTAAACAAGTTTTGCCTCCTATTTTAGAATCTATCAATACATTAAGGTCAAAGTGTGCTTGAATCACCAGAGGGAGACTTTCCGGTAATACATGAATTCCTCTATAAAGCTGCTGAAGCTATAATTACCAGATCCCTGAGACTTCCCAGGAAAAAAATATACTGAAGAGTTAAAGTTTTAGATAAATAAAACTGGTCAATGAAGAAAAGTCTTCATAGAGAAGCTGGCCTCTAACTCACCAGAAAGACTGGAAATATGTAAACTAATTCTAAACAAGCTACATGCAGTTTGCAAAGATAAACCTGACCTTGCCCTATAGGTTGAGTCTATATGAATGGAATGCCTTGCAGCTTGGTCTCTCACTTCACATAGTACCTCCCAGCAAAAAAATGAAAAAAAAGCTAGAATCAGACTGCATCAAGATTAAAGGTTTTAGAAGTACCCCAAGGATGCTTATACACTCAGTGAGATCCTCAGTGACTGGTGAGTTTCATAAGGGATGCCTTTACCCAAGCTGTGGTCCATCCAGGTGCATCATCAGTTCCAATGGACAGTTGTTAAGGTTAAAGGTCTACCAGATTTTTTAATGAAAACATAGAAGATCCTGAAGATAAATTATAATATAGATCCTGAAGATAAATTATAATATAGATAAACATAAAGAAAATTTCTGTTACCATTGGTTTCTGCCTGTCTGGAATGTAGAAGCTAGCTTTTTTTAGCTGATGTCTTTTTAGAATCAGTTTTAGTTCAGTATTGAATTGTGCTTCGTTGCCACACTTGTTTGGCAAGCAAAGAACTGACTCGCTATTCAGGGTCACTGGACTGCTATCACAGTGCCAGATGCTGTAACAGTCCAATAAAGCTAACACGATCCCAGATATGGGGGTAAAAACTGGAATGCCTTCATTGAACACACAAACTGCTATTTAAGGGTTTCGGGGACTTAACATGCTAATAAGGAGGCATGGTTATGCCAGATAGGGAATTCCATAATCTATTAGTATTTCCAGTAGCAGGGGTGACATAAGAAAAAAAAGGGATTTACATTTCTCAGATACAGTATTTACATTTTGGGGAAAAAGGTTTGATATTTCCAGTAAGCAGGGTTACATTGGGAAGGGTGATCAGCTTTACCCCAAAGAAGGATTTACACAGGGAGGGAGAAAACAATGGGATATCTGATAGCATCATGCAAAGTCTCTCTACATCCTGCTGGGGGAGATCAGGCCAATGGATCTTATCTGGTTTTTCCCCAGCCCCTGTGGCCCAAGGTTTCCTGTTTAATCCTAGCAGTTCCTTTTCTGTTGGTATCCGAATGTTGAACTGCAACAAGATGCCATGACCACAAGGAAGTTCAGGAACACTGAGAACTTTCCTCAACAAAACTGCAACAGCTAGGTTGTCAGTTGGTGCCTTGATATCCTTGGTTTGGCAGAGGATTCACTCATGGCAAACACTGACTACCATCTTTGTAGTAAACAACTGAAAATAAGAGAGGACCCAAGACTGGAAATTCACTTTTAAATACTCTTAAAAGTAGTTTACCTTCTCAGAAAGAGCTATTCTTAACCACATGAAGAGAGTGGATTAGCCGGTGACTGGTGGGTGTTTCATGGAGTCTGCATAGATATTAGCAAAATTTAACTCAAGAATTTTTGCTGTTTGATTGTTTGAAGGGTCTCAAGCTTGGTCCTGTCTCAGGCTGACCAGCACAGCCCCAAACTAAAGCTGGGCCCAGGGTAGGACCTAGCACAGACAGGGTTCATTTCCAACAGACAGTTTTGCTGTTGTTATCTGAATGTTAGCATCATTTTCCTTGCTTAACATTATCTTCCCATCTTTAAATTGCTATCATGCTTCAAATGAATATAGTAGGCAGAAAGTCTTTTTAGAGACTGTGTTTTTAAGCTTCTCTGGAAACACAGACTCTGACTAGGAGTCCATATTTGCACTTAGAATATTAGTATGAATGAATATCAGACCATGGATTAGATGTTTCAGTGTCTAATACAGACCTAACACTGATCTCAACAAATTATTTCTGAAATTTGGATAAGGGCTTCAGTCATGCAAGTGAGGACAGATTATTTTTTAATTTGGCCTATTCTGTGGTAGTCTGAAAAATACAGTCTGATCGAACATCCAGGGAAAGGCATTAATGAAATTTTAGATACTTTTACAAACTAATTGAGTAACCAGATCTTCTTAAACAGAACATATCACAAACATGAATGCCTTCTAACTGCATTCAATTTCTTCCTTATATTATTTTAAAATAAGCAAGTAGAAATGTTAATAAGTTCTTTTAAAACTCTTATGTTGGTAGGTACATTTATGTTAACTGTAACTACTGTGAACCCTTATCAGCAGGTTTATATATTAAAGAAACAAACACAATTTTTTTGTGATCATAGTGCAAGCTTTCTTAAATCAGTGTGTGAGTATAAACTTGTTGGAAAGCTAAGAAAGTTGTTCTAATTAATCCCTTAGAGAATAATTAGCAGAGCTGAAGATATAGAATTTAAATCTCCCAGGTGGGTTTTTGTACAACAGTCTCATAGAGCACTCATAAAAGTACTACACTTCTCCTAAGAGCTAATGCACTTGTAAAACTACCAGAGCATAAAATATTTGTGTAATAATCAGGAGAATGAAGCAAGAAGACTGTTTAAATAAATACCACTTGTCAAGAAGAATAGATTCTTAGAACAGTTCTCTTCCTTTCTCCGCTGTTAACATTTCTAGTTGTTATGCTTTATGACTGGTTTACAAGGCATGATCATTTTTTATTGTTTACTTGTTTGGTTTGGATTTCAGAGACAGTGAATTAAATCTGCATTTGGACAGACATGTGCGCTGGATTTAAGTGAGGCTACTAACATGCTCACAGTTAACCTGAGTGGTTTCAAAACTGAGGTCCAAGAAGTATAACTGGTAAAAAAAAAAGTTTTGATTTTGTTGGTATTTTTGAAACAGCTTTTTAGTCAAATGGAAATTTCCAATAGAAAATAACAAGATTTAAAAAAAAAACCAAAACACAAAAACAAAACAACAAAAAACCCACCCACAATTATCAATGATATTCCCCTTTGGATTTTGGAAACATCAGGATGATTAAAAAAAAAAAAACAAAACACACAAGAAAAAATTTAAAAGCTCTTTTAGCTATATTTGACTTGAAAATTTGCAAAGACAACAAAAACATGCCTTAACCTTCTCTAATAAGGAGCAAGGTTGTATAATAAGAGTACAGGAGAGGAACACAGCAACTAGACACATTTACCAGACATAACAGTTCAAATATTTGGCTACTTAGGTAACTTACCTGTTGAACTAAGAAAAAGATGTGTGCCACTTATGCCTGGTGATGAAGATGAATGTAAGTAGGGATGCTAATTTGGCTCTTGTGAGTTTTATTTATGTCTCAGTTCAAGCAGTGTCGGACTTTCTTCTCCCAGACTCATTCTTCTTGTTGGCCACCTCCCCCTGTGATGCCCTGCAGAATTTCAAGTGCTTCTTTGACAGTGGCCACTGCCTCACAGGAGCTTCCATCACTGTGGGAGGATGTAAAGGCTCATTGACTTTCAGCTCTTTTTCCCAACTTTTAAGGTAGAATGTAGTGTAACCCAACATAAGTGACCAACAGGCTTTGGGAAATATATTCAGCAACGTTATAGCTTTCTTTTAAAGCATTCAAATAATTAAATGTTAATTGTTGAATGGCTCCCAGTTCTGACAGTATCTTCAAACACCTCTTTTACTCTAGCATTCAGAAGATCTCTTTTCTTAAACATCCAGAGCAAAGACATTTGAAGACATCACATGATGCTGCTATATATCATCATCATGGTTAGGCTTCATGAACGAAGATTTGGGAAAGGCTCTATCCACATTTGTTACAAGAACGCTGGTGGCTAAAAAGGCCAATACAAGATAGACACGTCCGATTGCAAAAGGCACAGCAGAAAGACTCCATAGGTGGTAAATTCTGCAATACAAGGTTCTTTCTGCGTTGCCTTTTCTCCTTGAGAGTGATCCTGCGTGCGTTCTCAAAGGCATCAGCAGCGTTATAGATGGTGTGTCTCCAGACCTCCCGATTGGAGGCCAGAGTAGACCAGTGATGAAGATCAATATGGCCAAGGTTGAGATGTTGTTTCAGGGAGTCCTTGTATCTTTTCTTCGGGGCTCCTCTCTTGCAGCAGCTGGTAGCAAGTTCACCATAAAGCAAGATCTTAGGGAGTTGGTGGTCCTTCATCCTGGAGACGTGCCCTGCCCATCGCAACTGTGTTCTCATCAACATGGCCTCAATACTTGTGACTGCTGCTTGTTCTAAAACAGATGTATTGGTCACATAATCTGACCGGTGAATTGTGGCACTAAAGCTGCATTATATGGGAAAACTGTTGTTTAAACATGTCTTAAAATGGTTCTTTGTGGTTTCTTTGTAAACACGTGTTTCTTCTTCCCAACACCCCCCACAGCAACTGTTATCTCCCATGCAGGAATGTCCTGGGAAGATGTCCTAAGGTGTTTCATTGGTCCTTGTTAACCCCTTCCTGTGATTGGGTGTTCCTGTAAGCCCCTTGAGACTTCTAATTGGTTAACCTGTGATTGTCCCTAACCCTATAAATGTAACAACCCCCAACAATAAACTCTCTCTTGCCTCCTCTCCACGCCCGGTGTGCTGTCTCTGTACCAGCCATGGGACCACGTGGGTGCTGGGGGGAGGGGAGGGCACCTCTCCCCTCCAGGCTCGGGGTCAGAAATCCCTGAGGAAACCCCTGGAGTTCCCTTTCCCCGTCCCTCAAGACGTCGGAATGGTTCTTCAGATGGAGATGGAACTAGAACTGGGCTCCCCCACGTCATGGGTGGGGAAAGGGATCCAGAGTGGATGTTTAGGATTGTACGGAGGCAGCGTTGATGGAAGTGTTCTAAGAGACGCAGGTGGTGGCGGTAGATGACCCATGATTCGGAACCATATAAAAGACTAGACAGCACAATATATAAGGCTGAAAAATGACCATGGAGGCCAGAGCACATTTGGAAGAAAGTAAAGAAGGAAGAAGGCAATCTCTAATAGTATGGGAATTTAGAAGTTTAAAAAGTTGCAAGATATTGTTATACATTTTTTCTGTCTGTAACACAGATGCATAATTGGTAATAAGTTGGTAAAGGTGAATATGTGTGTACTTTGGCCCTCAAAACATCCAGTTGTGAAATTTTTTTAATCCTAAATGTCAAAGAGACAGTGGTACTTGTATCATCTGATATAATTAATTATATTTTGCTGCTCCAAATTAGCTTTGACTTAGAAGCTAAGACATTTTTAATAATTTATTTTCAATATTTTGAGCAAGGGATAGGCTATTCATACCAAGTAAGAGCATGGAACTTAAAGTAGAAAAAATATATTTATTGAGGAAATTAAAACTAGAGAGAAACTGCATACCATAAATTATGCTGAATGAACAGTTATAACATTAAATGCCCTTGCAGCTTTGACTGGAAGCTGTCTTTCACAGTTTGTGAGCTACACACTTGAGATTTAATTAGATGTATCATTTGGGGAGGCTAGACCCAATATTTTTCTCTTTTTTTTTTTTTTTTTTTTTTTTTTTTTTTTTTTTTTTTTATTTTTCTTTGTTCTGGATCTGAAAAGTTAATTCCCTAGAATGATGAAAAGAAAACTGGATTTAAAAAAAGTAGCTAAACTTTAACCATCAAAGTTTGATTTAAATGGATATAAAGCTTGATAGCAGATCTGATTAGTTTCATAATATTATATCAAGAATGTATATTTCATAAATAAAAGGTGCTCCTTTCAAGTGAGATTGGAGATATTATTAAAAATTACAACTGCCTCAAGATACTGTGTTTTCAGAAGGAAGCAGTTGAGACAGCATGTTCAAATGGTTTGGATATTGAAACTCTTCCAGGGAACCTTAGTATTTGTTTAAGCCTTTGCAAAAACCAGATTGAAAACTGTCAGGGTGTCTCAGTAAGCTTTTAGTGAATTCTGGGATATTTTGTATAAGTGCTTTCAAACTAATCGTGCTTTGGACTTCATCTTGTTTCTGAATATGCCTGCTCAGCTCCAAGTGTTATTGCTGGTAACCGTGCATGCAGAAATAGCAGGCAAAACAGAGGCTCTAAAGAACTCCACCCTGGGGTTTTTCCTGCAAATGTAAAATTTGCCTGTGCTGTATTAGTCTGTATCAGCAGTTTCTGCGGACAAGACAGTCTCAGCAATGACATAAAACCTAGCAATTATGGGCAACTGAGTCATATCCTTCCAATGTAAACTGGCCTTAAGCTTCCTTTGACTGCAATTCATGCACCAAAATGTGAGGTGGTCCAGTGTGAGGTCATGAAGTATGTGACCCCATTCTCTGCATAGACTGTGAAATAATGTCATATAGGCATATTTGTAATGACTGTGTGTGATGAGTGTGGGTTTGAGATTGCAGCACTGATTACTACTACTACTGATTCACTTTTTCCAGAAGGTGTAGCGAATTTGCAAAAAGTGTACATAAATTAAAATATCGATACTTCTGTGTATTGATTTGCTCAAGGAGAAAACCAAAAGCAAAACATTTGACCAGATGCACATATCATACACTTTTCCTGAGAGATATTCTTACAGCAGCACAGTGCTGGCTAACGCGTTGATATTGATTCATGGATCTACTGCATTGCTCTGTAATTTTAAGATGTTTTGACAGCTGTTACACATGGAGGATCTGCCTATTACCTGACAAAGATGGGTGTAAATTGCACAAATAGAAGTTTTTTAAGTTCCCTATTCTCCTTTATAAATGATTCTTGCTACCTTTTCATTTAAGGTCTTATAGGTGCAGGGTTTTTCTGCCAAAAAAAATCCCTTTAAGCATAATAAGTAAGGGGATGATTTTTTAATGCCATGAACCTCTAGCAAGTTGCTGCTGAGTTTTATATCATCATTACTTTAGTTTGCACTCCTCTGCATGCTTTGGTGATGGTAGTAATAATGGCTAAATATAGGAGCAACCAAAGGCTGGGGTCATATTACCACCACAGCAGCAGTAAGAGCAGCAACAGATGGCTATTAAAAGTTCCCAGGATTTGCTCAGAGACTGCAGAAGGGAGAAGAACAGGCATCTCTGCTTCCTTCCTAATCATATTTTGACTAAATCTGTCCTAAGTAATAATAAAACAAGCCGGTGAGCAGTAAGATTGACCTTTGAGGTTGTCAGTGTTTTTAACAAGGATGTTGCCTCTCAAGGTTCTGCCTTGTGACAGTCATCATCCTCACAGACCAAGCTTAGACATGGTTTTTGGGGACAGTACACACCAAGGTTTCTTCTCAACAGGCAGTGAGGAGAAGATAGGTTAGCTGTGGAGGTGCAAGCTATGTTGTGACAGGGTATTTGGATAGAATCTGACCCATTTTACATCTGGTACAAATGAAGCCTCAGAAGGTACCAAATGGTGTAGGGATCATTTGGATTATTCCATGTGCTGCAAATTACTCCTCTCCATCAAACTTTGCCTTAAGGACTCATTCTGCTTTATTGGTTAAGGTAACATGAAGGGCTGAAACTCTTTGAGAGGTGAGGAAAGCGAGGCAGAGGTAACTACTACTTTTATTCTTTGTTTTACCTCCTGCTTTGGAGATCCATGGACATCCCTGGCCTGTATAATGACTCCAGATCTGTATGGCAATAGAAATAGCCTTAACTGTGCAGATCAAGAGAAGAAGAGGGTAGAGAGCTGGTCATGCTGGGCTCTCACTTAAATAGCAACCTACTTTGGGTGACAGTACTAGAATAAGATTCTGTCATAGCTGTCTTGCAGTGCTGAAAGTTCAGGGTAGAAGAATACTAACAATGTATGACAGGGATGGGATTAGGTTTCACACAGTTGAGGTTTCTGTCAGCACTAAAAAAAGCGGAAATTCATGTATACTCACAAAAATACTTTGTTTCCTCACATTCCATAATCAAGCATATGAAAACTAGAATATGCTTCTAGCTTTTGTACAACTTGGGTACATTAAATTTATCTGTGTGGTCATATATCATCTTTTCCACAGGATCCTTCTCTCCCCCCTTCCCTTCCCTTCTTCCCTTTTTCCCTTCCTTCTTCCCTTCTTCCCTTCTCTGTGTAGTTGTACAAGTAAGCAAACAGGTTGCCTATATGAAAAACAACCCTGGTATTCCTTAACTTAGAAATTATTCAAGTTACCAACATTCATCACAAATTATTTAACTTTACAGTAGCATTTTCTGTACACAGTCTTTATACATCTATTAAATACAATGATCCTGCATTATAAACAGCTTTTAAAGTGATATAAATTAGATTTTCTTCACTTCTTTAAGTCTCACTCCATATCTACCCACGTGTTGAGGATTCGTGGTTAGTCTAAATGGCACGCTGAAGAGATATAGAAAGATGGAAATTAAGCAACCAATCTCTTTTACGTTACAATTCCTTCTGGCTTCTAAGCATCTAAATTATAATAAGACTACCTTTCACATCAGGAAAGTGGCTGTAATTAGATGTAAGTGACTGGAAGCAAGCCTGAGTCACAGTTCCTTATACGTTGCTTCTTAATTTGGCACACTTTCAAATTCATCTGATCAACACATCTAGGCTTCATATCATTATATCTAGACATTGCACAAAAACTACAAAAAAACCTAAAGCTTACATGGGGCTTTTAGCAGTGTTTGCCCTTAGCTGTAAAGAAACAACTCCTCCCTTTCCCACACATAAGAGGTACCAGAGGTGCAGATTAGCTAGTGATGTGGCCTTGGTAATAGGATCCAAATAATAGTGACCATATTTTAACAGTAAAAATAAATAAATTGCGAGGTATAAAACTACAAGAAAATAGTTTGTCCTGAAACAAAAAATGTCAAATATTCTGCATTTAGAGCTAGTGCCCCTGATTGGATTTTGCAAAACTGATGATCTAACAGATCTCAAGCAAATAAATACTAACTTATCAAGAAATACATGTTCAGCATAGACACTAAAGGTGTTTTCCTCCTAATAATACATTTCAAAGGAAGGACAGGAGAATACAGTTAAAATAATATGAATTTTTGCTCAGTAGAAAGAATTGTTTTACTAGTCTATTTCACTTAACAGTGCTCTCTCTTGCTTAGATGACATCAAGGACATATTTTTTATAAACTGTCCCAAAAATGTCTATTTGATATTTTCTGCACAGTTGTTACAAAGTTTACTGCTGCTTTTTGCTATGCTGGTGGAGCTATTAGTACATGGTCCTGCAGACAGCCTCAGTGAATTATGTGGCCTACAAAAGAGCTCCCCAAAGTGTTTGTGTTTTCTTAGGGCCATTTCATTCTGCTATTTTTTGTGCACTCCTACAAATAAGTTCACCAAGATGAGCAGATGTCACAGCAGACAGCAGAGTGAGGAAAGTGGTTAAGTTAGTTTTATTGCTAAGTAAAAAAAATGAATGCACAGCGATGAAATTTTATTCACTAGAATTGTATTCTGTGGTCAAAGATTTGCAAACTCAGTTCATTAGCTGATGTCCATGCGATGCCTCTTTCTCTTTACTCGATCCTTGTTTCTGTAATGTTGTTTTTGCTCATAGAATGTCTGATGTATCTCCTGTAAAAAATGGAGGAGATGGGCAGCTGTGAATGTCTGGCAGCCCAAATGACCTTATTTGCCTGTGAAAATGTTGGTGTCTCTCAGGACATCACGGTCTTAAATTTTTGACCTAACACTTTTGAAATTTAATTTAGCGACCTAACTCATCCTTTTGTATCTCAGTCCAAGTTCTTGGTTCAATATTTGAAAATACAACGGTGTACACACTGACTAAGCATAGAACTGAATCAGAAACTAAACTTTAAGCCGATACAGACATCCTTTCCAAACTGAAATAGTCCCAATTGAGGGGGACTTCAGTCTGGTTTACATTTGTTCTTGAGTGTGCTGCTGTCTCAAAAGCAGAAAAAAATATTTCTCCAACCAACTTTGTTGAAAGGGTAAATATGTAACTTGAAAAAAGCCCAAATACAGAATCTTAAAAGTCCACCAAGAGTTCTTTAAGTGTTAGTATTTATTAAAATCTGAATCCTTTTGGACTAATACTGTGTTTATAAAACACTATTTTTTCTAATTCTTTTACAAATGTTGAATTGTGTCTCAGTGATATCACTGCATTCATATTTCTGTGTTGAAACGATTGTCTGAATTTCCTAAGTTCAGGCATTCACATTCTGAAGCCAGAATCTGTTGTTTGTTGATTTAAAAAGGACATTTGGGTAGTTTACTGACTCAGTTATAAGTTAGACCAGTAGTGCTCACCATTTTATGATCTTGAATCTCTCAAATTATTTGGTTCTGGTTTTTTTGTTTGACTTTGATAAGAGATTTTTGTAAACTTACTGATTACATGTGTCTTGCTTTGTAACACATATAGGAATTTCCCTGAAGTGTAATATGAGGAATACAAATATGTAGTGGACACCATGTGACAGGAGATTCAATTTTGCAGCTACCCTTTAAATGCATGAGGGAGAGAAGAGGACCTCTGAATTCAGTAGGCCCAGAGGTCTCTAATAGCTGTTAGAAAAAATGGTACAAATTAAAATTAACTATGCTCTTTGCCAAGTGGTGAGGCATATGACTGCACATTAGTCAGGAAATGGATGACTGTATACATTAAAGGCTTCTCTTTAATTTCCAGCTCTGTAGCCTAGTTTCACATTGGAGTAACTCTATTGTCTTGAGTAGAATAACATGTGATTTTCACTGATACAGTCTAACATGGGTGACTATCACAAATAACACCTAAACAGTCCAGTCCTCTGGTAACATAAATGAGAGATTTCTCTGTGACAGTACAGCTGCACTACTGTGCAGCAACACTTAAAGTTATGACATTTGTTTGCTTATGAAAGCCATGCAATTATCTCGCCTGAAAAGCAGGGCATTTTCTGTATTGCTTTCCTCTTTCACTTGCTACAGCACAGGGCCATTACTGGAAATAACACAGTGCTCTGGAAACTGAGATCTAAGTAACACAGGTTTTAAGAGAAATAAATAGTTCCTCATTTCATATATATTTGCAAATGCATATCCTAAGAAGAGAACAAGAGGAAGGCAGAGAGATGGTATCTTCCAGATGACAGCTTTCTGGATGGAAGATGAAGTCTAAAGCACAAGAAAATTTTCATTAACATTCAGATTGCATGTAATTCTGATTCACACTCCCTAAGCAAGCTAATTTGGGCTGCAGCCAACTTCTTACAGTGTGATGACAACACAACAAGCTTCACTGCCTCTCTTTCGTTGCTAATGATTCCTTGAGTGACAGTCGTGGTCTCTGAGCTCGGCACGACACTTCACCCTGCAGCGACCTGCAGTGTCAGAGCTGACTCTGCCCTTGGCTCCTGCTGGGCTTTCTGCAGCAAGGACATTCTACTATGTCAGGACAACAGCAAAAAAGGGGAAGGTCTGCTCAGGACCATGCTCAGAGAATGGTATGCTTTCTGTGCCTGTTGCTGTGGTATAAAATCCACAGCGGGTCATTTGATGTGCTCGCGGTACCTCCACCCTTTCACACAGAACAAAAGGGAATGAAGTAAAAAAATCTTCACCTCAGCACCAGCTTCTTTGTAAAAATTGTATCTGTGACGTGCTTCCCTCTCAAATATCTTCAGTAATCTATGGTTTTAAGTTCTATCAAAGGTTTTAGTCAAAATAGTCTTGATGGAACTATGGAGGCTTAACATTGAACAAATATTTCAAATTGTTAATTGTCACTTCAAGCTTTCTTAGCATGAGAAATATTTTACCCATTTGCTCTTGGGCATAGCTGCTGTAATATTTGATCTGTTTCAATGTCTGTATGTAAAAGGATGGATATTCAAATAATTCTCAAACTGATATTTATAAAACACGAGGAATGTTTTGGAAATCCTAAGCATATTATTGCTTATTTCCCTGTTGAGAAAACCTGGGCATCATCTTATCAGGGTTTGGGAAATCTAAATTTATGTGTAAGTTGTAAAGAACTCTGTAAAAGGGACTCAAGGGACTGAGTCTTACTGCAGGGCTGCTGCAGATGTGGGAGGGGGAATGAAGCTAGGGAATTGGATTTTGGGGCCATCTCAAACCATGACATACCCTTAAAGTCAATGAAAATGTATGGACTGTTAATGATCTTTGGATTGATCATATATATACAGTGTCCCTCCATACTCCATTAATTTCATGGAATAATACTGTAAATATGAAAAAATGAAGTCCCTAGAACTGCATATATCCATTGCTGTGGGGGATAGGTACCTGTTTCAGCATTTTTCAACGGTGTTGGAAGTTTTGGTGACCTGAGTAAAGACTTGACTAGAGCTCCAACAACGGAGTGATGAAATAGGGAATGTTCAAACTCATAGCATCTGTAAAGATGAAAAACACTTAAGAATCTTCTCCCTGAAGTTCACATTGGTTGGGCTCCCTTTAAGGCACAAATATGACTTGTGTATAGTAAACAAAATGGTCCCTGGGTTTATTCTCTGGCCCCAACAATAATGGACTTATTACCATAATCCATCTTATTTTACCTGGCTCATCTGCATATCTCTGTTAAGCACAGTCCTTGGGTCATGCTTAACTCAGCATATATGCCAAAGAGCGTAAATAGTCCAAAAAATCTACGAGGAGACAGTCTAACAATTTACGTGTGCAAAAAATGGAATTCCAGTACTCTTACGGATCTTGGTATTGAATTTGTTTTTGTATAAATGGGTATGTTTGTGTATACATATGCGTAGAGGTGTGTATCAGTAAAAAGGTGAAAGTAATAAGGAAAATAAGAAAGAAGTTCAGTCAAGGTGAGAACACAGTGTGTGCCTTGGTGACTATGATGTCTGGGGGATCTCTTCTACTTATTAGGGAGTGTGATGAGGAAGGGCGCTGAGAGCAGAATTTGGTGAGGAGAAGAGAGTTACTCATTAGAGTTGTTCTTGCTCAAGAGATCTCCACAGCTGGAAAGGCCAGAAAAGAGATCAATGTGGGAAAATTTGATTTATGATGTTTATTCTCTGCCTGTCCTGAGTAGAATTTCTGGGCAGAGATAGCACCTCCTGACAGACATGCTGTGAGGGCCTTGCTGGGAGATCACAACTTTGAAATTATGCGCATGCAAAAAGTGTTCATATAAAAGCACCCAGAGCATAGGCTGCTCTACACTCTTTCCACCTGCTGTGATTTTTGCAGTGTATTTTGGGGGATTTGGCTTCAGAATAAACTCTTCCTTAATACCTTAGCTTGATTTGGTACTCAGGCTACCTGTGTGCATATCAATTCATACAGAGAGTATCAGCCCTCCCGTGCCTGTGGAAGCAGCACAAGCTTCTGATGTGCTGTCAATAATAGGCAGACAAGACCATTTTTTCCCTCAGTTGCTGCTACTGTGAATTTTCCTAATAACACCACTGGTTTTACAGGTTATAAGCATCTTTAAAAGCAATGACTGTTTGCTTGTAAAAGTAAGGGATTAAGTATTATGTAGAACACCCACATGAACTACCTGTGAGGTCCAGTGAAAGAACCAAGGACTTGTTTTTAAGTATAAAAATACCTTGAGCATTGACTTTGTAAATATGGGCAAGTGAAGGAACAGTGGAGACTCATCAGATAATATTTTTCCATGTGGACCACAACTATGTTTCAAAACCTTTGCTTTTCCAAGTAAGAGTGTGTTGCTATCCTTCCACCACCTTTGCTTCTTTTATATCTGGCATTAACAGCAGGATGTTTTGGCTTCATATCTGGCATAAAAAGCAAAAGTGGACCAGTTCCAGTGTCAACATCCAGAGGCAGATTCAGCACTGAGAACTGCTACAATTTATAGTCCTTTCCAGCAAAAGGCAAGATCTGTGGAGCAGCTGACTATACATTATATTTCAGTCATAAAATACTACCTATAAAAATAGTCTGTTAATACTAAATGAAAGATATTGTTCTGCACATAATAAGAAATTGTTTTTTTATTTGCAGTTGAGGAAGGAAGGCCAGTAAGACGAAGGTTGGACATTTCCACTGTTCCTAGGCAAAGTCATGATTTTTCCATATATCTGCTAGGTAAAAATAACTGTTCTGCTAGGTAAAAATAGCTGTTCTTACTACATCTGGCCCTGCTCCAACCTTTGCTGTGCAGTTTTCTTATTTATAATTGGGAGTTTAATTTTGCAGCTTCTTTAATTTCCTTTTTTGATGCAAATATGCATAAGCCATTTCTGTGTGCACAAGAATTTTAGCATAATAAAAGCACTAGGGTGAATCTCTAGTTACTGAACAGAGCACAGATTTCATCCATTTCATATCAGGTTTTGAAGTGTAGATTACTTAAAAATGCATTTATTAAGTCTGACCTACTTTTTAATCTTCAATATTTCACTTTGGTTTCCTTACAACATGGGGAGCTCTAGGATCTGCTTGCTCCTGCATGTTCATACTCAGCTTACTTTAGTCAGTATAGGGAAACAACATTCATTTGCATCAGGCAATATCCCTCAATAGACTATCCAAGGGGTTGGGAACAGGCAATTCCCCAGTTCAAGTTTTGTCTGTAATGCTGTCTTAGAAGGGTTACTCAGCTTTTCTGAACTTTTCTATTCCTAACATTGGGTTTCAGATGCTTATATTTGCAACTGTGTTACTAAAAACTAGTTTTAGATGATGCTTGTCATGCTGACCCTCTTCTCAAACCAAAAATGTGCAGAAACTGATTTACTGTTACCTCAAAATAGTAGTAGCTTTTTTAAGTCTTACAGAAAATAATTACAGTATGAATGAGACAAGTGCTAGAATTATTGAAAGAGGAAATTAATTTTGGCAGTCCTGTACCTTCCTATTAAAAGTGAAACAGAAGTAATAACCAAAATTTATAATGTGTGACTAGAAAAAGAAAAACAGTAACCAAGATTAAAGAAAAGACAGTGATAAGTACTTAAGGTGATGAAATACCAAAATAAAAGAAAGAAAGAAAAGAGAGAAAAGATTGCTAGCTACTACTAAATGTGATGGGAAAGCCAAGACATGGAAAATAGTGTACAGACCTGAGAATTGTCTTAGACATTTAAGTAATAGGAAGATAGCACCTCTTAACTCAAATCTAAGTCTGTACATTTTTAAGCATTATGAATTATGTCATGTCTGTCAAAAGACTGAAAGAATGTCACTGAGATTCCTTGTTCCGGCAGTGCCAGTAGCTGCTGCAATGTTATTTCTCCTCTGCTGGAGAATTATGACAGAATTACTAGTCTTTACTAGTAATAAACAGACAGAGAAAACATTTCTGGAAATTAGTTTGAGGTTTTGAAAAGATATATCCATTGTGCCTCTGTTATGAGATCTGAGGTTAACCAGTGTAGACGGTTAAGAGAAGTAAATATCAAATTCACACACACAAACATTTGTCGAAATCATATCCTAAAGTCTTAGAGAATCCTAGATTACCATATGTACACTCTTAGTATGTTCATATATGTATTTAAAATATAATTCCATTACCATCCTTGAAAACAGCACTGATTTTAGAGAAGGGAAAAGAGAACCTTACCTTGTTCCTGAGCTTCACTACAGATATTGTCACCAGCTCATTTTTTGTGTCTTACATACACACTTTGGTGCTTCCACATATCTGATTTCTGGAAAAAAACAAATTCTTAGATGCTTCCTGAGAGGATGTGCCTACTGTCAGACCAAATTGGATTTGAAAGAAACCTGAATTCAGGTAATTCAATTTACCCTTAAGATCAATAAGGGCAAGTGGAATCAGATCTGAGGAATATGCTGAACCTCAACTATCTTCCCAGAATTTGTTACTTCAGGAAAGATCAGTTGTGGGACAGTGATGCACTTATATGCCATGACATTAATGTTGTGTAAAGAACTGTCTCTTTTGCAAAAAAACTCTAAATCCCCAATATTAAGCTTTAAGAATGTTGACCAAATACTCTTAAAGAGAGTGAATCCATAACATTGAAATGCAGCAACAATGCAGATTCAGTTACCATGTATAATACGTAAATAATACCTTGGGTATTCTCAAAAAAAATAATTGAGTACTGTTATGCTTTATAAACTTCTCTTCACTCAACACTGCTGAATATGGAAATATCATACCCCAAAAAAATCATTAACAATACTTGGTACAAAAAATGGTATGCAAAAAAGTATTGAGAAATCTGGTTTTGTTTTATTTTGTTTTCCCTGTTTCTAACAGTTGTTAGCTATGTAGGCTGCAGTGCCTTGGATTTTAGATGCCGACAGTTGAGAATAGTTTGTTCTTAGCCTTGCATTTCATGGCTGTCAATATTGCTCACCATGTGAGAATACTCTCAGCCTTATTTCTACCATTCTGTTGGTGAGTGTTCAATGGCTTGTTGATCAGAAACAGTGATGTCAACTGTTATCCACATCTACTTTTCTAGCTGTTACTCCTTGTTTCTCACTGAAAAAAAGACATTATTTTAATCTCTGTTTGACAGGAGCAAGCCAAGAAATTAAGTTAAAGCTTTGTGCTGCCTCAGAAGTCAAATGATGCTTCCTTTTGATATAGGAATTTCTCTTGCCCTCATAGGTTCATTTGCTTCCATAGAAGAAGATCTGCAGTGAAAAAAAACAAGGTTTAACAATCATGTTGAGTATAAAGCCTAATACAGGACATATGCAGAACAAGAAAGGTTGCACTGCAGCACATACATTTAAATAGACTGAGAGTTCATTCTTGTGAAACTGCTGTTCGTTGGTGTTGCATGGTAGCAACATATGCAACCATCAAAGAACTTCTCAGCTTGCTAATTCTGACACAGGGTATGTGGCAAAAATGCAATCTGGTCCTTAGTAAAAGTCAATGTATTTACTAGGGTGCAGACATAGCAGTTTGGTTATGACTGCTTGCTTCATTGTTCACAGAAGAAACGCGTCAAGTGTGATTGCATTCTTCATGCCTACAGAGATGCTTTTAATACTTGAAATATGTTAACTTTTTTTTTTAATTTTTGTATAGAATGAAAAGGTTTTGCTCTTTGTATTGTTTATTGCTGCTAGTGAATTTGACAGCTGTGTGTTTATTGCAGCAGGGCAACAGAAAATCCAAGCCATTTACAGGCCATGATGCTGCAGTTGAGTAGTAATTAGCAACCAGAATTCGTCATTCTGATGACTAAAAATCTATCTCACAGTGCTACTGATGAGGTGGTGTAGTTCCTGGAAAGGTGACTTTGTTGATGACTGATGCATTTTCTATGCCAGTAAAACAGTACTTTGTTTTAAACCCTTTTTTAGTAGTGTTCCTGAATCAGTAATTTTACAGTTTGCTTTCTACATTTATGACTGAGATGAATCAAAGTCGTGTGTTGCATCTATACAAGTGGAAAAGATGAGTTTGACCAGGTTTTATCAGATAGAACACCAGGGAGTATATATGTGCTAAATTAATGGAAGCAAAGGGATTGCCTGAACTTGAAGACAATGTACCATTAAGCACAGAATTAGGACCCTGATTTCATGTGCATACTTTGCTGTGGTTTTAAGAATTCCTTCAGTGTTTGTGCCAGGACATTGAGACTGATTAACAGTTTATTTGCTATCTCTCATGCCAATAAATTTATGCTAATAGTAATTTTGATGCGTTGAAAGCCCCTTTTTCTGGAGGTGCAACCCTTTGAGAGTTTATAACATTGGAACTCTGTAGCATTGTCAGGCACACGTATTATTTTATATTAATCAGGAATTGAATGGCTGAATTTTATGGTTTCTTTTACGGAGCAGTATAAGATGAATCCCTCAACTTTGTATATTTTATCTCTTTATCCATTCTCTACAAGACCTGTGTGATCTTTACGTTAAAGGAATAACCTCTATTTTACACAAATGAAGCTTTTTGGATAGTTTTTTTTAACATATATTGAGTAGTTCTCAGTACTTGAGAGTTAGTAACTTTGATTATTGCTCACTAGACTGTCACAATATAACAGCAGAAGCCAGGCTAGTGAAACAGGCTGTTATTACTTACCTGAAAAGTGACTTGAAAGGATTGTACCAGTGAAAAGGCAGAAAATGGAAAGTTATATTGGGAAGCTTCTTCCACAAACAGAATAATACATAGACTTTGTTTAAGGGATGAGCATCCAGAGCAGTTGCTCTCTTTGTGTCACTGAAGAGAACAGCAGGAAGAGGAAGAAAAGTCAGTTATGTGACAGTGCAATTCATCCAGTATGCAAACAGAAGGAAACAAATATACACATCTTCTTATTTTTTCCTATGAATTCATCACTCTTTCTGGCACCACCTCTTGATTTTTGTTAGAAGCCTGTGTGGGAAATTTGATTTTAAATTCTTTCTCAAGACTAAAATGGGAATGGTTAAAGGTTCTGCTCAGCAGAACATGCCCTAAACTTTGAGCTAAGATCAGCGAACCTGTTCTTCTCATGCTCGGGTGGTATAGAAACACACTGAATTTATCCAGACCAGGTCAGTGGTATCCTAAAGGAGAAAAGAGGAAGTTGGGAAAGAGTGCCCTATTGCTTGCTTGCAGGATGAGAGAATCCACAGAAATATTCACTCAGGAGATAAAGAACATAATCCTCCTGAGACCTAATATGTGGTCAGTACTGTGGAAGGGAGAAGAATTTAGTAGATTGATAGCTCTTACTTCTCAAAACACTTCCATCTTGGAGACTTTGTAAAGGATGAACATAACATAATCAATGCTTTCCCCTGCCATGTGCTGCAGTAGTACGTTGTTCTTTTCTCAGGGCCATGCTGAAAGTCAGTCTCACTCTCAGTAAACTTCAAAATAGATTTCTCTAATAGAAGTATAATCTTCCTTTCTAAGAAAGCATTCACAAATTCAGGAGAATATCCTAGGGGTTTGGAAAGCTTCCTTTCTAAAGATTTTTCTGCTTTGCTATGGTATGCTAAGGAATATCAGAGTGGAAGGTTCAGGCTGTACTCAGGCTGCAAGTTCTGAGTAGGTTAAAAACTGATTTGTAGTAAATGTGTCCAGAAAGGAAAAGTCAAACTAAACAAAAACATATAAACTATTTTTAAACATTAAGGTAAGTAGCAATAATAACTTCCTAGAAGCTGTGTCTAGCTTCAGCTTCCACTTGCTTGGAATCTGTGTGTAATTGTTGACTAACACTGCTAAGCACTATAAATCTCATTTGCAACAGCACTGCTGCAAAGGAGCTAGCACAAAAAGGAGAGATTAGAAGACACTGGAGTTTCGCTTCAAACTTTGACTTCCAGCTGGCTTTTTGGGTCACTTTACCTCAATCTAGTATTCAATTTGTTAACAGTGATAGCAATAAAAAATCCTCCTATGTTACTGACAATGATTTCTTGCAGACAAGCTATTTTGTCTCTGTGCCAGTGAGGACAAACATGCCAGGTAAAAAGAAAGCTTATTTGCAGCCAAACATGCTAATTTAAGTATAGGCTACCCGGAATGGTGTTATGCTCCTTACTTGCTGATTATGTGGAGCTCTACAACCAGGAAGACTGAAATTGCCCTTTTCTTCTGCTAAGGCTTACATCTTAATGCCTTATTTCCTCATCTGAAATGAACTCTGGAGGGATATATTATGGAAAAGAAGCTGAGAAGCATGATTTTCATACGAGTCAACTAACTCCTTAGACTCATATTTCTAAGGGAAAATAGTCTCTTGAAATTGCCTACTTTAAAAAAAATAGGATATCTGATATTGTTTTAAGGAGGTATATTAAAATACTGGATAAAAGATACATCTTTGATCAAGATGTACCTAAGATGCTAAAAAGTTTAGCAAGATAGAGGGGTCTATGGTCTGATAGACTTTCTATACTTCTGAGGAAGATCTTCAAACCTTGTTATAGTCAGAGGAGCTTTTTGAAGTTGAAGTATGGATACAGTGTTTGCACATAATATATCTTTAGTAATAAATAAGCTTTTTAAAATTCAATGAAAGGAGAATGAAGAAAACTAAAATAGAACAGGTGAAAACCAGAAATAGTTACAACAGTTTAAAGCAGTCTTTGTTATTTTTTTTTTAATTTTGTGATGACTTTAAAAAGAACTATAGATTTGGACCAGAATAACTCAAAAACATCTGTTTACATGCTTACTGTTTATTTAAAGATTTTAAAATTACTTCTACCTATAAATATGCAAAGTAGCGTTGTACACAGAGGCTGAAGACAAGTAGATTGACATACAGCCAAACACTAAAATAAGGCTTTGCTTCCAGGGAAAATTTGTAACTTTTGATTCTTACTCAAATCTTTTATGTTCTCATACCAGTGAAAAAAATTAATTACCAGACATTTCTTTATCTTAGACATACAAATCTGGACTAAAATGCTTAAAATATAAATAGGAAAATGAGACAAGTGCTATGTGTTACAAAAACTTTCTACCCTCTAGCAAAACAAAAAAGAAGAGTGTAAAATAAAAAACTTTTTTTCCTCACTCATCATCCTGTGTATGGGATAATCTCTTTTATCATTACAAAGTTCAGTCTTGTGGTCCTAGTTCTCAAGATTCACTTCAGCTAGAATTTAAATGGTAATGGTGTTATCCTGTCAGGAGTGAAGGCAGCAGCATGCTGGGCTTTGTCAGTGTGGGCACAGCCAGTGAACAGACTAAGGATAGGACTTGCTCCACCTTTACTTGCCACTTGTTAAACTACATCTGGGAACTGGTTTGGGCCCCCAGTTCAAGAACGTCACTGAAAAAGTAGAGTTCAACAGGACCTACCCAGAACCAATGGGGAGAGTATCAAGGAGGCAAATATTTAGAGATGTGTAGCAGGAGAATAAGTGTCAGTCAACATAAATTGAAATAAGGGGAGGTTCTGAGTGTAAGTACAGAAAAATGTTCACTTGATGATGGTTACACAAGGGACCAGGCAACCCAAGGAGCTCCAGGATCTCTGCTCTCAGAGGTCTCCAGAACACAACTAAACAAAGCTCTAAGCAGCATGATCTGAATTTGGTGCTGATCTCGCCTTTAGGAAACACTTGAATTCTTTGACTTCTCAATACCCCTTCCAACATGAGTGTCTGTTTCTAAGATCTGCTGCTTCTTTCAGGATTGCTGAAAAGTATGCTGCCGCATTTTGCATAATACTTCCTGAATGCATTAAGTCCCTGCCGTAAGGAATATAATTCAGGTTTCCCTTGGGGTTACTCTGTACTCTTGAGGGAATGGGACAGTTGTCGGAAAAGACATATTATGATAATTATGTAATTAAAATTGGTGACTTAATGCAGATTTTCATATTGGCTTGCATAAGAAATCACTGTTCTTCTTGACCTCTTATTGTGTAGTTTTAATATTGCTATTTAATCTCACTTTTTTGTGTTAAATTTCTACTTTGTTGAAGCAGAAAAACCTAAGACCAGATATTATGGAATTCCTTGAGGGAATTGCAATTTTGCAAGAGGCCATCAACTTCCTAACACAGCCCTTTTTCACTTCAGTAAATTAAAAGGATTGTTTTGGTGGCAGCCACTAACAGGTGGTGACACAGGTTTTACCGTTGGGTTTTGCAGGGCTGCGCTGAGAGCAGAGAAATAATGATGTGGAACAGCAGCAAACCTCACACTTGCCATTTGCTAAATCCATATGTCAGAAAAGTGACAACATTGGTTTAATCAGGATATGATTTTCACAATGTAATGGGTTTAAACACTATTTTTCTAACTTCAGTTTTGGAAATATTGGAATTATTGCTGTTGAAAGTTTTCAGTAGCACTGTTTTTGAAGTTCTATGGGAAATCTTTCTGTACTCCAAGAGCAAAAAGTAGGGACCAAATCCCAGGATTTTAAAATGGGAAGTTTAACACAGTATAAGCAATACTGACTCCACCTTCAACTTAAATGTTTAAACAGATGATGTGCCAGAAGATGGCATTCAATTACATGTAATACTGTTTCAGCATCTTGCATCAGTTAAATATCTGCATGAACACTGTTGGAGACTTCTCCGCTGTGGGTTTTACATCTGCTCCTGACAATTTCAATTGTTAATGTTAATTACAATTTTTCTTTTTACTGACAATCTAAGTCTGTACTGGATTGGGACTTTGTTATGATAGGTGTTTTACAGTTCCCAAATAATGCATTAGGTGAAAGAAAGCGGGAATAAGGGGGAGTGGAGCAGGAGGGGATAACGATAGAAAATGAACATTTCTTTTGGTGTTGTCTCGCCAGAGAGACATACTGTCTCAGTGGATGAATTTTAGCCCTAATTAAGGCATTGTCAGTGGAATAGTTACTGTCCTAATCAGGAACTGTGTCAGACAAGTGGTTTGTTAGACAGCCTGTAAAAGATATACAGTGCATAATAAAGTCACTAGAGACCAGACAACGTATTGATGATGATCCCAGTGCTGCCCTTTGCATTGAAATTTGGGGCTTATTCCTCTGATGTGTTCCTAACTGTTTAACTATGACCTCTGTTAACATACAACACACTTCCATTTCATGCCAGGATAGCATACAGAGCCTTACCAGAAGAGTGTTGTTATAATTTTTTGTTACCTGCAGGTTCCTTTCTAACTCTGCATATTCTGTGTTTCTGTGATTCTGTGAATATTAATGCCTCTGACCTAATCAGTACCAATGACTCCAAGTGCTGAGTGGTTTATGCCCTGACCACTTTGACTCAGTTTTACAAGCTGTTATGTGCTGTATTTCAATTTATGAAGAGTGTAGGAATCTCACAGGAAGAGAAAAAAATCCAAACAAACCAACATTGAAATTTTTCCAATGTCCATAGCAATAGTATTTCTTATCACATGGTTTCCTTAAGTAAATCTCTCTAAGTCTGGTTGCACCATGATTCTGGGGAGCAACAGACAGTATTTGTCTTCTACTTAAGGACACCTGAGATTTTTTAAGCAGATCTTACAGCTGAGCGCTCTGATAGCTTAATGTACCCAGAGCTTGCTTAACAATTCAGGGGTAGGAAGATGCTACAGAGAGACCTGGGCAGACCTGATTAATGGACTGAGGACAACTGCATAAGGTTCAATAAGGCCAAGTACCTGGTCCTGCACTTGGGTAGCAGTAACCCCAGGCAGCATTACAGGCTGGGGAGGAGTGGCTTGAGAGCTGTTTGGAGGAAAGGGACTTGGGGTGTTGGTTGACAGCCAGCTCAATATGAACCAGGAGTGTGGCCAGGTGGCCAAGAAAGACAATGGCATCTTGGCCTGTGTCAAGAATAGGGTAGCCAAAAGGGCTAAGGAAGTTCACCTGTACTTGGCGCTGGTGAAGCCACAGCTTCAGTCAATTTCTAAAGGTTGTGTTCTAAGTTAAGCAAAAGCAATTCGGGATTAGTAGGCCAAATCCTAGATGGTTAAGGAATGACACTTTAATATCAGTATTACAAACTCATAATTGATAAATAATCAGATTATTTCAATTTACTAGCTGCAAGTAAAAAGTACTAGAAGTAGTTAGCTGTGAACTGCTACCCCTGCCTGTAAATCACCCACAGGTGGTCCCATGAAGTCCTCCCTATTAATGCCTGATCAGGTATTATTAATAAAATAGTGTGTAGTAGCAGTGGAGGAAAAAATTAAGTCCTGTATAATCTCCAGAGTTAGTGGTCAGATGGACCTTATCACGGAAGGTGACAGCCTTCACTGTGACTGACAGACAGTTATTATTTACATACAGTTCATTTCTGCCTGGTGAAACAGCTGATGTGGTTGTGAAGGTCTTCTAGTGGCTCAGTTGCTAAGAGGTAGGAGAATTTGCCTTGATGCAGATAATAAACAGCTGTTTGCACAGCATGTTTGCACATGCTTTAATAGGATCACTTTGCTTATTTGGGTTTTTTCTCTACTAGTTGCACTGTGTTAACATCTGTCAAACAACAGAGAGAAATACCTGAAATGTATTAATATTAAGGAAGAAGCCATTTTCATCATGGGAAGGACATGACAGTAAATCACATAAAACCCTTTGTATTTTAATATCACTTCCCATTTGAGGAAGATTACCTATTCTCACATGATTTTTTCACCTATAAGTATTTATAAGTGGTTTTATCCCTCAACTCAAAAGCAGACTCAGCATGACTAACTCGTAAATGGTTTTATGTTTTCATAAGTGTTGAGGCCACAGGTTGTGACTGTGCTGTAATATCTGGCATAATACAAGCTACAATTTCATTAAGTATGTCTTCTGAGTGACCTAAAGCATGTCTTTTGAGAAAGGTACAGTCAATATGGTATAAAGAACCCAAGTGACAAAGAGAACACTGTATCCATAACAAGTTGCTCCTGTGCTTAATCACACTTGAAATTTAAAAACGTGCATATTCACTGTAGTTTGAATTTAGCTCTGCTTTCAGTCACTGAATGCTTTTTAATGCCTTGATCTGAGGATAATAAGTTAGAGCATGTGGTACGTGGCAATACTGTTAGAAGTACATCATAACATCTTTGTGTAGCTTTCTGGCATTGTTTGGCAAGTTTTAGAATTATAAGAGCTCTCTATAGATTTGTTTGGAGTCCTAGTGCAACTATACATAGCCTGTGGACAGTGGGTCACTAAAATTCTTTCTGGAATGTCTTATCCAAATGCTTCACTATCATCATTTTGGCATTGTTATTTCTCATGGACACTGTGGCTATCAGCCTCTGGCCAATATTTATTTGTTGTATGTCAAGTAGAAATGTGCGCTGATTGCATTAGCTCCTGCCGATTTGGAGCTTTACATGAGCAGTTTAACAATACTCCTGCTTCAATGACTTTGATATTAAAGCCTGATTCTCTAATTCTCTGCTGCTAATGGATACAGAAACCAGCAATGCAGGTGTTCTCTTGAAAATAGCTATCAGTAGTAATTTAATATTTTACACAGTAAAATTGTAAAATTATCTTACTGTTCTGTAACATCTATAGTTTTTTAGAACTGACAGACCTAAAGTAAGTAAAACAACAGCTCTTTCCAGTTTTTGTGAGACCTCCAGTTTTTATTCTCATAGCCTCTTTACAGTTCTCCTTTTAGAGCAACAAAATCTGTTTGCAGCATACCACTTCCCATAACTCTACTAAACTGCAATTTATTAATAATTACTAAAGAGAAGTTGACATTTTAAATTTTTTTAAATGAAAAAGAAATTTTGATAATAATAGGAAGGATTTTCTTTAATCAAAAAACAATACTATATATACATATATATATGCGCACACACACAAATCTAGAAATGGGTTGAAAAATATTTTTTTCTCAGACTTTCCTCTTTTCTCAGTCCCATCATTTAGTTTTCTGATAAAGATCCCTGAAATTTTTAAAGGAATGTAATAAATTATAATTAATATCATTTTCCCCAGCATATCCCTTAATTATATACTTACTAACTCTGAAATAAGCATTTTTGGTCACTTTGGCCTTATTCGTTCTAAGACACCTAGACTGGTGATCCTTACCAGCTGGTTATTTCCAGCTGCCAGACTTTTTGTCATCTCAACAATCTCCAAGTTAAATGTATCTTCTGTTCCAATAGACTTATCATAAATATATGAAGTCGTGTTTTTGTTTTTTGTTGTTTTGGGTTTTTTTTAATATCCATATTCTAACATGGAGTTCTATATATTGATGCAAATTATTTTACATATTACTATACAACAACTCATAAATATGGTGAAAAATTTATTAGGCAGGAGTAGAGACTTATCTACACTTGAAAGTTAGTTTGAATTAATTTTTGGATTAGGGTAAGGTGTGAGTTGTAAGTGTGATAACTATTTCTGTCCAGGTGCTGCCAAATGAGGGTATGAGGGGGATGGATATTAAATGCCATCTTCTGGTACATCCCAGTATGATGGGATATAAAAAATGGCTACAACCTGATATTGTTATATTAATCACTACCAAGACTGTTATTTACTTCTTTATTTTAAAAAGTATCTTACTGCTAAAAGGATGTGATATGAACATCAAATTATTGTGAGATGGATATATATTTCAACATACATGAAGTACATTTAGCTGATGCCTGTGTCCTGTCACAAAGACAGCTTGCAATTGGAATTATCTAGATCTTATAGTTATTATTCTGGGATAAACCATAAATCAGCATAAAAATTATATATAAGAGAAAGAAAGAATTTATTATTTTTATTTTTTTCTATTTATTTTTTTTAATTTTATTTCAGAAGAAGTAGCAAAGAGACGTGTTTTCAAGGGCAGTTAAATTTAATATTTATACATCAGTAATATATTATGATGGTGCAGCTTTACCCTACTTCTCAGTTTTGGGTTGAAGCTCGCGGAGTTAAAAACCTCATATTTCTAGGCTCAGTATAAAGATCAGGCAATATGATAATGACCTGCAGGTGACTCACATCAGAAGTACTACTTTTAACAGTTTGATTGCTGGTGAGCTTTTCAGTTTCCTTTATTAGCTGGTTTCTGGAAGTATAGCATAACATTTCACAGCTTTGGTCTTGCTCTCTCACTGGTTTGTGTGTCTCTGGTAACTTTAAAGAACACGTAATAATTGCAAGAATCTTGATTAATCTGCCATCTTTAAATAGCAATGCAATCTGGGCTAATTATGGGGAAATAAATGTCCTTCTGGAGGATCTTCAATGAGCACCATGTTGTGTTCAAAGTGGAGATCTGACTCTAGCTCCAGGGGAGCACTTCAGAGGTGCCCAGCAGCTTTGAGTCGTCAGCTCTGGCAAGTCCACTACCAAAGCCAGATCACAGCTGCCTGCCCTCCTTGCTGAGCTCACCTGGCATGGTGGGTCCTGCTGCATAAGGGAAAACATCACCTACAGGGAGAGAGGATGAGCGCTGAGGAGAGCTGAGCACTCCTGTGTTCTGCTGGGTATGGTTGATCCAATACCCAAAGCAAAATCTTTACTCCATCAGTGCCATGTGTTTCTGGCTTTCCAGGAAGTTCAAAGTAACTCAGGATGCAGTATTGGAAACTGTTGGCTGCAAATATAGCCTATATTTTTAAAGAACAGCACCTATGGCGATAACAACTTCATAGTGCAGTGGGAATAACAGTAAAAGTGACCTGGTATGTTTTCCCTGAGTTTCTCTAGCTCCCAGCTTCAGGCATTTGCCTCAGGGATAATGCAATCTGTTTTTATACAGCAGTAGTAGTCACCTAAACAAAGACCTGGAATCACTGCACACTTTCAAAAAATTATAGCAAAAACTCGCAGGCTGTCTTGTAGAGTGTTGCTTCCACACATCTTGGTGTTAGTCTTAGATGTTTGTGAAAATTTTGCAAAAAAATATATAGACACTAATCTCTGAATCTTGGCTGTAGTCAGGCCATGTGTTTGAAGTTGACACTGCATTGTGTGTAGAGTTTTGAAGTGTCTTCATTAAAGGTATATTTGGCAACTGCATGCACGAAATGAGCCTTTCAGAAAATATGATGACTGGATAAATTGCAAAATACTGTCTATGTCTACTCAGTCTGCCACGAGCAAAGAGTAATCCAGAGAGAAAATTATCTTTCCTAGTTTCCTAGAAGCTAAAGAACAATCTGCTGGCATAATAATCTCACTGATTTCAATGAAGAGGAAAGATGAAAGTAGTAAGTAAAGCCTACCTGCTTCTCCTGTGATACCATCTAAAGTGATTGAAGACTGCATTAATTTACTCTATTTTACTGGGGTGAGACTAGGTAGAGTCTCTTGGCAGAGAATCTACTGCTTTCTTTTTTTTACCTTGGTGCTAAAATCAGCCTGTAGTTTGAAGCTGAGCAAAGAAGAGGTAAGATTTCCTGCAAATTCCTTATAAGACATTGTTCTGACATTTCCTCCATGCAGGGAGTACTCTAAAAATCATATTGTATGATTATGTGGTATGGTCTGTGTTTCAGTATAATGAGCTTCAAATTAACAAACACCCAAATTAGCAAACAATAACCATTCCAAGCAATATTTCAAATGGGAAGTAAAATATGTTTTGAGTTGCATGTTGGATTTTTTAATTTGAAATGATGAATTGAATTAAAATATTTGTATTGCTAAAACTTCTCTCAATTACTGCATGTGAACTCTCAATTGATGTGGCTTTTTTACACTCAGTACTTTTTAGATATTATT
Organism: Pipra filicauda; assembly: GCF_003945595.2. NCBI lineage: Eukaryota > Metazoa > Chordata > Aves > Passeriformes > Pipridae > Pipra > Pipra filicauda. Next base: position 1,691,932 of record NW_024104363.1, on the reverse strand, counting down.
TTTAAAACTATCTCCATATCAATTTCTCTACTCGGTTGCATAGATGTAAACCAGAAAGAATACAGATGAAACTAACAAAGCTCTGATTCTGTGAAACCAGCATAGAAGACAAAAGAATTAAGTTATGGAACCCCTTTTGTCTCCATTTTATAATATAGTAAAACCACTGCAAAGCTATTGAATTAACTGGAAATCTATGTCATTTACATGAATATGAATAGAGAGTGAACAATTTGTTTTTGTTTTCAAAAATCATGATAACTGTGGCCTTATGTTTTACTGTATAAAACACAAGCTCTCCATAACTCCTGTCCATACATAACTTGCAGATTACAGTACCAGTAGAAGTGAACCCCTATTGTATAGGTTACTACTATAGACTAAGGGCTATGATCTACAGTCAAATTCTTAAATTTAAATAGTGACATGTGCACTGGGTGCATAAGTTCTCATTTCAGTCATCGGAAACTAGTCAGCAGGATCAGTGGATCCTAAAGAATTATTCAGTTTACCAGCCATCAGATACCCATTTTACAATGAGCAAAATTGCTTTTCTAGTCTGTTCTAGATCTGCACTGATAAATTATGTGCCTGTCAGTATAATAGGACATTTTACTAATATCAAAGTGAAATATTTCATAGACATGAGGCAGCACTGCCTTCACCTGATCTAGCCAACACTGGTCCTTATGAAAAGGCCATTTAAAAAGTAGCTAGAGTTGGAGCTCATGTACTTTTTTCTCCTCCTCTGACACAGATTATTAACTTTCTTATCAGTTCACCGTCGCCTTGCCCAGCTGCCTTAAAAGAAATGAAGCAGAGAATCCAGAGCAAGCACAAGAAGGGGAGAAGAGACTTTCAAAAACCTTTTCTCAGAAAACAAGTCTATCTTACATTGTTCCATACATTCTTTACTCTCTCCTATGAAAGAGAAAGACTGTCCCCATACCGGGAGTGTTGAGAAATTATTCTCTTTCATGGGATAGTAAATACTGATGAAAGGGAATCGAAGGCACCCTGGATATAACATTAGAAATCACTTTGGAATAAACAGTCTTAATGGTTAGGTATTCATTGTATATATAGCTAATTATGTATAGTGCTATTAATTGTATCAAAAAAACCTGCGTAGAATTCCAAGAAATATATGGAATTACAGTATTTTTATAGCTTACAAGCTAAATTTTAATGTGTAAGAAATATAAAGATTATAATGTGAGAAAGGCTCCAAAAAACTGAACATGTTTACCCAAACTGCCTATCCCACAAAATTTCAGATTGAAGTGGTTAATTATCAGTCCATTTATTTTTAATAGGATTAGTTATTCTTGGTCAGGCTTCCTCATTCATTATTTCATGTATTGGTACTGAATGTTTTTTCCAGCAGCATATACAAAAATTGCTGTATATAAAGTGATGGTATCTTATTTTTTATTTTTTTCCCCTGTTCTAAGGAAAAAAGCTTTGATTCATGTGCTTATTTCATTATTTAAGGCTTCATATGTTCATTCCAGTTTACGTAACATTTTCTGTAAATGTTATCAATGAGTTTTCTTCCAAATTATTTGCTATTATCTCTTTCATAAGAAAGTTTCTCAAGACTGTGATGCTCAAGTCACACTACCAATAGAGAAGATTTACTTTCTACCTTTTCAGTCTTTATAAAAGTCCTGACATTGCTAAATGTAAGTGTTCAGGTTTATTCTTGTCTGAATGGCTGTTAACTAACTTAAGTATTGAGACTCATCTGTTTTCTCCAAGATAAAATTTAGCAAGCAGAGCAACACCTCTGCTTCCCACTCAGACTCCAGAGTTCACCAAGGAAACAGTACAACAACTAGTGCAATTGCTTTCTGTAACACCATCTCAAAGGATGAGAGATCATGCTGGAAACCTTAGATCATGTCTTATCCTGCTATCAGCAGCATGCAGACCACAGGCACAGCACAGCCTTATTGACCATGGTTATTTGAGAGAGCCTAATCTCAGTCTACGATTTTAGAGATCTACTTGTGTGGTGCTTTGCTCTTCCCTGATTGTGGTGATGGATGCTATACTGCACCCAAGAATGATGAATTTGTTTCAGATCTCTCAATAGCCAATGCTTATAGTTTCTACCTGAAGCTGATTTTACATGCCAGGGCTTTTTGACAAATGTTAGGTATCACCTTGCTGACACTAAGGTGCAATGTACCAGGAAAGTAGAAATAAAACCTCTTGTACTCTGTGAACATCTTTAAAGCCAATGGATACTTTAAATTGTGCTGAAAATGTTTACATTTCACATTTACAGAATACCCATTGTAAGGATATCAGTAGGTGCTTGAAAAAGAGTTGTGGGTGTCACCGCGTAGACTCCATTCAGTCCATCTTGTTTAGGTTTAATCCTGACTGTGCCAAGCATTAAGTTCCAGCTGATCCAGGATACATCATGATTTTGTCTTCTGATGTGAAGGTACGTGAAAAATCTCATCCGTGTCTCTCTGTGTCATAATCAAGATGCAAATTTTGGAAGAGGTAGAAATTTGTCCACATTTTGTGCAGATACTTTCCCGTTTTCAATGCTGCCACTGTTCCAGTGTCTTTTTTATTTGCCCTAAGATTACTTTTACTTTATAAATAATAATCCAGACAGTTGTTTTGTATATAAAAGAAATGGATTTGCTGTACCAATATAATATGTTCCTAATTGTATTAGGCTACAAAGTCGCAGACGGAACATGGTTGCATTGTTCAGACTCGAGATTAAAGTTCTCTTTCCTTTCTTATGATAAACCAAATGATATGGATATTTTGTGAATGTATTTGCCCTCAGCTATTTCCTTTTTTAAATTCATAAATACAGTGTACTGCTTCAGAAAAAAACAAAGCAAAACAGAACAAAACCCACTTGGCCCTATGCCATAGAGTACATATATAGGACAGAGGGTGCTGTGGAGGTCATCTGAAGTGCATGATCCATTTTGAATTTCTTCAGTTTACATGATTTTGTCAGGCTTAAACAGGTGATTTTGACAATATTTATCAGCATCTTCTGCTGAACATTTGAATCTGGTTTCCTACTGCTTTTCATACTGATGTTAGCTCTCAACTTGATGAAATGAAGTTATAATTAAACAAAAAACATTTCATACATAATTATAAAATAACACTCAGCCTATCATTCGAGCTGCCCTCAGGCATTTTTAGATGCTTGTTTTTATTTGCGTTATGTGGTTTTTCTATAATACTAATAACTCTATTTTTCCTGTACATCCTTCTCTAATTCCTCTCAGATGATGTCAATTTATGAGACTAGTTTAATTCTCTTAGATGTCTTTCCAGGACTCAGTGACCTCACTCTGCAGGAGTGGACACTTGGAATGTGCAAGTGTGCAGTAAACTTCCTGCCTCTTTGTACCAGCTATCCCAAGATGCTTTCTGCAAGTCCAAATCTGGAAGGGAAGAAATTGTAATGATGCCAGAAAGCTGCTCTGAAGTCCCTGATGATTCTTAGAAGCAATTTTGCTTGTGGGATGATTAAATTATGGCTGAAATTAGTTCAGTTATTAATTTTGGTTTGTAAGTATAAAAATAGAAAATATTTTAAAATTAGGGGCAGTGTGCAAAATGTAATTTGAATACGTTGAAGAATGGTTCTAACTGTGGGGTCTGGGGGCTGTTCCTTTTTTTGCAAATGCTGAGACTGCACACTTGTGTCAAGACCTCCTTGCTGAAAACTTCAAAGGCATTCCTTCCAGGCAGAGAGTTTATTCTAGAAGAGTGGAAGTTCCTCCTTGAGGTTCAAAGGGTCGTTGCTAAAAAAACTCATTATCTGTAGGGACTGGTGACTTGAGTAAAAATCTAAAAAATAGTATTAATACTGCCCGTGCTCACAAGGTGACAGGATGTGGGAATTAGTAAACAAATTGAATAACATGGGTAGAATTTTTACTTTTCCTTTTTTTTTTTTTCCCTTGAGTGAGGGAGGGGATGGGATAGGGTGTGTAAATGTGCTTACAGAATAAAGAAAGATATCTTTCAAGTATGGCAGAATTTTTTAATCCGAAGAGTCTAAACTTGATCTCAAGGTCAAACCAAGGACTGGTGTCGAAACTGTTTTCAAAAAGCCATCAAAGAATGAAAGAAATTTCCATGCTATTGGGAAAAAAATCCATTAGTGTAAAGTCAGCCAAGTATTTGTTAAACTTTCTTTTTTCCTGTACTTGTACAAGAGATAGATAGGATATCAGGAAGTAAGATGCTGGATGTGACATGACTGGAAGAATGAAGTTGAGGTTAAAGGCTTTCCATACTATACAGAATTTCTGTACCAGCAATACTTCTGCTTCACCGGAAAGTAATAATTTTTTCCTCAGTAGCACTGTCTGCTTCAGTATTTACAACCGTCAATTGCTTGTTTCTTGCATTCAATGGGAAGCACATATGTCAAAAGATTAATTAAAGTTATTGGGTGATTAACCATGGCTGCTGGGTACCAACCACATACAGTTCCAGAACATAAAACAGGAGAACATAATTTTCTTGTGAGAAAAGAAAAACTTTCTCAGTGGATGATGCCAATCAAGAGCAAGGCACAGAACAGCTCCTACTGACCCAGTAATTTGACTGTTTTTCTTGTGCATGTTATATCATTAATACATTTCAGCAAATGAATAAGTATACAAAAGTAAAAAAAAGAAATCCTCAAAAACATATTCCACCAATCTACTTCTCACTGACAAGGATAAGAAAGCAAACATTTGGCAGGCATCAATCACAGAGCCTGTCACCTAGTAGAAGTGAAATCTGTGAGTGCCTCTGGAGGTCAGGACCCATATATACTGAATGCCTAGACCGTGTCTGTTCTCATAGAGCTACCTATCAGTGCTAAACCTAGGCTACAGGTTATACTGACAGACAGTCAGAATATTTATGTCATATTAGTAAGTTGAGCATTTACAGGTGCTCTGGTCAGTACCACAAAATTTCTTGAATGACTTCTGGCACACTTTTGGCCTGAGTGAACAGGTAATCTCCCCAGAATTTTGTTCGCAAAATCTAGGGTTAACATAGGGAAGAAACCATTCCCAAAAAGCAGACCAGACATTCTATAGAGTGAGCAGTGTCTCATTTAGTCCTGAGAAGACACAGTAGGTACTGAAAGTGTGTCAGTTAACCAGTGGAAGGAGGCGTGTTGTGGGTATGCTGAGCTGCTGGCCTACTGGTGAATCAGAAGGAAAAATATTGGTCATTGTATTTCTTGCCACCTTCCATGTGGAAATGTGTATTTTCTGCACACTTTATGATCGCAAAATGATAGAAGTGGGTTTTTTTCCTAATATTTTCATTTTGTTTGAACATATGTTACTGCATTCAATAATTAAGAAAATATGAAAAGAGCTCGTTGACAAATTTATAACTCTGTGTGTGTATAGTTCACAATAAGTGAAAGTGAAGGTGTAACTGAAACTGCCTCTTCTAGACTTTTGCTGTTAATGCAAAATGGAAACTAAAAGGTCATATTTCAAAACAATGGAGTACTGGAGTACTAGTAACTAAATGGGAATGTATCGTGTGGCTTGCAGATTTATGTTAGAATCTCATCCTGATAGTATCACAATTCGTTAAACAAGACATTGGATTGAAAGTGTGAGTTCTGATTGAAATTAATTTAAATATTATTATTATTATTCATGTAAGACTAGAAGGGTTTCTCACCATTTATATTTTGAGCTGAGGTTGAATTTCTTTTCTTCCACTCAAGTTTTCTTACATTATCCCTACATGAATGTAATTACACTCATGGCGATCCTTGAACCTCTATATTTTGGTCCCCCAACTGCAGCCATAAGTTTGATGCAATTTTAATAATATTTGTGCTCTGTAATGTCTTGTAATAGGTTCCAGAATGATTTTACACTCTAAAATGTGCTTCCCCAAAGGATTCAACAGCAAAGGGCATCAGCTACATGGAAAGTAACTGCCATAGATTCTTAAGCTTTTAAAGTTTAAAATATTGGAGTATCTCACATCATGACATCAAAAGCCTTTATTTATAGTACTTAAATACTGAACAATTTTTTTTAGTTAAATGATAATGGCTGATGCTTGTCGTTGTTGCCTGAAAGAACGTTTTACCTTATCTAGTTTTTATGACTTTATAACCTTATATTTCTCCTTCTACTAAAGAATAAAAAGAAGTATAACTTAAAATCAATAAGTTAAAATAACTGTGCTATAATCCAACTGAAATACTTTGGATTCTTAAAGCTCAAACATTTCCCAAATGGTGTGGAAAGTCATTTGCAAAATATAAGTGCAAGTGTCCTGGATATAAGATATATATGTTAGCCACATCTTTTTATTTTTCAGTTTGAAATAGAAAATACTAAGTGTTGCAATATATTGTCATATTCAAAACAAAATTGGTTCTCCTGTATTTTATACAGCAAAACTTAATTCTCAAAATAAAGATCCTTCAAATTTAAAGTCAAATGGATCTAGACCTAGATATGGATTTAAATTTTACTGGTGGCATCACATGCTCTCTCACTCTCTCTCCTCAACAGGATGTGGGGTAAGAGGAGAAAAAAATATGAAAAAGCTCGTGGGTAGAGATAAAGACAGAGAGATCACTTAGCAGTTACTACTGCAGGAAAAACAGACTCAGGGACAATAATTTAATTTATTGCCAAGTAAAACAGGTTTAGACAACGAGAAAAAAAAATAAGCAAAACCAGCATCTCTCTCCCACCTTTTTCTTTTTCCCTGTAAGGCTCAACTTTACCTGATTGTCAACTCCTCTACCACCCCTTTCCCACCAGGTGCAGGGGGATAGGGAATGGGGGTTCTGGTCAGACCACCGTAACTCTGCTCTGCAATTTCTTCCCCTTCACACATTTTCCCTGCCCGTCCATGTGTCCTTCCACAGGCTGCAGGGAGGCACCTCCTCTGTCATGGTCTTTCCATGGGCTGCAGGGAGATCTGTGCTCCAGCACCTGGACCATCTTCTCCAAGTCCTTCTACTCCCACCTTAGTCTTCCCAAGGTTGTTTCTTGCACTTTTCTAACCCTACTGCTCTCTGCCTTCTGGTGGTTTTGTTCTTTCTTAAATATTTTCCCCAGTGCCACCCCTTCCTTGTCTGGGGGACTAAGTTGTGACCTGCTGTGGGTGGGTTGGAGCAGACTGGAAACAGCTGTGTTTGGCTCAGGGCAGCCCCGGCCTTTCCTCATGGAATGCCCCCTGCAGTCCCTGCTCCCTGCTGCCAGCGCCTGGGCACCACAACCCATATAAATGTCCTGTTCTTTTAAATAAGGAGTTCAAATATTCACAAGATTTTGTTTCTTAAAAATATCCAGGTACACTTGAAAGTTATTTTGCATTGTTCTGAAGGAATTAAATATCTGTATTCAGATTTTTTCAACTGTAAAGTCTCTTCTTCTTTCTTCTCCTTTCTTAGAAGTTCATAAATTCTCTGAGAAAAAAAGAGACATTATTTTTTTCCCTAATTCAGCTAGGAAGTTCTGAATGATCAGAGGATCCAGAAATGGATGGTTTATACCACAAAGTGGTGTGGTGTCTAAAAACCTGAAGTGTGGTGCAGTCGATGATTCTATGACATTTTAATATAACTGTGTAAATACCAGCTTATCAGTTATGGTAATTCTAAAACTTTCTACCCTGAGAACCTCTGGATGAGTCTAAAATCCATAGGTGCAGCCAATATCAACATAGCTGAAAATTTTATTGTAAAGGGTATAATTATGAAGACAGATTTAAGGGGCATCCTCTGGTTGAAGTCTCAAAGAACTGAAAAGAAGTAATTTCATGCAGGTACATGGCCCAAAATTGTAATCACATGACGTTTCTATCTTTTGATCAGTAATTAAAGGGTTTTGTTTCTTTTCATTCAGCACTAGTTTCCTTCTCAATGGCCTGCAGTCATTCAGATTAATCAATAATTTAATCATGTTATCCTTCCATCAGTTTAGTCTCAAATCCTTTTGTGGGATCTTTTGCAGTTTAATAGAGCTTATTTGCAGGTTAGAAAGATCTGAAGAGATCAAGATTAAGATCTAAGAAGACTGCGCATAGCCATCAAAAATTGATTTGCAGTCTTGAATGTTAAATCTCTGACTTTCATTTGAGATCTTTCTATTTGTTTTCATGGAACCCTTCCCATTGAAAGGGGAATCCCTGAGAATCTTGTCTAGGGAGATCATTTTCTCCTTGCTTTATTTCTCAATTTGACAATCTTCAGTGTAGTAACAGCAGGATAAAATATCTAATGACATTAAGAAATTGCAAACTAAGTCTTCAGTTTTACTGTTTTCTCTGAATGTTCAACATTTCCATTTGCATCTCCTTCATTAAAGAGCCTTGATAATCTTCTATCCAAATGGAACAAGGTGTAGGACTTTCAATTCACACTTATTTTTGCCAATTTTCCTGTAAACATTCTTCCTTAAAAATAGATGACGCAAGAAATGAGAAGTTATTAAACTGATGTAATCATTTTAAATAGAATGAAATCATTCTGAAATCATTTATGTGAGGCTAAACATTTTGACCGTAAGAGATATTCTTGGGTAAATGACTGCACAACTGTTTCTTACCTTAGGATCAGATCTTGCTTTTCCTAGTGTTGTAGAAAGCCACATTGGGTTTGACAATAATTTTGATATTTTTCTGTATCTTTTTAATCTTCTCTGTTTGCTTTCTGATAATCCCCGATATTCTTTCTTGTTTGTTTGTTGGTTGGGTTTTTTTCAATTGAAAATGAACTTTAAGGTGCTGATTTTACAGAACTATTTTTTATAATCTCATGCTTGAATAAGAATAGTAAGAGTATAGCCCATCTATATTTATATCAAAGCTTGTTTTACCCCTTCTGCGTTACTTTGCGTTTATCACCATCCAGTCTTGGCTGCCAAATTGTTGCCCAGTCACTCAATCATATAAGAAATTCCTGGCAATCTCCACACAGGACTTTTAGTTTTATCACCCTGAATAATACATAAATTAACTTTGTCACCTCACTATTTGTTTCTTGTCTATCTCAATATAATTAAAACAGGATCCAGGTATAGATCCCACTGGAATCTAACTGGAACCTATATTAAAGAAAACTGCTATTGATTTCTACTTTTTGCTTTATCCTTCAACAAGGAATCAATTCAATTAGAATTTTGAATAGACTCCTAACAAAATAATCTTTCAAGATTTCAGAGGTTGCTGTTCATTGGATCATTTATTTCTTCCAAGAACTCTAACACACATGCAACAAGTTATTCTCCATTACAGAATCCAAGTTATTTCTCCCTCATCATATCATAGTTACCTAACCTCTACTAATTCTACTAATTCATGATTGCAATTTCAATGAACTTACTTGGTATGGAAGTTTTATTTCATTAGTTTCTTGTTCTCTAGGCATTACTTTACAATTCGGCATCACATTTGTTACCTTCAAATCCCCACAGAGTAATTGCTGTTTTAAGTGTTAATGTGCTCTGAAAAATTTAGTGTTTTGATAGTTTCTTCAAGGTTTTGAGGGACTCTTTATTGGCTCTATTCTTCATTTTTATTTAAACAAACAAAAAATATTTCTGTTTTTCTTTTTGCTGTTCTTCTGGCTAGTCACCTCTAGAGAATGATTCTGGTCTGGAATTAATTTAGATTTTCTAGTACAAATGTGTGTTTTTATTTTGTTAATTTCAATTTACTACATAGCTTGGTATATTTCAATTATGTACAGATCACAAAACTGCTTAGGTGTTAAACTGAAGCTTCAACAGATGAAATATATTGCCTAGATGTATGCAAACATTTAGTAAATTCAGTAAAAAGTTATAAATACACATGACAGAAAGTTTCCTTCAAACTTAAAATCTGAAATGAGAACTCCAGAACATAATGATCTAGGAAAATAAATACCAATGAGTCTAGCTTATACATGAACTTCAGTTTTGAAAAGAAAAAAAAAATAAAAGAAAAAAATTTTTTAAAAAATTTAAGCTTTTCAATATTGTTTCTAAAGGATGTCAATTTTCTCTTTAAGGACTTCAAGCAATTAAACTGACTTTTAAGACACCTCTTAACAAAATATTTCCCACAGGTATTTTACAGAACTGTAGGTTTCTCAGGCTGTGGCATCTGCATTTGAGCTTTGCTCTGATTCCCTTAGGCCAAAAGCTCATGAATCATTATGTTACCTGTCTGCTGAGAAAGGCAAGAGGGACTAAGTAGTTAAGGGCTGATTCATCCTCTCCTTATTCTCTTTCTATAAATAGACCCAACAGTATTGTTTACTCTAATTTCTTCTCAAGTTGTCCCTTGTAATCCTACAGATTTGCTCTTTGGAGAGAAGGAAATTGAAAGGGACAAGAGGTTGACTTGTTGTGGGTTTTTTTTAAGAAAAAAATAGAAGGAGTTGTGCATGGTAGACTGAGTAAGAGAACAGAAAAGCCAGGGATAATGAAAAACAGGAAATCTGAACCATGTGAATAGAGGCAGAGGTAGCTGGTCTCTACAGGTGGTTTCTATGCAAAGTTTGAGTGCTCCAGACAGCACAAAAATGCTAGGGAAAAAAAAGGGGGGAGGGAGGAAGGGGTGGGAAAGAGGGATGAGATCTCTTAAAAATAATTTAGAAAAAATCTCTTTATGGTTTCAGTGAATGTTTTTCAATACGTGCAGACAAAAAAAGCCTAATCCTTTGCAGCATACATTGTATTGTCTTCTGCATTTCACTTTGTTTACTAAATTCTTAAAACTGTATTTTGTTTTCTGTTCCTCAATTCAGACACATGAAGGGAGTGACTGCTAAAGACATTGTGAAAGCTTTAGTTGGTCATTAGAAAACAAAGAGAGATAGTTTGAAACAACACCTATTAGTTGTTACTGTCTTTTTGTTATTTTCTGCTGTTCATAGTTTGATTTCCTGTATTCATCTTCCATAACATACACAAAAGTTCCTCTTTTAGTCTTGAAATATTTTTTTAAATAAATCTTCCATGTTTCATACAAATTATTATTCAAAGCCATAGTTGGTTTCTTCCTGTCCAGTTTATGGACAAAGATTTCATCATTATCAGATGAATACAGCTGTGTAACATTAATCCTATTTAAATTCAGAGCAAGAAGGCAAAATTCACTGATTTTTACAGTTGCTGGTTTTGAAGGTGTTGCTCTGGAGTGTCACTGAAGTCTTTAAGAGTGGTTTCACATATGCTTTACCCTGCATCTTGGTGTCAGATCATATTACCTTAGGTTTTCATAAAAATTACTCAGTCAAGTAAGCTGAGAGTACATCAATAGTCCAATTCTTGTATATCATTCAAAACCGGCCAGGTGGATTCAAATATGTTTGAAAAAGACTTTTTTATCTTTAAACATGCAAATAATGTCACAGATTTGTGCAGAACTAGTCCCGTATATAATATTAGAAAGCCACAGACTGTTTTTCTTCCTTTCTAGGTTTTACTCTGATGATGTTGAAGAACACTTGAAAACAATTGTTGAATGCAACTTTGTGCATCTTTTTCTCCTTCTAATTAATTAAGAACAAACATTTTGCTTGGTAGACAACTGTTAGCACTGACAAATAAATAGTACTCCAGATTTTTCATGCTATCCAGTGTATCTCATTTTATGTACTTTTAAAATTATATACATAAATGTAATTTTTCAAGCACTAATTTGAATCATTAGGTTTTAAAAGTCGTGTGAAGTCAGCTATTAACTAATTTTTTGTTGCAAAACCATCCCAAATAAAACCTATGCATAAGCTGCTTCTCTTTTTTTGTTTCTAAAAGATTTTATTCCATAAGTGTAGATTTTTTTTCAACAGAAATTATTTTTAAAAAATAAAAATGGCTTCAAGGTTTTGTGTGAACTGTACACCACACTGGAATTTTATCACACTTATTAGCTCAATTTGAATCTCACAAATTCAGAGAAACCCACTAATAAAGAAAATATTTTCTGCTTTAGAAAGAACTATGTACTATTACAGTAATCTTTTCTGGTTTTAGTGCCTCTTGAATATTTCTGGTAAATGATGTCATTAGAACCATCTGAGAATACTAATGATGAAAGCTCTTTGAAACAGTGACACTCTTGTCTTGTTCTCATCAGCCTCCTGGAAAATGCTGTTGACACAAAAGTCTAAGTTATTTCTTATGCTCATTTTTCTGGAATATTTAATTTTCCAAAAAACAAGGCCATATTCTAACCTTCTATTTTTAACATTAAGAACAAAGGTCAGCTTGAAGTCACTATCTGAAATCATATTTTACACTTTAGCAATTGTAACTGAAATTGTTAGAAGGAGTTGATTTTGGTTTAACATGTGTTGGGGGTAAAGGACAACAACAAGTGCTTGGAATTTTCTATTAAAATTATCCTAAACATGATGTGTGATAGATATCAATGCAGAAAACTGACTTGCTTTTTCCATGTATGCAGATAGGATGTACCTAAGAAAAAATATACACAAGCCTTCTGGAACTTCTATAACTCAGAAGATCATTTCAGACTCTGCTCAAGGTGACTTCCCAATGAGAAAAAGATCTGTTGTCTTGTAAAGACATTTAATAGGTTAGCTGCCCACCTTTGCTCCTTTGTAAAGTTGTTGATTTTAAAATCTCTCGCTTTGATGCGAATCAGTTCTATCTCCACTGAGTTTAGTAGAAATAGTGTCTCCACCTCAAGGCTGCCAGTGAACTGAGAGGCAGAAACATGTTTTGTTTGCATTAGTTGTCTTTCCTACAGGATGAAGGTGTCTCAGCTATGGGTAGTATATAGGAAGAATTCTCAATATTGAGGAAGGGCTACAGCACTGGGAGAGCTGAGGACCATCCCAAGAAGGCTGCCCTCAAAATGAAAGAGTGTTCCAAGGATGGAGGAGTGAGAATAAAGAGAGTATTTGGAGGATGGGTAGCATCGATCAATTCATCCTGTCTTATATTGGGCACTTATACGAGATGTTAAAGAAAATAGTCCCCTCATAGTCAGTGTATCAAAGTGCTGAATAAGCACTTACATGGTGTGTGGTATTAGGAGTCCCATTCTGCCACATTTCCTAACGGTCTTTTTTTCTTTCCCACAGAAGTGAAAGACACTTTTATGTAAATAAGTGTTCTGTGGGAGAGAATTGTATGAGGGTCAAATTGCAGGTTATAGAATAGATTGGAAAAACCTCCAAGACCATCAAATCCAACCTTTGACTGAACACCATCATGTCAGTTAAATCATAACACTAAGTGCCACATTCACTCATTTCTTGAACCCTTCCAGGGATGGTGGCTCCACAAGTTGATGAGTTATTTTTGTTTGGGTTCTTTTTTTTTCCCTCTCCAGGATTCTGTTTCTCGTAATCTGTTCTTAGGCCCGTCTGCCTCCTTAAGTCTCTTTTCTGTCTGTCTGAGATGACTGTTAATCATATGGGACCTTGCCCAGGGTATTGTGTATCACAGCTCATGCAAGGAGGCAATTCCTGTTATCCAGAAAAGCTGTCTGAAGAGAGGGCTAGTCATGGCTTCCAGCTCCTCAACCTTCCCGGAGGCACTACCAGGTAATTGTCCTCACAGGGCACAGAGCCAACTTTTCTGTTGGCACAGCTGTGTTCATGACTCAGGAGCAAGATGCAGAGATGAATCACCAGTGTATCCTGGCAGACAAGAGGACAGTCCACATCCTCAGACACATCACAGCATCACCAGCTGGTCAAAAGAGGTGATTGCCCCACTGTATCCAGCACTGGTTCTGTCTAATCTGGAGTGCTGTGTGCAAGTCTGGGCTCCATGTGATGCCCTGGTCCACTCAGTGGATTTAGGGGAAGGTAGTTGTGTTTACTCTTGGTGATGAATAGGAGAAACAATAAAATTCTCAGGAGGTTCAATAACAACTTTTACTTGCAAACTTTAGAAAATTCCGGTGGAATAAGGCACTTGGCAAACTAAAAAATGTTTAAAACATCCAGACAAAGTAAGACACTTTGCAAACCCTAACTTGACAAACTTTAAAACTTATTTTGAGGAGAAGAAGGTAGAAGAAGAGAAGAAGAAAGAGAAGGAGAAGTAGGAGGAGGAAGAGAAGGAAGAGGAAGAGGATGAAAATGAGGAAGAGGAAGAGAAAGAGAAACAGAAACAGAGAAAGAAAAATGAAGAAAATGATAGTCAGATAGTCATCACCCTAGGGTTCAGTGGGGTCTCAGTAGCTTTTAAATCCAGAGTAACGGAGCACATCATGTGGTGCATGTGTCACCATCTTTTTGTCTGTTCTGGTCCACTGGAGGCCTCCCTCAGGTGAGTTTATGCTGATTTCAGCACTAAAGTGTCATGTCTGTGCTTCACATGGAGCCAGAATGTTCCCAGTCATCCCATGAAGCCAACCACCCTCACTGAGCGCCGACCAGCAGCTGACTCTTCAGATGTGCCTGTGCTACGTAGCACAATGTGAGAAGGCTCAAGGGGATGGGAGGGGAGCAATGCGCCATCCCACCTGTACAGAACTCACCCTGTTCCCCCACCACTTTCCACCTGCTTGTTTTGAGCCAGCATCGTTCCTCCAGTCTCCTACATCATACCATTTAAGAAGAACGTGAAGGTCCTTGCATGCATCCAGAGGACAAGAAAGCGGGTGAAAAGGGTGGAAGGCACATCCTGTGAGAAATGGCTGAGAACTGTGAGAAATGGCTGAGAACTGTGAAAAATGGCCTCCCTCCTATGGCTTCCTTAGGAGGGGAAGTGGAGAGGGAGATGATGGTCTCTTCTCCCTGGTAACCAGTGACAGGATATGTGGGACTGGTTCAAAGCTGCCCCAGTGGATGTTCATTATGATGATGATGCCATTATGAAGCATTTCTTTACAAGCAAGGGTGAGCAAACACTGAAACAGGCTTCCTAAGAGGTGGTCAATGCCCCAAGCCTGTCAGTGTTTAAAAAGCGTTTGAGTAATGCCTTTTACAACATAACTGTTGGTCAGCCCTGAAGTGTTCAGGCAGTTGGACTGATGATGTCTGTGAGGACCTTCCAGCTGAAATAGTCTGTTCTATTCTATTCTATGGGTAGCAGCTAAATCCCAGGCAAAAGCCACGTACGTGCAGGTTATGGTGAAGTAAAGCCTTGACTAAAGACTCCTGGAAAAATGAAATGCTGTATCTCAACTGTGAGTGGTTTGTTAGCAATGTCAAGTCTACAGACCCAATTAATACATTTTAGTATGTTTCTTGTTTGATGGGAAGATTTTTTTTTTAGCCAGCAGAGACTGAATGCTGGACAGACCTGTTGTGAACAGCAGGAGTGAGAAATAGGCATCTGATTCTACAACCTGTCTTTTTTTTAATGGGCAATACCTACTTACTTCGGCCACAAATACCTTCCTGATCTTTTGATACAAACTCATCCAACCCTAAAAATTAATGAAAAATTTGCCTAAATTCTCTGTCTCTTTATTTTCTCTTTCCGGTAGAAGCCAACAGATATTACCCAATGGTGGCTGAAGAAAATATGCTTTTCTCTTTTTTAAGAGAATTCACAGCTATATCTAGTGGAAAATTGGGTGCATGTTAAAGCCTACTGCTTCTTTTGGCATTCAGCAAGCATCCATATTTCCTGTATGTCATCCTGTACACATGCTAGGGCACTTCCGAGTACTTGCAACTCAGTTAGTCTGTCTTGCTTTCAGATACTGGAGAATCAACACCACAAAAAACCTCATTAAACTCATTACAATGCTAGATTGCTAAACGTAAAAAGATTAAGTAGGAGGAGACATTCTGGAGGACGTTAAATCCAGACTCCTGCTCAAAGTGGGACTACTTTCACAGTACATCCACAGGATGGATTACTCAGACGGTTTTCCAACTGAGTATTGAAAATCTCCAAGAATGGAGATTCTGAAACTTCTCTTGGCATGCAATGCTTAATCAGTCTCATGTAATTAATTTTTTTTCTTACATCTAATTGGAACTTCCACTGTTGCATCTTGTAATTCTTACCCCTTGTTTTTACTTCTGAATCCTCTATAGATGTTTCTTGAGCACTCTGTGATGGAATAGGCTCTACCACTTGGCTAAAGTGATGTGTAGGGAGTTAAATGACTTTTTCAAGACCTATCATCAACTAAAAGTCAGAACTCAAGGTCAAGTTATGTAATTATCCAGTAGACAAATTGACATTTCTCGTTCTGTTATAAAAGAAGGAAATGAAAGCAATAATGAAACCACAACACAAGTGACTTTTGTTTTTCTTGAGACATCTGTGATGACTTATGGTAAGAGTTGCTCAAAGTGTAGTTGTCAAACCAAAAAAATGTTTGAAATTTCACTTTTTTTTTTTTTTTAATTCAGAATAATTTCCAAACCATTCCTAGAAGCTGAGAATATATTTGGTATTTGTAAGCATTTGCTAAGTCTCTTAGACTTTTCAGACTTAGCCATTTGACCAGACTGCAATTTGTTTCTGAACTGTTCTGAACTGAGCTTTTTATTTCTGTGAATGTTTGATTGTTTTTTTTGTCTGATGGCTATCAAACTTTGCAGACAGTAAGATAAGTCCAGCAAACAGACTACAGTGAATAGGAAGGCAATGACATCCATTACAAATTCCTCAAAGTGGTAGGATTCACAAACATGTTAATGGATGTTAAGCTGTTATCTGAACATCTACTAATTGTATACAGAATTATTCCATAAACACACTAAGCAGAAATCAGTCTGATTTTCGTGGTCAGTATCATTACTGTCACCAGCAGAGTACTCACTTGAGGTGCTGGCTGATTTCAGACTTCCCCTGAATGCAGCTGAGCACAAGCTCTAACCAGGGTGAGAAAAGGACTCAAAGTTTTCTCCAGGAAAATAAGGGAAATGTTGATAAATAACTTGCTCAAAAATATCTAGGAAGTTTACCAGATCTGGAATCTTAATTCTACTGATCCCAGTCCAGAGTTTTGCAAGAAATTTCAGTTGCAAATTATGTTCTCCCTAATTTTTAGTAGCTTTCTCCACAATAGTAGACTAGTTCTATTTACAAATATAAACACAATCAACACATTTCCTATGGATTGTACCTAGCTTGCTGAATTTGTCAGACAATATGTTAGGCTCGATAGCACAAGCCAGCAGCTTCCAGTCATTTACATTTTAGGACTAATATTGGTTTTGTTGTTGTTGGGTTGTGGTTTATCTGTTTGTTTGTTATTTTTTACTAGGGAATGGGAAGGAAGCATTACAGCTGCACTTGTTGAGATAGAAGGATGGAGATCAGTGGTGAAACTATCCTGCCAGGCAGAGTACTTAAAAGCAAACAAAGACACTTTTCAGTCTGTTGGGTTGGAATCCAGTGTCATGTCTCAGAAGTCCCTCAGGGTGGGGCAGACATACTGCTGCAAAATCGTTTTCAGGCTGAACACCATATAGCAAAGAGATATTCACAGAAAATGAGTAAAGAATAGAAAATTAAAAAAAAAAGTCACAAGATTTTTCATAACCAGGGCACCTTCAGGTCCTGCTTCTGTCACATCTATTGCAAGATGGGGCCTAGAAGTTTAATTTTTACTGTATCTGCATTAATTCAAATTCTGTGATGTATTTCAGTTGTGGTAAACTGTATTAACATGTAATTCAGAATTAATTTTTTTTGCTCCTTCAAAAGACATGAACACATACAATGAATTAAATTGCAATTGGTTTAATTCTGTTCATAGTGGAAATTTAAGTCCAAAACCAAAGCAGACATCCAAGTGAATTCAAGCTTTGTCTGCATAAAAAGCCTAAATTATGGGTAGTAAAATATAAACAAGAATTTTACTTCATATTCATATGAATAATGTTAACTAGTAATATAGTTTTGTAGTGGGAATACTATTTTTCTGGTTGCTTGCATTTCTTTGATATTCTGCAAAGTCATACATCTCAGAGGAAAGATATTGCTGTCTAGGTCACAAACATTTCCAGGCAGTATCAGAATCCTCATTCTTCAATTGTAAAAAAAGATACAAAAGCAAGCCTGAGCTAAAGGATGTTCTAAGTCAGCAATATCAGTTATAGGTCACTTAACAGCTTCTGTTGTCGAGACGAAAGAGGTCTGAGTCACACAGACATGCACAAGTGTCATGTCACCATAACCTCTTTATATGCTAAGTCTGGAATGAAAAATAAATGCGTCCATAGTGCATCCTTTTTCTCGAGAAAATCACAAAGGGACCAGAGATACTGTTAAGTGAGAAACTATTACCACTGCTAGGTAGATTTGACTTTAAACTCTGCATTTCTTTAATATCAAATTATTCCTATTACTATGATAAATTAATTCTTCTCTTTTGATGGCTTTTACATCTCTCAAATATTTGTAAATTTATTTCCCTGCTCAGCAGTCTGTAAGGCAACCTATACATATTTAGGTATGGTAATCATTCCTGTGTGGAGACATGAGAAATGAGATACATCAAGCTGCCCTAGGTAAGGCTGCTAACAGAGTACTGATGTATGGTGACCCACATAGGGAAGGTCATCTTATGCACAGCACCTGCACATTTCTGCTTATCATCTGAAACTGAAATGGCTGTGATTTTTCCCTTCTTCTCCACCCTGTCTTCTGTTCCATGTTGTTCTCTTACTACAGGGAAATACATTATACTTCTTGATATTTTGAGTCAGATTTGTTTTGGTTTTAATAAATACTACCACCCCCAAACACCAGTGTTACTCAGGGTATGCTGTGCTGTGTCTCCTGTTCCTCACTGATGAGGAGGTGCCTTCAGCAGAGATGAAGCTTTGGAGGGGGTACCACACAAGAATAATTTTCCTGAAGATGGTACTTACTATCTGGTAAAAAAGGGGAGAAAAGGAGTAAATCACTAGCCAGGGAAAAGCAAAGCATCTCAGCTGCTTGTCCCTAGCCACCTGCCTATTACAGCAGTGAGAAAGCTTAAAAATAATAAGAAAAGCAAACAAAATCAAGGACACATTGTTTGGAAGTAAGGGAGCTGGATGGCATATGTAAAAGTCTGAGCATCTGGCTGTTAGTCAAATGTTAGGCATGTTGGCACCTGATGCAGATCAACTCGTGGAAAAGAAAACCTATCACTCTACAGTTTAAGGAAATATAGCAGGCACCATCAGGCTTTGCATCATGATGTCTGGAGCCCTGGTTCTGATGAGCTTCCATGGCACTGTGAGGAAGCATTCTGTTATCAATTTGTAATCCTGTACTGTTATTTGTAGCTCTTGCCTCAGTCTGTTTTATAGTCGAGTAACAAGCTCTGGGGTCATCACCTTGTTTCTGTATATTTGTGTATTTTCTGTACAGCATCTGAAAGTTTTTCAAGTGCTGCAAAGCTGTGCAAAATTATTAACATAGAGGGAGTAGTAAACTCATTTTTAAAGAAGGGTAAAACTGAGGAAGGAGATAGAATCTCACTTTAGGACAATTTCACTGGTAGTGACAGGCATAACTTTCCCATTTCTTAGCCTTGGCCCCTGTTACAAACACTGGTGACATTTCATAGTATGCCACAATTGAATAAGGCCTAGGGAACTATAAGATGTATATCTAATAGAAATCCGAAATATTGTCTTATAATCTGCTTACAATAAATGGCTGTTCCAAACAAAATCTTTATTTATGAATTCTCTGTGTCAAAGTCACCATCCACAGATAACTGATTTCCACATCTGGATTTCAGTTGCAGCTGAGCAGTGAAAGTAACCTAAGCCTCCTTATATTATTTTGAAATCTATATTCCATGGTACCATACATTTCTTTATAGTTTGGTTACTGGAGAAACAATAATTATTACCTTTTTTTTTTAATCTCTTCCATACACATTCAATTCTCTATCCAGGGTATTTTCCCTCTTGTTCAAGTTGTCTCATTTGATCAGCATCCAAGCAATCAAAACAGGAAGCGACTTTTACAGTATCCACAGCTTACCCTGATGTTTTTCTCTTGGCTGGATGCAAATTAGCTAGTTTTTTTCTTTTCAGTAGAGTCATATGAGCTTAAAAAGAGTACACTGCCTAGAATCAAGTTCACTGGTGCACTGGTACCCCCATAGGAGAAAATTATAATTTTCTTTTCAGGATCTATTGCCTGTTCATTTACATATGATTTTCACAGTCTAAATTGCTGTTTCAATCAGCTAAAAGTAGTGATGAATTTATGTGGGTTGTCTAACATTGAGCTGGGCTTATTTCTGTTAAAGGTTCCAACAAAGAATATTTTTCCACCTTTACTTGGAATATTTTATGTCATGTTGCCTTTAAATATACATCTATGTCAGGTATAATGTTATTAAATACATTTTCTGCATACAAAAAAATCTACAAAGGAGTTAATGGGTAGCAGAGAAGCATCCTCGGAAAAAAAAAAAAGTAAAAACTGGAGCAGAGAAAGGTGAGCAAATAGAAAAAAAATGTAAAAAAATAATTCTGATGGTTTAGACACACAAACACACAAACAAACTTTTTTGTGAGTTAGCATGTTTGTGGTAACTGTCCAAGTTACCACAAACCCAGGCCCCACCAAAAGCAAATACAGTTTCAGCAAAAGAAGACCAAACCTATTTGAATTAACTGGGAGCTTGAGGTCACGCACATGGTTGGTCGGCAAAGCTTAGCTGATGTACAGAATTTTTTTCCTCTCTTTACTTATTTACATATTAGGGGTTTGCCTAATCCTCAGAGGTAACTGGCACTAAGATGACTTAAGAGTTTGCATTCTGATGTTGTATGAACAGTTTATCTGCAGCTGAGAAGCTCCAGAAATGCTGCAGTCTGTGAATTGTCATGTTCTGAGTAAGATCAGCAGAAGTTTACTTCAGGTTGTACCGTTTATTATTTGGAGCTCAGTGTCTGTGTGAGGAGATGGCTAAGCTTGTCTAGTGTCTTTTTCCTGGTGAAAGGGTTGTTTTTCTTGCTCCCAGCGATGTACTCCTGCCACTCCACTCTGCTCTAGCACTGCCTGACCCTTTGACAAGCCAATTCAGGTCACTGGTCTGGCAAAAAACAAATCAAGCAGAAAGAATGGCATATTTTTCTGTTGGCTTAATGAACAAAATTGAATCAGCAAAGAATCTGCTGAGTAGAAGTAGAGCCAGTGCAGCCGGAGAAAAGAGCAGGATCATGTAACCAGGAGAAGGGCAGAGGAGAGAAGGCAACTCTTTTTAATTGATAAATAAGCTCAGTTTGTCTTATTGAACTGCGTGGTGAGTCATCAAGAATCATAACAAAAGAAAGGGGGAAAACCCCTCTTTTTGCTGTTAGTTGTGGATACTAAAAGTGGAAAACTTGAAAACTGAGGCTTGGCAGATACTTGTCTCCCAGAACTTGATCACCAGCAATGCATAGGCTATGTTTGGTTTAACAGAATTGCTGCAAAATACCAGTTCAAGTCCCCACCACTTGGTTATCAATGAAATAATTTTGTCCTACTAACAAACATAAACCATATGGTTTAACAGGTGATTGCTTTACTAAAAATAGTAGAAACTCTATAGATACATTTTAGGAAGTTTTTATTGTTGCCTTGTTTAACTACTACAGCAGTCTCTTTCTTGGAGAGACAACTGCAAAGCTGAACAAATTGCTTTCCTCTTCCTGGCTTAATCTTCCTTCACTTCTTGAGTTTATTACCATGTCCTGAGTAGCAAGGCCTGATTCATTCTGAGATAATTTTTCACTAGCTGTTCCTGCTAGGAACATAGTGTAGTACCTCCCACGCTGACCACACCAAGTAGCTGTGCCTCATGCCATTCTTTACTTTTAGCCTAATTAGTAAACCCCTGTAGCTCTAGTTTTGTTATTTCAGCCTTGGAAATGTACAGACAGCAATGAAATGGGGCAATTTTCCATCTTAAATGATGTTCATAAGTAGTTTCTTCTCCTGTCTCTCCAGTTACAGAATTTCTGTAAAGAAATGTTTCTCAGATTTTTCAGGAGACCTTGGAAAAAATCCCTGATCCTTTTTTCCCCACAATTTTCTAGGTGCTAACTTCTGTACCTTACTCTTTATCTTAAATTACACTTAGTCACATTTAGGCAGTTGGCTGACCATAATATCTACTCACTATTGTAAATACAAAGATTACAGTATGACTCTTTAACAGATATGTCTCTCACACAATAGCTCATTATATCTAAATCAAGTTTGCTTCAGGTCTGGTGACTGATACCTTCTATTTGTCTCTTCTTCACTCAACCAAGTGTCAATGGAGCATCCACTCTTGTTTCAGCTTCCCTCCCCGCTGCTCTTCCTGGAGGGGTTTGCTTTCACGTTTGGCTTTAGATATCAGAAAACACTGAAAACACTTTGACAAAAAGAAACCTCTGAAAACACTTTGACAACAGAAATCTTACATTACCTTGGTATTCTCTTTCTACAAATGAGATATTTTAATAACTGGATTATTGTTTCCAGTTTTATTTAACAACTGGATTATACCACAAGAAGAAAGAGACAAGAGAAGTAGTTACACATTTATAGCAAAGAACACCTGCTTGCGATCAGCCAGTTTTAAGTAGGGTTAGTGGGCTTCAACTTCTTTTCTTCCATGCAAGATTAAAATCATCCTGGAAAGGGTATTTCAGTGCTCTGAGCAGAAAAAGCTGGAGTTTCAAGTTGCAGCAAATAAAAAATAAAAATCACTCAGCTTTTTGAATCTGACAGGCACTCCCCAAACTGGATAAATTTGAATTGAAGTAATCTACAGCTTTGTAAACACACTCAGTAGTATTCTTGAATGACAAAATTTGTCTGTATTTTACATCTCCTCTCCTTTCCAACTTTTCATTAGGAGATGTCTTTCTTTTGACTTGCCTGAATACAAATTACTTCTCTTATGGTGAGAGAAAATATGTGGTACTTTTGGTCATATTAGCTGATATTCACATGTGTGTAGATGATGTTCATGTGGGAAAGAAAATCACACCTATGCAAACTCATTTAGCTTTTGAGCTAATGGGTTTGTTGACCTAGAAAACTAGCTTCTTTGGAGCTCAGCATTGAACTGGCTACATATATCTATATATCTATATATCTCCAAGATTCAGGAATAAGAGAATTAAAGAGAAATATGCTTTAATATTGTGCAAAACATTAGCTAAAGCCAAAACAAGTAGCACTATCTCCAGAAGAACTTCCTGCTATGGTGTCCTATGATGGTATTTTAGAAATTAGTATCTCAGACTTCTTAAATAGAAATTTATCTGGACTAGAAAATATCCAATTGCTAATTCCCTTCTTAGACTTCTAAGCACAAGCGGCTAATTTCTGATAATTTGTGATTTTTCAGTGGTGTTTAACTCAGAACTTCACAGATTCCTAAGGTGTTATAAATTGGCATAATTTCACTGGGGAAAAAAAGACATATATGAACAATACTGATTGATTACCTTCTCTTTTAACACACAGGTGATTATTGCCATATATGTTTGATTAAGGGAATAAATTTGCTCCTAATTGATTTACCATTTCACCTGAATATCCTTATCTAATGCAATCACTAATATAACTCAATCCAGGACGAGATCCAACAGTGCTTGCTGGACTAATGGCTGAAATCCCATCAGCTATAATGAACTTGGAAACAAGCCCATGAAAATTAATAGCTGATTTCTTAAATCATTACCATTTTACTAAACAGGTACTTTTTTTACCCGTTGTGCATTTATCTCATGTAATTTGTATCAGATATATCAGATTATTATAATTCTGCAACACATTATGAATCTATTAGAAAAAATGTCTTCCTTTTTCACCACTGGTTTCACTCTTTTGCTTAATATAGTAGAGTCGAGGCTGATGCAAATGTCTGCCATCTTTTTTTACGTCAGTATTTGTTATATATTTCTGAATCTCCTTCATTACTCCTCTTAAGAGTGCTGGAAGCATCCATCTCTTTAGTCTCTTCCACCTCTTTTTACTACTTCTACTGTGAATCTGAATTGGAAGGCTAACTCCTACTCCTGGCAAATGTTGACCCCAGGGCTAAGCATTTGAATTTGCAGCACTGAGTGTTAGAATGAGTGTGAGACCAACCTTCACACTTCAGAAACTTGCCAGTTGGCAGGTTATACTGCCTGTCTGTTTCTCATTCTGTTGTGCCCTCTGCAGTCTGCCACCCTACATCCCGTAGTCTCTTTTGTCAACAATTTGTCAACCTAATAGTTTGTACCTGAGAAACTGCCTTATGACCCATCAACAAGTATTGAAATCCGTAGAACTGTTTTTTCCAGTGCGATAAAAGTTTTCAGTATGTTTGGCCAATGAAACATGATTGGAAATATTTGATGTAGGTTAGCAGACACCTATGAAAAGAAAGGAGTATGTGGACATGGATTTTCTCCATGTAGTTCTGTGTTTTTGCTATGAGTTATTTTATAAAGCTTATGAAAAAAAATTGAATATAAATTATTTAGGATCAAACCAGAAGAATTTACTAAATTGTTTCAGGTTCTTCTAGCTCTGTATCTTAATGATTTTAAGCAATAACCTCAGAAAGTTAAATCTTATGGGATATTGAACCTCCATTTCTTGATGCCACCTTCTCTACAATATCTTCTGGAATCATGAAAAGATCCTTTAGGGGCTTCTAAGTATTGCTGTGAAGCGAGCAGCTGGATAGGTTTGTTGGAGTTTTTTTAGAGAAAATTTAAGACCATATATGTATTAAGCTGTGTTGGAGCTTAGGGAGTGAATCAATTCCCCTTGTATCAGAAGGTAAAACTGAAAATACCTTTTAGATTCACCTGATTCACTCTTAAGATTCTTTTGACTGTACCTTCAGCTAATGGAGTGCTGATGGAACCTTTTGCAGTGGAGGTGGCTGAAAGCTGGAAAAGGCTGCCAAGAGATTGAAGTTTCCATTCTTGAAGGTATTCAAAACCTGACAGGACACTGTCCTAGGCAGCCTTCTCTGGCACCTTCTGCTCTGAGTAGTGGGGACTGGATGATCTCCACAGTTGCTTTCCAACCTAAGTAGTACTATGATTCTGAGAATCTAATCTACTTTGTCATTTCCCTGGCTTACACCAAGAAATGCTGTGTTGAGACTTTTAGTACAATGGGTTTATTTGCAAAAAGCAGAGCTGGGTAAGAATTTTTAAGGATTTTCCCCAGAGTGAAGGATGATGGTGCCACCGGAAATTGAGACCAGCATGACGAAGCAGTTCAGCTGAGGGTTTCTGTCTGCTTGGCTGAGGAGAGCCCTTGGAGATTCACCAGGATGTTCAGGGCTTTCTGTAATTGTTTTTCATCCTTACTCACAGCACCAGAGTTCATTTACCATCACACTAAAATTATTTTTTTGTTCAGATTTGTTTTCATATTTCAGGTTTGGTTCTTTGAATTTTGTTTTTTTCCAGAGCGTACTCTGTAAATGAAGATCAGAAGAACAGCTCTGCCCGTTCTGGTCTGAGGGAACAGCTCTTGCTGTTTCTCTGCCAAATGTGATTCCTGAAGATTTTAACAGGAAGCTGAAGTTTCTGAAGAACTGCAACTGAAGTGAGGGCTCTTCTAGGGAAATGGTTTCTGAGGAGTTCTTCTATTTGCACCAAATGTAGAAAAACTGCATCTGCAAATGCCAGAAAGAGACAAAGGAGTAAGAGTCGTCATGGCCTTCAATAAGGACTTTTGTCAGGGGTTTCTAGTGTTAGGCAGAACTTCCTGAAGCCTTGAAGAAGTGTGCACAACCATGACAATATTTCAGTACAAACTGTCTTGCACCAACTCTGTTTCTCCCTCCCTGCTCATTTTCCCTTTTAGAAAAAGGCCGGGAAAAATAATCTCCTTGACTGCATTCAAAGCAGGTGATATACCAGATCCAGTCAGTTATAGAAAACATTAACAATCCTTTTGTTAAAAGAGCCTATGATCTGAACCTTTTCATCCTGAAATTCTCTTAACAAAAAGATTGAAAGATAAAGAAAGGTAATTGCTTGGTTGTGAGTACAATACTTTACAGCTGTGGCCCTTGTAACAGTGAAGTGTGCTGCCTGTGATGGGTGTACAGCTTTATTCCAGGAAGTTGGCTGAAAATACTTAAGCATTTTGCATGGGCAGATGGAATATGTAGCCATTTTTAAAGCAGGAACAAATGTATGAATTTAATTACAAAGTGACTTGACAAGTACTTGTTCACTCATTGCATAATTTTCTAAACAAGCTTGGAACAATTGTTTGTTTCAGAGATGATGTTAACTAGATTTAATAAATGTCTTTTTGTTATCATATCAGAAATCTTATTAAAAACTTCATGTAAAGTATTTTGGGTTTGTTCTACTATTGTATGCTGATCACTTTGGCAGCCTCCAAATGCACACATATTTAAAAACAAACGGGAAAAAAAGCAAGCCTAAAGACAATTTATTGTACATTTTACTCATTACACATGTTCTGCCTATATAGGGCTCACTCGTGTACAGAAAAACCATCTAGACAATCATGAGAGTCCTTACCTCCAGTGGAAATCGATGTATCTGTGAGAAATGTGTCAAAGTTACAATTTGACGTGTATGCAGTTAAAATCAGATTTTTTGAAGTCATTCATGCACGTACATAAGCAAAATGGCTGCATTATTAAATTCATCATCTATTAACACCTCAACCTCTGTTAGGAATGCCTGAAACTGCCCAATCCTACACTGAGCACTAAGTAATCAGAGGTGCTGTTCAAACATTTCCTCTCATTAACATTGGTGGTTCTGGATATTTTTTCTTGTCTGATTTTAAAATCAAAACATCAAAATGTAATCTGTGGTATGCTCATCACACTTTTGAAAGTGAAAAGGGACTCCTGTTTTTACCTTGCAAATAACAGGACAATGCTTCTATTATTTGTCACTAAGACTCTGTAAGAGCTTGTAAGTTATTTTCATATATGTATTAATTAGTTTTAATATCTTTACCTTGTTATTCTCCCTAAATTAGCCTTTTTTGCCACAAAGCTGATGGCAACATACGTTAAAAAACTATTTTAAAAATATCTGGTCCGTTATACTGACATTTGTTTTAATTCGTTTTCTAACTGAGAGTAATCGGGAAAAAAAGGAATCTCCATAAACTTCTTCCTATTCTATCAACATCTTCTCATTGTCTTTAGCAATTTTGGTTTCATTGTATATTTCATGTGTACTTAATAATGTCACAAGTGAATTAAGAGTTCCCTTTAACCATATATCAAAAACAACAGGAGAGGTTCGGAGAGGTTCGGAGAGGAGAGGTTCGGAGAGGTTCGGAGAGGAGAGGTTCGGAGAGGAGAGGAGAGGAGAGGAGAGGAGAGGAGAGGCGGAGAGGAGAGGCGAGGAAAGGAAAAGAAAAGAAAAGAAAAGAAAAGAAAAGAAAAGAAAAGAAAAGAAAAGAAAAGAAAAGAAAAGAAAAGAAAAGAAAAGAAAAGAAAAGAAAAGAACAGAAAAGAAAAGAAAAGAAAAGAAAAGAAAAGAAAAGAAAAGAAAAGAAAAGAAAAGAAAAGAAAAGAAAAAGGGAGGAGATGGCGGGGGAGGAGGGGGGGGGACGGGGAGGGAGGGGGGGAAAGGAGGAAAGAAGAGGGGGGGGGGGGGGAGAGAAAAAGAAAAAAAAAAAAAAAAATGAACAAAAAAAAAAAACAGAAACAAGAAAAACAAAAAGAAAAGAAAAGAAAAGAAAAGAAAAGAAAAGAAAAGAAAAGAAAAGAAAAGAAAAGAAAAGAAAAGAAAAGAAGAAAAGAGAAGAAAAGATGCAGGCTAGGCTTGTCTAAAGGTGTAAAATATGGTAATGAACTTTTACATTCAAACTTTGAACTTATTTCATGTTAAATAAGGCACAGCTTGTGATGTAGCAAATTCGTCAGCACAAAACTAATTCAGGTCCTCATTTTCTTCTCTGATTTTGGCAGTTTTAGCAAAGAGCTGAGAGTGTTGGGACCCTGGGAGGACCAGCTGGCCTTTGCTACCCTAACTAACCCCAAATGGGATACAAGCACACACACAAATGAATGGACACGCTACTGCAGGCTTTCTAACGTGCCTTCCTGAGGACACAAGCAGTTTTGGGGCCAGGGCTTGCTTGCTTCCACTGACTCACAGTGCGGGCAGAATAAATGTGTACTGGATTGCACCTTACAGTGCCAAATACTCTTGTTATGCAAGTTTGCAAGTGGAACTAATATGATTTTTTAAATGAAATTTAGCAAAGAAACTGTTTTCTAAATGCCCCATAAGCAAATATTGACTTTTCAATAATGGCTTTCTTTATTTAAAAAATCAGATTTTTATAAAAAAATTTAGATTAACTAAAAACAAACTATATGCTTTCCAATTTTGTGGCTGAATGCCTAGAGAAACCTAATGATTTGAAGAGACACTTTTTTGACCCTTATTTAAGAAAAATGCTATTTAATCAATAAGTTTTGGCAAAAGTTTTTCATTTAATTGTGGTAGATTCTGTGATAATTTTTTTTCAACAAATAAAAAATACGTTTTTTCCTTTTTTTTTTTAGGCAAACAATGGGATTTTTAAAAAGCCAGATAATGGCTTTTTAATGTCAAAAGAGCTTTGTATCTGCCAACATGGATATAGAATTTCCCCATGTGGGTGGTCATATGCATCACTATCAGAGGGCTATTGTTTTGGGAAACATAAGGTCTTGACCTTCACAGGTATTTAATTTGACATATTGTATAATGCAGAACACATATTTTCCCAATATTAATTTCTATATGAACAAAGACATCCCTCTTTAAAAAGAAACAATGTGTATTTGATTAAAAATAAGATCCAGAACAAGCTTTCCGGTAATGGAGTACTCATGGAAATCAACACTTAATATTTTTAATTCTTTTTAAACTCAGTGCGAAGCAGAATTATTTCTTTTTTGGAATGGGTATGAGTTTAATGTGACTTACAATTTTTACCTGATTCCTTTGAACTCTCACTGATTTACTGTTTTTATAAATTACTCCAGTGTCATGTTGTGGCACTAGTGACAAATACAGAGGGAGTGGCTTCATTTTTCTATTTTGTGTTCTGTTTATATGTTTGATGATCATGCTTTCTTGGCTACAATATTTTGTATAAAGATCTCAGGTTCTGCACGTAATGCATGAACATCCCTGAAAGTCTTATCATCTCACATAAGGACAGGGTCCCTACCCTGTGTGTTTGATCTGCACACTTTGAATGACCTCTCTTTTTTGTTTGTAGATGGATAACTTTACACTTGGTAGTAAATATGTCAAATGATAGCTAATCCATCACACCTTTAGGTAAACTATTCTAATGATCGATTACTACTGATGTTAAATTGTTTGATTTATTTCCAATCAGATTTGATGTGCCCTTAGATTCCAGCCTCTATGGATTGTCAAATGACAATTCAAAAATGCTGTTAAATCACAGCTTTTTCTCTCATGAACAACTTGCAGAGCATTCAAAAGACATCTTTTGACATCCTCTTCATTTAAAAGTGTTTAATGAGGGATTTTTTACCATAATCTTTTTTTTCTACCCTCATTTCTGCAGACTTTTCTGTTTGTCAATAGCCCTTTCAAGAAGCTGATAATAGAACTAAACACTGCATTCCAGTAATGATCTTCTATATATGAGTGTCATAGCTTTCTAATCCTGTATATAATTTCTCACTCACACTGAGAGATGGCAGTTGATTTTCTGTCTGAACCACTCCATTGCAGGTTCACGTTAAGTTTATTATCCAACATAACTCTTGCATATTTTTCAATTGTTGTTTTCCAAAAGGCAATATACCAAATAGCGGTGAACTGTAATCCTTATTTCTACATGTGGCAAATGACTGTATTAAACCTTATGAAGAATTTGAATGAGGGCTAGTCTTTGAAACTGTTATAAGACACTAATAGGATTAGGCCTCTGTACATGCAATTGTTTTTTGAAAATACATCAGTGAGTTTCAACTCGCTCAGTACCTGTTGATTGATTTTTTCCTTTATTTTAAAAAGTTAAAATACTATGAGTTACTAATTAAAAAAAGTGTTTATTCATGAAATTCTAGATTTCATTTAAAATTTTATATTTCTTGGCTAAAAACTAATTAACAATTAAAATAATCCATAATTTAAATATATTCTGTCTTCAGGTTGGAACCTGATGGTTTTAGCTTGCAAGTTAAGTTGCTTATCTTACAAGTGCATTGTACACCTGTAAACCCATTTAATAGTATCACTTTTTTGGCATCTCATTGTCTAGAATTTCATGTGTTTTCAGCTTTCTGAAAGTCACTTTAACAGCATGGACACCTCTTTTTCCTAGTTCTTCCTGAACTCTTGAAACTTATTAGTAAGATATGTTGATTTTGAATGGAACTATTTTTGTCTTTGTTGCAGAATCTGTTTTTTGACTCAGTCTTAAAGACTCAGATCTCTCCTGTGTTGGAGGTCTGTCTGCTGCCAGTAAGACATGGCAACATAAGAGAGCTCTTTTTGACCTTCTAATTCAGTATTAGCCTAGTCCTAGTGTCAATTAAGATAGGCTAGAGGGTCATTTATTTCATCCTAATAGCACGATTACTCTCCTATCTGCCATGCATTTGAACTGCTTCCAGTGTATTTGCTCCTTACTGCATATTACAGCAGAAGTGAGGACTAGAATTTAAAGTCATTCCCTGAGCAGGCAGTAAATCTCTATACAGTTTCCTTGTTTACTGTTTAAGGCCAGAGATTTGTTCTTTCAAATGTCCTGACTACACGGACAAATTGTCTGCTCGTATTGAGTTTAAAAATTTAAAATTTGACAAGCTTTGTTGGATATGCGCTTGAATGATATCGGACCTTGAAAGTTGTGTACACAAAATATGCTCGTCCCATATTCTTCCAACATGTATATGGGTAGCTCTGAGCAGGCAAACAGAAATTTAAAACATAGTCAAGTACAAAGAAGCAGCATATTTTATTCATAAAATGAATGATAGATGCATAATAGTGTTAAATGTGCAGATTTGATATGACAATAAAATGAAACTTCTGGTAGTATTCATTCTCTCAGAATTAATCTGCAGTGTGAAATTAAAGTCAGCTGTCTGCAACCTTTCTGTTCTGTTCTGTTGATTATTTTAATTGTGTATTACCTAACGTGAGGAATTAAAAGGACATGTGGAGGCAAAATTCAATAGTCAGGTAACTTCTTTTCTGTGATTTAGATGACACAGTGGAGTGAGTGATGATAAGTGACAGTGAAATGACATTTTAACAATTTTTTTAATGTTAAAATGTCCCCAAGTAGGCTGGATTCATACATACTCCTGGCTGTTCAATGTCTCTTTTGCAAAAAAAATCTGTAGTATGACTTAAGTGGTGAGAAAGTTGAGTTTAGTGTTGTCTGGCATCACTGTTGCATTGTAGTGTGATTGAAATATGGTACTGAATTTGGCCCTGAGAGCGCATATTTGATACAGACAGTTTAACTGGACTGAACCAGTCTTCCAAGAAGGATTTTTGTGCATCCAGAGCTTGACTGACTTCATGTACGCTTATCTACTCCAAAAAAGTCACCAACAATCAAAGTTCACCAACATGGACTTCCCTCTGGTGCTTGCTGTATTTATACTTGGTTTATGCAGGTATGACTCCTTCAGTTGTAATACGACCCCATGCCACATTTTTAAATTATTAATGAAAAAATTTAAAGCTTGAGTGTGGAGTTTGGAAAGGGGTCAAAAGAAGGTGGGCATGAATTTTTCACAGTGGTGATACAAAGAAGTGATTGTGCCCCTTTTTAGATGGGAGTGAAGTATCATCAAATTGGGAAAGTTAACTCCTCGTACTCATGGAGATCTTGTTACTGCACTGCTTCAGCTCTTATTGCTCAGACCACCAGGAAGGGAGCTCCAATTCACTGCCCATTGGGCCCTTTGACCTCCTGTCTGACTTCAAGTGAGCCTGTGCTTTCTACATAGGATCACAGAATCAGAGAATATGCTGAGTTGGAAAGGACCCATCAGGGTCATCCAGTCCAAATCCTAGCCCTGCACAGGGGCCAAGAATCAGACCACGTGCCTGAGAGTGTTGTCCAAATGTCTCTCAAACTCACAGGTTGTGTCATAAGGCCACTCTGATCTCTGTTTCTGCCTGCCCCTCTCCACCCTAAAAAATGTTTGTCTATGATAAGACAAAAAAGAAAAGAGGGGGCTACCCCTATAATATCTTTAGCCCAGCAACCATCTGCAACAGCTGAGCAGGTTATATGCATGCAGATGCCTTTTATTAAATATATACACACTAGGAAGTAAATGGGGACTATGATATTCTTTTTAGTTTTAGGGAACATTGAAATGAGAAATAAGAGAAAGAATTATCTAGATTAATTTCACACTATGTACAGCTTGATTTAAGAAAAGAAATCTGTGTTTAAAAATCACTGAGATTTCTATTTGAAAATTATTGTATGGTAGTTCTCACAATGGGTCATTATATTACCACTGTAAATAGCAAAAATAATGTTGAGACAGAAGGGGCCAGAATGGCAGACTAGAATTTCCTCTGCCTATAAGTCACATTGCCATCTTTTTTCTAGAATTTTTGTTTAATGCATTACCCTCAATATATGACAACACAGTAGGAAAATAATTCTGCAATAAATGAAAAATAATTTGTAAGTATCTGCAGTGAGGACAGTGAAGCAATGCCATTGTTATGGAGCTAAGAATCAGGCAGAAAACACCTTCTACAAGAAGGTGTAATTTTTTAGCCTGAATATTTATGGTACAAGTAAGATTATTCATATGCATTTGGTTTTAATCTTGTAGCCACATTAATCTGAATGAAATTTATGGCATGTGTAGTAAGCATAGTAAGGGTAAAAATATTAGATTCATTAATCGTGTGAATCATGTGAAATTAGTTAGCATTACTGAAATCACTGATAGCAGACTGAATAAAGGAAAAGGGAGATAGAAACTGAGGGAAAGGTTTTAAGGATTATATGTTGTTCATATTTCTATTATTTCTTCAATATATACTCAACAATTTCTGCATTAAATGACCTTTTGATGACAAGTTTGACTAACTCTTTGTACTTTTTTGCAAAACATTTTCTAACCTTTGCTCACTTCTCCAAAAAATGTGCAAGGAAACAGAAAGAATACTTTGCTTTGCTGAATATACTATCTTCTCAATTTCATCAACTTTACAAAACTGTATTAGATGCTATTTCTATGCATACCACACAGTATTTGCAGTGAAATTTGGTCTCCCTGCACCTAGAATTTTCAGTAAACATATTTTCATTCCATAGTTGACAAGTGTTATGGTATTGACTTGATGTGACCTTCTAAACTTTGCAGGTGATTTCTTTGCCAGATACCTAATATATTAGTAGGTACTAGATCTAAAACAGGCTGGATTACTAACATTCGCTGCAAACTCTGTAGAATATTCCCAGTGTAAAATACCATGTAAGACAAACATTTAAGTGCGAATAGAGTACATGTCCATTTGGTTATTGTGACCTTGTCCTAGTTCATTTGCATTTGCACATGTGAACATTTATACAACTACCTGGAGTGCTAAGTTATCTGTTTATGTGTCCTTTTGCCCTAACAGTGTAGCAGTGAATGTGGTTTTCTACTTATTCACAAAACAGGCAAGGACTTTTCACTGGCACTGTACTTTTGTACCAGAAACTTGCAGATGTATGCTAAGCATTTTTACTTCATTTTAAAAGGCACTTTTGAAGTGTTCGGAAGTTCACCCAGGAAAGAAAAGATTTTATCAGTGCAGCTGGATGGTTATGAGGACCTTATGCTACATTCAGATTGAAAGGTACTATGTTATCTTGACTCTGGAAAAGTTCTTGTACATGTAACCCAGCATGAAGGCCTCCAGAGCTGTCTGACAGCAAAACCCTCTGGCATTAAGAACACAGAGCTCTCCATTGTCTGACATCCTGGAAGCAGCCTGCTGAGGATGGAGACTCAAGTACCCTTTAATTTCGCAAACTTTTTTTCCCCTTTTGCTGCTTCCTGCAGATACTTTTGTCTTTCACCCTTGAAAGTCCTCTAATTAGTCATGGAATGGAAAACTAAAAATCCAAATATAGTCAATGACACTATTCATACACCTTAAAATCCTCCCACACTGTTTAACATCATTCTCTTCCTTCACAAATCAATTGATTTTTGTGGCAATTTTACCCAATTAAGGTCTAAAAAATTCTGCTTAAGGATCTCAATATCTTGTCTTATTTGCTTCTCTGCAACAAATGTTTTGGTTTAATGACTTCTCAGTGCTGTCAGTACACGTATATTTGTTATTAAGACCCTTTCTTCCTTCTCTGGCATTGTGCATGCAGTATTGATTGAAAGGTGAGTGGGGATTATGCTGTCTGTCACCAGAGATTTTTGTGGATGGTCAACTACTTATCCATAAAAAAAAGTTCTATTAGAAAGTAGAAGAATTAACACTGGAGTGAAGGTTAAACCCTAAAAGATGAAAGCAAAACAAATTATGTTGTTTCTTTGCTTGTCACTATTTTTTCAGACCTAGCATCATGAGAGCTGGTGAGCCTTACAGCTACCTGAAGTCAATTACTGCATGGATTAGAGCCATACTGCAAAGGAAGCAGCACCATCAGAACGAACTGCAAAGAATGGTAATTAAATGTCCTTGACTAATGGCCAGTGGTGAAATAAACGCCTTTTTCCTTGTCTCATTCTCTGCACATTCCTTTCTTATGAAAGAAAACTGCTTTGCATGGCAGCCAAAGGATACAATGTGTTTTTCTTTTTGTGGCTGAAGGATCATTTTCATTATGTGCATCTTCACTTGGAAATCCTATGAAAGTACCAGGTATTTGCTGAAGGTGAATAGAAGAAAATCTGGCAGAAGAAAACCTGAGAAGAGGGAGCTTTTCATGTTTAGTTGCTGCTTACTTTCCTTACCTAGTGTCTGCAGATCCTCTGCAGATCCATATCTGAATATTACACTAATAAATTTACAAGAATTTTTGTTTTATGCTGCTCCAGCCAGCTTACAGAAGATCTGTGTTGCAGTTATAATAAAACCTCTAATAACTTTTAAGACCAGACTTTTAAAGCATAGTAGGATTTTGAAAAGTTCTGTCTTGATTTTGATAGTTCACTTCCCTTGGGATATATAGAGGCTGTCACCACCAAGGGTTTCAAATACTGATGTCTATTGTGATCCTCAGATTCCCAAAGCTACCTGAAAATCTGATACTTAACTACTCAGGAATATTATATGCAGCTGTTGCTGGCTTTGTTTCATTGTATGTTCACAACCTTTATCAATAGTATGGTAGCTCATTGTTTGCCTTCTTTAAGAATAAAGGCTCATTGTGCAGAATTTATTGTATAATTAAAGAATGGTGTTATTTTTTGTAGATACCTAGAAAAACTGAGGATTCCATTAACCAATAGATGTATGTAGTTGGACCTGTAATATAAGAAATATATTATATTATTATAAGATTTGGTGTTTGTTATTTTTTTTTTCTTTAGGTGGAAAAATATCAAGAAATAAGTTTTGTCAATCCCTTCCTCTTTTAAAGCAATTAGACATGAAAATGCATGAAGAGGAGCTGAGACTACAGTCTGACAGGAGGGGGATTGCACTATAGTTGCATAAAATGTGTATGTGTGAGCAACTGGGAAATACAAAATACTGTTTGCAATATGGTGAAATAGATTAACATGGGAATATATCAAAGCAGTGGATGCAAAGAAGAGAGAAGGGAAGGCAAAAAGAACTACTAGAACAGAAACCTTCAAAATACTGGGGAAAAAAACCTGGGAAACTGCGCATGAATGTTTTATGTTCACTCTGTTTTGTGTCTCTTTAATGGATGGTATTTAGTGGACAGTTGGGGCTGTTGACCAAGGCCAAAATACTTACGATTTTCTTTCTAGTCAATAAAGAGCTTCCTCTTTAGGCTTGCTTTCTATTCCAGTTATAATGAAGCTAGAGTGATGCCAAGAAGTGCCTAATTTGCATGTGCAAATTCAAGATTAATATGAGTGAACTTTGTTAGATTTATTGGTCTGTTGTTGCCTACGTAGAATGTATTGCCTTTTTTCCCTTCTAGGATTTTGTGTTATATACTTAGATGATTTAATTATGCAGGTTTTTTGTGTCAACTGTGATTATGCTGTTTTTCAGGATTTTAAATCAAGTATTAAAATTAATTTTATTTTAAGAGAGTTTATAAACATTCATGTTTTCCCTTCTTTTTTCTTTTTTTTCCTTCTAGGCTTTTAAAAAAGCAATGGTATTGTTTGCGTTCAATGAATACACAATATTTTGAGACTCTGTCTCTCAAAATAGCTATTCAAATTGGAATCCTGTAGAATTTCATAATTGCTCTGGACCTCTGAGTCATCTACAGAAATATTTTTAATGATCAATCGACCATAAAACTCATAACTTTTATTTGAGGTCCCTCAAGAACAAATTGATTCTGTGTTTCCATATGATTAAGGAAAATATCCTTCCAGTTAGAGACTTGCTTTAAAAGGTAAAGGAATAGTGAAACAAAGAGTGATTCTTATTTGGAAGGGTGGAATATCTTTTACTAATAGTGCAATAAGATTATTAAAAGTGAGAGTATTTGATTAATTTTCAGTATACTCCTGATATATATGATCACAGCTTCCACCTTAGAAAGTGAGGGGTAAAGCAATTTCTTCCCTTACCTGCAATTCCCTCTTAGCACACGATTAAAGGCTCATACAAAGAGGCAGGAGAAAATTCATTAACCTGGCAACTACACAGTTTTACCAAACCCTACTGATGCTCAAATATATGCATGCGTGATTTAGAAACAAATTTCACATTTTAGCATTAGAGGCAGGTGAGTTGCATTGGTAATTTTCATTGGTAAATTCCATCCACTGCAGCCTGTCTACGATAACTGTGCGCAGCTATTCATGCATGTAATTCAGCTACCTGGTTCATTAACATTTAAACAGTACGTTAGGCAATGACCATAAATTAGATACCTTGCAGATCCTTGGCAAAAGTATGTTTAACACCCATTGATACACTAAAGCCTCATCAAGAAAAAATTACGTACATGCTATGCAGTAACAAATATGCATATTTTATGTTATTCCAGAGTGTGCCCTTTTAAGGATGGCATCTAGGATCATTGGGGCCTACCATAGAGAAATATTGTGACTATACAGAAGGAGGGCAAACACACTACACTTAATTAAGTTTATATTGAATTTCAATACTTTATTTGTCATCACAGACACGAACTCTGGTATTTACAAAAGTAGTATTTTAAAAGAAACTGCATCGCCATGGAATAGAGATGTTCATCTGCAAACATCTTTTATTTTTTAGCTATTTTGTTGAGTATTTTAAATTCTCTGAAGGACAATTGAACTTTTCTGGTTTGCATCTAACTGCTGATAGTTATAGAAATGTTCCCATAAACAGTGCTTTCCTAGTAATGCTGAAATCTCTGAAATTAAACACATTTATTGCAAGAATAATTCTGCCTAGGCACAAGCTAGCATATTTCTAGTGGAAATAAGAGGAATTTTGCAAAAATGCATCAGGCAAAATGCTTCATAATTTGCATTCCATAACGTTAACATAGACCCCTTTGTAATGAAATATTATCCAGTTTCTAAAGTTATTGGTCTTGCATGATGCAAATCTAACATACTTTTTAGTCTGTCCTTCACTGTATGAAGAGAAAGGCATTGACTATTTATCATGAGTGTTCTTGTTAACTCTTAACATATTATATTTGTTGTATATATAACCATTATGTATAGAAATACATCATAATGCCCCCAGTTTCCCGTAAATAAAAATATTATTTAAGCTATTGAAAAATAAAAATCACATGAGAATAGAGTGTGGATATCCATAGGATCTGAACCTTATTCCATGGGAATGCTTGGCTTTTTGTGTCATCCATCCAAAATTCCCAGTTCCTTGGAGACTTCCCTTTTAGTTTGTTTATGATGTTGACCCACAAGGCCTGTTTCTGTCTTTCCTGGATTGTTCTGATTTTCCCATGTTTACCACTTGAGAAGTTACTGTGAGTTCAATAGAGAGTGGAGGTCAGACTTTAAACTGAATGATGATCATACTCAAAGCATTGCTTCCAGTATAGTTCTCTGAGCTCACTCTATTTATAGAAGCTGTATGTCTTACTGCTGTGAACATATCATGTGCCCTACAAGTAAGCACCATGGCAGCTACTAGTAATGGGAAAGAAGCAGTCCTTCTACACATCTCTGTCTTGTCTTTCATGCTCAAGAGAATTTGGAAATCTTTAGTCCATGTTCATTTAACCCTAGGTTATAGGCCAATACAAAAAAACATAGTAGTGCCCTGTGACTAAGATCAGGACTCTACTGTGGAAGAACAGCAAGAAATAACAGGTCCATGCAAGTAAGAGTATATGTTTAAATAAGTTTAAATAAGTAGGAAGAACAAAAGATAGAAACAGGAGTTCAACTTTGAACTGATTTGACTATTTAGCCAGTGGAGCTTGATACTCCTCATCTAATATTGTTGAGTGCTTCAATAATTTATGTTTGGATAGACTGTAATTTAAAGTTTCTTTAGAAACTATCACATCCTAAATTCTTCCTCATTGTGACATTGGGACTACATTGAAGTTTCTGATTAATTAAGTCCTGATTTAAATTTCAGTCCACATTCATCTATGACAGCTTAGCTGTCTCTAGAGCTCATGGGGTTTTCCAGTAGCTTTCTGAGTAGCCTGAGAAAAGCTGTATGGATTTGCAGCTGTTGTGTTCTTTACTTAAACACCTCACCGTATTTGTAGTTTCATATTTTAAAATGATTTGTTAATCAAAAGTTACTTGTAAAGTTGTTTTAGTTTTAAAGCAAAAATAGTTTTTCTCTGTAAAAAATCAAATAAATAAATAATAAAAAAGTGGATTCATGCTTATAACTGTAAGGACAATACTTCAATTAGCAAATTGAGATGTAGTCAGCTAAAACAATGAAATTAGGAAAGTTGCTGGCTTTTTTCCTCCCTCTCTCCCTCTTTTTATCTTCAAATCTTTTTCAAAGCTACAATAAATGGTTTTGCACAATGGCTGAGTCTTAATTTATTCCCTTTGAATTATTTAACATTCATTTATACAATATTAGAACATTTTATTTCAGGATACAGCATTTATCATGGATTTTTTTTTTCAAGAAGAACCATATAAGTATCAAGTTGATGTTGTTACACAGTTTTTCCATATTTAGCTTGATAAATCAGGCATTAGTGGTTGATAGTTCTAGTAATACAGGCTGCAGGGGCCCTACAATATCAGATTACTTTGAGTTATGTCAAAACTCATGGTGTGCAGAGGAGTCCTATGCAGAGTGTAAAAATAAGGCCAGTGTGCTAGCCATATTTGGCATTCACTACAGGAGAACCCATGTAGCATAGAACAGAGTGTCTGCGAAGGCAAAGTTTCTTTTTGCTTTTAGACATTTCTTGAGATATGGTAATTTATTGAAATGTATATTATTTCAAGTGGTTAGAAAGGGAGACTGCTGTTAATGTGGAAACAAGACAAATACTGAAGGAGAAAAAAAGAGGGTAGGAATATATTTAGGAGAAAAAAGAAAAAGCAAGTAATATTTTTATAACAAAAAATGATGGAAACCGGTAACAGTACCTGGCTGTTGTATCCATGCAGCTTAAGGGAACCGAGGGAGAGATGGGACTGAACTTGTCCCACACTTGTGAGCAAATCAAATCCTGGTACATTTTCATCAACTGTCAGAAACAGACAGATATTTCTTTGGGGCCAGGCAGGAAATTAGGCTATTAAGTTACAGCTTTTTCACAGAGGTCTTGTCATTCTCTTCTCCTATTCTACAGATGTTCTATCAAAGCAAGTCATTGTAATCATTTATCTTTCCAAACTTAAAATACTTTTTCCACAGCTAATTTTTCTCTCAGTACTTGAGGTCTTTGTACTCTGTGTCTTGCTTCCCTGATCTTGTGTGAATCTAAGATTAATTTGCACTAGCAAGGAGTTCAACAACAAAATCAATTTCAATTGGGTCAGGTGAGGTCACTCCCGGCTCAGTAGTGTGAGGAGAAAAATAGATTATTATCATTCTGGGAACACTACTACTTCAGTATGGAGGGAAAAAACCTGTCCATTAAAGACCTTTACAATAATTTTCATAACATTGAAAACTATTTACTTTTTGCTTACATTCTGCAACTTTAGTATAGTCATCTATATGCAAATAATTTGTGCTACAAAATGTTTTTGTATTCCATGAGAAAAATGGAATAGAATTTGTTAGCTGATTGGTAGTATTTTTCTAAAAACCTGGCACTGTCAAACTGGTACAGAAATACCTTTGATGGATCCTTTTATATCCTTGGCATGTAGCAGGTGTAAATTAAACAGCAACATTCTCTCTGTTAGGTATTCCGTGCACTATATCACAAATGGGCAGTTATAATGGGAATTGAATTTACAGCTTTAAAGAAAATATTCTAGATTAAAATAACGTTTAAATGTTTCAAATTTAATTTACAAGGAAAGAACCCCCATCCTGTTTACAGAATCTGTTCTTTAGTGCCTATCTTATTTCATAGCTTTAAAATACCAAAAAAAAAAAAAAAAAGCTGCATCAGCTTAAAATGGTTAACAAACCATTAGTATTTAATGTGCACTGAATCTTAATTATTCTTCCACTAGATACAGAATGCTAGTTAAGAAAATGCACATGTGTGTGCCTGTTCATTCATACAGGTTCAGATTTTCAGGTGAGTTAGAACTGTATGATTCCTTTAGCTTCAGGAGAGCTATGCAAACTGGTATTACCTAAAAACCTATCCCACACAGAGTAAGGAGAAGGACATTGCTGGCCCATGTCCTTGTTTCTGCTTTGTGCATCTTAAATCTTTGTGAAGAGTGACATGTGTGATTTCAGTATTTTTGAGTTAAACTCTGTATCCTGACGTCAGTGAAACAACATTCTTTGGAGTCAAAGTTTCTGTATATTTATGTTGAATACAAAACAGGAAGTGGAAGTGTGTTAAGAAGATTACTTTATGGAAATACAATTGTTTCAAAAATTAAAAGAAAGCTACTGGAATAATTGTGCTGCAGCAGCTCTGACTTCAGGTCTTGACTTTAATCAGTTTCATTATATGCATAAAGATTCAGATTTTCTGGGTCAAATTCTCCCCAAGTGTATTTACCTTAAAATCTGTGGAGTAGCACCAGTAAAAGATCTGGCCTACTGATCTCAAATTTCTTTCATTTCCTCTTTGTATGATTAAAACATGCAAAATGAAATAATCCTACTAATATTTCTTTAGAGGAAAAAGATATTAGATAAATGTTTCTTTATTCTAAGTGTTTGACTTAAATCCTCTGTCTATATATACACAATTTTGCTCTTTGTGCAAGTATGGGTTTAGATGATTTACTACCTGAACATATTGGAAAAAAAATAACCTTAAAAGTCTATGGACAAAGTTTATTTTTTTAAAGAAAAAACCAACCCTTTCTTCCCTTAGTCATGGCCAGAGTTTTTAACTCTTAAATAAGCTCTTGACTGACTGTGTGCTGGTAATAGGCAAGGTTTCTTACAATCAAATTTGCCTTCATTACCCTGTTTTCAATGCTTAACCAGAAACTTCCCTTTTAAGACATCACTGATTGCTACTCAAAGTATCCCTAAATGCTGTGGTATTTGGCAGCAACATATTTTAGGCTTTACACTTACATAAGATTTTTAAATTTTCAAAGGGCTGAGTGAAGATTCCTTCACTACTTTCTCATCACTGTGAACTATCAGTAGTTCAGAATTAATCTTTCAGTACTACAGATAAAAAAAAGGAAGAGTGTAAAGTCTGGATCTGCACACATAATTGCCAAATTGCCGTTTCAGGCCAAAACTCTTATTCTAATGGTTCATAATACAAGGTATTCCTAAATTTCCACTCTAAAATTATATAGGTCTTCAAAGTAAAAGATTTGCATCTACCTGTGTCAGTGTGAATGCCTTGTAAGCATATAAAATTAAGACAAGCATGTATCACTACTTCCAGAGAACACTTTTCCAATTTATAGCCAGCTGTTACCTAAGGGCTTCCTGAGGAAGCTTTAAATAGCACTTATAAGTGCTCTTATAAAAGATAATTTTATAAAATGTATATGTTTTTATATAATTTAAATTTTATGCTAACTTTATAATTTATAAAGTAAAATAATCTAAAATTTATATAACTTACACTAATTGTAATTGCAACTTTAGGCTGCAGTGGACATTGCACACTGGCATTTGTATTAAATCTAGATTAACTGATATCTTGAATTGTGCCATTTTTCCTTTGGAGTTTAATCCAAAGGCCATTTAAAGTTATTTAGCCTTGTCTTATATGCAGGAGAGATCATTGCATCTCCCATTATAGTTAACAAAAACAATCCTCAGATTTTATTAGCTGTTTAGTCACATCTACACAGAAGTAGATCATATAACAAGCTCCTGGGGTAGGACACTGATGGCAAGAGTACTACAGGTTTCCTGTAAGAAAAAAAAAAAAAAAAGGCTTTTTTGAAGACTGCTTAGAACTGAAAGCTAGTGATGAGTTTAGGTCCATATTAATCATCTGAAAATAACCAGACTAGAGTCTGATGAGCATGAAAATGTAAAATGAAGTTTCTGAATAGGTCAAGAGGTTGTTATGATAATCACAACTATTTGAGTGATGGGTACACTAGTGTACCTGCTTTTTCACAGCAGAGATCTGTGTTAGAGACAGAAGCTCAGTGAGATCTTTGGGTCTCACTTGGTTTTACACTGCTGAAATGCAACTGGGTTAAATGAAGCTATTCTTTATTTACACTAGGGATCACAGATAGAATCAGCCTTCTATTTCCAGGAAGTCATGAAACTGTAGACTTGATTACTTGTGAGCAAAGTACTACTTGGATGAATAAGCATGTTCACTAATGGCCTGGCTAAAATGG
Organism: Pipra filicauda; assembly: GCF_003945595.2. Classification (NCBI taxonomy): domain Eukaryota; kingdom Metazoa; phylum Chordata; class Aves; order Passeriformes; family Pipridae; genus Pipra; species Pipra filicauda. The sequence goes on along the minus strand of NW_024104363.1, from coordinate 1,648,996 downwards.
CTAAACACAGATGAGATAAATTTCATCCTGCTCACTTAATTTTTGCTGTTTCAATCAGATGTGTTGTTTTTCCTCTCTGTCTCAGCCCATTCTATTACTTTTCCTATTTAGATCACACTGCATCACTGAGCAACCTACACAGCTATCAGTTTCTCTTCTTGAAATGAGAACACTGCAAAAGATGATGGAGGTGACTTAATATCAAGTTGATAAAGTATATAAAGTTCTTTTGCATTAAATGGACTGTAGAGTTACTAATAACATCTGTAAATTTTTTAAGATATCTGGTCTACTAAAAATATTGAATAAACAAATCTCTATTAACTCTGCATAACGTTCATGAATTAACATGTTTCCACATAGTGAAGAAATTTATGTTTCCATTAGAATACATCGGGAAAATAGCATCTATTTCTTTGGGGCTAAATTGCTTAACCTAATCCACCAATTACCATTTGCAGAAGAAAGAATCCATTTATATTTTTATGAAAAGATTTCTGCTCCCCAGCAGACATTTGTATTGCCAGAGTATTACTTTACCTTCAGAGTATAGCTTGATAAACTGGTGACAAAATTCCACAGAATGATAATGGAAAGACACGTTCAGGGGAATGATATGGGACACATCTTGGGGGAAATACACTTCAGGGATAGTTTTACTAAAATTTGACCCCAGGCGTGGTAGTAATACAGACAGATTAATCTGCATACAAGTAATCAAATCCATCTACAGTTATGTGCATTTTAGAAGAATTAAAAATCTGAGGATGTTTCTGATGATGGGAATGATATCTATCCAGTTGTTAAATTTGAATTCATAGCTTGTTTTTTCAGGATTAGTGTTTTATTGTTATTTAACATGCACTATAGTATTTCTTGCTTTACCTTCTCTTTATGTTTAATTTTGATTTTCAATTTAATTCACAAATTATTGCACTTTTTATTGATGCAATATTTGTTACCCACTCAAACTACTTTTACTTTCATCTAGCATCACTGCATTCAAGATCATGTAGTAAAACACTGAATGCCACAGATCTCTTATTGCTATTGCTCTAGGCCTAGGTTTCATCTCACTTAACTTCAGTAATATTTAGTAATCTTATAAAGACTTCAAAGTTAGAATTTCCATTATCTGTTCTAGCATCCATAAAAAGAGGCAGATAGATTCTAGGGAATGTGAAACTCATTGATCTGAGCAGTTGGAGTGGAATTTATGCATCTATACAAAGAGAATGACAATGGAGAAAAAAGGTAGTAATGAACACCTTTCCATACATGTGACAATTTCTGCAATGAAATTATTACAAAATTGTTAGAATGTATGCAAAAATAATTATTGTTGGAAATTAGAGTGATTAATAGCAATGAGCTTTTAATGTACTTTCTCATCTTTTATCTTATCTCAACTCTGTATGAAGAAAACAAATTATGAGACCAGTAATGTTAAAATAAATACAGTCTCACATATATGTTATGTAACATGGGCAAAAAATACTAATATTAGTTTAATTTTAGAAGTAGAAAACACTTGGATGCAATAGAATTATTGACATATGTTTTTTCTGTCCATGTACTTTACATAGAAAATTTTGAAGGCAAATTTGGGGCTGTGTTCACAGGGGTGTTTCTCTCCTTTCAAACATTGTGTTTTCTCAAGTTGAACTCAAAAAGCTGACTTTTGTTGATGCAAATGTCAATTTTTATCAATGATATTTAGTAACATTTCCTTTCCTGAGCTCTGACTCCAGTCTCCAGATTGTGAATTCAGCTCCTATTCATCTCTTTCATGTCACATCAATAGACTTTAAATGACCTTCTTAGGATTCTTATCCTCGCAAAGAACTTGGCAGCCATCTCCTATGCTAATTTCCATCAACTTCTATTTCTTTTTTTTATTATTATTATGAGCTTCCATAAGAGTTCTTCTCAGCTGATCCATGAAACCTCAGTGCAGCCAACGACACTTGATATATCATAAAGTATAAGAGACAACCCCAGAGATCATATCACTTTGATAGGCTAAATAAGGCATTTAGAAAATAACAACTGTTTAGCTGGAACCTTGTTGATAAGATCCAGTTAAAGAGTCTGAAGACTTTCAGTTGAGGATATTGCTTATAGTTTAACTAATTTAAATTTTTTATTTTTCTGTTCAAGTTACTGATGCTGAGATTTTAGTCGTGCACTACTACCGTATTCTGACATTAAGATATTAGATCTTCTCATCTTTGCATGTTGATAATGGAAAATAATTTTCTTATAGATACAAGATTAATGCAAAAGGACAAAGCAAAATTTATTTTGTCTTATGCTGAACTGTTTTCTAGAATAATTTTCTTTTAGTTATGCAACATATAGAGATGGAGCATATTAACTTGTCACATCTTTTTACCCTTTTAAGACTACTCAAATGAGTAGTTTAAAACATATTAATTATTATTATTATTTTGGTTTTATAATATTTGTTTCTCATTCACGGTTTCCTCTGGTTTGGTAAATAAAGTGAAACAAACTGTTTCATGCCAGTATGTTTTGAATATTTGTGTTTTCTGCTTTCTTTTTCTAAATCTTTCAGAAAAAGTAATTTTTTGTAACTTTAATCTGGGGGAAGAATTGACCTTTCATTGACTCTTGAACAATAAATGGAGAATTATATTCAGGAAAAAAAATTCCAAATCTGATTCTGGGTCTGTCTTGCTCCAGGCAGTATCATATGTTTAATGTCTGGTTTAAGGCAAGTCTGATATTCATACCGTTTAGTTTACTTTCCCAGCTAACTTGTCCGCTCCTGCCAAAAATATGTCTCTTCACTCTTGCTTATGCTGGACACTATGTGGGTGCACTCAGTTTTCTCATTCCCTCATTTGATGAAAAACTTCAGGTCAGGGCCAGTTCCCACCAAAGATACAGCTAATTTGAAAGCAAAGTAACCACTCATTTCCTAACTCTATTTCACATAAATAAGATGATAGGATAAAAAATCCAGTGCTCTTGAATGTTTGAAAAATGCCTAGTTCAAATCTTCCTAGAATTTCAAAGGACTGTTGTGTGATTGAGCTCTGAAAACCAGAGTAAAGCCTGATTACTGGAAATCGAGGTCAGAATCTTTTACCTTATAGGCTTTGAGTAAAGCCTCATTTCTAGTGCTATGAGGATATTTGCTTGTCAAAATGTGTGTCCAGAATTTATTAACAGTATACCAATATTTTTCTGCCTCTTAAACATTCAACTGCTTATACAGCCAAGTTCAGCTGTGTATATGAATTCACTATTTTCATAAACAGGAAACGTTTCTGCTAAAATGTTAATCTGAGAGGAAAAGACTGGAGCTTGTTCAATGTTGCAGAGTTCAACCGAAGGCCAATAATCCAATATATGTGTTGGGGAAGTGAGAGGGGAGGAAAAGGAGATAGAAACCTATCTTTCCCTGGAAAAGAAATAAAAATAGCAGCAAATGTTATCATTTTCAGATTGTTAGTAGCAGCAGGGAGACGTGATCCAAATAACAAGTGAATGACTGCATACACTGGTGTGAGATAAAGACCACAGATAGGAATTTGATTAAGTATTATTATCAGTCACTGCACAGAGAATGGCAGCCAGCCAGCAGAACATTCAGTTTTCTGTCCATCTCTGCCTCTGCAAGACTGCTTATGAAGGTTGTCATAAAGGTAACCTGGAGATAAGACTGCATGGCAGATAGCAGTCATTTTCTCTATGCAGGGTCTCCTTAAACATTACTCTTACTGTTGCAGACACAAAATTTGGCTTGCAGCTTGACCTGCTCTGCTTTTTTGTTTTTTTATATTCTCAATTTTTGATTATTACTATTCTTCCTCCTAGAAGTTGAGATTTACAGTATAAACTTATTCATATCTACCTTGTGACCTTTCTGCCACAAAAAGCAAAAGTCCTCATGCTGGAGTGAGAAAACACAGATAGTTCTTCTCTATTATCCTTTATACTTTGTATTATTTGACTTTTTATCTAAATTTGTATTGTGAATAGCACTTTGAATTATGCATAGAATTTTAAGCTATGCTGTATTCTTTCTCTGATGGAAGTGAAATGGGAAGGGGTAAAAAGCACTGATGATTACATGGACCTGTGTTTTCTCCCCTTTCCAATGCATATATCTGTATATACTGTAAAGGACAAACAAACAGAGACAGGAATGACAGAAGCAAATTGCATTTTTCCTGGAGAAAGTGGATAGAGTACCCTAGGCTTTGTTTTTGGAGTATTAATGCTACTTAGGTCTTGTACTTCATTTGATTTGAGCCTGCCATCACAATATTTACAGGACATGTACAGCAATGTCTGTAATCAAAGATAACATAAATTTCTATGACTTAGACACATTAAAACTGGAAAGAAGAAGAACAAACTGCAACAATGAGAACAAGCATTGTGCAGACGTTTGCTCAGAATATGGCCAGCTCCAGGAATTTTTGTCTACTCTCCATTATGTTACAAAACACCTTAGGAACAATTATTGAACAGTGATGCAAATAAATGTTCTAAACTAATGTAATATCATTGCCAACCAAATAATGATGATTCACCTTTGACAGAGATGTTTCCACTTACCTAGTTAATAGAAATCCAATGCGATCTAGGCAGCTGTAAGAGGAATCTATTAATTCTATCACATTAAACAACCAAAATGTGTCTGACGTATATATTTCCCCAAACTTCTAGTTGTACAGACACATATGTATTGTGCTACCATCAGTTCTTGTTTGAGCAATTCAAATTAAAAGGGTTTTCTTAATTTAGCCATGTACACTTGAAAATAAAAAATAGTAGAGCCAGTTTCAATACATTTCCTAGCCTAGTTCTGGGTCATTCAATCACACTTTTTTTCATAGTATATGAAAATATGAAAAACAAAACCACGAATTATTTGATTATTTTAATTGGATGCAGGTTCATTGGTGAGAGATTAAGTTTGGACTATTTTGACTACTAAGTTTGGCTATTGCCTGTTCATTTCACAGAATCACAGAATAACAGAACTGGTCAGGCTGGAAGGGACCACAGTGGGTCATCTGGTCCAACCTCCCTGCTCAGGCACAGTCATCCTGCACATTGCACAGGATTGTGTCCAGAAGGTTCTTGAATATCTCCAGTGAGGGGGACTCTACAACCTCTCTGACCAATCTGTTCCAGTGTGTGGTCACTGCACTTCCTCATATTCAGGTGGAACTTCCTGTGCATCAGTTTCTGCCCGTTGCCTCCTGTCCTATTGCTTGGCACTATCAAGAAGAGCCTGGGTCCATCCTCTTGGTACCTTCCCTTCAGATACTTATAGACACTGATGAGGTCCCCTTTCAGTTGTCTCTTCTTGAGGCTGAAAAGATTCAGCCTTTCTCATGAGAGGTGCTCCAGTCCCTTAATCATCTTTGTGCCCTCTGCTGGACCTGCTCCAGGAGCTCCATGTCTCTCCTGTACTGAGGAGCCCAGAACTGAACACAGTACTGCAGATGTGGCCTCACCAGAGCTGAGTAGATGGACAGTGTCATGTCCCTCCACCTGCTGGCAATGCTCTTCCTAATGCAGCCCAGGATACCATCAGCCTTCTTGGCTACAAGGACACACTGCTGGCTTGTGGGCTGCTTGTTGCCCTCCAGGACCCCCAGGTCCTTCTTCACAGAGCTGGCTTCACCAGGTCAGCCCCCAACCTGCACCAGTACTCACGTTTATTCCTCCCCAGGTGCAGGACCCTGCATTTGCCCTTTTTGAATTTCAGAAGACTTCTCTGTCCATTTCTTCAACCTGTCAAGGTCCCTCTGAAGGCATCTCTGAGGTATCGATCACTCCTACTTTTGTATCATCAGCAAACTTGCTGAGGAGACACTCTATCCCCTCATCCAAGTCAGTGATGAACAAGCTAAACAATACTTGGCCCAGTACAGAACCTGTGGGACACCACTGGTGACAGATCTCCAATCAGACTCTGTTCTGCTGATTGTGGCAGTCTGGGATATGGTACTCAGCTAGTTCTCAATTTCACATCCTGTTCTTCCCTGCTGTGATGTGATCTTTCTCTCTACCTTTCCTGCTCTGTATTCCCCAATAGTTGATGACAAGAATTTTTCCAAATAAAATTAAATGTGTTTATGGTAACTCCGTACATAGTCAGATGCTGTCTACCAAAAATGCTTCAAAGGTAAGTGAGTCTTCAGAATACTTTGCAGATGTGATCTGAAGAACAAATGCTTAACTTTATTATGCATTAAAACTGCCGTCTTCTGATACATAAAGTGGGACAACATCTACACTGTCCCTCGATGTTGAGGGACATCAACATCTCAGCAAGAGATGACATTCTGAAAACGCTCTCTCATCCAAACAAATTCTTCATGACTCTGCAAGAAGTTATCATAAAGTTAATGACTGATAATATGAGAAATTGATCAAGCAAGGTCTAATGCTATGTTCTGTCACATACAATAGCAAATTTCAATTTAAGCCAAAATCTCTTATGTTTAAGCTGTAATTGCCTACTCTGCATCTCGAGCAATTTTGCAAAGCAGACACTAACTTGCAAGTTGTTACCTCAAAAAGAAAAAAGCTAGGTATATGACGAGGACCAAAAATCAGATTGGGAGAGATTCAAGGCGTGGAGGGACATATATGACAATTAAATGGACACTTTTATACCAGAATGGACACTCTTGCACCGGATATGACATTTCCTGGGTTGGACAGTTCATCCCCAGTTATCCCCAGTTGTCCCCGGTTTATTATTGCATTGTTATACTGTTGTTTGTACCCCAGTTGTTGTTTTGTAAATCATCCACCATATTGTCTTCCTCATCCCCTCACAGCTTTCCCGCTCCCCTGCACTTGATTGGCCACTTAGTGCTGCAGTGCAGGGAGAGCTGCCATCGGCCCCTTTCCCCGGTTACTGTAAAACTCCTCCCACCTATTCCCTGCTGTCCTATTAAGTGTTCCCCTGAGTTGTCAGTCTTGTGCTCCTCCCTAGCCCAAACTCCACCCCTGAACCTATCCTATATAAGTTACTGTTTCCCCTAATGAAGTTTGGCATTGCTTCCCGACCTCTGTTGTGTCCGAACCCTCTTTGCAATGGCGTGGTCCCATTTCCTATTCCCCCCGGACCGTGGCAGGTATAGCATTAAATTGCAAATTTATCCATTACAGAAGAGATATTTATCCACTCTTTGGGACACAATTAATGAACTAATATCCAATTTTTTTTCTGAACATACTCATTTAAATATGACCAATAAAGCAGATGAAAAGTTGTAAAATAATAATATTTTCCAGTGAAATGAACCACACTCAACATACTTACACAAACATATGGATTGAAAATGCTTTTGTAGTTATCATAACACCTTAGGACTGACCTGATGCACTAAACATTACAGTCTTTCCAACAATCCCTGGCAAGGACCTAGTTCTCCTAAAATAATACCTTTATCATGATTCTGGCCCTCAAAATGTACTTTGTTGCTTAATATCTGGCACTCAAATTTGTGTGATTTGTCCTGAATAGTGCATCTGAGATAGAGAGCCATGCAAAAATGTAGTCTGGAAGGGGATCTCAGGAGATCCCTGGACTAGCATTTTTTGATCAAAGCAGTGTAACTAGAAAGTCTCACCAGGTTAGATACTCAGCTCATAGAACAGAAAAAAATAATTATGATGGCTCTGTAGAGTCTGCTAGAATAGACCAAATCAAAACTACAAACACTGTTTTAAATTCAGACTTCATAGAAATCAGAATTTCATTTGGGTTGTGAACTACAGCCTCCCTTCCAGATGTCCCTGCTTATGCCAATTAACACCTTATATAGAAATACCCTGTGTCAAGCACTAAGGAAAATTTCTGAATAAAATAATGCTTATTTTCAGAAAAAAATTCTACATTGTTATTGCTATATTTTAGGCAATTCTGATACATTCACAGATATCAGCATGGATTTCACCACTGAAAAAGCACAATGGATGGCAATTCAGAAATGAGTCATCAAATGAATGCAACTCAATAGTTTTCCTTTTGTTTCAGCCTAATGGGCGCAAGTTTTGTTTAAGGGGATTCACCACTTCCGTCACAACATTTGTGATATCTTTAGTATTCTTGGAGAAACTACTTTCATGTAGCTTTTGAAATCTGTTCTTTTCCCCAGCATGAGACCTAACTACCAGCTTCTGGCCCACAAGTTCTTCTGCAAATAGCACTCTTTGTGGTATCAGAATGTTGTCCAGTGCTAAAAAGGAGTCCTCAGCAATTGGTTTAATTAATAGTATTCATGAATATCAAAAGATATCTAGAGTGTGTAATTTTAGCTGCTTTATCTTGATATCTGTGCATGTCATTCTGCACTGGATAACTAATCAGAGTAAGTTGCTTCAGAAGCTGGAAGGCAAGTATGAGGACACTCAGGACCTTGATGCATAATGGCCATACATTAAAGGATTCTTTTTTTCTTAAAAGGATATAAACTTTGATTTAAAAAAAAAAAGAAAAAAATTAGCTGTGAGGTTTTTACTAAGTATCAGGCTTGGTATTGCATCTTTCTAGAATCCTGCTCTTAGAATTGTAATTTGCCAGCATTCCCTGCATTGCTCCACAGATTTGTATTATACTGCGTTGAGTAACTTAATCATCCTTTTATTTCACCCTCAATGACTAAATTCCAGTATTGAAAGGAAGAATACGCAAAATTCTCTCTCTCCTCCTTTCTTTGTATGTGTATTTCTGTGTATAAATAGATAGTAATTTTTAACATGGAGAAAATTATTAAGTCATTATTATTTTGATCAAGGAAAGGAATAAAATTGATGGAATCCTGAAGAAGATCAACAGGAAGAAAAGGCTGAAGCTTACTGAAACAACAAGAATATTTATGGTAGGTTCTGATAGCAGAGACCACAAAGGAGGTTTATAACACTTTCACTGCAAATTGACCTAATTCTCTGTCAAAATCTACTTAGGTTGATGAGGTTTCCACCTATCTTCAGGCATAGACTGTAGTCATTCTTTTCTAGCTGATAATCAGCAAGTTTATTACTCATTCTGTTTGCTTGAAGACAGTATTTTCCAAAATAGTCCTGCAGTACTAATGTCATCAATGATTCTGGAACAGCAAGAGGATAACCTCTGTATTTGCTATGGGAGATATTTAACAGATCTAAAAATGTTAATCATGTTCAGGGCATTGTCACTTCCAGGGAACAGCGATTATTTTCCGTGACGTGCCCAGAAGCAATCTATTTAGTTTTCTTTTCAAATAAAATTGGGAAATAATGAAGGTTTTATTAAATGAAACTTAATTCACCACAATAGGGACTTTAGACGTACCTGTTCCCACTACCAAGGGATGAAGTGTAATTTAATAACAGTCTCTTTAGATTAGCTCTGTCTATTTGCATGTCACATTATTATTAACCGACTCCATGTGAGAATGTATAGATTTCAGACACTGCTGTTTCAGCCTTTTGTTGTTGTTGTTGTTGTTGTTTTTAAATCCTATATTGATAGTTCGTTAACTACATTATTACAGTAACAAAACCATAGGAAAAGAACAGCTAAAAGTGGTGATCTAAGCTTTTTGGCTGCAGCCCAAAGCACTAAGACTTAGTAGATTGCTAATTCTGTCTAGCGATGGTGTGTTTTTCCTGTCACGATGACAGCTGCTGAGATATTTTCTGTTATTATCTTGCTATTTTTTTAAGCATTAAAGTGTAATGATTTACTAGCCTATAATGTGGTAGCAAAGTGTGAATTACTGTGACTGCATTTGTATGCTCAGCAACATCTGTTTTACAGGTGTAATATATAGATTTTGCTAATTAATACCTAGCGACACAGTCTAAGTGAAGGTATAGAGATGGAAATAGAGAAAAGGCCTTATCTATACAATGCTATTTCAGGTCCTTGGGAAATAAAAAGCAGGCAATACATACCTGGATTATTTTTTATTATTGTTTTTACTGCTTAGTTCTTTGTTTTGTTTTATTTTAACATCTCCATAATATCTCCTGTGCCAGAAGACATTTTGCTGAGTAGAGTTGTAAAGAAATAGTTGTGATAAAGTAGTTTAGTCATATATGACAGCAAAGCTGTGTAATTTTTAATAAAATATTCAGGTTAAGATCTCAAGCACATATTTAAGTACCATAGTCATAAATGATCACTTGTCAGATGAGGCCCTTTCTGGGTCCACATGCATGTTCTCATTTTTGTGCAGTATGTAGGACTTGGTGAGCCTCTCTAATGTCGCAGGCTAAGGCTGAGGATGAGAACAATTACCAGGTCCAGCTCCTGTATTGCAATCCAGACCTGCTGCATATTTTTCATAGTCTGGTCCCCCCATGAACAAGTCATCCCCCCGGGCTTTTTCTCACTTTGAAATTCTAACTCCTTTGGTGAACAATGTTTAAGAAGTTTTAAAAAGAAAGAGATGAGTGAACTGAACATAGAAAATAGACCAAGAAAGAAACGTTGTCTTAAATCTTTCCCTTGTGATTAAACTCCTCCATTCTCTTGAAGAAAATATATTAAAATATTTTTTCTTTCTTTCTTTCTTCTTCTTTCTCTCTTTCTTTCTTTCCCTCTTTCTTTTTTTTTCCCCCTGTGCCTGTAGGATTTAATGGAGTAGCAGATTCCTATGGTACACCTTTATAGAATGATTTAGAAAAGCCATACAACTCTCTGCTAAAAAAATCTTTGCCTTTTAAGTACAGTCCATTTGGTTATATAGATTTAGTCTATATTCAATTCTGTGAAGCAATATCTTTCAGTTCACTATTTCTGAAGCTATGAACCTTACCCCATAGACAGTGTTTCTGCGATTTATAGATGTAAATGTCTAAAACGGCAAAGTCATTATCCAGAGAAACCCATATTTTGTGGCTTCCAGAAGATTAGCTTGTCTGCATTACACTGGATCAAGAAATTCAGATGAAAAAGTCAAATTGATTTCTTTACACTGAGAACATGGATCACAGACTCACAAGACAGTTTGGAAGGGGTCCCATGGGACCATAGAATCATAGAATGGTTTGGGTTGGAAATGACCTTAAAGGTCATCTAGTCCAACACCCCTGCAATGAGCAGGGACACTTTAACTAAATCAGGTTACTCAGAGAGCCCCATGCGACATGACCTTGAATGACTCCAGGGATGGGGCACCTACCACCTCTCTGGCAACATGTTCCAGTATTTTACCACCCTTATTATAAAAAACTTATTCCTAATATCTAATGTAAATTGACCACCCTTCAGTTTAAACTTTTATGACTTTTATGACTTTTCCTGTTGCAACACTCTCTACAAAAATGTCTGCCCCATCTTTCTCATGGACTCCTTTTAGATACCGCAATCAGGTCACCCTGAAGTCTTCTCTTCCAATTTTCTTAGTCTTTCCTCATAAGAGATCATCTCTGTGGCACTCCTCTGGACCTGTTTCAACAGGTTGAGAGCAGAGGGGCAGAATCATCTCCTTTGACTTCCTGGGATATCCAACCCCTTCTCAAAGGAGGGGTCAGGTTCCCTATGTCACTGTTCAGGTGAGTTTTGACTCTTTTTAAGGATGGAGAGATGAAGCAACACGGACGACCTGTTCAGGTGTTTGACTAACTCTGAGGAATTTTTTTCCCTCTCTGCACAATAAAAAAGGTAAAAGAAATATTTATTCTGGCAACCCCCCCCCCCAAATTTGTTATAAGCAATCAGTATTTCAGAAGAGGAGATGTAACATATTTCCAGAACCTGAAAACAAATAATTCTGTCAAGTGTCATTTTACAAAGGAAAAGTATTAAACAAAATGACCAAGATAATCAGTGGGAGTAAGAAATACCTGATCTGAGTCAAACTTAGTAATAGTGAGTTCTTCATACAAAACAATGAAGTTTAATAGATGACCTTTTGCCACGGTCCAAACGGGGGAAGGGGAATGGGGCCGCGACACAGCACGGATCCCAGACACAAAGGTGGGGTGCAGGTAGAATGATTTATTGAAGCGTGCACGGGGTTCTTTATCAGCTCAGGTGGGGAAAGGGCCAGAACATGGGACGGAGCAGGAGACAGACAGGCGGGGGGATAAACCAGGATTCGACCATGGACAAAAGGGGGGGAGGAGCGCAGGAGGGACCAGGGGAGGAAAGGGCGACTGGGGGCTGTCTCCTGCCGCAGCTTCTCCAGCCAGTCGGCAGAGAAGACAGAGGAGCAGGGAGGTGAGCAGGCCAGGACATACCCGGAAGATACAAATTTGGGGGAAACACACAATGTGTACATGCACAACAACTATAAAGTCCGAATCATAAAGTCCGTTCAATCGCTGTACATATTTTTCCATTTCCGGAATCACTCCCATTCCGATTCCTGGTCCTCGACAACCTTTTTATGTGGAGTTATGGTAAGTAAATTGGGAAGGGCCCAAATACTGTAACTGTTTCCCTTCAGAAGTTCAAACATAAGGGAAGGTAGTTATAGAGAGTAATAATGTCTCCTTTGAGCCTCTTTCAGGCTAAACAACCCCAGCTCTCTCAGCTGTTCCACATAGGATTTGTGCTCCAAACCGTTCTCCAGTACTGTTGCCCTTCTTTGGACTTGTTCCAACACCTCAATGTCTTTCCTGTAGTGAGTGGCCCAAAACAGAACACAGGATTTGAGGTGCAGCCTCATCAGTGCTGAATACAGAGGAATGATCACTGCCTTACTACTTCTGGCCACACAGATTGCTGATACAGGCCAGGATGCCACTGGCCTTCTTGGCCACTTGGGCACACTGCTGGCTCATCTTCAGTCAGCTGTTGACCAACACCTCCAGATCCTTTTCACTGGACAGTTTTCCAGTCAGTCTTTACCCATCCTGTAGCGCTGCATGGGTTTGTTGTGACCCAAGTGCAGGACCAGGCACTTAGCCTTGTTAAACCTCAGACCTCTGGCCTTTGCCCATCAATCCAGCCTGTCCAGGCCCCTCTGCAGAGCTTTCCCGTCCTCCAACAGTTCAACACTTCGCCCAACTTAGTATCACCAGCAAACTGACTGAGTGCACTCAAACCTCTTGTCCAGATAATTGATGAGGATGTCAAATAGGACTGGTCCCAATACTGAGCCCTGGGAACACCATTCCTGACCAGTCATCAACGGGATTGAAGTCTATTCACCACCACTCTCTGGGCCTGGGCTTCCAGCCAATTTTTTTACCCAGTGAATAGTGCACCTGCCCAAGCCATGAGCAGCCAGTTTCTCCAAGAGAATGCTGTGGGAGACAGTTTTACTAAAGTCCAGGCAAACAACATCCACAGCTAGTCATATTCTGTATAAAGAATGAATTTTTTAGAAGATGAACAAACTGGTTTGAATCAAGTAAGGATTTACCTTTTTCAAACAAATACCTTTGCCTTTGCTGGCATCTCCAGATGTTCCCTCTTCCTATGCAATCCTTTCCTATGGCCTCAGGCTTTCTGAACCAGCCCTTTCATACAGTGTACATCAAACCTATTTCCTTTCCAAATTACAGAATCATAGAGTGATAGCATCATAGAACGGTTTGGGTTGGAAGGGACCTTGGCAATAACAGTAGAAAGCATTTGATAGTAGACAATGTCCAATATCAGTTAGGCTTATGATTCCCGTGCAGTTTGATAGACTATTTCATAACTCCTTTAAGAAATAAAAATGGATATGTATGAAGTTATTATTAATTCAACCTTCATTTTGAATCAATGGCAGTGAGGAACCATAATGTTTAAATAAAAAAAATCCTTCTGTCCTGACTTTATCAAGATATTTTCAGAAAGAAAAAAATGGAGTTATATTTCTTTTCATTTTATGACTGTTGTCATAGATTTAAGAGGGGGGAATGGTAAACAGGAAGGGAGGAAAGGACTTGTTTTTTAGTGTACTTGCTTTGAAATCAGAAACACTAAATCACTGAACAAAAGAAAATATCTAAGTTATAATGTGTAGAGACTGAAATATCACAGCACTGGTAAAGAAGAGTAGAAGGGAACTCAGTGGATTTCCACAACAGACAAGTGAAAATGATAGTCACGAAATGGAACGTAAATAAAAGACAGAGAGCTGCTAACAGTAAATGTGCAGAACTGACATTTCTTCCAATGTGATATGCAAAGAACACACAAGAGAAGTGAACAACAATGAAAAGAATTCTTGGTTATATATTTTTGGTATTTTCTTCCAGGCTGGTAGCTTTTCCTGACTGTCAGAAAACCCATGAGAAAGCAACCTTGCAAAATAAGAGATTTTTCCTAAGACATGCTGAATGGCCTTTCAGGAGAGCTTTCACAATTTGTTAAAATGAGTCAAGAGTCAGAAACATGAAATGTGATGGGAAAGGGACTGACAACGCTTCCCAATTTATTCTTGATAGTTGAGACAAAACTTAATCTAAACATTGCCTTCTAAGTCAATAATGAAATAGGACGTGTTCATTAGAAAGATCTTCATGTTGAATTTTTTAGCAACCTCTATCTTTATGATATCTTAGTGCCTCGTAATTTGTACATAGAAGACAAAACTTATATCTTCCGTTTTGTTGCCTAAATCTCACATAACTTCAGAGCTCAGTAAGAATCGAAGTCTCTTTGAATAGCTGATTTGAAACAATCTACCTGGTATCAAACAGAATGCTTATAGTTAAACTGTCAAGGCTATGGGATTCTTAAAAGGATCACTGACCATAAGGATCTCTATAAGCAGAAGTTCACCTGAAGATAGTGATCCAGACACAGATATTGTAGAGCTGTGATTGTTACACAGTCAACCTCCACTACTGCTGTTGAATCTGGCCCAAGTCTTTCAAGGAATGGGAAATTTATCATTCCAGGAAGTCAGGCAGTGAACACGCAAGAAGGAACTTGATTCACCAACAACATCAAAGAAATTACCTTACTATGACAGAAGGGAGGCATGAGGAATATTTGCTCCAGAGGCTGTTTATGCATTTTATAGAAAAGAAAAAATCCCAGAGATGGTGTGAAAGCAGGAAGAACGGAGACAAGAACCCAGGGCTACCCTTCCATATGGAAAGAGAACTAATCCAAACTTGCAATTTTTTTTCTTGTTACTGTCCTGGCTATGCAATGCTTTAGGCTGTGGAGGTGGAAAGAGTCTAATTCTATTCCAAATGCCTCAATAAGGATTACAAATTCCACTTTAACAGCTAAAGGCTGAGGTTTTGGCTTATGCTGTACTCAGCATATGTCTACCTGTTTCTAAATTTGGGACTTGCTGATTTTGACTAAATTCTGCTCATTCTAACAGTGTTAAGTCCATTGACTATCTTTTCTTTCCTTCTTTCTTTCCTTCTTTCTTTCCTTCTTTCTTTCTTTCTTTCTTATTAGCATTAATGTTTAATGTAACAACATCTGGGAATAAACTTAGCATATCTGTTATTGCAATTACTTTAAATGCCAGAAAGGGCCCGAAGCAAAGAACCCATAATTTATGGTCTACAATGTTTCAGAATGTGTGTTCATTCTGTTGACATATTCAATATATATTTCAGATGATTAGCACAGATATTAACTGGTTTCTCTCTTCTGAACAAGTTCAGTCTTACCCCAAATTAAGTTTTACTAAACAGCAGATATGTTAGTGCAGTGGAGTTGTACACACACACCCCCCCACACACACCCCAAACACCCCCTGCACCAGCTATTTAGCACTATTCTTGGCAAGTTTCTTTTGTGAAAAATGACCCAGTGCTCAGAACCTCTGATTTGAGGATAGAGCCACATGACTGTGAGGCTACCTGGGAAGCAACACTGGACAAAGTTGATGAAGATAGTATAACATTTTTGGCCTATAATATAAGGAAAAGCTCCAAAGGTGTAAGGCAAGAAGAAAAGACAGGGTATTTTATCACTGAAGAATCATCTATGCTGTCAATTTTCTTTTAGGGTTTTTATATTTTAAAAAGCTTTAAGGGAGGAATTTTAAAAATTTGTTTCAAACCTGGATAGTGAGAAAGGATTAAGGAGGAAGGAACTTGTGATCTGGGAAAGGTAAGCGATAACTAACTCAGTGTCACGAGTAAGAAGTTTATGAAGTTATTAATTTGTGTCAGTCAATCATCTCATAATCATTAAATTCAATTTGAAGTAATGGTTTAAATTAATTCCTTGGAAAACTTTGTCAGCCCAAAATTACTTATATTTCATCTACGTTTAGTTTACACAGATCTTCTGCAGACAAATTTTAATCATATGGTTCTATGAAGGAGGTATAAAACTAACAATTACCTGCACTGCTGTTGACAGCAAAATTAATGGCTTATTATTTTCTGATTGGAGTTAATCTGGTTTTTGAATAGGATGAAAGAATGTTACTGAAAATGAAGTGAGCACTACTAGGACAGAGAATTCTTACCAAGAAGCCTCCATCAAGCCTTCCAGAGGTTATTTCAGAGGGAAGACTTGAACAAGCTATATGTTTATTATCTTACAGTTGCCAGTCTTGAGACTTTTGTACTAAACACGTCATCTTTGTTCGCTATTTTATTAAAATGGTAAGGCTTTTGCCATACAAACTGTGCTTTAGAGGGGTGGAGGGAGGAAGCCTTCCATGTTTATGCTTTGGAGCATTTGTAATGGATCATATTGAACTGAAGCAGAAGTTAACACCTCCTTCAGAGCACAGTAGGCTGCAGAAAATCTTGCTGCACAATTTTGAAGAATAGATTTCTGTAAAATCCTTTAGGATGAACCAGCAGCAGAGAATTCAACACTAACTTGAAAAACATGGAGGCACATGGCTTTTTACAATGAGAAGTATCTAATCTGACTTGAGATATTTGTTATGCAAAATTCTACCTTTGAGCTTCCCTTATTGTCCACAGAGACCTACAGGATATTCTGGAGAGCAGTTCACCTAAATAGTGTTTTGTATGTGCCTGGTTTGTAGCACTAACTGCAACATATGTAATCAGTTCTGGTATAAATATGTAGGTTGTAGCCTTCTCAGTCTGTACAAATATCAGTTGTTGTAGTTGCAGGATCATGTTGGGGAAATGATATCACATACACTATCAGCAAAGAAAACCAAATTAAAAATATTTCAACATTTATGATAACATTTTCATATATGTACCTAAAACAAGTTTGTAAAAGATTCCATAGACTGCCCGGGGCTTGGTAAGCCAGAAATCTGACATCAATATTTTAAAAGAAAAACATTCAACATGTTTCATTGTCACCATTTTGCTCTACTCTGAATCTATTTTTGCTTGTACAACAGTCTGAAACATAAAGGTTTACTTGAGGCATTGCCAATAAAGCAATATTTTAATACAATCTGAAAAGCAGTTCATCTTCTTGTATGAAGATGGTACAATGAGTATCTAAACCTAATAATCTCCTTTTTTTTTTTCTTTTTCCAGAAAACATGAGTGAAACTGAGGAAAGGCAACAGAGAGAGGCTGCAAAGACATTAGTACAATGAACAATTTCAAAAAGCACACTAAATTCAGGGCAATAATAGATGGACCTGTTAGGTAGCCAGGCTTGCGAAGAAAACAGACGTGCTGTCAGGTACCTATAAAATGGGCAGAAATATGTAGTTCATTCAAAATGAGAAAGTATTTCTATCTCAGCTCCTAGACAGTTGTCATCACTGGTAGTTTCTCTCCTTTAATTTTCTGCAGTCTGTTGCAGAAAACTGAAAAAACAAAGTGAAACACCGAATGTTAGAAGAGGCGATAATACTTTCAAAGATTAGCTAGTGTAGAGAAACTTGCAGAGAAAAAAAAGATAGCAGAAGTCAATGGGACAATAAGTGAACACAATAAGAATTTTAAAAATCTAAATTTGTATTAATTTAGTAAAAAAATCAGACAAGATTGAAATGAAGGATAGCAGAAAAGAAAATTTTTTGCCATGTATTTTCAGATTTGGGAAGTCACAGCTGTTCTACAGGTTTCCCCTGATTAAAATATGAGAAAAAGAATGGATCTCACTTCTCACACATTAAATGTCATGTGGAAGAGGACAGACCACTTGTAAAGTATTTGTAATACTAAGAAACCCCTGCCAAGACTAAAAGAGTGAAACTGAGAAGTCAGTAATGTTTTGTAGCTCTAAAATACATGGACAGAATCTCATTTTAAAGCCTATTTAAAGCTAGATGGACGAAAGGAAGAAAAATTTTGCTGCACTAATGAACACATAGATCTTTCTCACCTCTGGTTGTATGACTAGATGATTTATCATAATGAAGTAATGATAAATGAGAAAGAAAAGTAGGAAATATGAGTGAATTGTCAGCTTCATAGACTGAGCCCAATAGTGCACTATACTGATACGAAACTATTTTCATGAGAATTTTGGTTGTTACCACTAACATAGCATTGCCATTTAACAGGTGCCATAAGAGAAGAAAACTTTGAGCGTTTCACATTAATAAAAAATTCTTTTCTAAGAATCAGTCATAAAATAATCACTTTACTCCAGGGGATAGGAGTGCTTGTGGACATTAGATTGCATAGTGTTGCTACCAAATCCTGGCATTGGAGACTGTTCTTCAGCAGTCAGCTTTGCTGGATGTGAAGCCACACCAGGGTAGTACAGTCCTGATTACTACAGTACATAGAAAAAGAAGAAAGCAAGAATCATGAGCAGAAAGACTTTGACCTAGGTCTGAACTATCATCAGTATTGTGGTTCCCTGGATAAGCATGTTTGCTTATCAATACTCATTTTATGGATACGTCTATGTAAACATACAGACCTACTCTGAGATTTGGCAATATTTTGCACGTGAATAAAGTTTTCAGACTTTTTGCCTTAATGATACAGTGTACAAGTTGATATATAGTAAAATTACCTGAATATAATTATGGTAATATATAAATGGATAAATGTTAACACAGTAACTATTCTCTTGCTAGTACTTGCGCTGTACATATTGATTAAGAAATTCCAAAAATGGGCAAGTTGTTAATTTGATTTTTTCTTTCTTAACATCTTGCTTTTGGCTACACAACTGTAGCCCTATTCTTGCACTCTTCTGAAGACTGAGATAATAGCATACCTTGTAGAACAGAGTGATGCTCATATTACCATTGAAGGTTTTAAAGTTATACCTTTGTGGTTTCAACAAATTTTAAATACTGGCTTTAAATACTGCTCCAGCAGCCTTTGTAACATGTAAAATAAAGAAAATATCAAATTAATAGTTAAATGTGATGCCAAATTTTCTATGACCAGTTTTGGAAAAATTCACAGTGACTTGTAGAAAACCACCATCTAATAACACACATAGAATCATACAATCATAGAATCAACAGGGTTGGAAAAGACCTCTGAGATCATCAAGTCCAACCCTTGATCCAACACTGCCCTGGTTACTAGACCATGGCAGTAAGTGCCATATCCAGTCTCATCTTAAAAACCTCCAGGGATGGTGAATCCACTACCTCCCTGGGCAGCCCATTCCAATGGCTGATTACTCTCTCCACAAAAAATTTCTTCTTAATATTCAACGTAAACCTCACCTGGCACAGCTTAAGACAGTGCCCTCTTGTTCTACTGCTGGTTGCCTGGGAGAAGAGACCAACGCCCCCCCAGCTACAACCTCCTTTCAGGGAGTTATAGAATGATGAGGTCTCCCCTGAGCTTCCTCTTCTCCAGGGCTGACCAACCCCAGCTCCCTCAGCCACTCCTCATAGGACTTGTGCTCGAGTCCCTTCACCAGCCTTGTTACTCTTCTCTGGACCTGTTCCAGCACCTCAATATCCTTCCTGAACTGAGGGGCCTTACTCTTATTATTTTCAGTCTCAGAATGATGTTGGTGGACTATATGATGGTCAATTTATGTTGGGTATAACAGAGAGTACAGTTACATCTGCATTTCTCAGCCCAGCTTCACTTATTTCTTCCCCAGAGTTTTTAAAAAAGTGGAAAAAAGTAGTTCTGGAAAGCCCTTTCCTTTTTTTCAATAATTCCTGCATCTCACTTAATATCAGAAGTTGAATTATTCCTGGTGTTTTAGCAGTCTCAGAATAGGATTTAAGAGCAAAAGACAGAGCATAACCACCGTCTTACAGTATCTGAGTTATGATGTCACTTAAATCAAGATTCCCATTCTGGAAAGTGGAGAGTCCATTCAAGAATTCAGTTTACTTGCCATTACAGTATTTTAGCTGCTGAACAAAGTTATTTTTGTGTGGGGGACATAAATAACACAATGTATTTTAGTAGACACTAATTAAAATGAACTCTGAGGGTAGCTTTTTCCAATGTCTTGTGCCATGATTCATTTAAAAAATGACTGAATTTGGATAAATAGACAAAGGATCTGGCTCTCTGAGGTCAGTTGAAGGATTTAAATTAAATCAGTGTCCTCACTAATTTTGAGCACTGCCTATAACAATCTTCCTGTGTGATATTTACAGGAACTGATAATACTGTGTGAGATACTGAGCTGTGAGGTTCCTGTTTTCATTTTTGTGCAAACTGAACAGAGATGCTCAAATGAATAAAGTCCTGTCAGTCAAAGTGAGGACCAGCAGATGAATATATAAACAGACAATGTGCTTCTGAAGTACTTTTGGGTGCAGAATGTTATAGTCAATCACAAAGAAGAAATGAAAGTCACAAGCATCCAACACATCATCAATCCTGGCTAACTGGGTTCATGCCAGATGACTGGAAGTTGGCCATTGTGACACTCATCCATAAGAAAGCCCAGAAGGAGGATCCAGGGAATTATAGGCCTGTCAGCCTGACCTTGGTGCCCGGCAAGGTTATGGAACAATAACTGGGATGGCCAGGGGATCAGACCCAGCCAGTATGGATTTAGGAGGGGCAGGTCCTGTCTGACCAACCTGATCTCCTTTTATGACCATGTGACCCAGCGGGTGGATGGGGGGAAGGCTGTGGATGTGGTCTACATGGACTACAGCAAAGCCTGTGACATCTCCCGTAGCATATTCCTGGAAAAGCTGGCAGCTCATGGCTTGGACAGGGGCACTCTCTGATGGGTTAAGAACTGGCTGATGGCCAGACCCAGAGAGTCCTGGTGAATGGTGTTGCATCCAGTTAGTGGCCAGTCACTAGTGGTGCCCCCAGGGATCAGTGTTGGGCCCAGTCCTGTTTAATGTCCTTATTGATGATATGGATGAGGGTATTGAGTCTACCATTAGCAAATTTTCAGGTGATTGGGGCAGTTGAAGGAGAGTGTTGATCTGCTGAAGGGTAGGAGGGCTCTGCAGAGGGACCTGGACAGTTTGGAGAGATGGGCCAAATCCAGTGGTATGGGGTTCAACAAGACCAAATGCTGGGTCCTGCACTTTGGTCACAGAAACCCCGTGGAGCACCACAGGTTGGGACAGAATGGCTGGACAGCAGGCAGGCAGAAATGACCTGGGGATACTGATTGACAAGCAGGCTGAACATGAGACAGCAGTGTGTGCCCAGGTGGCCAAGAAGGCCAGTGGCATCCTGGCTCTGTATCAGGAACAGTGTGGCCAGCAGAACCAGGGAAGTGATTCTTCCCTTGTACCTGGCACTGGTTAGGCCACACCTGGAGTTCTGGGCCCTCAATTTAGGAAGGATATTGAAGTGCTCAAGTGTGTCCAAATAAGGGCAATGAGGCTAGTGAAGGCTCTGGAGCCCAAGTCCTGTGAGGAGTGGCTGAAGGAGCTGGGGTTGTTTACCTGGAGAGGGGGAGGCTCAGGGGTGTCTATCGCTCTCTACAACTCCCTGAAAGGAGGTTGTAGCCAGGTGGAAGTCGGTCTCTTCTCCCAGGTAACCAGGAATAGGACAAGAGGATACAGTCAAGCTGTGCTACGGGAGGTTTAGGTTACACATCAAGAAGAAGTTCTTCACAGAAGGGGTGATTAGGTATTGGAATGGGTTGCCCAGGGAGGTGGTGGATTCATGGTCTCTGGAGGTTTTTAAGGAAAGACTGGACATGGTGCTCAGTGCCATAGTCTGGTTGACAAGGTAATGTTAGGTCATAGGTTGGACTTGATGATCTCGGAGGTCTTTTCCAACCTGGTAGATTCTGTGATTCTGTAAACACAAAAAAAAACCCCAAACCCAAAAACCAGCCAGAAAAGCCATCTTTTGTCACTGATCCAGTAATCACCTATTAATTTTTAAACTGAAAATTCAGTAAATTTATTGCAATGCTTTCTATTCAAAACAGGTTTTGGTTTATTTTTCACATGCTGTGGCACAGCAACATGAATATGAGCCAGCACATTTAATTGTCCTTGAAGAGTAACCTCTGGTAATAGAAATTATTCTTACCCTCAGACACTTTTCCCTTGACTTCATTTGAGCTAATGCACATATGACAAAATCCCAGTGTGCCACTCCCCCGAATTTCCTTAACATCTGACCTCACACAGCTGTTTATTATTAAGATACATTTGCCACTGCTGTGCATGTTGCCATAAGCTGTCTCTATATTCAGGATATTTTTGTCCCAAACACGTGAATTTACAAATAAGCTAGAAATGAATGCCTTGCATCAGCTTTAATTTTATAATGCAGTGACCCATTCTACTACTGTGTAATAACAGGTCCCACTGTGACAATTAAAACAAATCACCCTACACAGTATGTCATTAGATACATTCATGCCTCATCAGTAAACGAATTGTCTTTTATGATATATTTCAAATAAAGGTATATAACTTTAACCTGGTTTCCACAAAGAACAAAATGATTTATAACAAATCTCCCATCTTCTCAATTTACTATGAAAATGAAAAATGAAATAAAAACTTTGATTAAGAATAAAAGGACTGTTGGCCACCAAATAAATAAATAAAACACAAGTGTATAGAAAAATTTGAGGCAATAGCAGTTGATCTAATATGAAGCTAAGTTCCCAGAAATCATTACAGCTAGTATGTCTTAGCTCTTTTATTTTGAAGAAAGTAGAACTAGAAAGAAGTAAATGGAAAAATGAATTTTGCTGGGTTCATATTGCCAGGTTCATATTGCATGTTGATCATTTTACCTAATGTGAGAACCTCTTTTACAATGCATTATATCTAAACGCACCAGATGACATTACCAGGACTGTCAGAATGGCACTTAGTTTTCCCTAAACCTAATCCAACCTCCATGAGTAGTGCTGTACATGTAGCAACAGTACTACAGGAGTAGCAACAGTACTGTCAGGGCTTTGTAAGGGCAGTTAAACTATTTGTCTGCCAGATCTTTACATTCTTGCTTCTGGGAGTACTTGGAATTGGTGCTGTAAGTGAATAACATTTTCATTTGTATATTTTAGTAAGATGTTTCCAAACTCTTTTTCTGTTCCCTATTGGGTAGGACGCTTATGGTTGAGTTTCATCTCATTAACTTTGGGCAGGACACTTATAGCTGAGATTCATCTCATTGACTTTAGACATCTTCAGTGTAGACATCTATGTCTGAACCAGTCACTTGAGACTTCCTTTGTAGTCAACTGAGAGATATAAACACTTTTTAAAGGGGATTGAACTGACCTGTTTAAGTCACTTGGTAGCAGGGCCTCATTAAAATAACCAGTTCACGATTAGATGAGTACATTTAGGTGGCTATGCTTGGTCAGATAAATCCCACAGAGAGTTCAAGCCCTATGTCTAGGTGCTTATGTAAATTGGTCGGTGGGGAGCGGAAGTGATGCTTTGCTCCCCTGCATCCTGTAACTTGCAGAACTCAAGTTGTGCATTGTATCTTTTGGGTTTTTTGTTTGCCTGAAACCCATACCATGTCAGTAAATAATCATGTACTTGCTTAATAGGATGTTTCCTGGAGTGAGCCACAGCTAAGTTTGCCTGTTGCCTTCACTGTGCAATATTGAAGCCTGACGGCATTTTCATGGCATGTCTCTTACTATTCCCTGAGATATTTCCTGAGAGCTGTTTTATTTACAGACAAGTAGGTACAGGCTGGAGATATACCCATGTTTCCTTATGGTCTGGATGCTTTTGACTTAAACACGTAGCATAGAACCATAGAATCATAGAATGACTTGGGTTGGAAGGGACGTTATAGATATTCAAGTTTCAACTCCCTTGCTGTGGGTATGGGCACCTTTGACTAGATCAAGTTGACACCTCTGACTAGATGCTCAAAGCCCCATCCAACCTGGCCTTGAGCATTTCAGTTATGAGGCACCCACAACTTCTCTGGACAACTTGTTCCAGTGCCTCATCACCCTCACAGTAAAGAATTTCTTCCTAATACCTGTCTAAATCTACTCTCTTTTTTGCTTAAAGCCATTCCCCCCTCTCCTACCAATACGTGCCCTTACAAAAAATCCCTCTCCAACTTTCTGTAGCCCTTCTTCAGGTACTGGCAACCTGGTATAAGGCCAGTCCAGAGCCTCCTCTTCTCTGGGCTGAACAACTCCAGCTCTCTCAGCCTGTTCTCATAGGAGAGGTGCGTCAGTCCTACTCTGATCATCTTGGTGGCCTCCTCTGGATTCTCTCCAGGAGGTCCACATCCTTCTTGTGTTGGGGTCCCAGAGGTGGATGCAGTACTTCAGGTGGGATCTCATAAGAGCAGAGTAGAGGGGGAGAATCACCTCCCTTGACCTGCTGATCATACCTCTTCTGATGCAGCCCAGGACACATTTGGTTGGAGTTATTGAATGATATCATCATCATGGCTAGGCTTCGCGAACGAAGATTTGGGAAAGGCTCTTCCACATTTACTACAATTCTCCACATTTGCTACAATATTGAATGATATAGTCCACAACCAATGTCACTACCTGGCTCCCCTGTAACAGCTGTAATGGATATGACAGGTCTCTTAAAAAAAACCCTCCCACTGTAGTAAAAGTACATTACAGTTTTTGTGTTTAATTAGGCTTTCCCCATGAGAATGGATTTCCTTGCCTTTCTCAGTACAAAGCACCACAGGCCATGTTGCAAAGACTGAAAGTAAGTCAAAACTGTGACACTTCTCCCCTTTCACATCTGTGCATCTCTTGCTCTTCCTAAAAAAAAACCAAACTAATGGGTAGTCTAATGCCATCAAATGGCCTAACTAATAACTGGATTTACATTTCTGCACCTTTGGATGGATTCATTTAATTCCTTTTAAAACTCTGATTCCTGCAGATAAGCCATCAGTGTGTTTAACAGGATATTAAAAGTAGAAAGCAAATGCAGAATAGCAGGTTCATTAGACAACACTTTTTCCAACTGTGGAAGCCGAACACCAGATGCCGTTTTGCATAATAAAAGCAGTCAATGATTAGCCCTTAGAGGTCTGTGATTCCTGAATAATAACCCATTTTTCAACCTTGTCTTTTATTTTTCTCTCTTACCCTAAATTTTCAGCCTTAGGACTAGTCCACTTTAATAATCACATAAAAGAAAAGTGACTTGTAATTCCTAATGCTGTTTTTAAATTAAATGTGATTTTCCAGAATTTATTCAAAAAGGGGAAAAAATCCCAAACCAAAAAATTGTTTATAGAAGTAATGAAAACTTGGGACACACCAAAAAAAATTTAAACAAAGAATAAAATTCCAAGTGAAAAGAAAATGCTTGGATGTTGAGCCATCCCAGGTGTTATAAATCCAGAGGGAGTTAAGAACACGCAATCGGTGTCGGGCAGTGACACAATTCCTGGCGTTAAGTCCCAGTGAACAAAAATGAAGAATCCAGTTCTTTATCTCCATCCAAAGATGGAAATAAAGATCACTATCTTCCTTCAGCTCGAAAATGGGAATTTAGGAATATGGACCACTGATTTCTTTGAAGAATGGTGGTTTTCTAATCTGTTTCATCAGCTTTAGGTTTGGGAGTAGGAAATAGTAGACATAGAGTGGTCGAATTTGGATAATTTGACTCTTAGCACTTATGTCAGCAGCTAAATCTCCCCATCTGCCATTTATGGATGCTTTTTCAACATCAGACGTCAATTTGACTCTCCTTCTGTACAAGGACGAAAGTCAGACTTCCCACCATAGGTGGGAAAATGGTGACTGTCTTCAAAAAGTGCAAATCAATACACTAAGCACATGGGCAAATTGCAACAGAAGTTAAGCAAAAGCCCAGCCTTAAGGATGTGGAAGTTGCTGGGATACCTCTGTGAAGAACTTATATTTTAAAGTCAATTTGTCATGTTTACTATTTCTAATGAGCACTGCTCACTTCAGACTGATGCCATGCAAGACAAACATTGTACAAACAAAGACAGCAGAGTACAAACTCAGGGCCCAGGAGAACCCTATTATGGTATCCTTTCAGGCTTCTGCAATTACAAGAACTAAAGGTTCAGTGCAATTATGGACAAACAGAAACATACTGCAGCAACAGATTTAGTAAAATCATTTGAAAGCCAATAAGTATTTTCATTTTAGTGACAGTTATCTGTAGTCTGTTGTGTCTGCAAGCTGGTGGCAAGACAGTAGAACAAACTTACCAGCCCATCTGGTGCCTGGAATGAAGTATTTCTGTGCTTCATATTACAGCGAAAGTTGAAAACAAGAAAACCTCCTGTGATTCAGATGATGCTTCCATGTGAAGTCAAGGGGGTTGTGGAGTTAAAAGGAGTTTTAATAACTTTTTAATGGCTGATGAACATTTCTTGCATATATTTTGTGTGTATGTATGTGTATCTTTATATATATAATAAATATGTAAGTTACAAATAATTTCAGGGTGACTGACTTGAGAAGGAAATCATCTTTGCAAGAGGAAATTTAGCAAAACATGTTTTATAAAGAAATATTTTTATTATGCCACACTGTTTAGCTATTCCCTGACTTGGGATTACTTATTCTAAAGGTACTAGAGTATGATAATTAGCTAAAGTCTCAGTTTTCAGCCAATACTAAACTTTTCCTGAACTTGTTCACAATGTTCTTTCTCTCTGAAACACTTTGTCAGTACCTTTGTTTCAGTAACATACAAACATTTATGTACTTTTGAATAGGTGGCTAGATATTAGAGTCTGTAATGAAGATATTAATAATAAGGAAAAACTTATTTTTTGGTTTAATAGCATTGCCTATAATTTACACAATTTCTATAATTTACACAATTTTAGAGATTTTACTGTATGTTTTCAGTACAACCTACCAGCAATTCTCTTTCAGAATGAAGTACAATTAAACACAATCTCAATCTGAATCATAGTGAAAACAAAATGGAAAAGACAGCTATAGTGGAGTACAAGGGCTGAAACACCGTATTGTTATATACTTACTGTCATAAAATAGCTCTGTTCGTATTGTATCTTTGGCAGGAATTTTTCATTCGAGGTTAAAGCTTTCGTTTTGGCAGGTAGCACCAGGTGGCACTGTTACATAATCATCTACTCTTTTTTTTTTTTTTTTTTTTTTTTTCAGAACAAGGTTCCTCTCTTGGAATGATGTGCTTCAACCACGGGGGCAGCGCTAGGCTTTATGGAGGGACAAGCTGAGCTAGGCAGCAAAGAATTTTGCTTTGTACTCACACTTCTCTTCCCTTTTAAATTTTTATAATGAATTAATATATTGTGCAGATTTACCCCCAGGCAATAACAGCAAAGTCAAGATTCCCCATTGCAAAGAGGAGTTCACTGTTTGGAAGTAACCCTGTTCAAGGAATTGTGCATGGCTAAAAAAAATAAGATTTACTTACTGTTTACTAAGTTACTTCATCACAGTATTCTACATTAACAGTCAGTTTTTCCCAAGCCCTGAGTATTTGACAGTGTTTGACAGAAAGATGGGAAAAGGAGTAGAGGTATGGTAGAAACCAGTCACAATGGGATTATGGGATTAAATCTGTCACCTGAAGACACATGAGTAAACACAGTGTTTTGTGGTACTGGGTACTGTAGTACTGAGTATTTTCAGCTCCCCATTTCCAAGGATTGTCACAGCTCTGGTGTGACACTTTTGCCACTTGCACTTACATCACTTTTAACATAGATTTAATTCTATAAAAATAAGCAAAAGTTCTTTTTAAAAATTTAAATGCAGATAACTTATTTCCTAATGTTAAAAAAAAATAAGGCAAAAGGTAATAGGTATCTATGAATATTTACCTCTCCCATAAGTATAGAAAGAAAAGCTTCTCTGCCTTTTTGTTATCTGTTTCATAAATCCTTCAGGAGCTCTTCTAGGGACTCAGTTCTTATACAAGTCTTCCTCTTAGAGAGGATCCCAGTCTGGAAAAGCAGGCTTATCTTTAAATCCTGTCCTTTTTCTTCTTTTTTTTTTTTTTTTTCCCAGGCAATTTTATTTCAATCTTGTCTTAATCAATGGTAGTTTCATAAATATTGTTGGTATCCAACCTTTGACTCCTAACTGTCTAGCTCTATCAGCAAGTTACCAAGGTTGAATATTCTTGTAACCTTATGCAAAGCATTTCAAATCCTGTGGTGAGTCTCCTCACATGCAGAACTTTGCTTTTCATTCAACACCTCCACCTTGGCACAAGTCATGCAGCTGTGGAATTTATATACTCTTTACTGGCTCCTACTTGAGTCATACATTGTAATATTTATTGTTTTGACTTGGTAATGACTTTGGGATGCCAAGACTGTCACTTTTGTTAGACTATGACAGGGATTCTATGCCTCAAATCTAAAAAAGGTATGTCATATACTCATACATTCTTTACACTTTATATGCTTTAATGATGCCTTGTAAATTTTCAAATCACCTATTTTTTAATTTGCATTTTTTCATTAAGTGTTAGAACAATGAATATAGGAAGTCAAATAATACAACATAAGTAACAAAATGACATGACACATTGCTTGAGTCAGCCACTTAACCAAAATGACAGCTCAGAAAACCGAAGAATGAAGGTATCTTAGCTAACTGGCTAGGTGTTTCTGAGACACTGGTAGGTACAGGGTAATGATGATTAAATGAATAACATCTATGAATGGAGAAGAAATATAAAACTAATTTGGTAAAATTTGTCCCACTTCCTGCTGTAAATATACAAGGGCTACTCAAGCCAGAGAAAATACAGTCAACTGGGGGATCAGGGTCGCTTTTCGTTTCCATCAGTAGAACTGGGGTTTGGCTTCACTGCACTCTAGATTTACAAAGGCACTAGTAAAACCAAGAAGCTGGGCTAGTGGGGCATGTCTGAGTATAGATAATAGTTGCAAGAAAAAGTGTGGTGTTTAAAATACCTCCTAGTTGTTTATAACAACCTTTCTGACTGAGTTTATTGATCTGAAGGCGAAGCTAGTGGAAAAAAAAACATGTGAGCATTTCTCAGATGCCTTGTAATCCACTGGTAAAACCTAAACCTCGTGTTAAGCTTAAATGGAAATCCAAAGTAGGATTCATGGCAGTCTTGCAATTAATTTGTTGCATTTCTCAGGTAATACTGTATTTCTGAAAGAATCTAGGACCTGATAAAATTTACGGCAGACAAAACAATGATGGAGGGAAGCTGGAGAACACACAAAAAAAAAAGAAGATGAGGGGAAAGAAAAATCACAGTTAATGACTCCAGAAAAAAATCACAGTCCAAGAAATGAATACCTCATATTTCTTCCCTTGGCTTCAGACCAAGGTTTCTGAGAACTTGTCTGCTTGTCAGATATAATCACACCCTTAAAACATAAACAGACATCATCACTGTTTGCCACACTGGAAAAACACTGATATCATTAAAAGTCTCTTTTTTAATATCCATCATAACAATGTAGCAAAATAATACTGCAGCTATTCAGCTTCTTTCCCTTTGCCCAAAGCTGGAGTTCACTTTATGAAGTGATTTGTCATTTTTGTCAATATTCTAACTAATTTGATCCTAGTGCAGGATCAAATGTGATCCTCTATTGCTATGTAAATTCATTACAAGGTGTACAAAATGAAAGAATGGATTGCTATCAGAATCTTCTCTTTACAGAGTGTATGTATCATGCAATTATGCAACATGTTGGAGCGAGTTGAGCAAGTGCATAATGGGACCCATGGATGTCTGTCCTTGGTCACCCTTCTGATTTGTCCTTTCCTGATGAGTCTCCAATCAGGTAGATAGGGCAAAATTGTGAGAGAAGCTGTTTTTTTTTGATTTTAAGTCTTCTAGCCTGTCTCCTGGATCATATCACAGAGGTTATTATATACCTTATTACTGTAATACCATTGGAAGTATTAAGTCACTGGGAGGGAAAGCTGCATGAGAAGTGTGTTGCACTGGCAAGTGTCACTAGTCAAGAGGAAGAATAACCGTTTCCTGCAGTACCTGTTATTCCTTAGAGCTCTCTCAACCATGCTTAGCACATAAAATCTGACAAGATTAGAACCTCAGGTGGTATGGCTTCAGGCAAAGGAGAAATTCAGTTACCTGTCAGTAGTAATAATAAAGAGATGAGTGAAACTACCACAACACTGTCTCTGTCTTTCCCCTGGATTACCTCTGTTTTAAGATGTCCTTATTGAGCAGTTATTCCCTGATGAAAGAATAAGTTAATGTTGTGCAAAAAAAGAGCAAGCCTTAAATCTATTTTATGAGTTGACTATGTTTCTTTGAATATTTTTATGACATTTTTACTTTTCTGTTTGCTCTTTTTTAAGTTGAGCTATAAAAAACTAACAGCTTCCAATGTCACTAACAGGTATGTGATACTCAAATGTATTTCTTACTTTTCTTTCGAGAAGCATCTGTCTTAAAGGTCAATTAAAGATTTCAGCTGAACCATAGAAATGGCCTACTTCAGCTCCCACTGAAATCAGTCTCATTATTATCAGGTATTCCTACATCAATATCTATTTCCTTTTAATAGAGACTGTAGTCACCTTTTTGTTACAGCTATGCTGAGTCCTATTTCTTAATCACCTAGACTATCATTTTCCAAGAAAACACATATAAGGAAGGAGATACAGATATATTTTTTAGACCTATATCAATACTATACATTTTAAGCTCCTTTTGCACTGTGTTTTCAGATGACTTGGTTTTGTTTTTCTCGATTAATGTTCTTATTTTTATGCAGTTGGCTGTGAAACATATCCTTTCCTATCAAATGGATTGTTACTTTTCTCTGAAGTAGGAACAATGGAAAGAAGAGCTTCTCCTGCAGATGCTTGATTATCCTAAAAAGGAAAAAACCCTCAAGAATTCCCAGTCCTTTAGGATGGCAGTATTTTCATGTCATAGAGTTTCTTGTGGGTTTTGGTTTTGTTTTTTTTTTTTGGTATGGTTTTAATGCATCAGTGACTGACTGACAGGCAGGGAACTAAAAATGTGACAGCCGTATGACTGCTACAGTACATTTATAACCCTTTGAAGTGAAAGTTGTTTTGCAAAAACTGATGAGAAAGATT
The DNA here is from genome assembly GCF_003945595.2 of Pipra filicauda. NCBI lineage: Eukaryota > Metazoa > Chordata > Aves > Passeriformes > Pipridae > Pipra > Pipra filicauda. The sequence goes on along the minus strand of NW_024104363.1, from coordinate 1,617,747 downwards.
TAAAGCCAGAGATACATTTAACATGTCCCTACAGGAGGAGAAAGGATTTCTCCTGGTGGAATTTGACACATATCCAGTCAAGTTTTTAAATAGTAAGTCTGGTCACTTGCATAGCAAATGCAGAAAGATAAATAGGGCACATCTTTGATGCAGGTCTTAAAAAAAAAAAAAAGAAAAAAGACAGATTGTGGGCCACTTAACCAGATGCCACAGGGTCTACATGGGGCCTCTGTAATCTTGTTTTTGTAACTGCTGCATCTATTAAAAAGGAACAGAGGTCAGAATGCTTGTAAATGAGAACATCATCTTCTCAACACAGTCTCCATTTTGGAAGCTTTCCATTTGCTTGTTAGTGAGTGATATCCCTCAGTCATCAGTACATTAACATTTTATCAAGTTTTTTTTTTCCATTTCAGTTTAAAAGTTCATTTTTTTCCTTTCTTGTTGAATCTCAGGTAGATATTTTTGTTATTTCTTGTCACTGAAGTACATAGTGAAGTCTTTGATTCTGTGACCTTAAGAGTCAGGTGTAAAAATGTGAGTCCTTTGTAGAGCATTTTGGTGGTAACTTCTCTTCTAATAGTGTTAGATGAACATAGGTGAGAAATCCTGTCAAGATTCAGACTGTTACAATAAATAGTTGTGCTGTGCAAAGCCTTGGCTAAAGCACTGCTTCAAGTGTGTTGAACTATGGCAAAACGGTTTTGAAACTGTGTTAAACTGATTTTAGAAATCAGCAGAATTTCAAATACACCTGGTTTTGCCTGTGGGCCACATGGATTAATCCTTTCATTCCTGCTCAGGATGAGCAATAACCTCATTCACAGTGGGTACTGATGAACAGTGTAATTCAGTATCAAAAGGATCACTGGAGTTCAGTGCACAGATGCTTGCAAATGTCAGTTGTAAAGACTGTGATTTTAAGTATATCTCTGAATAAGAAGTACAGAATAAACTATTTTGGGAGCTCATGCTTATATATCTATTCATGCATTTTGCTTATGGGCTTTCCTAAACTTCAGAGTGCTTCAAGCCCTACCCTCTGAGCTCAGCACAATGGCACATTATCCATTTAACTGTTTTCAGGTCTTACCTACTATCAATGTAAAACATACAGGACAAGAAGTGCTTTATACATATTCCTGCACACAACTTTTTAATTCTGTACCCTGGAATATGGCCTAAGGCCATCTCTCTCCAGAGATTCTTCCATGTATCTGGTACTTTTCAAAATATACAAAAATTGGACTATTCAGTTAAAGAAGAGCTGCTGTGACACGTTAACCATGACTGGCTCCCAGATACCTACCCAGCCACTCTCTCACTTTTCCTCTTCAACAGGACAGTGGAGAAAATAAGGTGGAAAATCTCACAGGTCAAGGTAAAAATAGAGAGATCACTCACCAATTACTATCATAGGCAAAACAGAGTCAACTTGGAGAAATTAATTTCATTTATTTCCAGTTAAAATACATTAGGTAAAGACAAATTAATCCACCATCTTCCTTCCTTCCTTTTATTTCCTCAAGGCTCAACTTGACTTCTTTATTCCTGGCTCCTCTACTGCTGGCCAGAGCAGCGCAGGCAGATGGGAACAGGGGGCTTAGTCAGTACGTAACTCTGTTGCTCATTCCCTCTCACGCATTTCTCCTGCTCCAGCGTTTGCTCTCTGTGGGCCACAGTTCCTTCAGGGCAGATCAGATCCACCCAATCTGATGTGGTCCTCTCCATGGGCTGCAGTAAAATACTGCAATTTTTTTTCCAATTCATACTTTAAAAATGCGATCAGGTAGTAGGTATTCTGGATTTTTCTTCCTCTCCTCAAGGAAATCACAGTTTTTCCTTCTATGTAGGCATTTCAGGTCACAAAAATTAATAAATAAACATTGTCTCATATATATATATATATTTACTACAGAAGAAATGCTTTTCAATAGTATTCATGCTAATAATCATAAACTGCTGAAACATTGTCTACCTTCCTCAACTGCTGCAGTAGGGTCTTGGCACGGCTTCCCCTGTCATTATTCATCAGACACAACAGTAGATTACATCATTCAGAGCGGATTTTTTCCCTAAATATGGCTTAAACTGAAACACCTATAAGTTTTGTCATTTATTTTTCCCCATGGGAATTGAAGGGGTTTTTCCACTTACAAAATTGTACAAAAGATTGACTCACTGCACTATTTATGTATGACAGAACCTTTCTCAAAAGAACTTTCATGAAACTTGCATTACAAAGTTAAGCCCATGATTCATGTTTTGTGGAAGTCCAGTCATCTACTAAGGACCCCAAATGATGCTTCAAACTCATTTTCTAAACCTTTCTAGGATGTGGGGTAAACTCAATTGTTCACTTGACGGGATATTTGAATGTGAATTACAGTGTGTATTGCACATTTAGCCAATGACTAAAAATACGTGGGGTTTTTTAATATTTAATGTTTGAGTGATAATATTTTAAGAAAGAAAATGGAAATGTAAGAAAGCAAATGGCAGAAGCAATAACCACTTAGAATCTGACTTTATTCACAGCTCCTTAGACAACTAAAGAAGCCAACAAAGATGAGGAGAATAACTGGTCGCATGTAAATAAAATCTAGTGCTCCATGAGACACCAAGACCAGAACTCAGTAACTGACATAAGTGCATAATCAGTATAGAAAAATCAGCAGACATTAGATAATCACATTGGCTCCCTGAAAAAATCTCTAGATTAATGAAGGTGTGCATGAATGTGATTTCACAGAATCCAGCAAGCACAGCAGGGATCACCTGAGCTCAGAAAGAAACACTGGAGTGTGTCTATGTTAGTGCCACGTAGAACCTTTGTGTCAGAAACTGACCTGCAGACAGCTTAAAGATTAAATAATGCTTGAGTTGGGATGCAGAAGTCCTAAACTTGAATCTAAAGAAACCTAAACCGGACTTAAACAACTCACTATGAAAGGATAACTCAAGACTTTACGAATACTTCTCTCTGTCGATTGCATGGAGAATCACACATGACAACTACAGAAGCAGATGATTAGGATGTCATGTATGTTACTATTCTGGAGTACATTTACAACAAAAACTTGAGGAAAATCTCCCAGTAGTGTTTACTTACTGTACGTGTGTTTGGTATACAATAACTCCATTCTTTTCAGAGGAAGCTAAATTGGAAACTGCTTGAAGTGCATACCAAATCCATTGTGAATCCTTATAAAGGATCCACTGTTTGGTCCTCCGGATAGTTTCAATCACATGTGTGATGGAGCTGTGAGATTCAGGTCAGTATGCTAAACCTTTTCTAGGTAAATGAAGAAAGATGACTCAGCACTGACTCTTTTTATATATTGGTATAATCCTGTTGCTCAAAAAACACATTTTGTTGCAAACTTATGTCCCCATGGCTCTCTCAAGCTGTGTTGCCATAGTAGGATAAAAATGAAACTTGACAGACTTTGTGGATTGTCTAACTGTATTCTCTAATTCCTAATTTTTTAATCTAATCCATAATGAGTATTATTTGAGAGGATGTTGCTCACAGATATAGTAAACTGCAGTGATATTCAGAGACTTAGCTGGTAAGGTGAGTAGGAGAAAGCAGATAGATTCCTTTGGTTTGTTCCTACTGAAAAAAAAGAACTAAAAGAAGAACTAAAAAGAAGAACCAGAAAAAAAACCCACTAGGCAGTGAATCCACCTCTTTTCTCTTCTTAAATGTGGGGGGCATAATTTCTTTGCTGTAAGCATTTCACCAATGACTTCATAGTTAACAAAATATTTTTGTCTTTTTCTAAATTATTTGATGGATAAAGTGCTTTCTTAAACAAATGCAAAAATAACAAGGAATGTCTCATTTTCAGATACCTTCTAACAAAGCCTAAAGAAGAAAGAAAAAAACCCCCACAAACCCAAAACATATACAACCTTCAGTTTTACCTCTGTATTAGAATAAACCATCAAAACTTTAGCTGAAAAATTTCCAAATGTTATCTAAGGTAGACAGAAGTCACATAAGTATTACACATATACAGTGTTGTGTGTGGCCTGAGTGAAATAACAGCTGGGGCAGAAGGACAGGCTATTTTTTCTGACCTCTCTTTTGCTTGGCGGTTGGGAACACAAATTAGTGCTAATTTTTAACTGTAGCTCTTGTAATTTGCACATCTTTTTAATTGGTCTGAACTAAGTGGTGTAAGTTTGTAGAGAGTCTTGAAGGATTCTTTATACTGCAGCATCTTTCAGGCATTTCATATCCGAGCTTTATTCAAGCCAGTGGTATATAACCAGCCACTTCAATTCCTTGTTTTTTATTTTTGTTAGAAATATAATAAGTCTCTTTACACTTTTAAATGCTCTAAAAATGTTTTGATGTGTTCATATTTTCCCTTTATATATTATTTTTATTGTTTGCTACTTTCAGACCATCTTCTCAACTACAGCAAAAAAAAAAAAAACAAACTGGAGTGATATGCTTTGAACAGCTTCTATGGTAAATGAGGCAGAGAAATCAGCAGGGTTGGTACTCCAGGAGAATGAATAACTGCAACTTTCTGTTTGAATTGTGTTAATACTGAATTTCTCTCTAGGATTGTGTTTGACCCTTTTCATGGTCTGCTTCACTATGTTTTTTATAGAATCATAGAATTGCTTAGTTTGGAAAAAGCTTCTAAGGTCATCAATTCCAACTATTAACCCAACACTGCCAAGTCCACTACTAAACCATGTCCCTGAGGGCCACATCTACAGGGGGGCCATTTGTCTTTTAAATACCTCCAGGGATGGTAGAAATTTTTCCTAACATCCCATCTAAACCTCTGCTGGTGCAGTTTGAGGCTGTTTCCTCTTGTTTGTTACTTGGGAGAAGAGACCAACCCCACTTTGCTACAACATCCTTTCAGGTCGTTTTAGAGCGTAATAAGGTTGCCCCTGAGCCTCCTTCAGGCTAAACAACCCCAGCTCACTCAGATGTTCCTCACAGGATTTGTGCTCCAGACCAGCTTTATTACCCTTCTCTGGACACACTCCAGCACTTCAATGTGTTTTTTCTAATGAGGGACCCAAAACTGAACACAGGATTTGAGGTGCAGCCTCGTCAGAGCTGAGTACAGGGGAATGATCACACCCCCCCCCCACCACCCGCCCCGGGTCCTGCTGGCCACACTATTGCTGATACAGGCCAGGATACCATTGACCTTCTTGGCCACCTGTACACACTGCTGGCTCATGTTCAGCTGCTGCAAAAAATGCTCCTGGGTCCTCTTATGCTGGGAAAATTTCCAGCCACTCTTCCCCCAGCCTGTAACACTGCATGGGTTTGTTGTGAACCAATTGCAGGGCCTGGTATTTCATCTTATTGAACCTCATAATTTATCTGCCAGGGCCCCCTGGTGGCCTAGTGGTTAGGATGCAGCACTCTCACCGCCACGGCCCAGGTTCGATTCCTGGTCAGGGGACTTCCCTGGGCAGATGGAGCTCGTCAGCCCTGTAAGGCCATCCATCTAAGAGAAGGTCACTCTAAACAAACCTACGTCCTGAGGACCTCGCTGCCACTGTCCAAGCTCGCTCGGCCCCAGCAGATGAACCTCAGGATTAAAGGGTGGGCTCAGTTCAGCGCACACTGTGTCTCACCTAAAAAAAATCCACTGTGCAGGCTCGAAGGGTAAAAGACCTTTCCCAAATCTTCGTTCGCAAAGACTGGCCATGAATTTATCTGCCACTGGGTTTGGAGTCTAAGGTTTCTGCATAACTTCACCTAACAAAGCCTAGCTAATCAAAATACCTTTGTCAACCTAGTCACAAGGAGAGACTTTCTACTTGTATTCATTACCAAAGCATTCTGCAATTCTTCTTTTTCTTGTCATAGGTACAGGGAAGACCATTGCAGCAAATCATAAGGGAAACCCAGCCTGGTAGGATTGCTTTCAGTTCATGAATTACGGATTTTGCCTATCAGCTCAGGTCTAGGTCTTGTTTTCTGACAATACTGATAGTGGTTCTGTTCCATTTTAACTCACCAGTCCCTGTTGAGTCTTGTCATATTTCTTTCCAGAGGATTGTTTGGTCTCCCTGTCCACTCTCCTTTAACAATCTTCTGTGGAAATGCACTTCCAAGAAAATAAAAATCAGGTTTAACTTACTTTCTCATTATCCCATAACATTCACATGCCATTCATACCAGCTGCATTAAGGGCTTATTTTAACCTTTATTTACCCTAAGTTTGAGCATAACCTTGGCTTCATTTGTTTGCCATTTGGGTCAGCAGGCAGTCAGTGGTTTCTCTCAATGCCTGTTGTAGCCCAACTGTCTCCTGCCCTTTGGTGTGCACATACTCTACCTCTCCTTCCCAGAGCTTCAACGGGCCTCTGTGCCCTGGGCAGTGCTTCTCTTTCAATTGACCATGCTGCTTGGGGAATCATGTCAGAGCTTCAAAAAGCTTCCCACAGCTTTATCACAGCAACGCTACTGCTTGGCTTGGCTTTCTCTAACCGGCTGCTTCACAGCTCCATTTCTGCAGCTGTCCATGCCCCACTGAGGCACAGCTTGCAGCCTTCTCTTCCTCTAGGTCATCTGTTTTGTGATACTGCTCCCAGCTGTGTTTTTCTTCTTCTGACGGCTGAGACCACTGGAAAAAGTATTCTTTTTTAGATGCGGTTGTATTTTTTAATGCTTCCAACTGAATACACAGCCCCTCTAAACATACAGTGTGCAAGTAATTGAAATTGAATTCAAATTTCTTTGGAATAATTGTGCAAAAGTTTACTTACAATGTAGACCTTCTACTGTTCCAGGAAGAAAACACTGTGACATAAGGAATGAAGTCTAACAGCCGGCAGTGGTCCCAGTAAGTAATTTAAAAAAAAAAAAAAGGCTTTCTTCTGCCTTTTTATTAAAGATCTAGGCACTTTTGAGACAGTAATATTTACGTTAAGACTTTTAATTTTCCCTTGTTTCTACTAAATGCTTAAAGATAATTCTGAATTAATTTTCAGTTTCACTTCTTAAAAAATTAAATTTAATCACTTAAATACTGATCAGTAACAAAGCATTTGTGTTTAAAATCAGCATATTTGTTTTCAAATGTTTGTCATAGGTGGATGAATGTGACTTTGTAGCAAGGAATTTTTAATTTGTCCTTGACCTGGACATAGTTGGACTATGGCCCAGTTCATTTTGAGTATGGCTGGACTAAATTTTTGGTTTATTAAAACAAACAAACACAACCCAGAATAAAATATTCTAGCTATTTCCACTGAGATCTCCTCCTCTCTCTATAATGTGTTACATCACAGATGTGCAGTAATATTATAAATTCATGTACCACTATATACATTATAGTGTGTCCTTATGATGGACATGGTGTATTACCTTCAATTTCAAATCAAGAATTAGATTTATGATGTTTCCTGGGTTACTGGTAAATAAAAAGACATCTAGGATGTGCTTGTTAGAACTACAAGTGATAATCTTCACTGTTATTATTTTTCTTCCCTGGCATGGCTTTGACCTCTGCCAACTAGCAAGCGCTCTTGCAGAAGATGCAAGGCATGATTCGAGGTAGACAGTCTAGACAAAGACAAGCTGTGCACAGCTTTCAAAACAATTCAGATCCTTTAAAATGAGATAAAAAAGCACAAAACAAAACCCAACCAAACCAAACCAAAGCCACACAGAACATTCTCTTCCCATACTATCAGAAGTTTGCTGTCAGACACCTATTCACTGAGTTTGTGACTCAAAGGTATGAATGATAATGTCATGAACAAGTTGTTATAGAGACTGAATATTTTCAAGAAATAAATTTAAAAGTAAACAGATACTAACTTTACCTGTATTTTTTAATTTCTAGGATATTTAAGCACAGTTAATTGCCTGTTAAAAATACTTTAATTAATGGAAATAAATACCACATAAGAAAGAAGTTTTTGCACAAGTAAGGTGGGAACTGAGGAATGAAGAACTATTATACAAGTCACAGTAATTCTTCTTGCCTTGTAATGGGAAACCTGGCCAAAGAGCTTGTGAAGAAAAAGATGCTTGTGTTATATGTAATGCATACTGTTTTGTTACTTGGTGTTATTTAATCTAGCAAAAAATCACTTATCAGGATTTATTTATTACTACTTTTCATTTACTTACAATTATGACTGTAACAGTCTGAGATCAGAAAGACCTTACATATCTCTTGCAAGGCCAGAAACTACCAGTTATTTGTTGTGTTAAATTTAGAGACTATATTGGGCATCCTACTTGACTGTGTAAACAAAGCTCACATTCTCCATATTTTGTAAAATAATTTACATCAGTATAAAGTTGTAGAAAAGTATCAGAAGTTCTTCTATACATTTTGTTGTGACTGAATTAATGATCTAAGGTGGAATAAAACTACATTCACTCCATGCAGAGAAAGCTTATTGTAGGTTATAATTAGTGTGTTCTATTTTGGGACTCAAAACCAAACACTCAAAAACAAAGAAAGCAAAGCTAGATTAAATACCTAGCCAAAACATTATTATGTTGATTTCAAAGATGGATAATTATAGCAGTAATATTTTTAGAAGGTTCTTATTCATATTTTTTTCCATCCACATTTTCAGTCACTGCACAAATCACAGTTCTACATAGCTTTTTTTTTTGTTATCATTTTTACCAGCTAGGAAATTCCACAGAGTAGTGAAAAGAACTTGCTTTTGTTACACTCTGAGTCACAGACTCTGAGTTATAGTTGTCAGCTGCCTCTCTCAGCTCTACTTCTGCAGAACTGCTGCTTGCTCTACTATTCTCTGTCTTGCTTGTGCAGTTATTCTTGCAGAAGTACAAAGTTTTCATTTGTACATGTGAAACGTCATCTTGGTTTTTGATTCCTTTCTACAGCACATCAGGGTAGATGAACTTCTAACCTGGTAGCGCTTCCCAATATGACTTCTCATTTTTCACTTAATGTAATATTTGTAGTCTACTCAATTATCTAATGAAAATAATGAATAAAACCAGACCAACCTTGGACCTTATTTGCCACATCTGTTGGGTTGCACTGATAACTGCACTCCAAGTATTGTTCTCCAAACCACTGTAAAGTGGTGTTTTCACTTTACAGTAGATTCTTTTCTAAACTACATTTTGTCTGCTCTTATGAGTGTGTTGTCTGAAACAGTGTAAAGCCTTAGACACTAATGTATCATGTCTGGTGGTTTTCTCCTGTCCATGGGACCTGCTACCCTGTGTTAAAAGTAAATCGGCTTGTTCTGACATACTCTTGACAAGACCACCCCAGATGCTATTTACCTCCTTATGGTTTTTTAGTAACTACTTTTTTACTCCAATGAAAAGTCCCAGACTTTTTCCAGGAACTGAAGTTAGGATAACTGGTCTACAATTTCCTGGCCTTACAGTCTCTGGAATTTCTTCTGTCTTCCACAATTTCTCAGAAAACAATTTTACTAATGGCTCTGAAATTGATTCTGCTAGTCCTGTAAGTATGATCCCATTATGAAATGATTCAGTTTATCTAAGACTTACATTTGCTCTTTTCTTATTTTGTCCTGAATTGTCACCATACTTTAGATTCATATAAAGCTCTGGAGGAACAATGTGGGTGAAAGAACAGATTTCTGAAAGCTAGACTGGGACAATTTTAAATATGCCTAGTTTTTTACCCATAGAACATTGTTCCTTAATACAGTGTAACTCCTTTCAGAGTAAGGAAAACACCTCTGAAAGAGATGGAGGGACAAGGACAGTGGCACAGATGGCACATGCAGAGGTGTACCAAGCCAAACATATCTATACAGAAGGAGTCATTTGTACGCATGGAGATACACTCTTGAAAGAGTGAGGAGAAAAAGTGAATACATACAAAAAAATATAAAACCCAAGTGGAAAGACAGAACAAGGTGTGTAAGTCTACACAAATGTAGATTACTTTGTGCTGTCTGGCTAGTTTGCGCTACTGAGTATTTGTAGAACTTCCAATAATGACACAACTTCTTAGAACCATACCCTCATGGAGAGAGAATTTAATCTTGCCTGAATTTAGGCATTTTTAATGCAAATACTTATCCTTAGCACAGTTCTCTTAAGCTTCTGTGGTGGTTTGAGACCCCCAAAATCCAATTCCTGAGTCCAAACCCCCCTCCCACAACTCACCCCAGTGTGAGAGTGGTTTTCCAGACAAAACATAAGACTCAATATGGGGGGAAAGGGAATTATATTACAATCACTACACAAATAAATATTATAATATATTATATACACAGTCTTAACTATCTCCTATGATAAAGCAATATTTACAATTGGATCAAGTCTCTTCCCCCTCCAATAAAAGTCCAGAAGGGGAGAAGGAAAAGATCCTTTCCACTCTCAGGGCAGCAATGTTTCTCTTCTTCCATGCAGCAGCTGTAGCTGGATTGTTGTAGCTGGATCTCTTCCCATTACACACAAGGGGGTCTCCTTTCACCCCTCTTGGCCCTTTGACTCCAAGCAAAGGTTCCTCTCTCTCGTGGACTGCGAATTAGCCGGGACAAAGGCTCGCTTCACCACGTCATATCATGAAGCGCAGGGGTCTTCATGACGATCTCTTTCCTCAGGGGGTTTACCACTAAGTCAGAACGTCTCGGGCAGCTTTCAGTTGAAAGCCTTTGCCTCAACCATTCTATCAGAGCTCCTGTGCTCTGTCTCAAGCTGCCAGCTTGGCAGCAGCAGCGGGGGGGACAGGCCACTTCCCCCTCTGCATTCCTTCTGGCCATCCTGGTCCAGCCCTGGGACTTCTGAGCTTCTTAGTTCCTCTCTCTCTGCTGCATGATGCATTTTAGGACTTCCATTCAGTAGGAGTCCACCCCCTCCACTTAGGAGGGGTCTCAAAAGGGTTTTGGGGGGTCTGTTTCAATTCTTACCCCAAACCTCCGTCCGTAGAGCTTAGTTCTCTCTCTCTCTCTCTCCATTAGAGATCTCTGTCTCTCTGCTTAGCTGCATGCTTTCTTCTTCTTATCTCTTGGCTTTCAGCCACAGCCTCTGTTCACTGCTGCTCTACTGCCACTTTTCAGTATCTCCTGCTCTGTTCACTGCTGCTCTACTGCCACTTTTCAGTATCTCCTGCTGCTGCTGCTGGAGGAGTGGAGAAACTCCTCCAGCTCTCAGCTACAGAACTTGGCCCAGTTTAACACTGTTCCAAGTTCTTGTAGCCCCCTTGCTGGGGTTTGGGGGGGCCTAGCCCCCAACGGGGCTCCTGCCCCTTCTCCTCATGGCTTCAGAACATGGTCACTCTCCAACTACCTCATCATCCTTCCTTTCTGGTTTGGTGAGATATGTTTTAATTTTGCAGGAGCGCTGATTGGGTCCACACCAAGAGAGACACCACCCCCTTGGGGGTTACCATTTTTAACTCCAGGGGGAAAAACCACTTTTTTTTCCCCGCCACAGCTTCCTTTTGGTCAATGGAAGCAAATACTTTTGGCACTGGTGGTGTGATTCTGCTTTAGCCATCTGTCTTCAGGTAAGATGAATCATGTTCATCTATCTCAAGAAGAGGAGGCTGAGGTTTCCTCACCTGAGAAATTGGTTGGCCAGATAGAGGACAAATGTCCTGCTGCAGGAGAGGATTGAAGACCATTCTCCTTATTTGCTCCAAACACACACACAGATACGCGTGCGCGCTCTATGCATATGTATATACATACTTCTTACTTATGTTTAAAGAATTACTTTTCTCAAACAAGCATAACTATTCTGCTCTTAGCAAAGGAGAGAAAGTCCTCACTTTCTCTTTTGATGTATAAGAGCTTCTGCTTCCATCAAGCCTCCTGTCAGCAAACTGAACAGATTATACATAAACCTTAGCTTCAGAAGTCAGAATTATTTTCTTCCACTATGATATTTTCTACGTTCTCAGGTGCTCCTTATTTCATTTTACATGGATTCAATATCCTTGATGTTTTACTGGGAACTTCCAGTTTTAAGCACAGACTCAGGCTTAGTCAAATCCCTTCCAAAACAGCAATGGTAAACGATCACAATTATGTTTTTTGGAGGGATATTTCCTTCATTACTCACTCCTCTCAATTTCTTCATATTCAACCAAAAATTGGCCCAGATTAATCTTATAATATCATAAATTTTGACTGAAGTTTCTACTGGGAAAAAATATGAAATCTAACAAAATATTCCTAATGTCTATTCTGTTGTAGATCTTTCACATAACTCACCTAACATTGTGTGATTTTGAAATAGATGAAATTTGCTCTTGCTTCAAACAAGCTTGAAAATATTAACAAGTGCATTTGTTGCTCACATCATTAAACACACTCTATAAGTCCTATTAAACCAGTCAAGGAAAGATACCTCAAAAAACCAAACAATATCTGCTCTTCAAATTCACTAACTAGCAATAGAATTGCAGAGCTTCCCTCACTTCAGTCTTAATCTAACATGAAACATCTTTTTAAAATGTATTTCTGACACAAAAAAAAATCTGCTTCATATCAGCACACTTTTAATAACGTTAAGTGAAACCTTATCCATGTTCAACTTCAATGCATTAGAATCAAGAGTAATGCCACTTTTAATTAAACTAGGTATTGCAAAGGATCTGTGCTCTCTTACATTTATCCTTATAATCTTATTTCATATTTTCCCACTGAAGTATGTTTATTAATAGTGCTATAGAGATTTTGGCAGCAGGGCTTCTTAGATCTTCTAATAACCTTTTGAGCCCAAGATTGCTTCCTTTCATACTCAAGCAAATCCTCTACCTTTAAGGAATGTTTCACTTTATTCAAAGCCTTTCTTTTTTCTTTGACTACCCTTTAAAAATTCTTCTGCTAAAAAGTACTGATGAATTGCTTTACTCCACATACAATCTAGAAATAGCCGAAACAGGCTACAGACATACCTAGAGAAAAAGCTTCTTTGTGTTGTCAGTGACAGTTTCCATAAATTCTTTAAAATAGAGAGAATAAAAGGAGATCCAGACAACCTTTTGAACTCTATCTTTTCTCTACTGCTGTATCAATTTAGAAGGCAGCTGTAGATGAATAAACATTGGAAAATGGTCACTCCATCTCTAGTAAAATCGATTTTATACTGTAAAGCCAACCTCTACTATTTACTTTCAACTTTCTGCAAATTTATGTGATGCTTGAGTGCTTAGCAGTAAAACTGTTAAAATACCCCCTACTCACCATTTCAAGTGGATCGTATTATAACCATCCACGTTTTCTCCTCAAAATCTTTTTCCTATGGATACCTTTGCTCACAGACAAGAATTTTTGTCTAAACTTCTCATCATAGCCATATCATTGTGAATTGTATTTAGAGCTAACATTTAGAGCTAAGTTTATCCTGTGTGTAAATTACTTTTGTTGGGTGAGGATTTGCTCTCTTAATAGGCAGCTTCTCAATTTATGTTTGCTTCAATGTAATCACACAATAATCTCAATAATTTTTAATCTTCCATTATGTACAACCAAATTATTTGTAGCAACTATTGAATGTATTGACTTATCAGGATCAATTAATTTATTTATATACATTTATTAAAGTATGAAAGTACTCTTACAAACTAGTCACTCCCTTCCCACTATAAAAATTCTAGATTTAGATTCCACACACAGATTGTCCACCCCCATCTCCATTGCCCAAACCAGACAAGACCAGTAATGCTCTTCTTCACTTCCCTGCAATTTTGATGAGTACTGGACAGGTTCTGTCTCAGCACTTCCCTAGAGCATGTAATTCCTGCTTCTCCCTGTCTACATGAAGAAGCAATGACAACAGCATAGTCCAGTACAACGTCGACCTTCCAGAAGCATGCCCTGTCCCACCTCTGGGCAATTTATGGCAGAAAGAAATGTTTTCTTGCATTTTGCAACTGCTAGTCCTCACATGGGAAAATAGGGACTGAAGATAAAACTAATCACTTCTGTGCTTCAGAAAATTCATGATGTTAAAATTACAGGAAAGAGAGAAAGAGGGGAAGAGGGGAATGAAGGAAGGAAGGAAGGAAGGAAGGAAGGAAGGAAGGAGGGAAGGACGGTCAAAAATTGATTAATGACTATACTCTAATTCCTAAGTAACAATAAATGCTGGAATGAGTTGAGGATTTCTTCCCTTTCCTTTCGCAGAGGGAATCCTTGGATAAATGAGAGCCAGAATAACTGTATTTCATCACCCTGTTACCATTTTTCCCTGTAATGAGGAAAGGAGCTCCCATGATGTATTTCCTGGGCAAGTGGAAGGGCCTCTTCTGGTGTCTTAGAGTGTAAAGTAATAAATGTTCAGGTCACCTAAATGGATGAACAGCCCGAAACATCTTCCCCTATGGCCTTGCTGTAGATCACAATGACTACAACATTCAAAATTCAAAAGCTTTAAGACCACCACCTCAGAAACAGTTAAGAGAGCAACTGTGATTCTCTGTATTCTTGGAAGCAGTACAGAGAATGAATATTTTGTACAAAAGGCCAATTTACAATCTGTTAAGCATTATAATCTCAAAATCAAATGAAAATTTCAAATGAAAAAAGTCATGAGCAACCTGGTTTGATTTAAAGGCTGTCCCTGCTTTGAGCACTGGCTTGGACTAGAAGACATTCAAAGGTCACTTTCAACCTAAATTATTTTATGATTCCATGATTCTATAATCTACACATTTACATACAAGCACACAGAAATGTCTTCACTAACCACAGCATAGGAGCATGGTCTCTGGGTTTTGCATCCTTATATCCCTGTTAAGAAATGGCTCATTCAGCTACTTGCTGTTTCTCAGTGGCATCATAATTCATTTTTCCTCTTCTTTCAAACCCAACCATGTCCTGAATTCTGGAAGAACAAGAAAAATAAGTAAAACATTTCTAAAGAAAACAACAGTGTTGAATGAACTGGAAATCTCTATCTTCTCTTTTTCTAGGCTTTAGAAATATCACTCTGCTCTGCCTACACAAAAAAACTGAGGAAATTTTCCGTTCTCACAGCTTAACTTCGGGGCTCACGTGGCACATCATTCTGCTATGTATCCTAATGGCTCTTCTCATAAGACATAACATTGGGGTCCTGGCTTTATCTAAAATGAGAGGGACAGTTAGCTTCCAAATAACTGAGTAATGACGCCCTGAAGGAATCACTCCAGGATAATTTCAGCATCAACGCACCTGTTGGTTATGTTGTATATGTTTCTAAGCTCACCAGATATGAAGATCCCTGTTTCTGTAGTTATCTCTTAAGTAAATGCAGATAGTTTGGCATGGGTTTGGTGGTTTTGGTTTTTTTAAGTTTTGTAACAAGACATGTTAAATAAACAGGATTTCAAAATATAGCTAATTTTAGACCACTAAAAAATGCATTTGTTTTTATGCCAGTAATACACTCATATCTTTTACAGGAAATTGGATTCTTGTTCCCTTGAACTTTCTTTACCACTTACTTATTTGAAATCCTCATTCTCAGAGCAGCTATATTACAGCAGAATCTAGAAAGGAACTGATACACATTTGGGATTTTTAGCTGTTGCTTCTAGGGAGTAAAACAGGGAATGGAAAAACATCCTGCAGTATGTTTTAAATATGAAAAGGCTTTCAAAGATAAGAATGTAGAGTGCAGAAGTCACAAAAATATTATGTCTACCACCAGCTGCTCAGACGTCTTAAAACCTTTGGAGCTCTTGGCTTCAGGACTTGGAAAAGCTAACCCAGTCTCTCAGTTATTTCTATTCAATACAGAAAGACCCCACTTCAGGACATGGAGAGTCAAGGATCAGCCCCTGTCTGAGGCATTGATTTGTTATGTCACTTTCCAGCTTTTTGTATCTCTATAAACCTTCCAAACCTTTGCCCTTTTTCACTGTGAGATTGTCAGTACCAAGATGGTAACCTACTGCTGTTCTTCCCAGTGCCTGGCATAGTAATGTATTGATTTCAGATGGGATTTCTGGGTACCACTGTAGTAAAAATGATAGCAACACTGCTCTGTGAATATGTACCATACGTGTAGAAATGTCCCTATCCAGCTCTTTTACCCTACTGCTCCAGTATCTGTTGAACAAGATCTGAGCATAAAGCAGAGGATAATAGAGGGAAAAATAATCCAGGAAACAAGTGTGTGCATAAAATACACTGTAACAGTCAGAGTATGCTGCTTTAGGAAAGGAGAATGAAGGGCTTGAGTTTAATTCAGGATATGATTAAAGAACCAGTAGAGGCAATGTAAGAGTGAATTGTTGTAAAAATAAAATCCTGAAAGATGACTGCAGCAAAGTAGAATGATGACTTGCCATTTATATACTACTGACAAATGTCAAAGCCATTTGTAATGGCAAGTAGCATTCACCGGGAAAAGAAAGTTTGTTTGCTCTTGGTAGTCCTAATATATAAGTAAGAAATATTAGAGGAGCTTGTGACAGTGGGAGAAATCTCTAGGAAGGAAATAAAACTGTCTGTATTTCTGGATTTCTTCTCTTCTTATGTGCTTTATATTCCATGTGAAACAATGAACATGCAAATTTGATTATACATACGACAGTTAAGTGGATTTAACAGTAACATGACACTAACATTAGAGTCTTAAAACCTTTAATGAGTGACTTCACAGTATAGTAAGCCTGTGAATTATTGAGTCACTCTTAATTTCTGCAGTGAGGGTAGCTGAGAACAACTTCTATAAAGTACTGATATCTTGTCAGTCTGTCAGCAGTTGTGTACATGGGAAATTAGTTCTCAGGAAGTCCAGGTGATAATTTACTGGAAACCAGCTACACTGAGCTAATATCTGTACTTGTGCCTGGGTACTCATGCAGTGTGGAACATGCAAAGTATCTTTGCTTTCAAATAAGGATAAGGTAATTCACATCATACTATGTTAGTTAAGAAGATGGAAATGAATGGATGCACCAAACCAGGCAGAAGGACTGAGATACAGCCTGGAAACCATAGGCAATTGTTTTAAAGATAAAGTGCATCCACCTACTAGGAAAGATTTTTATCTTGGCCATAACCTGCACTGTCACCTCTGTTTAATATTTTTATTTCTTCTTTAGTTCTTCTGTTTCAACTATGAGAAAACCAGTTAAAGACATCTATGGATTGAAACTTGTGTATAAATTCATAATGTATATTTAGGATTAAACTCATGTTTTATCTCAGTGAAAACACTGCAGTTTTGATGTCCTGTTGTCTTTGATACTTGGGAAATGAGATTCAGGAGTCAAGGAATGGAGACACTTACAGTGCTTGAAAAAAAAGGTAGAAACTACAAATTTAGAATAAACACAAGCAACTGGAAGAATCTAAATGACAAACACAAAGATGAAGATGCAAACTCAGCTCTTTTATGAAGTCCTGTATAGAAGGGATTTATTTTAATAGTATATTGTTACATGTATAGAAGTTTTATATTGGTTAATAGAAAATTGCTCTATTTGTTCCAAGACTATTGGCATTCTTGACACATAAGCAACAGATCATTGTAAATGTATATATGGGCATTCATCAGTTGTGTATTTTGAATATGTATTCAATCCTCTAAGCAGATAGTAATACTGTATACTTCATTGCATATCATATCTGGGTACATGAAGTAATAAAATAGACTTCAGATTGAGACATGTGGATACATCAGACAGAAAGACAAAGTAAATTTTGTTCTATAAAGAAATCTAAAATAATTTTTGACTAAATATTTTTAAAATTGGGATGGGAGAGCAACTGAAGTTTTTCTTTCATTTAAAATATTTACAGTGTCATTTAAACTAGTATTGCAAGTAATAAGTGGAGGCTTTTGTTCCAACCACTGAAATAAAAAATTTTTGTTATTTAATAAAATAAAAAAATCCAGAAGTATTTTTAAGTTCATCAGCCAGTAAATATGTTTATATAGCATTTTTATGTTAAATGTCATATATATTCATAGATTCCTACATAGTGAGTGTATGTTTGCACACAGAAAGAAGAAAAAGTGTGTTACATAAAGTCATAAATGTTGCTCAGGATCTATTAATAGTACAAGAATTATTATTAGTACAAATATGGGACTTCAGGTAATTCAGTTTCATTGCCTTATTCCTAAATAATTCTAAATTATGGCTGAAAGGACATCCTGGACATTTGAGATCAAAGATAAAGGAATAATAAAGGAGTTTTCAGAAATTAGGGTGGGATTTAAGTGAGGCATACCTGCTAGGCTCGTGTATTTTTAGGTGGTACTTAGATCAGGCTGGCTGTGCCTCCAGTACCAGGCACACCACTAAAACAAACGTGTGGCTTTCATGTGATACAAAACAGTAAGTTATTTGAAAACAATAAGTTTTTATCTCCCTATTTTTCTTTTGCTGACAGCTTAGCAAATACAGAAGTTATACTAAGAGCACAACAAAACACTTTGCTTTTCTGAAAATATGGATCAGTTGTATAAGTAACTATGGTTGGTTGTTTTGTTTTTATTTTTAATTATTCAAAATAGCCTAAGAAAGATGCAAGACAATACCATATTATGCTCTGTATTGTATAGAAATTGTATATTATATTGTATATATTTGTATATTATTGT
This sequence comes from Pipra filicauda, assembly GCF_003945595.2. NCBI lineage: Eukaryota > Metazoa > Chordata > Aves > Passeriformes > Pipridae > Pipra > Pipra filicauda. The sequence continues at coordinate 1,599,221 of NW_024104363.1, read as the reverse complement.
ATATTATAGAAATATTGTATAGAATTCTTTCTAAATTGTATAGAATAGCTTTTCTGCATTAGTCCTGTAGACACTGGAAAGAAAATACATTATTTTAGTATGTATTATTAGTCTGTTCCTTTAGAGGAATTTGTCTGTGTTTGTAATGTCTTATTTACTTGGAAATTGTTCTAATGCACATAGTGAAATAAGTACTTTTAGAGGGAGACAGTGGAAATTATTGTCTATATAAGTATGCGTAAATCTGTGTGTACACAGTGCTTCTAAAATTACAGTAGATAATATATTTGTGACTAGAATTTTTATGTGGGTACTGGTGTGTATTCAAACTGTACTACATAGATTCTCTTTTACCTAATTGTAGAATAGTCCCATTTTTTAGCTCTATGAGGTTTTCTAACCCATGTGCTTTTAGACTGATTTTTGCTCTGAAGCCCTGAGGTCGGTATCTCATCTAAAAATCATTTGACTCTCTCTAGTTAAATCATGAATGTTCTCATTATCTGTATAAATACTGAATGCAATTCAAAGTCTGCAATGCTTCTGGCCTCTGTGATTTAATACCATAACACTATTAATGAAAAAGTTACTTCCTTTGAAATCACTGATCATCTGGGTATTCTTTGAGTGTGGTGGGTCATTTAGACACAATAATTGCCATTTTTTTTCACTCAGATGGCAATACTTTGGTGATAATTATATTCTGTGTAGTTTATTATTAAATTTCCTTATTTTTGATATATTAATTTTACTACAGAGTACTTTTATCTGTTCAGAATTTTATTGATTACTTACTGCTATATAGGAGCATTGTTAGAATTACATTAATTAAATTCTATGATTCTTATAATAAATTCAAAGTTTTATGATAGGAGGAGGAAACACATAGCAGTAAAGTATACCACTAGACTAGGAGAGTTAACATTAAATCGAAACTACATTGGTCCTTTGTGTCTAATCTGCTGAATCTTTAATGTTTTTTTCCAAGGCAGCTTGGTTAAAAACAATCCATTTTAAAAAAGTGTACTTCAGAAACTTAAAATTAGGCAGGGTATTAATGTTACTATACTTATTAAGTTTATTTCTTGTAGTTGCTGTGTTTGAAGTTCCATTTACTTCTAGAAGAGAATCTAAGATAAGAATGCAAAGATCAATAACTGATAGATTACAACTTTCAACAATAATTGATTGGAAAAGAGGAATATAAATAGACCTATGCTGTTGTTAAATACTATCACAATGTTAATAAAATCGATCACAACTTTATAGCTCCCAATTCCATTCTATAAATAAACGTTCCAGACACATGCTCACTCTCTCTCAGCGGGCACAGAGAAAAAAAAACAGAAAAGGAAAAAAAGCATCTTGTTTTGATTTCTTAGCTAAATGATTGCTTCATTCAGTGCAGGAATGTGGAGTTTCAGGACTAACTGAAGAAATGCCTCTTTGGAAATTACTTTCTAGGGCTCTCCTCCCTTAGAGACCCTGCTGCAGTAAGTTATGTCACACGGACTCCCCATTACACTTGGTTCAGCAATAGGTGTTCTGGTGCCTGCAAATGCGTGAAAGCTTGTGTGTAAGAAGATATAGCTGTGTGATCTTCTGAACAGAAGGGCAGTGTCTAAGCAGTTTTAGCAGCGTAAAACTATGTCTATGCCTTCTCCAACAAACCAGAGTAACTCATGTAGTTACTGACTCAAGCAGCAGCAGCATGGCTCTGCTAGTATGATGCTGTGTCTGAGCGGGTAAACTCTACCCCTTACCTACTGCCAGAGCTTTAGTAGATTCACTTATAAATTTTCTGACCAGTATAGCCAGAATAAATTTGTGTCTCCCTAAAAATGGCCTGGTAAGTACACTTTTAATCTTTTGGGCTTTTAAGCTTTTGGGCTGTACGAGCTCTTGTGATTACAACATTTCAAAAAAAAAAAACATATGCTTCTGTGCTAACTGGATATAATGGGCTAGATTTGTGACCTTGTTTGTAGCACTTGAGTTCAAATCCAGCCATATGATGGTAGATGTTATTTTTAATGGTTGTGTCTGCTTTAATTTGAGACTTGACTGTGTAAACTCATTTTAGAAGCCTCAATTAGCTAGTTGATTGTAAAGATGATATTTTTCTCTCCTCAGTTTTTATTACAGGGCATGATGTCCCAATGAAGAATGCATGTCTCTGTGTCTTGAAATCAAGGATTCTTGTCAAAAGCATAACTGGTATATTTTATTTAGTATTGCAACAACTACATGTAGTATTTGTATTGAAGAAGGGGTAATGTGTGTTTTAAATTAAGACCATGATAAACCTGAAAACTAGATGCTTGGTACCAAAAGTATGCTTTATACTTTGAATAATATTGATATGTTGATACATGCAGATCTGAACTCTGTTAGATTATATAGTAAAAGGTTCTGGAAAGAAAGAAAGAAAGAAGGATAATTTTGCTGATTCAGAATGCTACCATGATTTTATACAATGATCTACTTAGATCCTATTGGATACAGTAAATATAGAGAACTCTGCTGTCAGTTGAAAGTTATAGTTTATTTTAAAAGCTTGCTGTGAAAGATTAGGAAAATGAAAAACCTTCAAACTTATTTAACTTCTACCACCTTCTATTGTAAAGATGAGAGTAAGGATAATTGGTGACAGAAAAGTGTATTTGAATGAGGCATTTTGTGGGATTTGATTATCTGTTTAATCCTGGCATTTTCTCATATAGGTCTATCTACAGGACTTGATCTTTCATTTTGTAATACAATTTCATAGAGAAAAAGATTTCTACAAATGATCAGGGATGGATTCTCAGACATATAATTCTGAGGAGACAGAGTCAGAGAAGAGCTGGTATAAACTACTAAAGGTGTTATAAAGAATATGCTCCATTATATTCTATGAAACTAACTGAGCACTGAGGATACAGATTATCTCTCAGGATGAAGTTATGGAGAAGAGTCTCCCGCCTTCTGTGAGAGAGGGAACAATACTCTGATGGCAGAAATTAATCTTAAGTAAGAATTTGATTTTTTGAGCAACTGATTAAACAAGCTTTATCTGTTGTAATGTTCTAAAAGGTGCATTAACACCACTCTCTCCATTTGACTGACTGGTAAACTGAACAGCTGTGGGATTAAAAACTGTGCTCAAAAATCTTCATTTCACAGACCCTAAAGCTCGAACCTCCACTGAAGTTCAGTTTTCCACAGTGTGTATTAAGCTCCCTGGAACAAACATTGTCCCTTTAAGCAGAAATACTCCTCAGGACAAAATCTAGTATAAACTCAGAATAAATTTTATACTTGTGAGCAGATCAAAATTTTTGTACTTATCATTTATCTTCATTCATCTTCATTGTGTCAGTTACAGATATTTTTGCCTGATACACAAGTGAGGCAGTCACAGTCCTGGGGAGCACTGAGCAGATTGCTCCAAGTAGCTATTTCCCATGGCATAGGTATGGGTAAGGAACTAGGCTGATGCATTATTCTGCAACCATAGCACAATGAAAAACACACACTGATAAAACATTTTGGGTGTATAGACAGAAAAGGATTAAACTCAGTAAGAGATGCTGTGGTTTAGATGTGATGTTGAACAAACGTGCATGGACAAATTCTGGGTTTGATCCCTAGGCAGAAATGCTGATGGAGGCATACGAATTATTTGATAAGACTGAGTATTTTCGGCTTCTCTATCTGTGTCAGTGACCCTATTTATTTATGGATACACTCCAGATGATATGTTCTCAAACTTTGCTATAGCAGACTAAACACCAACTAGGGAGGAAAACTGTAAAAGTTCAGAGATGATTCTGGCATAGGAACAAAGGGAATAAATTTATCAGATCATCTACCGGAAAAGTAAGAAGAAAGGCCCTAACTAGTACAACAATGACATGCTGAAACGTTTCAGTTCCTGCCACAGGACGAGAAGGAAAAACCTAACTGCTTCTTTAACTAAACTTGACAAGTTTATGAAGGGGCTACATGATGTAAGAGCTTTGGACTGTGTTTAGCTATATCAAAAATCTCTTCAAGTCTTATGTTCATGTTATAGACTTGAGTTATGGTATTGTCACCAGTCATCAGGAAAGCCAAGAAAATTTAGCTCTGGTTTCTGATTTAGCTGTCAAATCTTCATTAGGCAACATGAAGAGAGAAGGAAGATCTGTGAAATTCAATGATAGGGAAAGTTTACATGAGCCAGTATGAATTGCATTTTTAGCAGTCCTCTGATTTTTGTTCCTGAGGCTTCTTCTAATTTTTAAGCCTGATGTCCTGTGTTGTTTTCAAATACGGCAAAAACACATATTTGTTGCACTGAAATTATCTGATATGTGGGCTATAAAACAAGAGATAAAAGGGACAAATGACTCAGTGCCCATCCTTTGGGCATCTTTTCCAGAACTCCCTTTAAAATATATTAGGTGTTAAAAAATCCTAAAAACTTCTTCTTCTTGGCATATATTTGAGGGTTTTTTTGTGAATTATTCTTTATTTTAAAGACAGGAAGAACTTTGATCTAAATCAAATATTTAAAGTATTTTCATAAGTCTACTGTAGGAAGAAGTCTGAGTTACAATGAGATATAAATAAAATGATAAAAGATTCTGGATTTTGAATTTATGTAGCGAAGTAGCAGCCCTCGATGAGACCTGGTCTCCAAATGCTGGAAAAGAGTAAGATGCTAGAACTAGCTCTCCAGACATGAATTTTCAACACCTTTGACTTAAATATTACTATTAAATTAGACTGCCAGTCCCTGAGGCAAATGCAAATTACAGTAGCAGTACTAAAGGTGGCAAAATTTTACCTTTAAAAAAACATTCTGTACACACAGCCTTAGGTTACTGCCGTGTGGTACATTGACTTGATCTATAAATCTATGCCAAAAGATCAAACTTATTTCCATGTATTTTCAGGGAACTGATGAGAAAGCTAATGTCATGTAATGTTATAATCAAGCTCTGTAAGCAAAAGTGAGCATAAATGACCAAAGGTTGACCACCTTTTAAGAGTTTAAACACACTGCTTCACAATGGTGAGTAAATTAAACGAATGCCTTGGAGGTCTTCATCAGTCAAGGCAGGAGCTGATCAGATTGCACTTGTTTCTAGAATGACTCAAATTCAGCAATTACCCAAGATTATTGATAAGACATTTAGAAGAAACTCAGCTTTGTTTTCTGATGTGAAAAGGAGAAAGCCCTCATTAATTAACCATATCTGTAGTTTTCATATTAAGAAAAATACGTCTAAAATCCTCCAAGTATAATTTCCTACTTAAAACCATATTCTCTTTTTGTATAGAGTGAATTCATAGTGTCAGTTGGGGTAGCCATTTGGAGAGTAGAAAATTAAATGAACACTCGGACAATTAAAAATTTTTTTTTAAAACAGTAGTCCATTGCTGCAAAATGAATGATCCTTGGCAGTGTAATGATATTCAGGAGAATTAAATGAACTGTCTTCAGAGATTACATTTTAAGTATATATCTGCTGAAGAATTCAGGGATCATCATATTGTATTTTATATAACTGTATATACTATGTAAAAGGAAGTTCCAACTTAAGTCAAAGGTAGCCTTTTTGATAACTTCAGTGGTAAAAATATTTTACTTTTGATCTTTAACCTGATAGGTTTATAAACAATAAAACAAGAGGAAATAGCATAATATCCTTCTTATTCTAGTACCTACTGTCTTCACGAGAAAAGTTTCAACTTTATATAAACTTATTGCTGGAGTGACATATTGAGATATGTACCAGCCAGATGGTTAAAATTTCACCAATATAAGACAATCAGAGAACCAATAAATGCCATTATATTGCATATCTTTTGTTTGACAGTTCCAGCTATTGGTTGGAATTTCTTGTTTAGCAACCGGGGAGTATGTGGGTTGTGCTGGTTTTGGCTGGGGTAGAGATAATTTTCTTCACAATGGCTAGTATGGGGCTGTATTTTGGATTTGTGCTGAACACAGGGTTGATAATACAGAGATGATTTTGTTATTGTTGAGCAGGGTTTACCCAGAGCTGAGGCCTTTTCTGTATTTTGTACTACCACACTGGCAAGGAAATTGTGGCTGCATGGGAGGTTGGGAGGAGACACAGACAGGACAGGTGACCCAAACTGACCAAAGGGATATTCCATAATATATGACATCATACTCAGTATATAAAGTGGGGGTAAGAAGGTGGAATGCAGGGGGGATATTTAGAGTGATGGTGTTTTTCTTTCCATATTACCATTACGTGGGATGGGGCCCTGCTCTCCTGGAGATGGGTGAACGCTTGCTACCCATGGGAAGCAGTGAATTAACTCCTTGCTTTGTTTTGCTTTTGTGCATAACTTTTGCTTTCCCTATTAAACTATCTTTGTCTCAACACATGAGTTGTCTACCTTTTACCCTTCTGATTCTCTCCCCGATCCTGCTGTTGGGGGAGTGAGTGAACATCTGCATGGGGCTTGGCTGCTGGCTGGGGTTAAACCATGACATGGGTATAGGGTTGTTTCTGTCAAAAATGACTCAAAAAGTCTAATCAGTCATCAGAAGTAATCTGAACATATATATATACAAGAACTGATATTTTTTGACTTGTCAGGATAGAATCCTTGACAAAAGAAATTGATCTTTTTGTCATGAAGGATCAGCAACTGTGTAAGCTGTATATAGTACACAAATCTTGAAGAGCATTCATAGTCACAGGCCACAGACAATAGTTGGGATTGCTGGATTCACAGAATCACAGAATCATTTGTGTTGGAAAAGACCTCTGAGATCGAGTCCAGCCTTTGACTGGTCACCACACTATCAACTGTACCATGGCACTAAGCACCTCGTTCAGTTATTTCTTGAACATCTCTAGGGATGGTGACTCCACCACCTCCCTGAGCAATCCATTCCAATGTTTAACAACCCTTTCTGTGAAGAAATTCCTCCTGATGTCCAGCCTGAATGTCTCCTAGCGCAGCTTGAGGCTATGATCTGTGATAAGTTGTAGCACTTCTAGCTACCAAAAAAAAAAAAGAAATTTTGTGAGTTTTTTTGGTTTGTTTGTCAGATGTTTTTTCTCTTAAAATATGAGATAAAATTTTTCATTTGATGTGATACAAAGTCAGTAGCAAAGCTGGGGCTAGCACAAGGGAACTAGAAGCCCAGACATACATTTCCAGCTTTTTAATCACAAGTGTATTTCTACAGCCTCTGTTCCTGCCTATTCAAGTGGATAACATTGTTGAGGACTAACTTATGGATGCTCTGTCACAGCTAGAACTGGCAAAAAGCTGCATTTCTTGACATCAGGAACTTAGGTAATATTCATCATTCAGGTCTGAGACAGCTGAGTTGTTTCAGAATGGCTGGGGGGACAGTTAAACAAAAAATATATGTAGATACATCTTTTAACTGCTTTGGTTTTGGTGTTTCCTATTAGTCCCAGTCACCTCATTGGTTTCTATGTGAGAGTACTCACTAAAGAGCTGATGCTGCCTTTGTTTCTGTCTCTTTGTGGATGACAGTCATCACCACACTGCACAACAGCTTGCAAAGGTATAGCACCTTTTCTGTACCCTTACAGTGCAGGCAGAGAGTAAACTCACTTTCTCAGTCCTTTCTCAATCTTAGGATCTCCTAAGACAAAGAAAAATGGTGTTCAAGGGTCAGACTGGTAGTGGTCTAACTGACTAATCATCACTTGGATTTACAGAAAAAACTTTTGGTGCCTGTCTGATTGCTGAGTGATTTTGAAATCCTGCAAACATTTTTATTTTAACTTCTGGTAGGACAGTTTGATTTATGTTAGACCCAAAACTGCTCTGATGATTTTTTTATGGAATGATATAGACCATTTACTTTTGTAAGTTACAAGTTGACCTTCTGTGCTCTGTCTCTGTACTCCTAAATATTGTAGGGGAGATGTGTTAATATGATGGCTGATTGAATAACTACAATTTATCACAGGTCTGGCAAATTTAGAAATGTCTGTAAGCGAACTAAAAACTGTACTACAGAATAATCCCACATGTAATGTACTGATAATTAAACCCCTCTGACAATTACATCATACATTATCAGGATTAGCCAGATCCATTACTCATCACTGGTGCCTTGAACAAAACAAAGCTGGTACGCTAGGGACTGTCAGCTGAGCAGATGCTCCTATGGAAGAAAGCAGCCAAGCACTGTTTATGTAATTCAAGCAGCAGCATGCTGGAGAAAGATATTGCTTCAGCTTAATCAGTGTTCCTGGAGTTTAGAAACTAGAAAAGGCAAAAATCTGAAAGCACCATATTGACTACACCATATTGAATACCAATTTATTTGCATATTCTGCATCTCTGCTATAATTATGCTTTGATGAAACCCTTTTTATGTATATAAAGCACACAGCTTTGCATTTCTTCTGTTTATAAAGACAATAATTCACAGAACACAGAAGAAAAAAGAAAACAGAGTTATTATAAAGGAATGGGATGTTAATTGCAGGAGTTTATACTAAAGGCAAGTTAAAAATAAAATGTATAGAGACATTTTTACTAGCACATTAGTGTTGGGGTGGTTTTTTGGTGGTCGTATGTGAGATTTTGGGGGGTTTACTCTTGTTTTTTTGATCAGGGTTTTTTGTTTTTGTTTTTGCGTTTGTGTGTGTGTATTTTTAGTGGTTTTGTTTGTTTGTTTGTTTGTTTTGTTTGGAGGGGAGGTTATTTGGGGTTTTTTTGTTTGTTTTGTGTAATTTAATTTTGTTTTGTTTTGTGGGGGTCTTTTTTGTTCAATTGACAGAAAAGGTATTCCAAAAAGGAGATTTCTAGGATAGAAGATTTTTTCCCTACCCAGATCCCACTACTGGTTTCTTGCCCATGTAAAGATGTGGAAGGCAAAATGTGCGTAATAAGAATGTCCTGTTTTCATAGTGTTTAACACAGGTGGAAACTACCCTAACAGGTTTTCATTTTCTGAAACAAAATATTTTATCTGAATGCTTAGTGAGGACTGTAATAAAGCATATATGTCATGGGGATCTGTTCCAACTAAGGAGTGCTCTTCAGGGGCTAAGAACAATTAAGTATCCACATTTTAGAGATGACGTCTTATTCTGTCCCAGAATGATGAGGCTGCAATTCTCTTCACAGCGTAATTGAGGACTCCATCTGAAGTGTGTGTATGTGTGCTGGGGGTGTTCTTTTTTTCCCTCTTTTTTAATGGAAGGCAGTTTTCAGGTAACCATAGTCCTTTGGGCTTCAGAGAAATTCCAGAGATGTGTACAACTGCTAACTAGAAGATACTGAAAAGCTGGAGGGAAGGCTTGATATAATACTGAGTTGTGTCAGTCAGGTGCAAGCTTAGGAAATTGGGATTTATCTTTATAAGCATTGAACACTGAGAAATTTAGGATGCATTTCTTCCTAAAATCTGCAATTGGAACCTTTTCAATAACATTGTGTTCAGCCCTATAATGTGTGAATCTTTTAATCCTGATGTATGTGTTCCTTTTAAAAATTTATTTCTTTGTTTGCTATGGTATGTGATGCCTGGTCATTGCCACTGATGTGTGCCCTGGGAGTCACACAAGAAATTAATACATCTGAGTGGCGAGGCATGTAGGCTTCAGTTGGTGATTTGTGTCAGTTTAAAGCCTCTATGTCCTGTGCCAAAGTAGGATTGGGAAAATCTCAGATGATGCAGTTCATAACCTGAGGTCTTTAATGGAAAACTGTCTTAATCTGTAGCTTAAACTGACAAACTGTGACCTGTGTTAGTGGGAGTGCTGCTTCACACCTAATTTCATATCCAGTTCTGTGGAGGTGATAATCACTGGTAGAAAAATGGGGTAAAGAAATGGGCATAATTTTGTCATTAGCCATTGTGCTTTGACAAGTAGGTGCATTTATAAAACATCGTCTTCTATTACTGAAATATATTTTCCAATCATCCACAGTCTCACAATTATTATGGGGCTTTCTGCCTGTTTACAAATGAAGGCACCATGCTATTAATCAAGAGGTAAGGGTAAGGGAGGCACATGGAAAATTTCATCTGTTTTAAACAAAGCATGCCGTTCAAGTTCGATGTTTATACTTTCCATAGTCACTGGTGAGAGGAAAGCCGCTGCAGAGAATGATTCTGCCAGTCTAGGGTAGGTATCTAAACTGCAAGAATAAACTACTTTCCTGTATGTGGCTCTCTCACTTCATCGACCAGAGATAACACTGTATGGTGAACTTAAACAAGGCAAATAACTCTCAAACAGATGTTGTTAAGTGAAGTGAATCCCATCTACAAATTATTGTGTAGTTACAGAAAAATAACACAAAAAAATCAAGAACACTTCTGAATGGTTGCTGACAGACATCTTTTATGTGATTTCAGTTAAAGACTGATTTAAAAAATGAAGCAGAATTTAAAGCAGGAGAAAGTAGTTAGTATTGCATGGCTGGCTGCAAGTTGATATGTTTGAGAGTTGAGTATTTTGACATTGAACAGGACTGAGGAGTTGTAAGGCTATGGTAGGCTACCCTCTTGACTTAACCATGGACCTTCAAAAATTTTGTCTTTAAAACCAATTTTGTCTTTTGAATCCCATTTCACAGATAAGAATACTGAGGCATGAAGTAATTCTGGTACACGGGAATATGCTTTATGAGACTGCTCTTAAATTTGAAGACCACTCCTTTGAAGAATTAGGAATGAATATTCAATGAGTGCACAAAGCCAATAAAAGCAGCAGCCTTGCTGCTGAGAAGCCGGTTGCCCTGGCTTGCTCTGGAAAGTGGCACATGACACCTCCTGTATGCCGAGGGCAGCCTGCAAGCTGAGGGATGTCTAGAGAAGTAACACACTCTTCACTTACTTCCTCAGTTTATTCCATAGCTTCCTGTGTGATTTCTATCTTGATAGAGAGCAGATTTTTTAAAGGGTAAATATAGTTCACATAGAAGTTAAATTTCCTAGGGCGTCTTTCCATTCAAGCATGACTGCTGTGCTGCATATTCACAGGCAGCATGAGTTTATAGTCTCATTACTCCACACAAGCTATGAATAAAGCAAGCTTAGCCAATAGATGTAGGAAGAAACGCAGTTTGAACCCTTGCTCTTACTATGGTGACTTCTCCTGAGGAAAAATCAAACATTATGTTTCTGGGAAGAACAAAGACAGAAGGCATTCTCCTGGCTACTGGAGATGATCCCATGCCAATGTGTGGCAGCAAACAGCACCGACCAGCTGCAAAAAGGGGTCTCGGCACCAGCACAACTCTCCCAGAGTCTCACTGTGCTCAGCACCTCATCACATGTCTGGCTATGCTTATGAGGCACAGCCAAGCCCAATTAAAAACATGACTGGAGGGTGTTGCCAGAAAGAGCAGTTTAGTGCCTGCAATTAAACTGGTTGTTAATTATGTGGTAGCATTTCTTCTTTTTTTTTTTCAGTGGCTAATTTGTTTCACAGAATGCAGTCTGTGTGCGTGCTTGTGAGTGCTTCTGTGTGTGCACAGGGAGAATACTGCTCTAAAAATACTTTATTTTTTTCATTACCTGCTTCTCATCCCTCTTTGCTTATCATAGTTCTCAATCTGTAAGACATACTTATTCAACATCTCTATCAGAACTCAAACTTGCACCAACATCGCTCACAAAACTTTTACTTTCTTGCACCAAGGCTGCTTTAGTCTCCTGGTGCTCATCTGTGGAGGTCACTGAGGGCCTCACAGTCATTTAGCTCCATGTTAATCTTGAATCCTTCAGCAGACGCTGGACTGTTATGGATAATTTTCTTTTATTGTTGTTCTTTAATTAAACAGAAAATGATAAATTGTTTATGTCTATTGTGCAGTCTACAACTACTTGCTTCCTGGTTCATTACCATTGTTATATGACATATGAAAAGAATGGAATGGGGTAGATTAATGGAGCTTCATGCTGATCACAGTTTTGCTCAAAACTCTCAGGTATCTGCAATTAGGTAGCTATTTAGAGAATGCTTTCTGGCATGATCAGATGTCTCAGACCTGTGACTAAAACCTGGTGGTTTATTTCTTTTAACAACATACTTTGATCATTGACGTGCAAGATATAATAAATTTACAAACCTACTTAATTCCACTAATGTGAAAAGGATAATAAAATACAGGATTAGGTCTTTAAACAAAATAAAAGCAACACTGCCTTCTACAAAGCACATTAAGCATTAGTCAGAAGAACTGTAGGCACCGCACAAAATTCTGGTTTCTCTGATGTAGGAAGACTGTGGGGATCGGTAGTGATTGCTGGACGCTTGGGACTCTTTGAAGGTGCTTTTCGCAGTCAAGAAACTTGACTGTGTTTACTTACCCACCTTTTTATTCTACTTTGACTTTTTCCTTTCACTCTTACCAGCATATGCTCAGCTTTTTTTCCTGTGAGTGGATGAATTCCTGTTAGTTTGCTCTCATGTACTATTCTACTGAATACTAGGGATATGAGTTTCCATTCCAAAAGTATTTACATCAATGCAAAGAGAATATAAAGTGTTGCTGTATGAGCAAAACTTGGTCATACTTGTTTCATCTTTGTGTAAAAAAACAAAGTGGAAAAAAAAAGCCAAACAGTTGCAAAATTAGGGTTTTTAACAGGGAGTAGCATATGTGTGCAATGATACATGTTTTTCTACCATGAGCAGTGACCTGCTTTTCTTTCCTCTTTTCCATGTTTTGTAAAAGTATTTCCATCACTCATGTACTCCTGTTTCAGGGCCTGCCAGTGGCAAATCCAAATGGTCCATTAACTGTGAAGTCAGTTGTCAGTTCTTCTCTCCTGCCTCTAGTTTGGCACACTTCTAAGTGACTGGCTTCATTGATTGCATGGTGATTCTGCACTGCAGAAATAGACCTTGGGTCACATATTGTGAGGTAAATTCACACTAAACAGTATTTTCTGTCAGAGAAGTTGGCATATTTTTTGATAGAAGCAAACTGGTAACGTACACCCAAAGATAACTTGCCGTAGCAGCAAATGTCCAGATTCAGGTTTAAACTGCAGTGGGAAAAATAAAGGTCAGGACTATGGTGAAGGGAATATGCATTCAAACAGATTTTTTTGAGCTTAAAGGACCATGATTGTTGGATAAGCATGTGATTTTGTTGTGCAACTGGAAGATATAATATTGTGTATGTGATTACTATTACTAGTTAGTTAATGTTTATGGGAATTATGAGAATAAAATTTTTGTTCCTTCTCTTACCATTTCACGTCTTGTCTACACAGTTCCATGGTGCAGAGTAAGATTATTAGTTATATTTAAAGTAGCTCATTTGAGAGCATTGACCCATTCTCTAGAGCTGGTAGGGAAATAAAAGTAGTCTTTTGCTATCAGTGTACTTCACAGTGATTTTTTTCCGTAGATGCTAGTTCCTTGAACTTTCTGATTTTGTGCTGCTTTAAAACTTCTTGACTTTCCACATATTCTAAAAGTGCATCTGTATAGAAAGGGTGGATCTTTCTTCTCTTCTTTTTTTTCCAAAAATGGTTTGTAAGGTTATTGCACACTCTCCACAATGCAGCAAGGAAGAGACTGGAATTTTTATTGGTGAAAAATTATTCCTACATATATTTTGACGCCGCAATTCATTATTTTACTGTTAGTTTGGTTTGTTTTTTGCTCTAAGCCACTGTTTTCTTGATTGCTTCAAGCTTGCAAATTACTCTGTTCCCAAGATCCACTGTAAGGGAACAAAAAATAAAGACAACAGGGTCAGAACTCAGTTATGGCAGAAGAGTTAGGTAACAAGATTTTCTTCCTGGTATGACTAACAGAGATACTTTTTTGATAATTAGATCAGGATTTGGTATTACCTGGACTGTCTGTAAATCAGTATGTATTGACTAGTTTTCTGAAAATATTTCAACTTTAAAATAAAATCCTGAACTTTAAGTGTTATGATCTGTTCCCAACATGTGTGAGAAAACTTTGAAAAGCTGAATGATTTTTGTATTTGTAGTTTTCATGATAAATACAGAAGAAGTAGGTATTATGGGAAAAAAACCACATTAAAACAAAAAAAACAAGAATACTTTTCCCTATCAGTTATTTTTATTTTAGTTCCAAATGGTTGTGTAAATATAAAGAAATAAACAATCTCTTCCACTTTTAATTAGAGATTTTATGTATTGTTATTATAATGTATTTTGTATATAAAGCAGCAGTTGCAGCCAGTTTAGACTGTTGGGTCTTTACTCCTCATGTTCATCTTTCATTAGGAAAATTTGCTCTAATGTAGTTAAAAAAAATTTCTTTTCCCACGTATTTTGGAAACTGTCAAATAGTTAAGAGAAAATTTCCCCCATTGCTCAAAATATTGTTTTAGTCCTAGCCCACGGACTTTCCTGTTCCTTCTACTCTGACTTCCCACAGGATATTTCTGTCTCATAGACTTACTTTAAAATAAATAAATAAACACTATTGTTAATCTTCATTTGAAAGAGAATTCATGGAATACAAGAATGCATATTTATTTAACAAAATTCAGCAGTACACTTCAGGTTATTTTTTTCCTTCATACAAACTTTGTCATTAGCAGGGACATTCAGATCATGAAGGTGTCACTCCACAGTGTTATGCACAATTGATTACATACATCTACTGTTGAAAGTTAATACAGCTCATCTGACTGTGTTGCTCAATGATGTACAGACAGAATCAATATAGTTTTTAAAAAAAATCTACCTCCTAATAAACTACATCATCTTGATGTGTTCCTTTGCACCGAATTTTTGTCTGCTTTAGAAAGGCTGTTATGACGCAAGATATTGATGGGTAACTGAGGCACAGAGAATGCCTCACCCAAAGGGGCTGCTACAAAGGCTTTCTGTAGGTGGTTTTCCACTTTCAAGTAAATTGCTATATAGTCCAGAACTTAACTAATAGCTGGTGAATGGTAGGGAGACAGTGCCTGACCCCTACTCTTTAACTCAGGATGTGTTTTAAGCTGGGTCCGACATATACAGCATAGTTTAGAGGAAGACATGGCTATTTCTTTGGATTCAGTAATTGAAGATTTAGGAGTACGTATATACTCTAAAAAAAAAAAAAATCTCTCGCTATTTATTTCTATTTTATATGAATATAAATTCCTCTTTCTGTGTGCTTAAAAGGTTAAGTTATAAAGCATAGTCCCTGCTGAAGACAGAAATATACCTGGAACCAATGGTCCTGTAGAGTATAAGGATGGCTTCATCATTTTTGTGAAGATGAATTTGCACCCTTTTTGTTCCCCATGGCACCCTATTTTATTCAAACTTATGTACCTTGCTCCTGGAGTCAGTATTTTCCTTTTGGGAATATATTGAAAATGTTAAATGTAATTTTTTTTTTTTTTTGCATTACACTTAAACCAACATTTTTGTCCAGAGTGACAAAATTCAACAAAATTCTGTTTCTTTTTCTTCCCCAATTTGTTTTTTCACTCTGCTATTATTCTGTACATAGTCTGTTTCTCCTTCTGTAAAACTGATCCATCAACTTAGAAGAAAACACTCTGAAACCTCTGCTGGGAACATACAAAGCAAATGACCAGTTTGTCTGTTATTCCTATGATAAAACAATCTTATTCAACGCAGAAAGAACCGTGTATTGCAGAATACACCATCTAAGGAGTCTTTCTGTTGTGCCTTTTGCAATCGGATATGTCTGTCACTTATTGGCCTCATAAGCCACCAGCGTGCCTGTAGCAAATGTGGATAGAGCCTTCCCAAATCTTCGTTCGCGAAGCCCAGCCATGAAAAAAAATAAACCAACAAAAAACCCCCACAGTCTTATCACATCTGGTTTGCTAATGCAGAAAAATTGTAGAATATGAGATAATCATACAATATATGTTGTGTGAAAATTATCCATATTCTGAATTTTCTGTTCAATAATATAATGGAATTTAGTTATAATTAGATACACTCAAGAAAATAGCATTATCAATAAAGCAGATAGTTTTGTCTGCATCTTCATGAATTTTCAGAAAATGACATTAGAAGGATATATTCTTACTGGACAGCACTGATCTGTTGCTGATACCTAGTTTATCTACATATGTAATTTATTTTGCATAGGTGTGTTGCTAGGTTGTGATAATATATGCAAAATTACTTCTAACTTGTTAGGTACGAAAATGTGTTGTTCACATGTGATGACCGCAGAGTCTCATTCTGATCTCTCTTATAGTTGCCGACATCTTAATGAGGATAACTAGGTATAACTGAGGACAGAATTTGCCTTGTGCTTTTTTTTTAAATATTTTTTTTACACTTTCCTTTCAAACACTGACTAAGTTATCTATTAAAATATAAGTAAGCTAATTGGTGCAAGACTATATGAAGTGTACTGCAGATAAAGAATGGGAGGAGAGAGATGTGAAGAAATAAATGCCCATTTTTTTCCACACATGATGACTTGTCACATGCAGGTGAAAAGATTTGTTTCAAACCTGTTTTAAAGCTGTTTCAAACACAGAGATTATTGTGTAGGTCCACTGTGATCATGTAGAATGATGTCCTCTATAACCATAGAATCCATGAATTAATTTTTTTCCATCTGAAGACTGTCTCTCAAAAGCTAATCAAACATGTCTACCTTCAAATTTTGCTTATTAATCTCATTTTGAGTTGATTTTATAGATTCAGAAGATTTCTTTTTAAACTTCTCCTCTACCTGAACAACAGAAATCTAGTAAAGTATATAGAATGTGATCAAGTAATGCTTTGTCCTTCAGTTCTTTAAGTTGGATTGATCATCTTTTGACTTTTGCAGTGAAACATTTACATCTTTTTGTGTATCCTTGAAATTTTCCTGTGGGGTCTTTGCAATCTATAACATCTCTGAAATGTGCTCAGACAAAAGGAGTTAGCATTCCAATGCTAACTGCTGCCAAATGCAGATGCAATCTGACCTCCCTTTGCTGCTTCACCTTCTGTAATTATACACTCAAGGATCACCTTTTTGACCCTTCCACTGCAATTGCTTCTACCATCAACAATTCCTTTTCAAAGGCTGCATCTAAGTTTAACTGCAAGAGAACACCAGAAGACACTCCAGATTCTGCTTCCTCCTTGGGTAACGAGATCACCTGCTTAGATTTCACCTACATGGAGACAGGGATGTGGGAAATGGCTGGTGCATATCTAGATGGCATGCTAATGGAGAGTCAGGATGTGGCAGGGGTCAGCATCTGTATCTGGGAATTCAGAAGCACTCCTGGACTTTAGATTCCAGAGATAATCAAAGAAGTTTTTTCCTGGTATTGCCTGTTACATTGTTTGGTTCTGGGTGTATTTCCTGAACTGCTTAACTCTTAAACAAAATCTGAAGTTTGCCTTCTGCAGTATTTACTTTTATGCTGTGTTAATTTTATCAACAGTGATTTTCTGTTTTAGTTCAGATAACTTTCAGAATTTCTCTGAAATGCAAATATATAAATAAAATCCTCATATTTAGTAGGAATTATTTAACATGGCTCGAAATGGAACAGAGTGTAAGCTTTTAATCCTGTTTTATTTTGTTTCACTATATCCATTTTAGTTTTTTTTAATTTAGTCAGAATATCCTACATTACTAAATCAGATCCCGGCAGAAGCAACAATACTTATGCATTTATTAACCAAACTTTTAGTCTTTAGACAAAAATAGCAAGTTAGTTAAACAAGAGTTGCTTGTATAAACCTTTGTGGTTTGGCACTAATTGCCTTCCATATCTTAATTTTTTTATTAATCTGGTACCATATTATTAATTGAAATATTTTGCCTGCTTGTTTCAGTCTCACAGCCCTATAATAAGGTAGGTTACACCACCTAAGTAGTGGCACACTTTATCTTTCCCAGGTTTTTCAGAGCTCTCATGGTGTCTCAAGATGTACTAAAAACAGCAGTGATGGTCCAGAGATCTCCTTTCTACAATACTTCTTTAGAAGTTCTTTTGCACAAGTTTTCCAAATCTGCTGATCCTACACATATTTTTTTAAATAGTGTTCCATGTTTTTTTTATTAATGACTGAAATAAAAATCACCATCAAGCTTTTCCCAGGGGTACAAGAGATTTATTTACTGACCACTTTTGCCCTTCCTAAGATCTTATTGTTATTAATAAAAATTCTACCAGTTCTAATAATGAATTAATGGCACTGCTGGAATTATTTTTGTTTCTAAAATATTCCCTCCATACTCTTACTCTTATCTCTGTTGACTATAGATTTTTCCAGGAATTATTTTAATTCCTTTACTCATTTTCTAAAAATTCAATTTTCTGATTTTTATTTGTTACTATTATTTTTTATATATTTTTTAAAAATTTTAAAACCATTGTTAATCGTTTTTAAATTAGATTGTGCTAGTATTTAGTAAAGTTGCCCTTTATCTGCTGAGGGTTTATTAAAGTTTCAGTCATTATTCATGTATTTCTGATGACTTTCCATCCTCTCTGATAATGTTGCAAGACTGTTTTATTTATTTTATTTAAAGCAGAAAATTTACTGATAAGGATTTTGGTGTCTTCATGTGATTATGGGAGGAACACTGTACTGAAGATACAATTGCTCATTAGTTTTGTGATCAGCTGTTATCTAAGTCAGAGCAGCTAAAAGAGTATTATTCCATGGCTGGTTTAGGAAGTCATCAAAATTGTCTGTGATGTGTCTAGAAACAACAGCTAAATATAGATTCAGCATTAGCCATCCTAATGCGCTGTGTGCTCCTGGGATCTTATTCAGAACTGACACAGCATTCATGCTCAACATACTTAATGTTAGGAGTGTGCCATATGGCTTAATTTGTGATAGAAAAGTATGACTCAACTGAAAAGATATAAAAATATCTTTTAGATAGTCATCTTTATTTTCTAGGATACCCTTATTCCCATGTACAACACAGTCAAACTTTCAAGACAGGCAATGGCCAGGCATTTGACTAATATGCCAAAAATTTAATGAAAACACATCTTTTCCAAAGGTTTGCTCAACAGTTACAGCCAGAATCCACATAGGCTCAAGGAACAGCAGAACCAGCCCATGATGCTTGTTGTTAGCACAGTAACTGTAAATTTCAGATTCATAAATGATTTGTGTTTGGTGATGAGACCACTTATAGTAATCACTAGGCTAATACTTGAAACTTGTTGGAATGACACCTTAAAATGCAGTTCTGTCACACGAATACCTTAGACATGAAAAGGTGTCCACAAAGGCACCAGCAATGTGATGGAGGATTGGTCCAGTGTAGGATCAGAAAGCAGCTTTAATGAAAAGGGTTATTTTCTTCAAAGAAAGGTAGAAATCCTAGACCTTGTACCTTGTAGTCCAATATAAGGTTATCAAGGAGTAAATATTTGCCTTAAAAAAAAATCCTTCTGTTTTTGTTTTTTTTTTATGCTATGTATGGGATCTCCATCCTTCTCAGTATCTTGTCTTCAGCAAGTGACAGGGTAGTTTCCTGAAAAAAATCTGGTAAAATTTACAGAAGCTGCAAAATTTCCTTATATAATCTGTCAGATTACTGGCTGAGGGATATGTTTGTGGACAAATAAAACCCACTCACATGAATGGACACATGCATGTGCATTTCATTTCATGCATGCATGTACATACATGCATGCACACCTCAGGAGTTATTGCCATGCTTCATAACTTCGCACTTGTGGTTTGAAAGTTCATATTGAATGACAATGTACTGATCCAAGGCTAATGTGAAGGGATTAATATCTTTCCTGATTTTTGACAGGGAGAAGGAAAATCTATGTTCATAATAAGCTAAACCATATATTTTACTGGAAGTGACATATGCAGAATGATTTTATAAAAATGAATCTGTCATTCTTTTCTGATGAAGTTCACTATCATATGGCATCAAATTAATCTTTTATAGATTTTGGTGTTGGTTTATAATGATTTTTGGTTGTTTTCTTACACCGAAGGAAACTCCTGTGAAACGCAGAAATGACCATAAGTGTTACAACAACAGCATAAAAAATAAATTCTGATGCTTGGGGCTGATAGTCTCATCCTAGGGTGATTTTTGGGGGTGCATTAAACTGTGTTGGCAGTCATTCCATCACTGCCATATATCTCCTGCCAGTTAGCATTGATTGAACTGGTGGCATCTGAAGGAAGCCTGTCAATGTAACTCCAGAAACTCGGGTGCTCAATGGGAAACCTCCCTGCAAGGAAGTAGACAATTTTCTTAAGAACACATTGTCATTTTTACATCCCTCTTTGAAGTTTTATGGAATACTTGGAGCACTAGGAGAGGTTAAATATCTGTTGTTCCCTCAGAAAGACTTGAATAACGTATCACCTTAGACCATTGATATTTGTTTCCTTTATATCTGGGTTACAAGTCTAAATTTAAGTATTCCTGCTTGGCAGTTCCTATATTAATCTCTATTCTTGGCCTCTCCATAGGGCAGGTATGCCCTCACCTTTTGTGACAATCCTCACTGGGATAGTGTCCTGGATAGGATGACAGGAGCTGAACTCCATTGGCTCAACAGAACCACACAAAGATAGTAATATCAAGACCAGATAAGATAAAGTATGTTTAATTTTATCAACTACAGTATTGTAGTGAAGGGGTTTCAACTTTTCTGCTAAATCACCTCCCTTGTGCCTAGATGGAGGCCATTCCTTATGGAGGGAAGAATAGAAGGGAGGAAAGCAGGGGCTTTAGGAGTCCTGCAGATTTCAGGATGGCATTTGCACAAAGATAAGCAAAATCCTTGTCTTCTGACTTTGTGCAGGGCAAAGATGCTTCCTTCCTACTTCCAAGACCAGGACTACCTTCTTTCCATTTCTTTTTATTTATCATTTCACTCTCTAGGTTGGCATCATCAGTACTAACCTCTTCCTGGCTTCATGAGTGATTTCATTCCATGTGGTATTTTTGCCTACAAAGTTATCTCCCTACGGAAAGTGTGTTGATCGGGCCTCAAAGTTCAACAGCCTGTAAGCTCAGACTGTGCAGGTGGGGAAGACATCAGAAAAAGACAAATCCTCCCAGTCTCAGGGTTGAGTCCTCATCTTGCCATTCATAAAATTTCTATATCCATATTAATAACTAAATAAGGCCAGAGAAATTATGGGTTTGAGCCTGACTGGTGTCTGTGATTGTACATGCTACTTGATGATCAATGTGCTCACTGGTAGGGTTTTGACGCATACCAGCTAACATTTTCCCAGGTCATGGCCAGACCTAACATAAGGACACTACTTCCAGGAGGCAATATGGACAACATCACCATTCTTTGGAGGGTGGAGGAAAGGAACACTTCCCAAGCCACTTTTCTTCTCAGGGTTTGCCCCCCCTCAGCTTTCTTTGCTAGCATAGGTGTAGTTTGCATCCAGAATAGTGTAGTCTTTCTGCACATCCCTCCATCCTACATTGTTCAATAAATAAGAAACAATAGAAGAAAAAGTAATTTTCTGCTAGGTTGAGCAGGAGAGGAAATAATTTGCTACTCATGCCATCAGCCTTCTCTGGAGCAAAAGTGTAGTGGGGTCATGCTAGAGGCCTCCTCCTGTGGTAAAACGCATCACGCTGGATGTACACAAATCTGTTACATCTATCGTCTTTCTTTATTTGGGTTTGAGTTTTTTTTCTTATCATTGTTTTATTTTGTATTGTTTTACTTAACGTGAAATAATCGGTTCAATTAGCCCATTTGTGCAACATGAAAGTTTTAAGTCAGATATTTAGGTACAAGCTGGGAAATTTCTTAGTTATTTTTCATATATTATACCCACGTGACAATTTTTATTGTAAAGCCACTACATTTATATCATATTTTAATCAAAGGTTCCTTTTAAAGGTAGTTAACAAAATATCCATACATGCCTCCTCTTGGGATTACTGATTTTTATTATCTTAAGCATGTCATAGAGGCAATTTATGAAAAAATTCGATGTTGGTTTCTTTTTATTCCCTTTGTGATCCTGATTTTGATAATCATTATTAAAGTACTGTTCAGCCTAATGGTTTTGCAGTAAAAAGTAACAATACCATTGAGAGAAAAAGAGATTTATTGGAACCTCAATACAAATAAAAAAAACTATTGCCAAGTTTGGTGTTTTTCTGAAAGCTATGTCTATACTAGTAAATAAAATGGGCCAGAGACTATGCTCTCTCCCTGAGGACAAATGATACAGCACAACCCACATTTATACAGCTAAACTCTCTTAATTCTCAAAACAAGGGAACTACATCCAAACTGCCTACTGGGAGCAATCCTTAGAGTTCACCACCCCCAAATCATGCTCCAGGACTGTTTGTGATGGTGTTAATTGGTTTACATTCAAAAGTCTGCCAGGAACTAAGCTAACAGGGTGAATGCTTATGTCCTTGCACAGACTCTGTTGCTTATTAATATAGTCATGGTTGTATTTCTACAGAACACTGATCTCACAGTGCAGCCAGTGAGCAAGAGCTGTGGTAACATTCATGGCATTTGTTCAAGTTTCAGGTCAGTATGAGGACTTTTAACTCAGAACAAAAAATTGTTGGATTTGAATACTGATATTCAAATTAAAATGCTTCCTTGGTTTACAGCATGTCTTTGGACAAAAGAGTAAGTTCATGTCATATAGCTGAAAGATGAGCTGCCCCGAAAGATTGCTAAGAACAATAGATAAAGAGAAATTAAAACCCAAACTGAGCTATAATTTTACTAACGGAACACCTAACTAAGGGAACCCCTTTATTTTTAATATTCTAAACACTCTTACGGTACTCTGTGAAATCTAAATCAGGCTTCTATATGCAGCTTGGCTTTCATTGCACTTTAATCCTTAAACAAGAGACAAATGAATCTTCTTGGAGCTCATGCTGAGGAAAATATCCCTTAATGCATTCATTGAGATCTAGCTGAGGTGTTTCTGCACTATGGTGAGGTGTGCAGTACTCATGCACCCTGTGCAAGACATAAATCTTTCCCTGCTCACCCATCACTTCAGAAGAGAAGCAACTTTCATGTTGATAGCATCAGCATTCATTCTGTCTGGCAGGCAGTGCCATGACATGCTGAAGTCAAGGAATGAAGGGCAGACAGTGCCCTATCTCTCTCAATGCTCAGGTGAGTAGAGTGCCAGGTATCACAGTCAAGAGAACAAGGCAGTTTATAGGGAAGACCATTGCCTGCAATTCAGGAAAGTGCTTGAGTACATGCTCAATGTTCAGCATGTTTGTATCTGGTGTATGAAACACAATTTCAGTGATTTCTTAGCTTCTGAATGGGCAAAGAGTAATAAATATCTCCTAAGAAGGAGAGATAAAGGCACCAGGGGAATAGAAAGAAGACAATTATGCATGGTAACTTTTATTTTAAAACACTGAACTATAAATATGAACAAGAGCAAAATGTAAAAGCTGTTCAAAACACAGGAGGAGGCAGGTAGCCAAAATATTTTTCTGGAAATGCAGCTTCTTCAGTACTCCTGGGCTAAAATGGCTTGTGTTTGTAGCTTGCTCTGAATGTTGGTTGATTTGAACATTATTTTGCTTTTTCAGTCAAAACCGGCCAAGGTCTAATGGGTATAGTACATTTTTTTACCATCTTCTGTTTAACACTTTACAAATGAAGGACAAAATAATCTGTCTCTACTGTATTTCTGATGGACTATGTGACCCTTTTTTTGCTGTTGTTGTTTTGCTTTGTTTTTTCTCCTAGAAAATTTAAACTTGTGGTCTATACCTTTTTCATTTAAATTGGCTATAGATCTATTCAGATGTTTTCCAGAAAGCTAATCCCACAGAAGATCTTCATTTCCATAGGTCTGGACAGAGAGTCAGGGGTTATGGAAGAAGTAAAAGCCACAAAGCCTGCATCTACTAAAAACTCTGCTGGCTTCAGTGCTGGGATACAACCCTGTTTGCTGCCTGTTACAGCTATTGCTAGGACTGCTGATGAGTTCCTGCTTCCTCAGTGGTGAAGAAGTCATTTTACTCACAGCAGTTCTTCATAGCTGGAGATGGATTTTCATCTGAAGAGCACAAAAAAAAGGACATGGTCTCTGGTCACATGTTGAAATGAATGAAATTCCAACTTTATATATCAGGTATCCTGATACTTTAAAAAGTATCAGGATGCTCACAGGGGCAGTACAGTCTCCACCCTTTAAGATTGTTTAAACTTGATAGAACAACACTCTCTTCATTTAACTTTGAAGCTGGCCTGTTCTGACCAGGAGGTTGGACTTCCAGAATCCCTGCAAAGCTAAATTGTACTGTGATTCTAATGTTAATATTCTATAGAAACTTAGCAAAACAAGGTAAAAATTAAATAATTAAATAGAAATAATCTACTCCTTTCTATCTGCTTTATTTATGGTAAATATTATCTGCACTTCATTTAAAAACATCCTGGTCTTAATATTTCAATGTCTACATAACTTCTAGAAGTCATCCAGACATAGATGTGTCTAGATGAAAAAAAATCCAAATAGTATTGTATTGGCTCCAGAATCTATTTACTATTTACGCAATAATGGTTTTAAACTTACATATGTTAGGAGGCAAATTACACCCAAAATGGTGGAAAATCATGCTGGACCCCAGAGAGTTCTAGTAGTTTTGATACCACACACTATGAATTTATTTTTCAGCTTGAAACTCTGAGTGTCAGGTTTCAGCAAACTCCAAATTCAAAGGAAGATTAAGGAAAAGTACAATGTTTTCTCCGCTTCTTAGTCAAAGCCATTAATGCCACAGAGGTTTTCATGGCTACTATGCTACAACAGCTACAACACTAAAAAAAAGAATTTATGAAATCAATGAAAACATTAAAGAAAAAAAATGTTAATGAAAGAAAAGGCTTCTGCTTTAACAAATTTGCAATATAAGTGTTAAGATGAAAGAGAACCACACACACACATGCAGAAAGAAGGCTGGGCAGGTACCACAGCAAGGCATTTTTGAGCAGCCTCATTAGCAATGGCACTTCATTTAAATGGGCTTCTCATTCTCTCAAAGCAGCATGGGGAAGTTCACATTTAAAGGAGGCCTTAAAAGATGGTGAAAATTTCTCACAGTGAAAGATTAAAATGAAAGCACGGTGACTAGTACAGGTAAAAGAGGGGATCTAAAAGTTCCCTGGCTGTCATTAGCATTGCAAGAGTGCTGGCCTCACACCATGGCATGACCCAGGCTTTGCAGACAGATAACAGATTTTGGCTGAGTTTTATGAAGGAATCCAGTTCTTAATGATGAACAGCCTTGACACTGTCTCGAAGCAGAAAATTGTCTTTTCCAGTGCTATGTTAAAATTTAATCTATCTTCAGAAATGTAAATAAGCAAATGAGTGTGTCTGTGTGAAAAAGGTGCAGAAAAAGCACATTCAAAGGAGAGAGAGGATGCAACTGGATTAGAGTGTTTTAGGTGACAAGGCAAGTATATGTACACTATCTTTTATCATTGAACAGTCACTATTTGTAGCAACCCAAAATGCAGTTCTAGACTTCTAGTGTAACAACTTTGTGTGTAGCATTAGCAATTTGCCAATTTAGTCCCGCTAAAAATTTGGCCTTATTAATGTTTAGCATTACAAATTAGTTTCATAAGCATTTTCTCTGCTCATTGTTACATTTAACTGATGACCAATATATGTATTTCTTTCTTCTCTCACTTCTGTAGAGCAAGGTCAGCTTTCTGTACAGTGAATAGCAAGTCAGCTTGGAAAGGCAGTATCATCCATCATTTATGTTTCCTCATTAGCTGTCCGGGTATTGCTTTTGGCTTTATAGTCATTCTTGGAATTTTTACCTGCTTAGATTGGCCTGGATGGTTCTGCCATCCTAAATGTCACCCTCATTTGACTCCTCACAGAAATTAGAAATATTTACACTGCTAGAGAATATTAATATTTTACCTTTAAATGTAATCTTTAAGCTCAGCAGATACAACCATTTATAACTAAGCACATTCATAGAAATTATGTTTCTTGCTCACATGCTTTGGAGGTTGATATAAGCTGAGTGACACTCTGAACTGGCATCTTTTTCAGCAAATCCTCTGGTTCTGGTAGTATCAAGCTGTTCCAGAAAGCTTTGAATGGTGTTCCTTAAGTGCTCTAGTGTGAACAGAAAATAATTTTCTAAAACTGTAATAAAAAATGGTATTTTGATTTCACAGTTTAAAATATTTTATTATAATTTTATTTCATTTAATTTTATTTAATTTCACTTTGATTTTATTTTTAAAACTTAAATATCAAATTCTCTTATTCAAGGCAAACATTGTAGTTCAGGTGAAGTAAAAGATTATTTTTAAGAATCTAGTTCTTAGAAAACATTTTCATTTATGTTATTTTAAATGAAATATTGTTAGTATTAAGTTTAGTTTTATTTTTCCTTAACTGAAAGAAAAAGAAGCTGGCAGCATAGCTTTAATCTTAACAGGATCTTTAGTAATGAGGGCAGCTGCTCACTAGATAAATGGCTTTCATTTATTCACTCATTTCATCTTGGACACCTAATGTGATTGACAAATGTGTCTATTCAGGTTTTTCACTTGTTCTGACATCCTAATTCTGGCAGAACTTCATTGAATTACTTGAGAAAATCAAACTCTGTTGCCACAAATCAACAGGTGCAAACTTATGAATGTCTTTCACACCAAGCACTGCGGAAATAATCTTAAGAGAATAATTGTGTGAGAAGTGATGATGGGTCTTTCTAATAGAGAGCCAGCAGACAAATGTAGATAGTTTGCAATGGGTTGCTAAGATCTGTCTGACTGCCCCAAACCAATGCTGGAGCATAATAATTCTGCTGCAACGTCTCTGATGCTCAGACTTGAATAGATCATTTAATTTACTCACTGGCCGAGCTGACTACATGCCTTAATTCTCAAACTCTGAGCACCTTGTTTACTGCTGCACTACTTCAGGGAAGTTTTGTTAGATAGCCAGTTAGTCCTTCCTCCCTGACCCCTGGCAATAGTCCTGATGATGTCCAAAACCTGTGAATTGGTAATCCATGGATTGAAAGAATGGAAGTCTGGGTATCTAACTGCAAAACTCTAACCACAAAATTAAAGCTCCATTTTCACAAAAAATTTCTTCCTCCAAAGTAAGTTCAACACATCAGTTCTCCCTACAGGATTATATTCCACAAGCCATCTGCTGAGAATCAAGGAAAACCCTTTGTCCTAGCCTTCCTCTTGCAGGATAACAAAGACTCAAGTAACAGCTGAAAAAAGCAGAAAAAAACTTTTCTATTTTGTGCTGAATTTTGTGACCCAGACCTCTCCTGATACTTGACAATGCACTCGTGGGCAGTAGCAGTATTCTAAAACACAAGTAGATGACTAGTCAAGTGTGGTGGGTCTGGTTGAGCCGGAATTTATTTCCCCATAGTAGCCCTCACACTGCCTTGCTCTGCATTGGTAGTTAGAGGAATCTTAATGACACACCCATGTCTTGGCTACTGCTGAGCACAGCACTGTAACATTCCTTCTTCAGTCAAGGGCGAGATCCTGGGAGGGGACACAAGTAGGCCAGCTGACCCAAACTGACCAAAGGGATATTCCAGACCATATGACGTCAACCCAGATATAAAAGCTGAGGCAAGGAGCAGGACCAAAGGCACTCATTGTCTCTGATGGCTGCCTGCTGACAACCACTGCGTGTGCTGGAGCCCTGCTTCTCAGAGAAGTGGCCGTCGCTGCTTATGGGAAGTAAAGATTAACTGCTACTTCTGCTTTGTGTGCGCGCACACTGCTTTTGCTTTCTTTTTTGCATAAATATAAACTGCCTCATCGCAACCCACGATTTATGTTTTTTTCTTTTCCCACCTTACTCTCTCCCCTGTCCGGCTGGGAAGGGGAGGGATAGAGTGGCTGAGTGGGCACCTGGCATTCAGCCAAGGTGAACCCACCACATCAAGTAGCTGAACTAATACCCCTTTTGACTTTTGCATAACAGGTTTTACTCCTATACTCTCCCAGTATAAAAGTTGTAAGAATGAATTTGACAGAACATTTACACTAGGCTTGCGAAAAATACAGAACTATCAGCAAAGGAGCTATTGCTGGACAGTGCAACTAATGACAGAATCTTTTTTGATTTTGCTACTACTAAAATATTTTTTGTTCCTGTACCTGATTTCGAATAATCACAGCATCACTGAGGTTGGAAAATATCTCTAAAATCATCAAGTCCAACTGTTAGTCTAGCACTGCCAAGTCCACCACTACATCATGTTCCTTAGTCGCTAAACCATATCACCTGTTCAGTATGCTCCCACATTGTGTTTCTGCTTCCCCTGATTTTCATGGCAAGTCTCTCATCTGCTCACCAGACAGAGCTGATGGCAGGAAATTTCTATCCTCACCACAGTGGGAGCACTTAGGTAGTCTGTGAGCTTGAAGAACATAGCCATTGCAAATGGTGTTATCAGCGATAGGCAGCGCCAGAGATGATAAAAGCATTTAAACCAGTAGAGAAGATGAAAGTGTAGGAGTCAGTGTTTGTGTACTGGCATTAGTTTCTTGGGAAGTAGATGAAGCAGGGAAAAAGAAACAAGATACTTTAACCAGAGTACCAGAGCAGTCACCACATCTTGCTGAAGATAAGATTAAACCCTTCATCTATGCCTGTTAAGAACACATCTACACAGTGTGATGTATGTGGTTGACTGCAGGAAAAGATCCTAACAAGATCTAAAGGTTTATGTTGATTCCTAGAAGGAATGAAAAAAAAAATTAGTTTGAGTAGCAGAGAACTTCCTGTACTGAGTGGCTATTGTCCAGCAAAGCATGGAAACAGACTGCAAATGCAGCCATAGAAGGACTCAATATGCTGTTGTAAAGCTGCAAGTGAGGTGTCTGTATGACTGGTTGCTTGAATAGTTAGTGAGCTGTATTTCTTACAAGACCAAGCCAAAAGATAAGTGAAAAAAGCAAAAGATGTCCTTAAAAATACTAGTATCAATGTTAAGATTTTGTGAGGCATATATATCTCCTATGTAAACAAGATGAAAAGGATTGTCATTAGGATAAGTAGTTTATATTATGCATATTAGGCATACTCCTTATTCAGTTTGCTCTGAAAGATATTATTTAATTTTAAACTATAATATTTAAGTAATTACTTATTCTAATTACTTTAGGCAATGAAATATATTTATACCTTTTTAATAACAATTTCTTAATTTGCATATTTCCATTAATCAAAAAATTGAATAATTTAGAAGCATAATAATAGATGAGTTATGCTGAGAGAGTTTGTCTTTGAAGAACAGTTTACCAGTTTTTCCCATATATAGTACTGGATACAAGCCCAAGGGCTTTGGTGTCTGCACTATGGAAACCAAAGGGCTGCAGTATCCTTCAGTTGGTTCCTCTGCTGTGGATCTGTTAATACAAGAGATTCTGTTGTTTGCAGATGTAGTGGGTTGACCCAGCTATGACTGATTGAGGCCTGGTGCAAGTTAGAAAAGTCTCAAGGCTGCTGTAAATTATAAACATCATATGCTCCCAAAAGAAACCTATTACATAAGGTAATGTCTCATTTGCAAAGAGACAGTGCTCTGTGAGGCTGTGGGATGTTGCTTCCATTTTTACCCTCACTGATCATCCTGCACAATGATGACAGATTCAGCTCCAAGCCAGGCAGCAAAATCTGAATGCTGAATATCACATTCTTTGAGGCTGGTTTTGTTGCACTTACTATTTTGAAAACACATATCAACTTACATTATTGAGGTGCTGGTGCACATTTAAAGAAGAGCAGTGAAGGTGGTGAAGGGTCTAGAGCCCAACTCTTATGAGGATTGGTTGAGGGTTGCTTAGTCTGGAGAAAAGGAGGCTCTCGACAGCTACCTGAAAGAAGGCTGTAGCCAGGTGGGAGTCAATCTCTTCTCACAAATTACAAATGATAGGACAAGAAGAAATGGTCTCAAGTTGTGATAAGGGAGATTTAGATTGGATATTAGGAAAAATTTGTTCACTGAAAAGGTTGACAAGCACTGTAACAGGCTACTCAGGAAAGTGTCTGAGTCACCACTATGAGGGTATTTAAAAGACTAGTAGATGTGGCTCTCAGGGACATGTTTTAGTGGTGCACTTAGATTAATGGCTGGACTTGATAATTTTAGAAGTCTTTAGTGTGGAAAAGTCAAGGTAGACAAAACAAGCTCTTTGTTTACTACTTTTAAGTTTGTTAGAGTAATCTGTATGACTGTGGACTTCAGCACATGATAAAGAGAAGATCTTGTGACAGGTTTAGCCACTTGCAGAAAATTTAGAGAAAAACTTCATAAATTATTAATTGGATGCATAAAGTAGATCTTAGTTTTCAGGAGCTACTAGTGAAGCAGAGAACACATGGATTCATAAATAGAACATCTCTAGGTGGTAGCATGCTCTCGTATGGAGCATGATGTGAAGCTGCAGAATTTTTATCTTCATTACCTACCAAACATCTGTGCTGAGCACTGCACTAGAGTTAATTCAGGGATTTCTACCCCACGTTCTACTGCATACTGGAGATCTCCTCTTGGAGTCAAAAGAAGAAGTTATGCACTGTTTAGATCAAACAAATGACAGGATTTGACCCCATAAATACACTTTGTTGCATAGTATACATTATCCTTAAATCTGTTATCTCTACATCTTAGCTGTAAATCATATTCCATTTCAAGAAAATGGATACTACATATGCTTGACATGATAGTTTCATAGAAGAGAATGAGACTGCTATGAACACACAGCAGGATCTGTTATAACTGATGGCAGACAGAAATCAATGCAGATTTACACCAACTTAGAAGCCAACCTATAATTTTTTATGAAATAAAAAGTGAAGTAAATTAGAAACACGAAGGTTCAGGTTCTGATCTCAATTATGTTATCGATAGTCTTATACAATGCCATTGTTCTTGATTTCTCAGTTGTATAGTTTTAAATAACCAGGAGAGATCATTGATCCAAAGTTACTCCAGATTTACCCACATATTTTTGCAATTGGGAGTAAAATAAAAATGAGGTTCATCTAGATTTACAAGGATCAAACTGAAATACTCTGGTTCATGATAGACTATTCTTTTCCAAATAAACTCAAGACAGAGTATTTTATATGCTGAGATTATTACCCAGTCAGTGCAGCTGCTTGCTCAGAAAAGTGTTGCTGTTTTTAAAAGATCAACAATGAGATGCTGTGCATCAGAAAAAAAAATATTGCAGTTGATAAGGCTTCATCACCTCCAGGACTTGTATTACATAAATTTACAAAGTTTCTTGGCTGTTGCAGTTACATACAAGCTGATAAAAGTCTTCTGACTAGGTTACTTAACTCAGAGAGGTTGTTTGGCAAGAACTTAGTATTGTAGACAAATCTTTCAAAGTTTTTGTTGTAACACTGGCCAGTTAGTCAGTGTAAAGTATTATGAAGAGAAGGTGGGAAGGGTGAAAGTGCTTGCTCTTCCTCATTCTAGACACTCAACTGACTCTTGAGCCCCAAAAGCAGATACATAGGTGAAGAGAGGCACACCACATTTTCCTTTCAACTGTAGTTCAAGGCTAGCTAACAGAAAAAATGGATGATTGGATTTAATGGAAAAGTAGCTTCCAGATGAAGAAAGAAGATGCAGAGATCTTCTCCTCCACCCCAACCAGTGGAATATCTAAACAACAAAATCAAGTGTGGTCCAGAAATTCCCAAAGCCAAAAATCTAAAGATTTTAAGTGAAGAGCTTGAATTGTCTCCATTATAGGAAAAAAATTATGTAATGTAAGGGCAATACAAATTTGGTAGGGTTCTTTAAAATCACATCTGTTCACCATGCATTATGTTTGGTGACAGAAAGAACAAACTATTATGAAGGATATGATAAAACAGTAGAAGCATGGCAAGTTGGTTGACTAAGGTTGTACTGGTAATTAGCAGAACTGGGTTGTTGATCACTTTCTCCTGTAAGTCACATGGACCTGTGATGGCTAGCAGTTAAAATATCTTCATGTAGCAACTCATATTACACCAACATTATTTGTTTCCTGTTACTAAAACTGTGGCAGTATTGTCACATGATTATACCATAATGAAAATATCTGTGATTCTATTAACAGTTACTAGAATCATAGAATGAGAATGATAGAATGGCCTGGCTTGGAAGGGACCTTAAAGATCATCTAGTTCCAATACTCCTGCCATGGGCAGAAGCACTTTTCACTAGACCAGGTTGCTCAGAACTCCATCCAACCTGGCTTTGAATACTTCCAGGGATGTGTTCCATCCACAACTTCTCTGGGCAACCTGTTCCAATGCCTAACCACCCTCACAGTAAAGAATTTCTTCCTAATATCTAATCTTTACCTACTTCAGTTTGAAAATATTACCTCTTGTCCTGTCACTACATGCTCTTGTAAAAAACCTCTCTCCCTCTTTCTTGCAGGTTCACTTCAAATACTGAAAGGTTGCAATTAGGTCACCCTGAAGCCTTCTCTTTTCCAGGCTGAAAAATCCCTACTCTCTCAGGATATTCTTGCTCATTCCGATAAGATGTTAGCTGAAGCATTATAGCAAGTACAGGGTTAATCATGTTCCTTACTCTTATTTCATGTAAACCAAGCCTTGGCATTGTAAAAAAGGGAATGTGTGAGGGAAGGGAAGTTACTCCTCTGAAGTGTGGGAAGAACATAGAAAAGGGAAAAGCTTTGGAGATAAAAGAGCTGGGACTATAGCAGCACATAGAGAAAAGGACAGGGAAAGGAGGAAGCAGGTGGTGAGTTTTAGAATTCATTTGAAGTGCAGGACAATTCAGTGACCTGTGAGAATGTTTTAGCACTTTTCATGAGCCCAAGAATTTTTGCAGTTTATGTTTGTTACTCTTACATCTTATTGGCAAGCATGGTGATCTCTGAATTATGAGAACTTTCTGGACAAAAACTTTGTGATGGGTTTTAAGGTAAGGGAACACTTGTTTATATATTGCTTGTGTAGGCTAGCCAATTTGAGTGGTATGTGGAGCAATTAAAGTAAATGATACTATACAGGTAGAAAATCCAAGAAAAAATTAAACTTTTTTTAAGGGCTTGTCTGGGAACATTTTTCATTTATGAAATATATATTAAAAAAAATCAAATAAAGAAATTTTTTCTCTTCCACTGGGCAATTAATGTTCAGGTTGAAAACTAGTATGCAACTGGTGTAAATCCATACACGAGAGTTTCTAGCAGCATTTTTCTATTTCAGTATTAATGAGAGCAGAATTTTGTCTGCCATTTGTGACCTATTTGGATAATAAACATATGTTTTCCTCTGTGAGAAAGAGGGGTCTGAGGATTAGGGAGTATGAAATTTCTTCAAGGAATTACTGAGATACTTCTGCCCTGCTCTGAACTTTCTTGGCTCCTAATCTTGGGAGAGGAAGAGAAATCCATCAACTTTCCTCTTACCAACAAATCCTTCATACCTTTTAAATGCTTTGTGATAGCTGATGCTAGTCTAGACAGCTGTATATGCTGCAAATTATTCTTTGTTTTAGGTTTGGGGATTTTATAAGGAAAAGTAAATTCAACATTAGTTTGAAAACCAAGGCAGCAAGGATGTAATGAGAAAGCAGAAACAGAAGCCACACAGGAGCTACTTGAAATGCAATCATTTGTATTTAAGTGGTGAATTGACTGCGCAATTTAAAAACTTGTAAATTTTCTAGTCACTGACCTGTATTCTTACTCTTTGTGTTCCATGAATGTTCTTTAGGATTTGCAGACATTTCTCTTCAGAAGTATGTTAATTTCTACATGCTTCTTTTAAAATGTTCAAGTTGTTACTAGGAAATCATGATGGTGTCATGTTGTATTAGGTTGTACCACATCACACCTCTGCCTACTTCGATATGACCTAAAGTAACATCCTGTACTATACATATATCAGATCTGTGCTAACTCAGTGTGACCAGGTCTGAATATTGAAACTTGGTTTGACAAGTCCTTCTCCGGTTAATAACCATTTGCAGGTAAAAAAGGAATCACAAAAGGAGTCCCACTTCAGACATGTTTCGATGTACATTTGCCATCAGCATTGATGTGGCCCAACAGGAAGGGCTAACATGACTCCTGCAAGGCAGGCACAGCCTTTGATTGTAATTTACTCTGACAGAGAGCAGAGGAAAGTTGAAGTAGACACCTTTCTGAGATTGCCCCCAGGAGCAGTCTTGTGCCACTCAACCATCCGCCCAATTTCTCAGTGCCTCCTGCATTCAATATTAGGTATGTCAAGAGCACGATAAAATCTACTGTGTTAAAATCCTCTAAAATACATTTCATTTTACTCTTTGGGGTTCTGAAAAACAAATTGTTCCAAGCATTAAAACTTCGGGCACTTTGCTGTATGACTCTTTAATACGGGTGCTCTGTTTTCTGACATCATGGCTTTTTCTTCAGTGATCACTCCAATTTGGTTGTCTTTCATCTATATGGTATCTACTTTTAGGAATTAAGTAAGAATTTAATATCCTTGAGCCTTCTCCTTTTCTATCGCAGTTTATTGAAATTAGCTAAGAGGTCTGAAGCAGGAGAAAAACTAAGAGATTAACTTGGAGAGGTGTAATCACATACTTTTTTTTCTAAAAACGGGTTAAAATCAGCTTCTTTATTTTGTTCAAAAACAGCTTTTCAGGTAATTTTATGTTAAGGTAGGGAGGACATTCCTGAAAGTGTGACCGTATATAATTGTGGTCTAAATGCAGCAAAAATTGAGTCAACATCAGAGTTATTCCTGATGATTTAAAAATGCGAGTACCTTTGATTCAGTCTTTATTATCAGCAAAAAAAAAAAAAAAATTACAAAACATTAAAGAATTATTTTTTCCATTGTTGAATATATCATGTAGTGATTACTGTAAAGCAAGAGATAAATAGTATTTCCAAAGAGGATGATGAAATGTAATACAGCATTTAAAAAACCTTCAAAGCACAGATATTATTAATATATGGTATTGAGATTGCCACTTGTGCTTCATTTCATTGCTGGTGTATGAAGTTCATTCTGACAGAAAAATTTAAAGGTACAATGCAGAAATTTACATTGGTTTTCATGTGGACTGCTTCCAAAACCATCTTCCAAATCAATAGAGATGAGGCTGCTGAACAGTAACAAAAGGAGAAAATGCGATTTGACAACACTGGTTGGTCTAACTATAAGTTTGGGAGAGTCAGAGCAGATTCAGATGTGGATTTCACACATCACAATATGCCAGACTGTTTTCACACAGGCTATAGTTTCTTCAAATAAATAGGGTTTTTTTCAAATTTAAGGGCTTGATGGTGATGCAGTTTTCACATTTAGCATTTTGGCTCTGATTACACTCAGTTTCACATTGTTTGAAGTTGCAACTCTTTCCACTAAAGACTATGCTTTTCGTGTGTCATGGGTGCAGTATTTTCTGTGTTCATCAGGTGTGGATAAATGCTGGAAGGGCAAAGGCTCCTTAGCACTGCCAAGATGAGTGTGCGTGTTTGGTTACACATTGTGACCAGAGAAGCTTATTGACAATAGAATTATAGAATCATCTAGGTTGTAAAAGATCTTTATGATAATTGAGTCCAACCATAAACCAATGTTAAAGCATTATTTCAGGTACCCACGAATATTCTTAGCCAGTGAATTGAGATATGCTGTGGGAATATTTTATTTTTGCTCCTGCCTTTGTTACTTTCAAAGGGTAATATTTATCCTGGCCAAAGGGTACATAGAAAAAGTTGTTAAAGTGTGCAAACCACAGAGATTAGTTGGGCTAGAATGGGTGATCAGGGGCTTTTCTTCACAGCAGGAAAAGGCTGCAAGGGAGCAGGATGCCTGTGTGCTGGTGGGAGGACACTTAGTATTGATGTAGATCCTGTGGTTTCCACACTCAACGCAGGTTGCAGAGAGGCTGTGGATGCTCTCTGAGAACTGTGCCCCCACCCTTGAATAGCAAATTCAATTTGTTGTTATTGTGTTTTTGCCCGTGAGTGAGTTGGATTCCCACCTCACTCCATCTGCTTACAGGCACAAGCACAGCTACAGGGAATTCAGTTTTTCATTTAAATGAATACTGGTGGGAGTTCGAGATATTCACTTTTCTCTGGTGAAAGCCTGGAAGCTATTAAAAAAAATGGAGAAAAGTATAAGACAAGGTCTGTCTTATTTGGATTGCTCTTCAAGGAAACCAGAGCTACAAGAAGATTAAGACTGTGATGATAGGGTAGGAGCAGATGTTCACTCTTGAGGGCAGTGATGGAACAAAAATTATAGCATATGTTGATGTCCTACAGACAACAGAAGACTTGTACCAGTAACTGTAACTTGATAGATCCAGATGAATATGTCAGTACCACTCATGTGTATGTTCTAATACACTGGAAACAAAAGAGAAAAACAGAGACATCTCCTCTCACATGCATGCAAAAACTCTGAAAACAGTGACATATATTTCAAGAAAGGCAGGATTATTATAATTATTTTTTTAGTGTAACAAAAAGGAGAAATTTGATAATTAGTGTAGAATAGAGGGTAGAAGGGGAGGCTTTTGTAAAGGTATTACCTTTCAGTTATCTGGGGAGGAGACAACTGGGTGAATCAGAGAAGAGGTTGACTTGCATTCCAAATATATTCAGACAAGTATTGCCTGTAAGTAAAAAGCCTAGAACTAAAGAACTAGAGAAAAAAAATTGTAAAGCAAGAAGAGCCTGGAGAAGAAAAGCTACACTGGCCAGCATGAAAAACCATCGTTAAAATACAAACCAAGCTTAGCAGCAGTTTTCAGGTTTCTACTAACAATTCTAGCTTCTGTTTGTGATCCCCACATGGCTGAATTTGACCTTTATTTTCAGAACTACTGATGGAGTAATGCTTGATGTGCCTGATGCAAATCATCAAGTATACACAGGTGTTTCAACTTGCAGTTTACAATGTCTGTTCTAGGATTTCAGCAGATGTTATTTATTTATTTAATCAAAAGCAGATTTTATCTAACATTGGTGTGAAACTTCCAAGTATGCATATATATACACTCTGCTTTCACTGGGGAACTCTAGAAAACTGTTCCTGTGGAAGGTAGTCATCTAGTTTACCAAAAAAATAATTTAGAAGGTTTGATAGAAAAAGCAATAAACAAGAAGAATTGCCCCCGGTAAATTTATTTAGAATTTTGCATTTATTTCAATGGAACTTTGATTCCACTCTCTTTCCTTAAAAATAACCTTTTACTGTACAAAAGAGGACATATTGCAAAGATTTCAAAATACTAAAAAGCATAAAAGTATTACCTTGATTTTCTTAATACACCTTGCTAGAAACCTTTCATTTGCTGCCTTTTTGTATCTTTTTTGCATTTTAATCAATGTGCGTCACTGCGGCAGAGCTCAGATTTTGTCTTGGGTGTGAAAGAGAATAATGAAAATGAGACATCCAACTTCATGTTGCAGGAAAATAATACTTTCCTTACACTCTTCCTGCCAGTTGGACTATAACTCTGGCATTAACAGTTCAACAGTGAATAATGAGAGAGATCAGGAAGAATTGAGTTTGAATCAAAACACCATCAGGAATATTACAGGATGACAGATTATTTTTAAAAGACCTATTTCCTTTAGTTTCTAAACATATTATTTTATGTGCATATGGAACCTACACAGGGACAGTAACTTATAATACATTTTTCTCTAACTGAAAAGGATCAAGCTTATTATGCTAATATAATGAATAAAAAAGAAGGAAATGAACAGAAATTATTGAAGAAAAAAAAGAACGATCTATATATTTTCACTGCAGTGTTTGAAATTTTATGAAAGTGTTTAAATGTATTCCTACCTCTGATTCTTCATTTGCTCACAGGGTTCATGTTATCAAAGACAGCTAGGATAGCTGAGTTACTGCAAGGTTGGTGAAGATCCAAGGTTTGCTTTAGCTTTAGTGGAAACTTGATGGTTTGAACTTCTAAATTCTGTCCATGGGTTATACTACAAAAGTTAATTTCCTACCAACTGATTTCCTCACTGCCTTCTCCCTCTTGCTGTTGTTTGTAACTGTATATATTTGTTCAGAACTCCCCCTGCATTCCTCTTCAAAAGTGACACTCACTGAAATCCGGGAAAAAACTGCCATCCAATTGAGCAATGACAGGATTTCACCTACATATGGCACAGAGATAAATGGCTTAGTGGACAGGTAAGATGCTCACACCTATTAACTAAAAAAACCCATATATATATATATGTATATATATGCATATAATTTCATTTTCATGGCTAGGCTTCGCGAACGAAGAATTAGGAAGGCTCTATCCGCATTTGTTACAAGAACGCTGGTGGTTTATGAGGCCAATGCGAGATAGACATATCCGATTGCAAAAGGCACAACAGAAAGACTCCTTAGGTGATATATTCTGCAAGGCACGATTCTTTCTGTGTTGTCTTTTCTCCTTGAGAATGATCCTGCGTGCGTTCTCAAAGGAAGCAGCAGCGTTATAGATGGTGTGTCTCCAGGCCTCCCAATTGGAGGCAAGAGTAGACCAGCTGTGATGATCAATTAGGCCAAGGCTGAGATGCTGTTTCAGGGAGTCCTTGTATCTTTTCTTCGGGGCTCCTCTCTTGCGGCAGCCAGTGGCAAGTTCACCATAAAGCAGGATCTTAGGGAGGCGGTGGTCCTTCATCCTGGAGACGTGTCCTGCCCAACTCAGCTGTGTTCTCAGTAACATGGCCTCAATGCTTGTGACTGCTGCTTGTTCTAGAACAGATGTATTGGTCACATAATCTGACCAGTGGATGTTTAGGATTGTACGGAGGCAGCGTTGATGGAAGTGTTCTATGAGACGCAGGTGGTGGTGGTAAATGACCCATGATTCAGATCCATATAAAAGAGTAGACAGCACTATGGCTCTGTAAACACTGATCTTGGTACTTTTCTTCAAGTGTTTATTAGGCCATACTCTTTTATGGAGTTTTCCAAAAGTACTGTATGCCTTTGCTAACCTGTTGTCTATCTCCCCATCAATCTTACCATCTGAGGAGATGAGGCTACCTGCTGGACTGATTTAAGCTCTGATTGGCCAATGGAGATATGAGGATGATGGAAGACTTCCTGAGGTGCAGGTTGATGGAGAACTTCTGTCTTCTTTAAGCTGACTTCCAGCCCAAAGAGCTCAGTAGCATCTGCAAAGCAGGATGTTAAACGCTGCAGAGTTACTTCTGTGTGGGCCACAAGGGCGGCGTCATCAGCATAAAGCAGCTCCCGGACAAGATGGTTTAAGGTCTTGGTGTGGGCTTTCAGTCGTCTTAGGTTGAAAAGGCTTCCATCAGTGCGGTATCGAATGTAGATACCATCCTGATCATCGAGATCTGCTGTGACCCTTTGGAGCATCATGCTGAAAAAGACTGTGAATAGGGTAGGAGCGAGAATGCAGCCTTGTTTCGCGCCATTCTTTATTAGAAAGGACTCAGAAAGTGCATTGCCATATCTGACTTGGCTGTGCTGATCCTCATGGAATAAGATGATCATTTTAAGGAATTTAGGGGGACAACCTAAGTGTTCCAAAATCTGCCATAGACCTTTTCTGCTTACAGTATCAAAAGCCTTGGTGAGGTCAACAAAGGTTACATAGAGACCTTTGTTCTGTTCCTTACACTTCTCTTGCAGTTGTCTGAGGACAAATACCATGCCTGTGGTACTCTTGTTGACTCTGAAACCGCACTGACTTTCAGGTAGAATTCCTTCTGCAATAGCGGGTATTAGTCTGTCCAAAAGTATTCTTGCCAGGATTTTGCCAGCAATGGAGAGCAGAGTAATACCACAGTAATTTGAGCAGTCTGATTTAATTCCTTTCTTCTTATACAAAGTGATAATGACTGCATCTCGAAGGTCTGATGGTAGTTCACCTAGTTCCCAACAGCATACCACAAACTCGTGAAATTTGGCATGGAGTGAAAGGCCCCCATGTTTCCAGACTTCAGGTGGAATTCCATCAACCTCAGCTGCCTTCCCAATTTTCACCTGCTGTATGGCCTTGAGGGTTTCTCCTAAAGTGGGGGCAGTATCCAATTCGTGCTTCACCAGTTGTTGTGTGATGGACTGAATTGCTGAATCTTGGACTACACGGTTGGTACTGAAAAGGGTCTGAAAGTGTTCAGACCGTCGATTCAGAATGGAGGTTTTATCTGTTAGAAGCAAGTATTTACTCCTTGGCTATGTGTTGAAGTATTACATAGAAGAGTTCAAGGCCACTGAACTCTGATTGCAGCGAAGAGCTGACCTATTGTGCCAAGAAGTTAGCAGCAAAAAGATTTTATTTACCTGAATATAGTAGACATGTTTCACTACCTCATGGATTGAGATTTTGTTAACAACAGTAGCTATTTTAGATCTTCATTTCATATAAAACCATGTGTAATCAGTTAATTCCTGAACAGAAAATCTAACATGAAGAAGATATAAAAAATGTTTGGTTTGGTGGTTGTAGTGGGGTTTTTTTGTTTTGTTTTGTTTTGTGTTTGTCTGTTTGTTGTTTGTTTGATTTACTGGGGGGAGTTTTTTTTTTTTTTTTTTTTTTTTTTTTGAGAAAGCAGCAGAAAAACTCCAATCAGTGTTAATCTGGCTGGATCTACCAGCACCACTTCAGCTTCAGCCACACAAACTCCGCTAGCTCTGCTAGCTTCTGGCAGAAGCAGCCACCCCTGCCCTGCAGCCACCCCATTAGCAGAACCTTGCCTTATCTTAGTTAGTGTGGTCAGCAATGACACTCCACTGTGTTTGACTGCCTACTTTATTCTGGGAATAAAGCGCTTTTTGTAAAAGTAGCTTAAGTCAGGTAGGTCCCAACCTGTTTTGTTTTTGGGACCAGACAACAGTACAATTCTCAGGGTGATATATCTTTGCTTATGTGGTATTGTACCTTCAACAGAAACCTTTTGGGGCTCAGTGGTCACTCCATGACCTGGATAATCTGAATTATAATTTCACTGCAGGTAAACTACAGAGGACTACAGTGTCATTACACTTATGAAAATATAATGATATCTGAAAATATTCAGAAATATGGAATTTCAACCCATTTTTTAAATCTGGGGTGAAACCAATCTTTGCTTCACCCACTTGCAGCCAAGGCTTAGCATTTTCTGGTAACTTAAGCAAACACCTTCCCAGGACTCTCCTGGTCGTCTACTCACACTGCGTGGCATGACCAAAGCAGGGTTAGGGGCAGCACCATGGCCCTGGCCAGTGCCATCTCGGGCTGCCTGGGAACAGAGACCACTCTGCTTTGGGTCTGAAAAGGGTTTAACTGCGTGGAAGTGAATTGTGCCATGCCAGCTGGCTTTGGAGGCAGAGAAAAATGCTGGACCCAGTAGAGTCACTAGCACAGAGAGATCTCTGGATACTTCATTTTATTGCTTAATTCCAAACTGGGCTAAGACAACATGTAGACAAATGTGTACCTTTCTAGTCATTTTTCTCCTTTTTAGTATGAGAAGTGCACAAATCTATAGAAAACAATGAGCATACTTACAGACATTTCTTTATCATAGTTTCCTCTCAGCACTCCAGGAGTTTTGGCCAAAGACAGCATCCTTTCATGATTCCCTGAGTCCTCTTTCCTATAAATGTTTTTCTTTCCACTGAATCATGTCTTTCTCTCCCTTCGTTTGTTGTAGATTACTTTACTATGACTTTGGCTGGTCCTGCATTTACAAGAGATTATTTTGCTAGGAAAACATACATTAAGCTTCCTGTCTCCCATTTAAAGCTTTCTGACCTGCTCTTTGAGTCTCTCAAAATTATATCTGAGATTATTCTTTTGTCAGCCTTTGGGGACTTTCCACTTTCAACTTTTTCAACAAAAATTTGGAATTACTGGTTTTCCTAGCCCAGTTCAAGAGACTCTTATCAAAATTAGATGTCAGAAGGCTAAATATTACCCTGTTCTTTGAGACCTTGGATACAGCAATAAAAGTAACTGACTTGTTCCACTGTGAAATAAATTCATCATCAAACCCAAAAATAATGCATTTTGTTACTTCCTGTAAAAAGAAAACACTGTCTTTTGTTACATTTGGTATATTTATGATATCCCCAAATAATCTGTTTATTCACAGCAGGTGAAAAATGAGGCTTGGTATTATAGGATTAAAGGATAAGCTTTTTCAAAGGAAAAAGTTAAATAGAATATTTATAAGAAACCTAAGAATAGTTTAGAATGTATTCAGAGCTCTCCGAGCCCCCATAAAGATCTGATCGGTGCGGCCAGTGAAGCCTAGAGAGCAATTCAGATGGGACAGTACTATAGGGTAAGCTGAATTTCCCTTTCCTCTGCATTGACTATACTGACTATATTTTCCGTGTCCACAACTGGTGCTTCTACTTGTAGCTCATATAGAAAACCATGTTATGAACAGACAAGTTTAAGGATCTGGATTACTCACCTACAGTAAGCTGTCCAGTACATTTTGAGATAGCGTGGACTGCTCCAAGAGACATGAGCTTCATGCAGGTCTAGTGTCACATCTATCAGCTCCATGCAGATACCCTCAGATGTACTCTGTAGCAGGTCAAATGGCTATAGACTCCTATCCTAAGACAACCTAAACATAAGCATTCACACACTGGAATCTGGAGGGAAATTTCACCACTTCTTTGACTGTAGTCAAGAGATTAATTCTGATGAAATGAAGGGTACAAAATCACAACTATTTCCTGTTTCTACATGTCCTAGAGTTAATACAGATTTCTATTTTATTGTGGACATGCCTGGATAATTAATGTTTGCTAAATTTTTCAAGACCTTTAGAGGAAAGAAGTAAAGCAAAATTGGTAGAGATGATTGGGAGGAGCTGACGGAGCAAGTCTTTCTGTCTGTTTTCCTACCCTGCCAGCTCTTTTAGACATAGCACCATCTCATTTAGTTTCTCTCACCTTTTTGGTTAAACATGTATCATCATGGCTGGGCTTCGTGAACGAAGATTAGGGAAAGGTCTTTACCCACATTTGTTACAAGAGACCTTTCCCTAATCTACCAGCTCTCTCAGACATAGAATCATAGAATCATAGAATAGAATCATAGAATCAGCTGGGTTGGAAGGGACCTCAGAGATCATCAAGTCCAACCCTTGATCCACTACCGCTGCGGTTACTAGTCCATGGCAGTAAGTGCCACATCCAGTCTCTTTTTAAAAATCTCCAGGGACGGAGAATCCACTACTTCCCTGGGCAGCCCATTCCAATGCCTGTCCACCCTCTCTGTAAAGAAATTCTTTCTAATATCTAACCTAAACCTCCCCTGGCACAGTTTAAGGCCATGCCCTCTTGTCTTGCTGATAGTTGCCTGGGAAAAGAGACCAACCCCCACCTGGCTACAACCTCCTTTCAGGGAGTTGTAGAGAGTGATGAGGTCTCCCCTGAGCCTCCTCTTCTCTAGGCTGAACAGCCCCAGCTCCCTCAACCTCT
This sequence comes from Pipra filicauda, assembly GCF_003945595.2. Classification (NCBI taxonomy): domain Eukaryota; kingdom Metazoa; phylum Chordata; class Aves; order Passeriformes; family Pipridae; genus Pipra; species Pipra filicauda. Next base: position 1,555,810 of record NW_024104363.1, on the reverse strand, counting down.
CTTCATAGGACTTGTGCTCGAGTCCCTTCACCAGCCTTGTTGCTCTTCTCTGGACCTGCTCCAGCACCTCAATATCCTTCCTGAACTGAGGGGCCCAGAACTGGACACAATACTCCAGGTGTGGCCTCACCAGCACTGAGTACAGGGGAAGAATCACTTCCCTGGTCCTGTTGGCCACACTGTTCCTGATCCAGGCCAGGATGCCATTGGCCTTCTTGGCCACCTGGGCACACTGCTGGCTCATGTTCGGCTTCTTGTCAATCCAAACTCCCAGGTCCCTCTCTGCCTGGCTGCTCTCCAGCCACTCTGTGCCCAGCCTGTAGCGCTGCAGGGGGTTGTTGTGACCAAAGTGCAGGACCTGGCACTTGACCTTGTTGAACCTCATCCCATTGTAATCAGCCAAACTTTCCAACCTATCCAGGTCCCTCTGCAGAACCCTCCTGCCTTCCAGCAGATCAACACTCCCCCCCAACTTGGTGTCATCTGCAAATTTGCTGATGATGGACTACTCAATCCACTCATCTAAATCATCAATAAAGATATTAAATAGAATTGGGCCCAACACTGATCCCTGGGTACACCACTAGTGACCGGATCCCAACTGGATGCAACACCGTTCACCACCACTCTCTGGGCCTGGCCCTCCAGCCAGTTCCTAACCCAGCACAGAGTGCCCCTGTCCAAGCCATGGGCTGCCAGTTTTTCCAGGAGAATGCTGTGGGAGACAGTGTCAATAAGACAGTGCTGAAGTCCGGATAGACCACATCCACAGCCTTCCTCTCATTCACCAGGTGGGTCACCTGATCATAAAAGGAGATCAGGTTGGTCAAACAGGACCTGCCCTTCCTAAACCCGTCCTGGCTGGGTCTGATCCCTTGTCCATCCTGTAGGTGCTGTGTGATTGCACTGAGGATGATCTGCTCCATAACCTTGCCAGGCACTGAGGTCAGGCTGACGGGCCTGTAGTTTCCCGGATCCTCCTTACAGCCCTTTTTGTGGATTGGCATGACATTTGTCAACTTCCAGTCATAGCACCATCTCATTTAGCTTCTCTCACCTTTTTGGTTAAATGTGTATAAAATAAAAATAATGAGTCAGTTCTGTCCTCACATTGACCTACTTGGCTCTCTCCAGTGACAGTAGAATCACATTTTTGCCATTCAAGGGAGGAAAGGACTTGATAAAAGCCATCTGATTCTTTGTTACTTGAGGATTGATCATCTGAGAAGCCCCATAAGTGAGACAGCATGGAAGTGGGGACCAATACAAATGTAACGTAGAACAGAATGTGACATTTTACTTAGAAGAAAAAATAATAAGAGAGTGTAGGATCATCTTTACCTATTAATTTCTTACATTTGTAGCTTGCTCCTTCCACTGAGAATTTGTTTTCAGTTATTTGTGCAGCAGAAAAATGCCTTTAATTTATGACCAGAAAATGTTATAATTCTGTAATACTGTATTTAATATGTGAGAAGTAATTTAGCTCCTAAAAGATATCAGAAAAACTTGGGGAGGGGAGCACAACACTCAGAGATTCATCATAATCTTTCGATTCAATCATTTCTGCGCTTGTTTTTGCTTCGGTTCAATTTTTGTTCACCAAATTGGAAACTGTCAGGACAACAATTAATGTTGTGTCTCCAAATCTTTATGTATGACGATAGGAAATCACTCATCTGTATTGCCAACCCTGGGGGAAGAAGGAGCAAAATCCAGAGAAAATCTAAATTCTCTTAAACTGCCGTAGCAGAAACTGTTGGATCAATTAGTGTGACTGGTGCAGACGTGCAGTGGGGCCTCCTGGCAAAGTGCTGTTCTCAGTGTGGGGTTGAGCTGCAGCTCTGCAAGGCAGTGCTGCTCTTGGAAAAGAGGACTCTCTTACAGTGCCTGCTGTATTAGAATGGAATGGTTTTAATAGGACAGAATCCCAGCTCTCTAACTGGATATGGTAGGCTTTTTTCATCTTTCTCTTTACACCTAGCACCACTTCTTTGACTGGAAAAGTCACTGCTACAGTCATTGCTTTCCTACCGATGCCATTCTGCATTAACATTTCTTAAGCATGTATAGCATTTTTCTTGCAAGACACTGCTTATATAATGTATACCATTGCATCCGGTATAATGTTTGGAAGTGATTATTGTTTCTTTACAGGTACACTGTAACAGTTCATGGAATGTCTGGTTTGGCCCTCAGCATTGTACTGCAATTCATTTAACTTCATCTGCCTGGAGTTTCAGTCTTTCACTTACACACCACTCTAATACATTCTCAGCAATTGCTTTCACCTACATGTTTCTATTAAAGTCAGTAGTAGAGCTGATAGTAAAAAGTCATTGAAATATTTTTTCCTCTGGAAACTGCTGATTTAAGTAAATAATATTTTTTCACAAAATCACGTTGGTACGATCAATATTTCTAAAAAGAGAAGGAAACTCTTTTGAAAATAAAAGAGTAATATTTTAACTTTTTAACCATGTTAGATTTTGAATCAGCTACAGTTTACAAAAGATATTAAAGCAGGAATCTCTAAGCAGCATTTGTAATTCAGCAAAATAAAATATTTAAAACTTATCCAAGAAATATGTTGCTATTTCATCTGAAATTTGCTTTTTTTTTTTTTTCTTTTTGCCTGAAGTTTGTTTTTTAACTGAAATAAGTGTTAAATATATAACTTCATTTTCTGAACCACATAATAATAGCTCTCTAGGTTATTGGTATTCCCTGCAATTTCAACTCAATATCGGAATGGTATGGGGTTTCTTTGAATTGTGTTATCTCTAAATTTGAAATACACATTATTTCTTTGGGTGGTCTCTGCTAAAAGAAAGAGTTTAGTATTCTTACTAAAAACTCCTCTATTATTTGAAGAAAATCACCTCAGTAATTTACAAATTTATCTCCTTAAGTTCAATTTGTTTATCTATTTCTGCCTGACTGTTTTGCCATATCTCTGTATCTATGTTCTCATAAACATATATAGCACCTTTTAAGTAGACTAAAATGGAAACTATTTAAGTAAGAAAAAAAAATAAAGAGTAAAATTTGTCTAAATACTCACCTATTCATTTGATTTTCATGTTGTATTTGGTAGAAATTCTTCCAAATTTCTCTTCAGACATCCCTAGTAAACTTAATTCCATCAATTTTTTTATGAGTAGGTTGCTTCTTGTTATCTGCTGCTTGGGGAGTTTTGTTCAGTGACAGAAGTAAAGCCTTTAATTTTGGTTGAAGAAAAGAATATTGTTAAAGTCTTTTTAATAAGGCAAGCTCCAGTGCTGACTGTTCTCAGCTACCTGGTTTCAGGCACTGGACCTAACTGGATGCTGGTTCAAGCTCTAGACTAGTCAGACTAGACTTTTGTATAAGGAGGAAATATAGGAACATTTTGAGATCCAACTTGGACCTGGATCCAGATTTTTTTAAAAGGTTAAAGAATAAATAGACTCAAAGGATTTAAACTTCTGGCGTTTCAAATCTGGATTAAAGTGTTTGCAATGTAAGTCATCCATAATATTTGCACAACAACTATATTATTTTTTAGTTACCTTTAGTTCTCCTACTGTGAATCTGCAAAGTGAAAATCAAGCTCATTATTATTATTTTTATTATATTATTATTGTTGATATTACTATATTAAATATATAATAATTATATAATAATTATTATATAATAATTATATAACCATTATTATTAATTTCTCTTGTGTGATTGCACAGAAACACCAGTCACAGGTCCAAATGAAGGAGTAGAGGAAAGATGCAATGAAATATATACCATTTTTCTGGGCATTGGAAATTATTATAATTACAAGCAAATAGTTCTTAGCACCAATTCTTCTCCTCAATCTATTTAGTGTTAATAATTTGGTTTCTTATAAGCATTCAGAAATATGAAATACAAAATAATTATTATTATTATAATGTACATTGTGTACCTTGCAATCCAGCATTTTATTTATTTAATTCTGCTTTAAAAAATTACACCTACAAGAACTTTATTTTACCTTCAGGTATCATGATGAGAGATTATTTTTCCTTGCAGTTTACACTCAGGGACTTTTTTTTTAGTGGTTGGTTGTTTGGTTGGTTTGGTTTGGTTTGGTTTTGTCTGATTTTTGTTTCAGGGTTTTGTTTGCTTGGGTTTTATTTTGTTTTATTTTTTAATCTCTGAGCAAGATAAAACATTTAGGTTGTTTTTTTGCTCATGACACTTGATAGATTATATTTTCCTGGATTGAGACAAGTTGGTTTTACTCTTGAAGCTATTTAACTGCATAAACAATACACAAATGATGCCATACAAAGGAATGTGAAGCATGCAGACTTGTCTAGTAGGCATTTCTGGAATAGCATACGTCCTAAAAGTCAGCTTGCCATCACTGGGGAAATGGTGACATGTCTGAGGCACTGCTGCTGACATTGCATGGGGTTAATGAATGACAGTGCCAAAATGCCAGCACTTACCTTGTCACCGCCAAAGAGCTACAATTAAATTGCCCCTTAAAGAACTGACAAGTGACGAAAGGGGTTTCAGTGAAGGTCATGAGTATCTAAGATTTCTATTCCTTTGAGCACTGCTGTAATTTCTGATTTGCCACAAAGAAATCACAAGACAAATATCCACTATTACCCAGCAGTCTTCCCACAGAATTATTAAATTACTAGGGCACAGTTAGTATTAAACCTGCAATATTAAGACATATTGTATGGCACCACAAGTTTACACACTAAAACAGTTCTGTGTCCTAAGTTATATTTCTTTCTTGGTCACCAGTACCTATTAAAATGGAAGAAAGCCCTCCAAAATATATTAGACTTTTCTTTTTGAAAGAGCACAGAAGATTTTTTCTCATGAGAAAGACATGATTTGTATCACCCATATGAAGGGAGGATGGGTACCATCTAACAAAGGTTTGACTGTGAATCCACTGACAACAGAGGATGGAATGAATGTACCTCTTGTGCTGATATTAATATGAGCAAAATATTTCAGTCTTTTTTTTCCTTTCACTAATCAGGCAAAAATGCTATCAATAGAGGTCACAGAATCTGGTTTCCAGGGTTTAAATGGACACTTTCATATGAATCTCGTTGCTTAAAGCCCTCATCTTTCTTACTGCATGGCAAAGGTAAACTACATTTCTAAAACATGTGTCAGACTTTATTTACATATATTTCAGATGAATGGAAGCGTTTACTCTACGAGCCCTTGCATTACTAGAAATTTATTTTATTCATTTGAGGGAAAGTTAATTTTATTTATATTTTTAGATACAAATTGGGAGAGTGCTTTGAACTTAAATAATAGTATGAACTCAAAATGGAAAGGCAGTTAGAAGAAATAAAAATAGTATTAAGCAAACTGGCAAGAGAAACTTGCTGTCTGAACTTTGAAAGTAATGTATGTGGAGGGTCTATAAAATAGGGAAAGCTGGGTCTTTTTCCCTCAGATGGCAGAGATTACAGCAAATAGAGGTGTCCACCCAAAAGCGGTGAGGAAGATGAGAGAGGAGATGGAGAAAAGCCACTACCAGCTGAGTGACAGAACCAACCAGAGAAGGTGGCAAAACTGGTTAAACAGAAAAGAACTAGTCCATGGCAAGCTCTGAAGTGGGAAGAACAGCTTTGTATTTTCCAGGGGGCCCCAAAGGAACACTGAACGTGGTGACACCAAATGTTGAGTTTCCTGAAAATTAAGCACTCTGCATCAGGAGCAGAATGCACATTTTTTGACTTCACTGATATAATCTGAAATACTGTAATTCTTTCACCTGGTCTTGGACTACGTCAGTAGCCCTGCATTTAAAGAGCATGGTGCTTCTAAATTAGAAGTCTCTCTCCTCCCCATATCCCAATTTTTTGTTTGTTTGTTTGTTTGTTTCAGAGTCTTTAAATGCTGAACAACTAAGAAGTTTCTCAATCAAATGCTTCAACTTAAGACTTTTGGAGAACTGCTCCCACCATTGGTTTACAAAGTTGAGTTGTCACAGAATCATAGAATAATTTAGGTTGGAAAAGATCTCTGGATGACATCTGGTCCCACATCCTGCTCCAAATGGACAATTTAATCATGTTGTTCAGGACTTTTTCACCTGAGTTTTTAGTGTGTTTGAGAACAGAGATTTGGGAGGAAATGATGATCTGCTGGAGGGTAGAAAGTCTCTGCAGAGACATCTGGACAGGCTGGATCAATGTACCAAGGCCAATTGTATGAAGTTCAACATGACCGAGTACCAGGTCCTGCACTTGGGTCACAATAACCCCATGCAGCACTACAGGCTGGGGGCAGGGTGGCTGGAAATCTGCCCATCAGAAAAGGACTTAGGGTTGCTGGTCAACACCCGAGCCAGCAGTGTACCCAGATGGCCAAGACCAAGGGCATCCTGGCCTGTATCACCGACAGTTTTGCCAGGAGGACCAGGAAGGAATTGTCCCTCTGTACTCAGCACTGGTGAGGCTACATCTCAAGTGCTGTGTTCGATTTTGGACCCCTCACTAGAAGAATTGCGTTGAAGTGCTGGAACATGTCCAGAGAAGAGCAACAAAATTAGTGAAAGGCCTAGAGAGTAAGTCCTCTTCCTCTCACGAGAAAGTTGTAAACTGCAATGAGGTCTCTCCTCAGCCTCCCGTTCTCCTGGCTGAACAGACCAAGTGAGCACCTCTGAGAGGAGTCTGGCTTAATCTTCTCTCTCAAGCACACATGCAGACATCGACATCCACACATTATTTGTGTTTAACTCTCTAGGTGTCTCAGCATTGGGTAGTCCTGCAAAGATACCACTGTGAGTCAATTTTGTCCTTGCAGACCACCAACATTCGTTTTGAATTCTGATCTCCTCCAAATTCTTTCACAGTGTCAGACGGTATCAGAAAAAGTCACTTAACATCACTGCAGATAGAAAGTAAGTGGAGCCTGCCTAGATGACACACAAGATGCTGCATCCCACAAGCAAGATAGGAAAACATGTACTTTCAAAAACCTGGTGACTTGTGGCTTCTCCTGATAAATACTAACAGAGTTGGGCCAGAACTGAACTAAATGACCCTCTCAAAGTTAACTAATGTAGACAAGCATCAACTGTGAACTCAGTCATGCCCTCTGAGCCACTCCTGCGAAGGGTAGGAATTAAGCCATGATACCACATTAGAATATTTTGAGTATAAGACACAGGAATGTAAGAATTGGTCTAGCTACTAAAAATTAATGTTATGGGCAGCTGTTTGTCATACCTAAAATCAAGCAGCAGTTCTGTCTTTGCTTTCCTATGAATCAGATTACCTCACTCACAATATACTGCCAGTCTCTCAGGGCCACCCTTGGAGTAAACTAGAACTTTATTTTAGAGAATAATTTATTTCCTATGTCTTGTATGTAGGGAAAGTGATGCACGTCTCCAAGTGTGACTACCCTTAATTTCAGAATCTTGCTCATTAATTTTCAATAATGAGATGTAACGAATATTTATTGAAGATTTTATCTATACCTATTAATTTGCCATGAAATGCCACTGATATCTCTGCTTTTGAGTCAGTAACACAAGGCAGAATTAAATGGAAAGCTGATAAAACTTCTCTTTGCAATGTGAAGCTTGGATATTAAAAGGTAATATGTTCTGTAAAAATGCATGTTCAATATGTAGTTCACTGGGTACATGAGAACTGAGTGACTCTACAGAGGTAATCTTACTAAAATGGGTCATTGTTTTCCCCTTGTATTTTAGGCATAAACTGAAAAAAACCTTGTATTTCTGCACTTAGTAGAAACTGAATGTCATCTTTTCCAGTGATTATTGTGAGACTTTCAAAAAATCTTTCATTTGGATGAAAGATCAAAGGAAAGACCGTGATTATAACTCATATGGTTTTCACCATCACCTTCGATAAAAGGTTTCAATCTCAGACACCAATCATTATACGTCAACTGCATGAGACTAGTTTGGAAGTGTTCTCCCCTCTTTAGTTGCAGTTTTAAATATTATTTCTTTTGTTACGCAGTTTCTAAAAGGAGGAGTCGTTGTTTGCTGAGTTTCCTTTTAATTTTATTTTATGAAAAAATGATTGCAGAGAATTCTTTGATGTGCTGAATTTATCTCATTAATGAGTTCAAAATGTTAAAATGTGAGTAGATGTATTCAGAAAAAGAAAGGTGACAAGAAAGAACACTCATGTTCATAACATTTTGTTCACCTATTTTTTTTTTTATTTTTTTTTTTCCTTTAGTCTAGTTAGATTTCCTTTGCGATTTCTAGTGAGTGGAAATGTGAAAGTAACTTCTGGTCTTCAAAATTCATCAGCCTTTTATATTCTGTAACTGTGCTTTTCACATGAGGATGTAATTCTAGCTAAATCACATAAACTCACCAGATTAAACACTTTGTACAATACAAATTTATTGAGTTTGAATATATTTACAAAACCATTCTGCATCAAAAATTGACATCTAACATGATTCATTCTTTCTTGTGCAAATTAAATAATAATACTGTCTAATTTAAGGGTTTTGTCTCTTACTACAAAAATACATATACTGCAACATAAAAGTCCAAATATAATGCTGACCATCTTCCAATTTTGTTACATTATTACTTTCAGTTCTAACCGGGGCTCTTTGCTTTATTTTATTAGTTATCTACCTGATTAATTCTTTGCTCTATTGACTGTCAATCAGTGCTAGCAGAAGAATTTGGGCTCCTTTAGACAGAATTCTGAGAAGGGAGTCTTCTTGGGAGGGGAAATCCCTTTCTCTTGGGAGCTCTGATTACAGAAACCAGACAGAAGGACCTGAAAAAGGCCTCCTGAAGTCTGAGGCTGGGAGAGGGGGAGGGTGGGTGTTGGTTGGCTTTTTTCCGCACAGCTTGCAAAATGAACTAGCCTAGAAATCATTTTTTCTGCATGGGCAGCTATAGTGTGCCAGAATTTTGAAAAACACACTGTTTGTCTCTCTGAAGGCAAGTGAAATGTAAAAGTAGATGACAGCTAGATATAAGCATAACTACTATCAGAGCATAAACAAACATACTTTTCAATCAAAAGTACCTGTATTGAAGCTTTGGGTTCAACTCAGCTTCTCAAACCCTTAACAAACCTTTCTGAATACTGGTTTGGAATATAAATGGCTTATCATATGTGCTGTATTTATGCCTCTTTACTAGCTGCCAAAAGGTTTCATAACAGGTTTTTTTTGTTCACACAAAATATTAGGAATGTGTCTACACCCCCACAGATTCCAGTAACCGTGTATTGAAAATGAGGACTTCACTATTCATTCTTTGTCTTTCATTCATCTCCTGCCCTACAAGTTTCATGTCTTGGACAAGAAAGTAGAAAAAATTCTGTAATGACCAAGACAACTCATCATGCAATCAAGTGGTAAGCAGTCCATAGCTCACACATAAACAACCTACATGCTCAACATGGGGAAATTCAGCAAATGCCTAGCTACCATAACTCATTTTTGTTGAAATCAAGATTGTATTATCCTTTTTTTTTCCTTTCTGCAGTATCCTGTAATTCTGAAATCCTTGTAATAAATCCTGACTTTTGCAATCTTTTTCTGCCACACTTCAGTTTTCTTATACTTGTACAACTCATGGACATCATTATACCCAGCTATTTTCCTGATAGAAAACCAATTTAAAACAGCTCCACCTTGTTTTAGGGGTAAAGATATTCAAGGTCATGTCTCATAAGACAGAAAGGCAGCAGCAGATACCCTTACTTGTCAGGGTCACACCAGTTTGATTAGAGGTACATGGTTGACACTGTGATGAACTGGAACTAGGGCAAAGACTTTGGCTTAGACCCTGATTTATTTCTAACTCTGGTGCCCAAAACAATGCACACTGGCATGCTCAAACAACAATATTGATTTCAAATCCAAACGTAAATAATTTCAAATTGACAAGAGCATTTAGGGTTTTGTTTAACCATCACTTAGTGGTGTGCTGTATACTCTTACGGTAAATAGTAAAGAGATTGGGGAAGATTAAAGGGAAGATGAAGACAGCAGCACTAAATGAAAACACTGATCAAGTCCTTGCAAAGTGACTGGAAAAGCAGAAAGTTCCATGGCTGAAATAGGATTTGGGTTCATGAACAAACACTGTCCACTGAATTTTGCTGCATTCAGAAAATAAAGGTTCTTGAATTCTTGAATATGAACAGTAATACATTCACACTACTTCACTATCAATTGCTCTTTCTAATGACACTAAACTGCTCAGTAGAAACATCATAATTTTATTGTTATGATCTTGCTCAGTTAGGAATGAAACAGTCCCCAGCTCACCCAAGTAAAAAAAAAAAAGGAAAATAAAATGAAAAGAAAAGCAACTGTTGAGATGAAGCACATGTACTAAATGAAATAGCATCTCTGTAAATAATACTTTAACAAATGCTGCTGGTAGAGAAAACTGTAATGACAGAACTGTAAGAGAGTGATGTGCTTGGGCCTAGCCTTCGAAATTGAATATCTTGAGCAATGCACTTCTCTAGCAATTTCATGCATTTTCTCAGCTAATCTCACATCACCAATATCAAGCTTGTCATATTGATTTTAAAGGGGAGGTAAAAAAAAAATGGGAAGGTAGTTTGCCTTTGTCAATCCTGAATATGGTTGCCAGGCAACTTGATGACCTGACTTAGTATGGAGTGTTACAGTGACCTGACTGAATACCCCCACAGCACCTGAGAATTTGTAAAGAAAATAAAGAAAACTGGAATTAATTCTGCAATAATAAGTATTAAATTTCCTGTTTGCATCTATAAAGAAAAATATACACAAGGTCTTCTTGATAGAAAAGGCAAATAATGTTCTTTGTGCCAATTAAAAATGGATAATAATATACAAGAGGAAGAATGATCTATTTGACATTGAAAACTCTTTGATTTTGTATTGTTTCCATTTAATGTGTTAAAATTTAAATACAGAATTAATTTAGTATAGCTTTCTTTTTACAAATATGGACTATTTATTTATAGATATGCTACTCCAGAGGGCTAGGTAGGAAAGATGTGTGTATGTTAAGCTAACGAGTTTAAAAAAAATTTTTGAAGTGTTGATTATTTTGAAACATTTTTTTCTTCATTTTGCTGCAAGTAATGCTTTGTATTTTCATATTGAGATTCTAAACTTAGTTACATCATGCATATAATGGTTTTACTAATATTTTTTTTTACTGTAGTCAGAACCTCCTTTCAATCAATTTTTATCAATATGCCAAGTACTAATCATATTGATACTGGGTGAAATCAAGTTAATTTTTATGAAACATTCACTGAAATAAACAAGAGAAGAAGCAGTGATCAGAAACTGATGCACAGGAAGATCCACCTAAACATGAGGAAGGACTTTACTGTGTGGGTGATCAACCACTGGAACAGACTGGCCATAGAGGTTGCAGATACTCTAGAGCCATCTGGACACAGTCGTGGGCAATGTGCTCTAGGATGATCCTACACGAGCAGGGAAGTTGAATCAGATGACCCTCTGTGGTCCTTTCCAACCTTACCCAATCTGTGATTCTGTGATTCTGTGAAATGATCCAGCCATTGTTGTAGGTATCTATCATAGCAACAGTGTTTGAATTTTTGTGTACCAACAAGTGCAAACAGAAGGAAGGCACTCAGCCTGATTTCTAACAACATCTTGTTCTGAGGCACTTGAAGTTATCCTAGTTTTCACTTAATTAAATCGTAAGAGGGCAACTTAGTATTTCAGTGTGAAGGGTACTGCACTCTTTGAAGAAATGAAGCATCTGAGAGTGATGTTTCTTACTGAGAGGTAGACATAACAGTTGAAAACACAGAAGACTTTGTGAATTTTTTGAAGTTGAAGAACATACTTTGTAATTCCATTAGTTTATAGAAGTCTTGATAAAATTATTAGTGTGTGAAACAAAACATTTTGAGGAAAGTACATTGAAACATGCAAAATTTATCCATCCTAAACTCAGAAATTGTCATGTAAGAGCATTCCAGACTGAAGCTTTCTGTGAGCAATTTTGCCATCATGAACTTTTTACAGTCAGAAGTTCATGAAAAAATATCTTCTACAGAAAGACATATGGAACTTAGAATGATAGTTAACGAAATGACACAAAACCAGTATGTGGAAATGCACATGATGAGAAAAAAACCACAGACTTTGAAATTAGGTAAAAGTATCATAATAGGCTGTATCACTTTGCAGTAATGCATATCTTACACATTGGCAGGCACTGGAAAATTATGCATGAACTGAGAGGGTGATTCTTCACTAGGAAAGACCACTGGATAATGTTCTGTGAATTTATAATTGAGACACTAGTCTTAGAAGTAACAAAACTTCTATCATCATCATCATCATGGCTAGGCTTCGTGAACGAAAATTTGGAGAGGGCTCTACCCACGTTTGTTACAAGTGCATTGGTGGCTAAAAAGGCCAATATGAGATAGACAAGTCCGGTTGCAAAAGGTACAGCAGAAAGACTCCTTAGGTGGTATATTCTGCAAGACACGATTCTTTCTGCGTTGTCTTTTCTCCTCGAGAGTGATCCTGCGTGCTTTCTCAAAGGAAGCAGCAGTGTTATAGATGGTGTGTCTCCAGACCTCCCGATTGGAGGCCAGAGTAGACCAGTTATGGTGATCAATATGGCCAAGGCTGAGATGCTGTTTCAGAGAGTCCTTGTATCTTTTCTTCGGGGCTCCTCTCATGCAGCAGCCGGTGGTAAGTTCACCATAAAGCAAGATCTTAGGGAGGCGGTGGTCCTTCATCCTGGAGACGTGCCCTGCCCAACGCAGCTGTGTTCTCAGCAACATGGCCTCAATGCTTGTGACTGCTGCTTGTTCTAGAACAGACGTATTAGTCACATAATCTGACCAGTGAATGTTTAGGATTGTACGGAGGCAGCATTGATGGTAGTGTTCTAGAAGTTGCAGGTGGTGGTGGTGTAAAATTTTTTCAGCAGGGGCAGCGTGGAGTGTTGGGGCATATATACTAAAGAGGACAACGTGTTACTTGTTGTGTAGTGGAAGGTGTAGGGAGATAATGTAGTCAGAGTGACCTGTCAGCAGATTTTCGAGTTTAGGAACAATAGAATTTTTAATCATGAAGCCAACTCCTGAGAGATGCTTTTCGATTCTGGGTTTACCTGACCAAAAGAGTGTGTAACCGGCATCATGTTCTCTTCCTTGTGAAGACGAACTTCACTGAGAGCAGCAATGTTGATGTTGAGGCATGACAGTTCATGGGCAATTAAGGCAGAACGACGCTCAGGACGTCCACTATCTGCAGAATCGAGCATGGTTCTGATGTTCCAGCACGCGAGAGTCAATTTGGGTACACCTTTGGAGGCAGGTGTATATGCCTTTGTCTTTTGATCTTTGTGTGACTGCATTTGTAGAAGATGACCATTTCGACCCTCACCCGTTTTGCAAATGTGTGTGAGGCCTTCGAGCCTGCACAATGGATTTTTTAGGTGAGACGCAGTATGCGCAGAACTGAACCCCCCCTTTAATCCTAAGGTTCATCTGCCAGAGCCGAGCGAGCTTGGACAGTGACAGTGAGGTCCTCAGGACGTAGGTTTAATTAGAGCGACCTTCTCTTAGATGGATGGTCTTACAGGGCTAAGCGAGCTCCATCTGCCCGGGTTTAGAGTTGTCCTCCTTTGTGTGCTCCCAGGCTCCCCATCTCATCTCCCATGAAGGCACAGTTCGTGCCAGTGAAACTCCCTCTCTGTCTCTCTCTCTCTGTCTCTCTCTCTCTGTCTCTGTCTCTGTCTCTCTCTCTCTCTCTCTCTCTCTCTCTCTCTCTCTCCTTTCCCCACCCAGGTGGTGCCACGTGGGTGCTTCAACAAAACTTCTATAAATAGAAAATAATAGGAGTAGTAGGGTATGCAAACTTGGTGCCACTTGGTCTCAGTAAGACAGCGTTTCTTGTTTCAAATTGGATTGCACCAGAGCAATTCAGATTAAGATGAAGATTAAGATTAAGCAATTTAGTCAAAGATGAATAGGTTTAATGTAAGAATCATAACAAAGAATTGTTTAGGGTAAGCCTCAGTGGACCACACAGAAAAGGAGCTATCAGAAAATAGAGGTGTCATACAGAGAAAGATTCTGTGGCCAGTGTTCTTTAATATTGCAGTTAGTGACTAATGCAGGGAAGGCTCTACCCATGGGTTGAAGGAGAGATCATGGCCAAAATGATGACCTGCTCTTTGTGTTTGGTGCAATCTGATGGACCACCCTAAAAAATAGAGATTGACCACCCTGTGACCCAGTGCAATGGGAATATGGTGAAGTGTTACAGAAGAAAAATAAGAAGTCAAATTTTTGCAGACCAAATACAAGAAAAATTTTCGTTTCTAATACTGAGCACAGAAAAATGAAATTAAATAAAATGAAACAACCAACAAAAAAACAGAGAGGATAAAATTGGTCCTGGAAATTAAGAAGTTTCATAACCATAATATATCCACAGTTTTTAGTAACCTTTCATAAAGGGTGGTGGGGACCTAAATTATTTCAAGATAAAGATTGATAGGTCAATAAAAGGATTTAATGACATACTATAGGTGATTTGGTGTTCAAAATAAAAGCTTAAAGATGAGACTTTCTGATACTTTTGAAATGGAACTGAAAGAAATGTAATAAATACACTTTTAACCATATATTAATACTGAAAATATATTTCAGTCACATACTTATACTGAAATAGCTTTATACTTTAGTTCACATGTAAGAAAGTAAAGAAAAGTGAAGAAAATAATATTTTTCCCTTTCCCCATAAGAAGTTTTTCTTCCTCAGATGCAGTGAGTATTAGTCACAAGACTGTATTCTAGGTGGGGTGTTTTGAAGTGTGTCGTGATACTGAGAAATTCAGATTTAGCTGTTGTGTCCTTCCAGTGCTCAGTGTTGAAATGATTACCAGATGCTGCAGCAGAAAGCTATTTTCCCAAGGTCAGAGTCTTAGGAACCACTTTTTTTTCTTAGTAGCAAGGACTGTAGTTCATTTGTTCAGTCATATTTTATGTTCTTCATTGGCATACTGTGAGACTTTTAGACTTTTGTCCTTCCGTATACAAGTTTGTAAAGATGGTACATGCTGTTTGTCTGTTGTGGCAAAGGAGGGCAGAAAATAAAACCTTATTGTACAGAGACCTGTATAGAAATGATCTGAACTACATGATTCAGATAGCTTTTTTAGGTCATATGTTTTAAGGCACTTCATTTACATTACTGGATGGTCATGAGCTGCAATGGGATTATTATTACTCTGGGGGTGACTGTGCACTGGAACTGGTTGCCTAGAGATGTCGTGGACTCTCCCTCACTGGAGACATTCAAGAACCATCTGGACATGTTCCTGTGCAGTGTGCTCTAGAATGTCCCTGCTCGAGGAGGGAGGTTGGACCAGATGACTCAGTGTGGTCCTTTTTAACCTTACCTATTCTGCGTTCCTGTGATTATCAAGGTGGCTATCATTCATTAAAAAAAAAAATCTATATACATCATAGACAGTTTCTTCAACCTTTAAAATCCTGAAAGGTTTTTATTACTACTTAGATCTTGAGATTTTCCTTTTCCGATTTTGTTTGCATTAAGTTGTAGAAATCATAAAGGTCAACCAAATA
Source organism: Pipra filicauda (assembly GCF_003945595.2). Classification (NCBI taxonomy): domain Eukaryota; kingdom Metazoa; phylum Chordata; class Aves; order Passeriformes; family Pipridae; genus Pipra; species Pipra filicauda. The sequence continues at coordinate 1,540,190 of NW_024104363.1, read as the reverse complement.
ATTTCAGGTTCTTTGCGAAAATTATTTCTTTTCATTATTCCTTTGGAGTGTTCAATAACAATCTGGCATTTGCTTAACAGGACAACATCTTTTCTGTTCACAGGTCTTTTTTTCAGAAATTAGGAGTCGACAAAAGATAATGAGCTCAGTGAATCTTATTAACACAAGTTACAGCTGACTGACAAGTAAGTACATGGCTATCATGTAATGTAATCATAGTGTTATAATTCAATTAACTATTGATTTTAGCAACCTATACTATATTGTAACTGCTGCAGAAAAACATTCAATATCTGTAGAGTTTTCTGAGTAATACAAATTGTATCAGTCCCAGACATTATTGCACTCAGATATTATAAAAATGTATATATTATGCGTTTAATAAAAGTGCTGTTTGTTTTCATGTATTACTACCTATGAGCTGTACTGAAGTTTCTTCTACTCAAACTGATTATACTTGGAAATAAAGTGGAGACTATTTGCTGTTTATTTAACACCTATGTAGGTCTGATGCTTTTTCATTTGGCACTTGTGCAGTCATTTGTACCTATGCAAAATGAATATAAAACAGTCATGAAGCCTTATTTTCCAGACTGTTGATTTATCTACCCCTTTGGACTAGCGTAGATGACTGCACAAATGGAAAAGTGTGTTGCTCTCAGGCATGAAGAGAGAGTTGTGGGTCCAATTATAAACGTTAGGCTGAATTGCCAGATGCACTACTGCTCCAATGAGTCTCAGGCCACCCTAATACTTCTTTTACACCAGAGCCTTGGGAAGTGGAAGGTGAGAGAGAACTTCTCCCATTTTCTCAGCTATGGCTTCATTAATTTCTCATTGATGGTAGTAGTCAAGCAGTCAGACTGGTGGAGCCATGGCTGATTTGCTCTCCCCACTCTTGCCGTAGCTGTTATAACAGGGAGAAATGTAGAAAGGTAGATGAAGTTCTGTCTAGTTTTTTCCATCAAAGGAGGTAGAGAGTATAACAGATTTGACTCAGCCAGAGGAGGAAAATAAAGAAATAACTAAGCCACTGCATACTCCCTTCACCTTGGTCCAACATTTTAAAAAGAAATGGCAGCTGGTGCTTACTTCGTGATGACTATTGATCTCATGTTAGCAATTACGTATTTTCAAAAATATTTATTACAATGATCACTTTAAGGCCCTAATCAACAGCCTTTCTGTACTGACTTTTTCGATTAAGATTAGGTAGGAGCAATGAGTTGAGAAGTACAGTCATAAAAAGGCATAAATCTATTGATTATTTTCACTTGATTATATGAATCCACTTTATTAAAGCAAAAAGGTCTGGTGAGCAGGTAAATCTTCAGGAACCATGTCACTTTGAACTTGTGTATCAAAGGTCTAATTCAGATTTAGGTCCTGAATTCCTATTTTTTGGATGTCGTCCATCAGTTAGTTCTTCACCAGCGAGCGCAGTCACCAGAGATCTCCCACAGCAACCATCCAGACTGCTGGTGTTTCGGTGCTGTTTATTCTATGGCAAAAGACTTCAGACCCAGTTCTTATATTGCAAAGTGATATTTTCCTAATAGTTAACTGATGCCTTTCTTGACTTGTTTGGATTTCAGTTCATGCTGCATTAGTATGTATATTTCTAGTAGTATGAAAGTCCACCATACCCTGTTCCCTGAAACCGGTTACACCAGAAGCTTCAAAACTTCAGGGTCTTTTATCTGACAGATCTATCAATCTACTTAGATGACTATGGCTTGCCAGTTTGACTATGTACCAATTATAATAGCAGCCTGAAAGGACCAGCAAATAATATAAGTAATTCAAGGCAAGAGCCTTTTATGACTATCACATAAAATTTACATGTATGGAATAGTTTAGTAAAATAAAACAAAAAACGTTGCAGAGAATTACTTTTTAACCTCATTGTTTACCTCGTTTCTTGTTCCAATATGGCCCAAGCCCAGGCAATTTTCTTTGTCAATGGTACTGCCAGAAGACTCTTGCAGGAATTAAATGTAATAAGCAGTCTGCCTACTTTTGGGAAAGTAATACATTATCTGACTCTCACAAATGGTCACCTATCACCAACTCCTGTGTATAACCATTTTAATATATGTGGCATCTTGGATGAAGAATGTTTCTCACATATAGTCTTAACAGAAGCAGTTCTTGAGCATGACTCAATTTCACTCTTTTCTGAATTCTTTTCTAGGGAATAAATCCCTATAATAGATGAAAGCAATACAGGTAGGGGAGCCTCCTACAGCTTTCATTTTGCTAGTGTGACTGACATTGAAGAATCGGTGGCAGAGGCATCTGTTATGTCCCATAAAAATCTTCATGGGATGCCTGCTAACCATGTTGTTACATTGCTAGCCCATGAAATAATTTTTCTGCAAGTTTGTTCCCTAAGATAAATATATAAAAGTAGGTAGGATGTGTCTGTAGCTTTTGCTGTTTTGCTGCAAGTTGCTTGTGGAGCTTTTCATTTATATTGTCTGTGAAGAGCTGTAATTCTTCAATGGAAGAAAAATGAGTAAGAGAGACACATTTTCCCATTCACAAGTTGGCATGTTTCTTTATCTCTGTATACTCAGATTTCTGAGTAATGATTGAATGTGAACATCTTCATTCAGCCCTATTGTTCATTTTATTCAATATATGCCTCCAACCACAATGAGTAAAATAACACTGTAGGGTGTAAATAAATACAAAAGGTACTTTTTAGAATAGTAGAGTGCAGAAACATTCCTCCACCTACTGTGATGGCTCTACAACACTGTCAGCTTGTCATTGACAGCAGTCAATCAAAACCAACATTATTAAACAGATAGTCGAACCTTGTTGAAAGCAAACTCTATTTAAGTTACTAATAATGACACAGAATCATTATAATGATCCATATATATGAAAAAGCTCTGATGAAATAAGGCTATCTATTTCTTGATAAACTTTGTTCTTATGTGTACCTGAGTTGCTTACTAAATTTAAAATCACACTGCTGGTTGCTGAGAACTGTAGCCTCAAGGATGGCCAGACATTGCAACAGTCCTCGTTCACCGAATCAAAATGTTGTCTGCCACTTTAGTTAACTATCCAGGCTCTCAGTTCAACCTGGCTGCTTCTAAACGGGATCTTCATGTCCCAGTTCACTGCAAAGAGACCCGAGTTAATCAGGAATGGAGGCGCAAAGGAGCAAAGTTTATATTGACGGGTAAGATGTTTATGTTTATGGCCAACACAGCAATATGAGCAAGCAGCCCTGTGGCTTGCCTTCAACCCTATTGACTCAACCTCTTTGCAGTTAGCTTCAAGCCCATGATCTTGGATTTCCCTACACTGTAAAAGTAGATGTAGACCTTTTGCGGTCTGTGTACACTCCAGTGTGTGTCTTTATGGGAACATCCAAAATCAGGACTGCATTGTCCAGGATGCAATACAATTTTGTGCACAGATATAGCACAGGTCCTTCGAGCATGATTGTTGGAGCCACCTGAGGCATTCCTGCTCTCTTGTGGGGATTCAGCTAAATCTTATTAAGATGGTGTTTAACACCCTTAACTAAGAATACAGAATGGAGGAACAACAAAACAATAAAAACATATAAACTAGCCAAAAAAAAGAGGGAATGGTTTGTCTTTAGAGAGTCAAAGAACATTCTGACTTGAACAGACCCACAAAGATCATCAAGTCCAACTCTTAAGTGAATGGCCTGTAGGGGGATCTAACCCATGACCTTGGTGTTATTAGCACCATGCTCTAACCAACTGAGCTAATGTTTTTGTCTCTCTATTCCAGAAGTAACCTCCAAATTTACATGTCTTTCCAGGCAGGGTTTTCTTGCAGGAGAATCACCTCAAAAATTTTGATAGGGAAGGCAAAATTCTCTGAGACCATGATTAAAACTAAACCTGATATTTCCATGGAGCTCCCCAGGGAGACCACACATGTTATGGCCCTGCAAAACTTGTCCCTCAGCCACATGTGAGCAAAAGATGTGGTCACATAACAGGACATCAGCTGGTGTAGATGGAATCCCTGCAGGGAAATATTGCTGCTGCTCACATCTCTCACTCTGAGCAACTCTTCACCTGTTAGGTAAAGGTCTTGGCCATAAAGTTTCATAGTTTCTTCTCATGACAAATACTGTCAAGGTACCATGGTATCTTCTTAGTTATCAGGTTCTGCTACCTGGGAAAGAAAGAGGTCGAGATTTGAATGCTGATATAAAAATCATTTCAGCTAACCAACTTCTTACTTGAATACGCCATGTTGTGGACATACTATTCCAGAGAGTCTAAGAAATGTAAGAGAGCAGCCCCAGGCACTATTGCAAGGGGCACGTGTAATTGCAGAGATTTAAAAAACAAAGCTGACAAGCAGACTTGCTGAATTGGATGGGTTGGTACTCGCTTAGAGTTGTTACTAATTCAATGCAGATTTTCTGTGTAATATGAGTGCTTAGTTTCAAAAGAAACAGACTCGAAAAAGTGTGTGAAATTCTCAGGAGATTCTGATTGCAAAAGGCATGGTTGGAGCTGATTAGCCTGTTTACCCTGTCAGTTTCCACACACAAGATCGGCAGTCTCATGCATTTCTCCAAGCAGGTTCTGGAGAAGATTGAGGAAGAAAATGAAATCCATTTTCAATTCCATTTTTTACTCACCCTGTGGTTGTAATCAGGGATATTGCTTTACCTGGAGAACTCTTATCATAAATGGGAAGAAAGGGATAATTTCTCTGTCATTGTGGCAGATCAATAGTTCCTGAACTTACTTCCTCACCTTTGCCTGTCAGGACTGAGATTTATTAATCAACTGGCAATAGTGCAAAAACCACTTGCTTTTTCTTTCAAAATTTTGGTTCTGTGCCACAAAGGGACTAATTTTTTCACCGCATTTTAAGTTACATCATTTACATTACTTATAAGGCCTTTTTTCCCCTTTCATATTTTCACAGTTTTTTATTTAATGACAAGAATAGAAGTCTTCCTTTCTAAATGGTTCCCTGTGCCCCCATGATTTAAAGTCACAGCCTACCTACTTCCCTGGGCAGTCCTATGGTCTCTTCTTCAGTCTCAGGTATTTCCAGAAGCATACTTGTATTATTGCTGTTCTTTAACTGAAAGAGGATTTTTCTTTCCATAATTTTAAATCCCTACTTCTTTCCCTTGAGGATAGGAGCATCTTAAATGCAAGACATTTGGAATTTTGAATTTGATTCAACTTATCACATGGTCCCAGGCATCCAAAGGCACTGCATGGAGAACTGCATCACTTCGGAGGGATTCCCACAATTTCCTGAGGATACCTAGGACAGTGTTAGGAGTACAATATTTAGGGTCCTTAGGTGTGTTGGTTTTGGCTGGGGTAGAGTTAATTTTCTTTACAGTGGTTAGTATGGGGGTGTGTTTTGGATTTGTGCTAAACAAAGCCCTGCTGAGCAGGGCTTACACAGAGCCAAGGTCTTTTCTACTTTTTGTACTGCCACCTGGCAAGGCAGGTTGGTAGGAGACACAGTTGGGACAGGTAATCCAAATTGACCAAAGGGATATTTCATACCATATGACATCATTCTCATTTTATAAAGTGTGGGGAAGAAAGAGGAAAAGGGGGAACATTTTGACTGATGATGTTTGCCTTCCCAAGTAACTGTTATGCGTGGTGGGGCCCTGCTCTCCTGGAGATGGCTGAGCACCTTCCTGCCCATGCAAAGCAGTGAATTCATTCCTTGTTTTGCTTTTCTTGTGTGTGTCTCTTTTGCTTTCCCCACTGAACTGTCTTTATGTCAACCCACAAGTTTTCTACCTTTTACCCTTCTGATTCTCTCTCCGATCTTGCTCGTGAGAGAGTGAGTGAACATTTGCATGGGGCTTGGCTGCCCATGGGGTTAAATCACAACATTAGAATAAGTAAAAATTTATTATTGTTTTCATTCTTTTTATAACTTCTAAATAGTGTTAGAGATATTCCATTAGGAGGGCACACGTCACCAAATTTCAGACATTCAAAATTTAGGTGTCAGGTCTAAGCTATTTTAATATGTTTCTGCTCTATATTACAGAGATGGGTACTTGAGACAGCAATTTTTCCCTCCTCTTAGGATGTTTTTTCCATTCGCTCACTGCATCTCACTGGGTCTTGGGAAAGAAAACTTTGGTTTAAACAATATATAAATGAAGAATTTTGAATGGTAGGAAAAGACATCAGTAGGAAAATAAAGAGCACCAAATAATCAAGCCTGTTATCTAGGAGATGTTCAGGCATTTCACAAAAGCAAAAGAGAATGGCAAAGCAAACACGAAACCAGTAGGCTAAAAGAACACCTGGTTCTGATTACAGTAGACTGTTCTGGCACAGTAAAAAGGCTTGGTAGACAGTTTAAATATAATTTACTCCCACAGGAAGACATTTTATCCCTGTTTGTTTCAGATTTCTTCCAACTTGAATAGAAGCACAGTAAAACTGAAAATTGAGAAAGATGTATCTTTTTAATGACAGATTATTTTATGTGCTTGATGCATTTTAAACAAAAGGATTTTTTTTTCAAAACAAATTAGTCCAAGACAATTTTGGTGCCTCAAACTTATAGCTTAGGACAAATTGACAGCTACAAATTTCTTGTTGCCCATGTAAAGCACATTTTCAAAATTGTATTTACTTAAGCATAGATAGTATCCTTCCAAGAAATAACATTGTTATGTAAATAGTGCCTTGCCCAAGTTTTCACTTCAATATAACAATGCAACAAATTTTATGAGTTATTTATCTCAGTGATAATATTTGGCAAATATCTCATTTCTGAGCAGGTGACATAAAGCCATTTTCTGTGTAGGGAGATGGCTAGCTTGACTATAGCCAACATACAGACATTGTCACCTAGTGGCTAAGAAAAACTGCAGCTGTGGGAGAACCATCAACACTCTGTAGTGTCTTGGCATGAGATTGGGGACTGCAGGGAAGATTGCTCTTCATTCTGTGTCATTTTGTTGATCTCTGCAATTATGAGCAGTGAAAGCAGGATAGGGCAATGGTTCTGCCCAGGCTCCACTAGAATAGATGTTTCCAAGTTCTGGTGATGGGACAATGCTTAATCTGTTGCACCAGATGATGTAACATCTAACAGAATTAGCCTGGAATGAAGTAACCTGTAAAACAGTAGTTCTAAAGGGTCATTTTGCAAGCCATTTTATAATAGTAGAGAAACAACATATAATTCATAATGTTCAAGAGGTCAAAGGGAAAGAATGGAACAGACAAAATCCAAACAGGAATGCATGTATGCATGTGTACCTGTAATTATAGTTTAGCATATCATACAGACTTGCAAGAAGTATGTTTTCTAAATTCTGATCCCAGAGCTACTTTGGACTTTTAAAAAGAATGAGGAAAAATACATATGTATACACATGTAAATATACTCAATTCACAGAAATCATTTGGGTAGTGATAACTGGTTCCCATGTGAACACTTCCAAGGACACGGGGGAGGAACACACAATTCTGGTTCACAGGTAGCTGGCTTAAAGGATGTACCAAATGTCTCTGATCATCCTTTCAAGGACAAACCAAATTCTGAGCATCTGCAAATGTGTACCTCTAGGTATTTGGGGAAATTTAGAGTAAAAGAGAAAAACAGAATTGGTTTTGGAGTTTAGATTCCTCAGTCTTCATATGGCTGTACCTCATGTTAGCGTTTGCATACATCTCTTTTCCATCTCAGGTGTTAACGTCTTCTCTGGTTTAATTCTTAATAGTTTTGTTCCAGCTTCTTTGCTGAAGATCTGCAACCAAATTATTTTAAGGAGTTATATAACTGTATTGCACACTACTGTACTAAGCAGTTTTGCTAAATAACCTGCACAGCTTGCTATGAAATATTCTCGTGTGGAATATATCTATGCTGTACATCTAATTAGAAATGCTCAGACTAGCAGTTTGTTCAGTTTTGTTCAGTATCCTTAAAAGGTACAGAAGATGCTGACACACGATGTTCAAATACTTTCCCATAGGCAGAGGATGGCAGTAAACTCAGCATTCTCTGTATGACATACATTTACAATTCCCTTACATCATTCCTCCTAAGGTTCCATACAGCACTGCTGACAGGTAACGAGGCGGTTTGAATATGGTCTTTTGCATTTCAGTATTATCACTGTTTTCTAATAATTGAATGTGGGGTAGCAGGTACAGGGAATTCTTAATCACATTCCAAAATGCTCAGAAAATATTCTGGTCAGAAACCTCAGTCTGCCACTACAGATGCCTTTAATTTTTCTGATCACCTGAAGTTTCAGACATAAGCGTAACTGACATTTTCTCAACTGAGAACAAAAACACTTGGCAGTCTTGTTACTATAATGCCATCAGAACTGCTTTCTCTTCACTACACTTTTGAAATAAATAAAAAGGGACCGTAATTTGGATCTTTCAGAAGCCTGTAAGTTTAAGAAGACAACCAAAGCAGGGCCAACAGGTGTGAAAGAGCTCACACACACTTTGTACTCCTCTATGAAATCACAAAAAAATTCAGGACCTCAGTATATACAGCCTGAACCATCTGTGATACTGGTTTCTCTATAGTTCATGCAGCCAGCATAGCTGTCTGCTGTTTTGTTCTCCACCCAACAGTTTTGCTGGGACTACTGAGACCACGCCCCATTCAACCAATTTTCTTGCACACTTGAAATGGCACAAAATGGATGAGATAAAGAGGAGAAGAAGCTAGAGCTGGCCTTTCCAACCCAATAACTCAGTCGTTTGTTCACGCAGAGGTCCAGGCTCCCACTGAGGTCTGCGCTCAAAGGGAGTGGGGCATCTGAAACTGCTGTCTCACAGTCAAACAAGATATTACCATTTTGGCACTTAGTGGAAAGTGATGAGGTATATCATGCCTCTGTGGGAGACAGAGACTTTCACTAAGTTCCTGTGGGTATTAGTAATGCAAATAAATGTTCAGGTGGGTGAGCTGCTTTTTCTTTCAAAAGAACCTGTCATACCATGTTTTCACTGCATATTCTTCTTCTTCAAGCAATGAATGTTGTTGTCCTTAAGGCACATGCAATCCATAAACTAGAGAAGATTTGTGGTTGAAGTGTTATTGAAGTGTTGTCTCCCATCTACAGATGCAGTGAGTATAAAAATCTAGTATGAATCTGGACTTTCTAAGATGCTATAATGTTATCAAACCCATTTCAGAAAGCTTGCTAGGATAGGGTCTGAAAGAGGTTCATCTTAGTGACAGGCAAGTGTCTGCAGCTATCTAGAACAATAAGATTCAGTAAAAACAGTGCCATTTTCTGAAAGCTTCTCTTTTATAAGGGAAAAATAATTTACAATATTTTCCTTGAAAGGAGGAAAAAGTAAGGGCAAATGTGTTATCTTCCATGAGCAACATAAATATTACTGTCCTCCTGGACATAGCAGTCCAAAGGAACACTGAACTCTATTACTGAAGAGATGTGTATCTTTTAAGTGTCTAAGAAGTTTATGTGCAGTTTAATAGGATCAGTATTAGCAACATTAGCACTGATACTTAAATGGGAGCTCTGATCCAACCTTAAGCTCTATGACTCCTGAAGACAATACTTATTACAGAACATAAATATCTTATCCAATGCCATTAAAATTAAATATGACTACACATCAATTTCAATGTCAGGAGATGTACTGTAAAGATCAACAATAATTCTAGCTGCAGATCTCTCTGGAAGCCCATAAAGCTTGAATGCCACAGTATGAGCTATACAGAAATTAGAGCTGTTTGAATGGTGCTTATGGATGTAGTATGCTGTTATTTTTGTCTTTTATTTTTATAGAACATTCCTGCAATTTAAAAATTAATTTATGTCTTAGCACTGTACACAAATGAGAATATTTGAAAAGTCGTTAACACTGTTATTTGTGATCTAAGCCTGGGTACCTCAGACATCCATATGTCACGTGAATTTTTTCAAATCAGTTGTGAAATTGTGCAGTTCTGTGAATACTGAAAAATTCAGAACTGGTGTAACTGAACTGAAATGTTAACATGAAAAAAGAATGAGATTGACTGGCACATCCTGACTATTTTGTGCCACTCCAGCAGTGCAAGGAAACAATAGAACTGTGATGTCTGTTGTGCTGTGAATGGTCGACGACTGCTTTATGACTTCAGGCTAGCACAAGGTAGATGAAGACTATTGGTGAATTTGACTGACATATTCAAAATTATTCTTTCTTGCATCCAGCTTTGAAGACAATATCTTAACTGTATCCAGAATATAATAAAACTGCCAGAGTTTCCAGTGCTGAAGCAATAATTCTTTTAATAAAAGGTATAGCAATAGTTCTTACCTAAAAGCAGTACTCAAAGTGTGTGCTTAGGCTCATTAAGGGACTAATGTTGTCGGAGTATGAGCTACTGCACATCAGCTGGTGTGCAGTAACTCATCTACCTTCCAGCTTACTGTAAGCACTTCTGAGTCCGAGCCCTTGAGTCTTTCACACAAGACTTACCATGGTTCAGGGCCTGCCAGGCACTGTTCCAACAAGCCTTCCAACGCGGCCTCCAGCATAGGTCCATCCTCAACAGAGGATCTGTGGATGAGTCCATCATCCTGCCCTCTTTCCTTTCTTGAGAACAATATTTCTTCATGTGCTGGGGAACTCAAACAGACAGAGCCACCTCTGTGAACATTTCCAGCTTCATTTCTTTAATTTTATGCTCTTCTGTTTCCTAACTCTTTTGTTATCTGATGATATTTAGATGTAAGATTAATTTCTAAAAAGTCTGTGTTTTCACAAGATCACTAATTCTGCCAAGACCTCAGCTGTTGCAGATGACTTTCCTAAGAAAGCAACATCCTGATTGAGTGAAATGGACTTAATCATCTGTGTTTCATCAGTAGCAAGTCTCATTAGGATATCGGAATGAAGGAAGGTTAAATCTGTGGGCTAAAAAAGTGTCTGAAAGATCAGCAGATACTGATGTGGATCTTGGTGAACTCAGGAATGGTGTCACTGCAATTGGAAGATGGGATGCCACAGATGTGGAGCAGGGGAACAGTGCATTTGACAAAAGTGTAACTCTCTACGATTGTGGTTGCTTTAGAGTGGATCCATAAGGTGAAGTATAGAAGGTCTGTCATGGGAAAGATTTTGGAAGATTAAGGTAATGATTAAGGAGATCTCTGAAAGAAAAGTAAAAAAATGAATGTAGAGACTTTATAGAGGCAAAACAAGAGACTGTGGATACTAGGGGAGGACCAGAGAGCTTTCCTCTGGGTAGGTCACTTAACTCTTGATAAGTGACTAGATTTTTCAGATAGCCTATGGTCAGAAGGGACAGGAAACAGAAAGGTCCTGTATTACAAGGAGCTTATGATCACCGTGTTGTGATCAACCTATCAATTTAGAGCTGGGTACATACTCATTGACTAGTATTCCTCTCTCCTCTGTTTCCAATGAAGTGATTTGCTACACTCACACCACATCTTTACTTCGCAGTTGAATCTGGTAATTCAGCTCAGAAAGCAAAAATATAATGCAAATGTCTTTGTATTGTTTTCAAGGAAGTGTTTAGATGAAAAAGAGCCCCTAATGTATTTCAGAGTTAACCCAAATTGTCAGATAGTTCAGTGAGTAACTGAAAGGAGTTGGTGGCAAATTCAGTAGTAATGCAGAATAGCTCTGCCCACAAGAACTCCTTTATACTGACTGCACTATTTGTTTTATCATAGTATATTTTTTCAAGTGTCTTTTGTTTATTTGTCTTTTAGTTGTTGGTAAGCAGTACTGTAACTAGTGGTAAGACAGGAAAAGCACCTTAAAGGACGTGCGTGGGCTGGAACAGTAAGACTGGCCTCCAGAGCTGGTAGACAGAGACAGGAAGCCAAATAGCCCCTGTAATCCAGGAGGAAACCAGAGGGGATCTGTCCTAGGGTGATGAGGGAGCTGGCAGAACAGCTCACCAAGCCATTCTCCACCATCTACTAACAATCCTGGCTTACTGGGGAGGTCCCAGATGATTGGAAGCTGGTGAATGTCATTCCCATCCACAAAAAGGGCTGCAAGGGGGACCGAGGAAACTGTCAGCCTGACTTCAGTGCCTGGCACGGTGAGGGAGCAGATCATCCTAACTGTAATCACACAACAGCTACAGGATGGACAAGGGATCAGACCCAGCCAGCATAGGTTTAAGAAAGGTAGGTCCTGTCTGACCAACCTGATCTCCTTTTATGATCAGGTGACCCACCTGGTGGGTGAGGGGAAGGCTGTGGATGTGGACTTCAGCAAAGCCTTTGGCACCTTCTCCCCGAGCATTCTCCTGGAAAAGCTGGCAGCCCACGGCTTGGACAGGGGCATCCTGTGCTGGGTTAAGACCTGGCTGGAGGGACAGACCCAGAGAGTGGTGGTGAACGGGGCTGCATCCAGTTGGTATCTGGTCACCAGTGGTGTACCCAGGGGTCAGTGTTGGGCCCAGTTCTATTTAATATCTTTACTGATGATCTGTATGAGGGGATTGAGTGTATCATTAGCAAATTTGCAGATGACACCAAGTTGGGGGGAGTGTTGATCTGCTGGAAGGCAGGAGGGCCCTGCAGAGGGACCTGGATAGGTTGGAAAGTTTGGCTGATTCCAACGGGATGAGATTCAACAAGGCCAAGTGCCGGGTCCTGCACTTCGACCACAACAATCCCCTGCAGCACTACAGACTTGCTGGAGAGCAGCCAGGCAGAAAGGGACCTGGGAGTTTGGATTGACAGGAGGCTGAACATGAGCCAGCAGTGTGCCCAGGTGGCCAAGAAGGCCAATGGCATCCTGGTCTGTATCAGGAACAGTGTGGCCAACAGGACCAGGGAAGTGATTCTTCCCCTGCACCCAGCGCTGGTGAGGCCACACCTGGAGTACTGTGTCCAGCTCTGGGCCCCTCAGTTCAGGAAGGATATTGAGGTGCTGGAGCAGGTCCAGAGAAGAGCAACAAGGCTGGTGAAGGGACTCGAGCACAAGTCCTATGAAGAGAGGCTGAGGGAGCTGGGGCTGTTCAGCCTGGAGAAGGGGAGGCTCAGGGGAGACCTCCTCACTCTCTACAACTCCCTGAAAGGTGGAGGTTGGTCTCTTCTCCCAGGCAACCAGCAATAGGACAAGAGGGCATGGTCTTAAGCTCTGCCAGGGGAGGTTTAGGTTGGATATTAGGAAGAAATTTTTTACAGAAAGAGTAATCAGACATTGGAATGGGTTGCCCAGGGAGGTGGTGGATTCACAGTCTGTGGAGGTTTTTAAGCTGAGACTCGATGTGGCACTTAGTGCCATGGTCTAGTAACCAGGGAAGTGTTGGATCAAGGGTTGGACTTGATGATCTCAGAGGTCTTTTCCAACCCTGTTGATTCTATGATTCTATGAAAGTTATAAATGGAAGGTTCTTCCTTCATATGTCTTACCCACTTTGTGCTGTAATAGCACTTGCCTGGCTCTTTGGCATGGTCAGGACATGCCCGCACTAACATGGTGTCAGGAGACCTCTGCAGATGATTTCTGCAGAAGAGTAGTTCACCTCTACCATCCACCCCCCAAGACTCTTAGGGGATTCAGAGTACTTATCATGCATGGTGCGGAAAAAAACCCCTCACAGGGAAAATTTTGGCAAATCCCTTCTCAAGGAGAATCCATTAGGTTCTCAGATTACCTGAGTAAACTAACTTCATGGGTAGCCTTCTATCATGAAAAATGTCTGCAAGACCAGAATGTAAATAAAAGGCATTTTTATTTAACTCTTTTCCATCAACCCATTTATTCACCCCTATATATGAATGAAGCATCACTACGTGTATAAACAAAGAGGAAAAAATCCACAGTGAAATTTTCTATGTCAGTGGCATTCTTGCAATAAGGAACTCTGAAACAATTTCATGAGCGACAACCTCCAAACTACCTGAGAAAGCTACATCCTTCTGGAGTTCTAAAGAGTAACTGCTTATTCATCCATTTCTAATGTTACATACAGTGTAACTCCAGTTACTGTAATGTCATATCATGGGAAAAGACAAAAGCTATTTCTAAAGACTGGAAGCAGATTTCCCTAAACACATCTGTATTGGGTCTGGCTGAGTTGGAGTTCATTTCCCCACAGTAGCCCTCACAGTGCTGTGCTTTACATTGGTAGCTAGAATGGTGTTGATAACACACCGATGTTTTGGCTACTGCTGAGCACAGCATCAGCACTGTAACATTCCTTCCTCAGTTGAGGGTAAGATCCTGGGAGGGGACCCAAGTAGGCCAGCTGACCCAAACTGACCAAAGGGATCTTCCATACCATATGACGTCAGCTCAGATATAAAAGCTAAGGCACAGAGCAGGAAGGCAGGAATTCATTGTCTCCAATGGCTACCTGCCAAGGAACTGTTGTGGGTGCTGAAGCCCTGCTTCTTGGGAGTGGCCAGATGTTGCTGCTGATGGGAATTAGAGAATAAACCATATTATCTTTCGCTTCATTTTTGCATGCACAAGCTTCTGCTTTGCTTTTCCTTTAAATAAACTGCCTTATCCCAACCCACCAGTTGTTTCTCCACGTTACTCTCTGACCTGTCCAACTGGGGAGAGGAATGATAGAGCAGATGTGTGGGCACCTGGTGTCCAGCCGAGGTCAACCCACCACAAACACTCACAGCAGCTAAGTGATTTAAATTTATAATATTCATGTTGATACTAGGTGAAATGAACAGTATTTTACTACATTCTAGACGTAGAGATTTAACTTTTGCTGCAGAAGTTAGCTTATTACCAAGTGCATATGTGTCACTGATAAGGGATTTAACAAGGCTAGTAAATGAGAAGTGCAAGTTGTATTCTGTACAGGGTTTTGCTCATCAGAGAGATTTGACATCTCTGCTGATGTCAGCTGCCATGGTAGACCCTTGTCATTGGTACAGAAAAACAACATATAATTACAAAATATATAATTTTTTCCATTCTCTTTTAATCTCACTCCACACTCACGGTCTAACTGAATGGCTTTTTGTTCAAAATATACTGAATTGTGCTGGTTTGGGATCATATGTCAATGCAACTAGAACAAAGTTGAAACTACCAGCTAAAATATTTTCATGCATAATTTGAAAAGTATCATGAAATCTGAGAAAGCACCTTCTGAACAGGAAAGGACAGCTACTGCCTCTTTTACAGTGAATGAAATGGCATTGATATAATATCATATATGTATCAAATTTATGCATTTTTAAATCATGAAATGTCAATCTCTATGAAATAGCAGCTTTTGTTTGTAGCGCTTGTACAAACGATATTTGTCTCAGAAAGTTGCATTGATAACATGTAAGACAGAAGTTAACACTAACAAAGATTTTTTGCAGAACCTGAGGGAATTTTGCCAAGTTTATTGAGTTTGCAGGGTTGTCAACCTGCAAAAGGACAATAACAACTCACTTTAATGGTATTTCTTAAAATCTTTTCTAGGTCAAGAGGTTTCAGCACAAGGATGTCTCTTTAAAGACTGGTTTCTTTAGCAGAAGTTCTATGACCACTGTTTTGCACAAAGATCCCCAGTAAAGGGCTAGGCA
The DNA here is from genome assembly GCF_003945595.2 of Pipra filicauda. Lineage (NCBI taxonomy): Eukaryota > Metazoa > Chordata > Aves > Passeriformes > Pipridae > Pipra > Pipra filicauda. Next base: position 1,524,655 of record NW_024104363.1, on the reverse strand, counting down.
CCCTATGAAATTAGCTGTTTCAGAAAATGATTCAGGTTGTTAACACTAAAGGATGGAAATAAGTACTTTTCCAGTTTGAGGGAAGTTTATCTTGTGCAAGAAAACATTAAATGGAAATCCAGCTGTTAGAGCCCCCTATCCAGCTGTTAGAGCCCCCTAAGCAAGTTCACTCTACTTATTAGGAAAACTGATAACTTCATTTTAACTGCTTCTGATTTAATTATGAAGAGGTGATGCAATCTGCAGATCAGGAACTGTAGAGCTGTGGTCACCTGTCATGGAGCAGCAAGTATGTGTTTGTGCATATTGCAATGTTGTTGAGCTGAGCTCAGAGCAAAGGGGACAGGACAGGATAAGGGACTGGAAAGGGACAGCATGATTGAGGATGATGGCTAAATGAAAAGATGAGTTGTACTTCCCAAATTTTATATGAAAAAGATAAAAAAAGGTAATTATATTTTCCTCTATAATGGATGACAGGTTTTAGTGGTTCCAGTTGCAGCTTTGAACAGGGAAAACAGCTGATCTTTGAGCTGAAACTATCTTCAGTATCATGATGTCCTGCCTAAGTATTCCCCCATAGGCACAGTCTTCCTGGCTGATCCCATTTCCCCTTCTATTCCTCTTCTCCTTAAGTAGTACTGGGGCAGCTAAAGCAATTGTACAAGGAGAGTAATTTATATTACGTCCAAAACCATGAGCATTCACAACTTAAGAGCCCTGGACTTTCCATGGTTAGTGCTTGCTGTTGGCTCATAGAAAAAAGCAAGCTTTCCAACACCTCACCATACATATCTGCACACTGAGGAGCAACAGCAAAGCTTAAAGGTTATGAGAGAGATAGATATTTGAAGGAGAAGTGAGATTAGGAGTGAAAATATTGAATAGGGCTAAACTGAGGCAAGAGGTACACAGTAAATATTTGAAGCAGAATAGAGAGATGTAAATATAGGTGAATGCTTTCCCGCTGCTCTCCCTGGATCCTGACAGCAATACAGGATGGTTTCACCCATCGACACAAACCTCCCTTCCAGTCACTCCATTAATCACTTGCTGCTGCTGCTGTGTGTGAAGCATGGAGTGAGAAGGATGCTCTCGTTAGGATGTAACCATCCTTCATTTCAGTTTGCAACACCGGTCACACACATCAGTTTGAACAACCAGCACTCTAAATCTCAATGAAAAAAGCATGAGTCAGAAAAAAAGGAAGAAAAAAGGTTTCTGAGGACAGTGGAGGAAGATAATAGCTGAGGTATTGCTTGCAGAAAGGTCATAAAGCAGGGACAAACCTCAGATTTCTCTGCAAGATAGGACAATCTATTCAAACATTCTCTGCTGAAGTCATGCTTAAAATTTATCAGGCTTTGAGTTTGCATTTTTTTACCAAACGTGAACTGTACTGAAAGATTCAATAAGACCTAAGTGTGTTTTATTTGTGGGACTCTCTTTTCATATATGTGGCTGAGTCTTGCACGTATCTATAACTGAGATGTAGCTGGGTTTCTTGTATGAGAGGGACAAGTGCAATTACTTTGCATATTAAGAATTGTGAAGAAGACAAGTAGTTGTGGCAGCCTGAGAGTTACGAAGGTCTTGCACTCTTACAAAAATCAATTCTGGTTGTATTAATATCATCTGCATTAAAATTTGTAAAACTGTTGGGTTGTGTATGTCATGGACAACTGTGTCCTGTTGCAGTTGTGCTGACTTACACAAAGCATTATGGTTGATCTTTCTGTTATGAAGGAAAAAACAGCATCCAGAAAATCGGAATGGGTTTCCATTTGGGGGAAAATATTATTTTTAAATAATAGGTTAATATTAAATGTTCATTTTATTCTCCCAGCAAGAATTCTAAAATATATTAACTGTGAGTACTTTTTCCACACATAATTTTTTTGTTGTTCATATTACCAGGTCCATATAATTTATTCTACACTTGGCTGTTAACTAAGTGTCTGATAGAGCTGATTGACTGAGCCAAATCAGGTACCAAAGGGTTTGACTGACTACAGTAGTTAAATTATTTTTTCAGTTAAAATAAAATATAAAACTTTTAACTCAGGATATTTTATATCATTTTGGCAGTGTAAAGTGGTTTTATGTTGAATTCAATTCAATTTATGTCTACTTGAAAGACAAACACCACTCTGCTTGAATGTGAATGAGAATCTTATCCAATACATGTGTATATTTTGAATTTTGAGCTTACAAATTAATGTGGTGAGAAGCACCGAGTCTCAGATGGTCATGCTTTAATGACTTCATAGTTTCTCTTACTGTTTTTTTATTTTTGCCTCTGATCTGCAGTCACTGGTCATCCATCAATATCTCACCAAAGAAAGTGATGCTAAAACATAGAATAAAAAATATTGAAACTATCACAAAAACCTTCCAAAAAAAATTGGACACAATGTCCTGAAAGGAAAATTCCTAATTTCCTTTTAGTTCTCATGAAAAATTGTAACAGACCCAAGGTCCACTTGAGTTCAAGGGAGCTTCTACTTTTGTTTTAACTCTTTCAAGCACCCCATTAGGATTGTAATGTTTTGCTTATTGACTCTTGCCCCTTGAGTTTAGTTTAATGGTCTTCATTCAATGATGTCAGCAGAGGTTCAAATTTTTCATTCTTTCTATCATCTTGTTAATAAAAGACTAAGTATTTTACTAGTAGATAAATATTTTAATTGATTTCATAGGGATTTATGGATTCGTAATTACATTGTGAAGTTCACTTTTAAATTCTAACAAACTCCAAAACTGAACAAAATTAAGGTGGTGGGTATTTTTTGGTTGGTTGGTTGGTTGTTTGTTTGTTTGGTTGGTTTTTTTCCAACAGCAGCTCATGATAGGTCATGGTGTGGGATATAAAAATAACAATAAAGTGAGGTTTGTGTTTACATGACTCAGTGTGACGATATTCTTGTGTACAGCTCAGCAAACTTGAGAAAATTCCTCTCTCCCAACCCTGATACAACACATTGACAGCTTTAGTATGAAACATGCATTCTTGAGCCTGAAGGTGATCCGCCTGCAGAAAGTCACAAATTCACAACTACCCAGTAAAACCTGAGAACTGGTAAAATGGAAGATAAAATATAACTTCACAAGAATATTCAAAGGAAGCCACTCTAGAATCAAAATCCTCAAACTAGATTTAAGGTTTGAAGTGAGGCAATTCACCTCAAATAGGAGCAAATAAAAGATACTTTAAAAGCATAGGATTAAAAAGTAGACATAAAAGAACAGTGATACCCTCTTTTCAAGTAATAGAACAAACTATATTATGAGCAGCATTTTGAAGTGTACATCAAACTGATTTTCTCCTCTTTATCCTTTTTAATCTCCACCAGATGCACTTTCTTTAAATTCAAGTTTTACATTCCTAGCCATAACTTGTCTGAACACACGGAGAGAGCATTGAGAGACATTAGTGGCATTCTTTTTCTCTTTCTTTCTCTGTCATTCTATTTTTTTACAACTGCTGAAAGCTTATCTTCTTAAGTCGCTCAGTTTTATAGACTTGATTTGCTTTATTTCCATCTATGTTTTTAAGCTCCAAACAATTCTCTGTCATTCTTTCCTGAAATGTTTGCAGTGAAAAAGATGCACACACACACAGATAGATATATAAATATATAAGTGCATGTAAATAAATGTGTGTGTGCGCGTATATGTGTATGTATACAAATGACCTTGAAAATCTGACATGATTGTTACTGGTATGGTAGAAAAAAGCTTTACAATTATATTTTAAAGCTTAAATGACAGAATGTAGCATGATTGAAATCTCAGAATGAAAGCGCTGCAGGAGGAAAGAAGGGTTTTCATTAAGACACACCAAATACTCAGTAGCGTTTTTTTTCAGTTGATCCCTCAGGGTCATAATTTTCTCAGGAATGATGAAATACAGTTTCCTTTCCCATAAACATTTTAGGCTTTTTTGCTTTCTTAAGAGGTTGTCAGTAATGAGTTTCTCCTCTATTCTTTCCCTCTTCTCTCTTCTACCTCATTTAATTGTGGATTAAGATGGATTTACCATTTTCACTGTTTCTTTTAATTAGAACTACATGTATGTGAAGCAAACTGATCTGTTACTAGGTGTTTTTTTCCTGTACAGGAAATACCCATGACTAACATCCTGCAGTAGTTGAGTCTCTAGAAGAGTTTTTATTAATTAAGGTAGCATGATATGTTTTAATGATGTTTAACAGAATCTGCATAATTTCAACAAGTCTATCTGCTGACCTTGTGCTGTAAACATGGGGCATACTACAAAGATTACAAAAGGCAGCAAAAAATTATCTTTATTTTATTTTTCTTCCTGCACGTAACAAACGTGGCTGCTTTTTATTTATTTTGGACCCCTTCAGCTGGATGGACAATAATAATTGCATTTTTAAGCATTGTCAAATCCGCAAAACGTCAAAGGTGCAATGTGCATAATGAGGAAACTCTAGGATAAATGGTGCAAAATAAACCCCTCATACATTTGGTTAATCAACTCTATTCCCCTTTCCCCCTCATCTTTCAAATTCACAGGCAAATGACATTTGCCTTTCCCCAGCATGCACCTCTCCTTTAAACCAGGGAGTTTGCCTGGGGCCATACCTATATATCTGATCCATGCATAATGAAGCATGAAGCTGCCAATTGTAGGGAGCGTCTGCTGTGTCAGAGACTGATAGGCATTTCATTTGCTGAACTCCCAAGGGCCCTCACGCATCTCAGGTTTCATGTAGTATTTATTTTAGGCACTCATATTTCTCATCTGTGAACTTCACACCATATGTAGAATGAGTAACACAAGCTCTGCGTGAAAAAGCTCTCCAGGTAGTTTTAAATGTAACTTGGTGGACTGGGGACATTATGGACTTGAAAAATAGGCTTGCATGGGAAATGAAGGAATATTAAGCTTTGTTCATACAACAGCTGTCAGAGACCTTCACTGAATAAGAATGGCCTTACTCTAATAAAATCACTGTTCTACACTTGTACCACACAAATTGTTTTGCGGCGTGCACTGTGTAGATCTACATTTTTCACAAATTATTGTTACTCTGCTGTATCGTCTACAAGGAAATGCTCATGTGCTCTTTCTAAAATGCAGTTTTGTTAAGTCTGAGGCTCACAGTCAGGCTGAGCTGATGGATAGCAAGCCCATATGCCATGCAGTTTTAAAATCTGAAGGCTGAATAACAATCCTGAAAGGATTGCTTCAGTTCTCAGAATCTGACCATGTAGAATTACTGAGGCAAATGTACGTCTCTTGTTTTTTTTTCTGGTAGGGATTTGGAAATATTTCATATTAAATGCTCTGTTTTAGCATTACAATGAAGGAGAACAATAGAGAGAGAGAAGGGTAAAAGAAATGTCTGTTCTCCATTGGCATCTTTTCTGAATAGGTGTTTCTAAGCATAACAAAACCTTTTACATTTACTTCTCTGTTTGTAGATGAGGTGATTATGACAACCTTATGAAAAATCCTCACACATAAGTGTTCATGGGGGACATGCTCCTTAGACTTGCATGTGAATGATGTAGACTAGACAGTAAAACTGACATTCAGAAAATAGAAAATAGAGAATAGATCTGTTTGACAGCTCGGCAGTTAAAGCTTGTTTCTGGGAGGAGACAAATACTGTGCTCTTGACCAGGAATATTTAAATATGTGCGCAGTATGAACTGTTTCGCTATTTTGCTGGTTCCAATGTCAGATTGCTCTTGTAGAATTAAATGTATTCATAGGCATATGCTGTGCTAAGGGAGCAGAGCCTCATCTAGTTCAAAGTGTCTTTAATGGAGAAATGTCAATTTAAAACAGAAGCATTTTTGCCCTGCACTTCCATATTCATCTGTTTGCAACAGTGTTCTTTCATGGATGCTCAGTGTCCAAACCTCCTTTGGGGAAAACTTTCTCTATTTTGACCCTTATTGAAGACAATTCTGGGGTTTTTACCATGAAAACAAACAAACAAACAAAAAAACCACAAAAAAACACTCCTGAAGAAAAACAAAAAACAAACAAACAAAAAACCCAACAAACAACCAGAAAGCCCCCCACAACTTGAAAGCCTTTTTCTGTGTTTTTATATGTCATGTACAGTCTGTAATAGGCAATGCTGTGAATGAGACAGTTCACTACTATTAAGCTAATGAAATACAAAGTGTAAGTGGTTTCATTATGCCAGCAGCAATTCTTTCTTATATTTCATTGTAATACTTATTCCATAGTATGCTTCACAGTAAGAAATTCTATTGAAAATTTTTTCTTATTATTAAATTTGAACTGTAAAAAGACATTACAGAATCCTACTTCATGTATATATAATCTTGAAAATAAGCTGAATGAATAGAGTTGCCTGCATGGAATTAGGGTATTACAATAACGAATGCAATCATGTTGTGAAAGGCTTTTTATATTGTTCAAACTCACATGAGAGTGCAGCAAGATTTGTTTGGCAAGTAGCATTTTGGTATTCTCTGGCTTTCAAATTCCTAATCATAATTTTACCCTAATGTAAAGTTTTTATTTCTAATACATTGTTTATGTACATTTATATGCATATGCCAAATGTTTTTTTAAATGTGTACAGTTTATTAGCATGGCTGAAATCAAGTAGATGCTATTGACAGAAGAATAATTGTGCAATGGTGTATTCAGTCCCTTTTGCTACAGCTTCTACAGCAAAGCTGGTTTTTACACGCTTTACATTGTACAAATACATGTATTTGCAGGGGCCCTTGTTTGTGAGCATACATAATATATGGATAAAAACAGGTACTGCACATATGTTCAAAACTGGCCTGTGGCCAAGTACATTTCTTTCCTCTAATTGTTACCTTCAAAAGCGAGAGTAAGGCACGAGGAGGAAGGGCGCAGAGATCTCCTGATTCATGTGTCATCTACGACGCAGCTGACTGCATTGCAGGTCTTCTGCTGCCAGTGGAACTGAACCATGATGAGGAGGGACCACCCTCTAATGGAGAAAAATAGTATTTCGTTTTCAGGCCTCATTTGAATATTGGCATTCAGCTTTGCCTTTGTAGCATGGCTGCAGCATGACGCAGTGAGGCAAAGACCACACAGTACCTTAGCACAGAAGGGACAATTTACAGACAGCTGGCCCATTACATTTCACCAGTCTAAAATCCCCCCTGATTGCTTCAAAAGGAAATGAAAACTCTCTTCCTAAACTGCTGTATGTTACTGCTACACCTTATTGACAGCAGAGCTTGATGGAAAACTCTCCAGTATTTTGTTATTTTTTTGAATTCTAAATTATGAAAGTAAACACATCTATATGTAAATATACCCATATAAACACATATATAGACAGACATATATGTGACCTGCTTGAGGTTTTCTGTGAGTAGGTTACAAGGGAAATGATACCAGTGTGCAGCAAACAGGATTGTTTATATGCTCCCCTGTGCAGGAAGCACTCACTTGATGTCAAATAAAACAGCATACAATATTTCTTCTTTCTGACTACTTCTTTGTAGAGGTGGTATTTGTGTGTAATATCCTTTGCATTCAGAAGATTGCATGGACTGTAGCTGGGAGGGGGGATATTTAGGTGGAAAGTCTGGCCCTGTATGTGTAAAAAAAGTCAGCTGCAATCTGGTTCAGAATTTCTGCTTTCTGTTCTTAAATTTGTGAAGTGCTCTAGGACGATGAAACATAATATATAAATGAAAGATACTGAAATTCTCATCTAAATGTCTAAAATATGTTGAAGCAATTGAGAATATAAAGAATAGAGAAGGAAGAACACTCTGAGAAACACACTTTCACAAATCAAGAGCTGCAATAAATAATATTTGATTCGTTCAGTTGAATCGATCTCTGAAATGCTGCTGACTTTTTTTATTCCATTGCTGCATAATGGTCACTTTACAGAAGTGAGATTGTAGAATTTACCAATTCTGTCCAACACAGCTTTGGATTTCAGCTACTACTTTCCTGTTTAATAACTTTCATGGCTTTTATCCAGAACGAATTTTGTGTGGATGGAGGTGTCAGTACCTGTGCTAATACACTAATACACATTCAGATAGTAACACAGTGGTCTTTAGAGTTCTGTAGTCAGTCTTCCTACTGTCACTATTTGATCTGAAAACTACTCTGGTATTTAAAAAATAGAAGTCCTAGTGCTCCTAAGGCATTGGACTTCTGGAGTATTTTTTCCCATTTTGACAGAAATGCAGAAAGACTTGTGCAATGCAATCACAGCATACTAGAAATCAGTGATCAAAATGCAGTATGAAGCTGAAGTTTTACATTACAAGATTCATTCCCAAATTTAGGAGAGTGGCATCATAAAGACATTGACTGATGAGTTTTACGATCATGTCTGCCCCAGCTACCTTTGTGTGAACGCTGAATCTGAGCTGGTTTTCTAAGGATCCATCTCTAGATAAAGTTAAAAAAATTATTTCCTGAGGGCAAGTCACCTTACAATTTTCAGTTGTCTACAGTATGCTGAAATCCACACTACACAACTAGATTAGCATTTAAATCTGAATTAACCACAGAGAAAACTAGTTGCAAAACAGAGCCACTGGGGAACACTATGCTAATACTTTAATGTATAGTCTACAGCCTGAACTACATGTCTCTTCACCTGTCATAGAAAACAGTTTTGAGATGTTATAGGTAAAATTTGTAGAAAAGTAAATGAAAATTCATTGGCTGGTAGTGTGTTGCTCACTTTACAGCCCACATCTGGCTTTCTTGGTCAATTTCTTTCTTCTTTAAAACAATTTTGAATTGAAACCATGGGAAGAAGCTACAAAGAGAGAGAAAAGAGAAAGAGAGAAGGAAAGAGGGAAAGAGAGAGAAAAAGAGGGAAAGAGAGGAAGAAAGAGAGAGATAAAGAAAGAGATAAAAGAAAGAAAAGAAGGAAAAAGAAAGAACGAAAGAAAGAAAAGAAAGAAAGAAAGAGAAAGAAAGGAAAAGAGGAAGAGTGGAGGAGAGAGAGAGGAAAAGTTTTCTCATCTCCACTGAAGGTATTTTCCCAGCCTTTTCCAAGTCCAGGTATCATCCTTTCCTTCTTTTGCAATGTTGCTGCCAGTAGTCCTGAAGAGTTTAAAATTGCCCACATCTCTTGGGCCTTTTGGAGTTTTGCATCTGAGATATTTAGCCATTATCTGAAAAACCCCATTTGATTTACATACAATGGGTGGCAGTAACATCATACAGTCTTCCTGGCATCCAAGTAACTGCAAGAGTATAACTATTGGCAGAGACTACTTAATTTTGTTTTAGCAGAGTACAGCTCATTTAATCCTTTTAAGATTTGGAGTCAGTTATTCATGTTCTTACTTACTTGAACTATGATACTAGGTGCTTTTATCACCTGATTAACAAGGAAGCAAAGCAGAAGCAAACTATCTAATGAATTCCATATTCTTCTTTTTCACCTGTCAATACTACCTAGTTCCACATTTTGAATGAGCACAGCACCGAATTCTTGCAAGAGAAAAGATTCATCTGGGAGAAATATTGCACATGCTCACTGGGAAAACTTCCAAAGATAGATTACAGGTAATTCCCTTGTCTATTTATAAAGGATTTTGGGGCACAGAGGACTTTGCATGTGACAGCATCTGGGACACAGTGGTCGACTGAAATATCCCAGAAATGCAGACCAAAAAGTTCAGAATTTGCTGTTCTGAAAGCACCAATCTGCCAGAAAAAATTTTCCAAGGCTCATTAACAAAGTTGCGTCTTGTGTTTTGCCCTGGCTCCTTTGACACAGCATTCTTGTCTTCTCCTGCTCAGCACCACAAATCTGTTCTCACCCTTGCAGTTAATAGGAGGACACACAGCTAGCTCTTGCTGCTCACCAAAAGCTTGTGTTTGTCTCTGTTCCGTTGCTCAAGGAAGACTGTTATTGCTCATCAATAATCATCTGATAAAAGAACAGTTCCAGCTCTATCCAGCAGTTCACAGTAGTGTGCATACACACATGCATATAAGCACACACAAAAATCATTATGGTATGCAAACTATAAGTTTTTCTATTCGCTTTTACATTTACAGGTTCTCCTTCTCCTATCCAGCCTTGAATTGCATAACCATGGATTTATTTTGAGTAAATCAGCTTTTCAAAAATCTATGTGAAAGACTGGCAAACTATTGGCAAATATAGAAAGCAGCCTCTTTTTTCTTTTATACAATATTTAAAGACAGATATTGTTCACGTAGGCCCTAGAGCTGACACCATCACCAAAAGAAAAAAATAGCTAGAATGTGATGTGGTGGTCAGTAATGTAACATTACTAAGGTTTTCTCCATGCAACGCATTAATACGTCCATATACATGCAAAACAGTATTAGTACACAGAAACTCTTACATGGTTTCTAACTACAGGCATATTTTTGATATGCTATCAGCCAGCATAATTCTAGGAGTAAAAAAGCCAAAAATGCTTTCCTATTTCATTGATGTGCTGAAATGCCACTCTCTTAGAAGTCTATGTCATGTATGAATGAGGGTCAGAGGAATATAACACTTCTACCCGTCAAGTTAGAAAAAGTAGATAATTTAACAGTAGAAATGTTGTGGTATTCAAATGCTGTGGTACTGTGCAGTACTAGCTAAAGAAAACCAGAGCTAGGGAGTGATGCTCATGCTGCTGTACTAAAGGCTCCTGTGAGGGGTTATGACAGCAATGAAATTGTCAAGGTCAAAGCAGACAAATAGTAGGTCTATCCTGAGGAAAATCATGGTGGTTGCCTGTTGTCTGTTGACAACAGGACAGAGAGACCTGTTTTGTTGAAAACAAGTTTTGGTGAACAGGGACCCTACTTCTGCTCCCCACTCCCACCCCTTCTCTGCTCCCCCCCCCCGCCCCCCTCACCCCCCCCATCGGAGACCTGAGGTGATGGAGAATAACAACCTAGACATGACCACAGAGCTCCAGGCTCCGCCTTCTCATGGCTACTTGGAAAATACTAACTCTGTTCTGGCCAAAACCAGGACACAAGTTAATGTGATATCAAAATATTCACGGAAAAGAAGAAATGCAGCATTGATTTGGAGTGACTTAGTCTCCTCTCAAATAAGCAATATGACAGAAAGAATGGGTTGATACTCTTTCTAAAAGCAGTCATAAGGCAAAAAAATCCAGTCCCTAAATAAAAAAAATTCCCACCGTGGTACAAGTAGTAATAATAATAAAGCGAAAAAGTCACTGTAAGGTTGTGAGAAGTTTGTATGACTGACTATATACTGAAGGCCTATCTATGTATTTCCAGGCTTGAATAAAAAGAAGGTTTTAACTTAAGATTAAAATGGAAAAAAAATAATGTTCATCTTTTTCTGTTGCAATATCCCTGAAGTCTTAGAAAATCCATATAACTTTAAATTATTAAAGCAAATATTTTTTAAAAAAACAGATACTCAACATTACTTTTGCATTTGGTTTCTAACTTTTTTCCTGCAAAAATACCTTGTAACTGTTTTACATGATTAATACAAATGTAGTGTTCTCAGTAACCAGAAATGAGAAAAGTGGGCTTTTGTAAATCAGAGGACACAAATCGCATATATTTTCTGCTAGATGCTCCAAAAATTGGCTATTTTGAGCACAATTGTACTGTTACCACTTGTTGCCCACCCAGTGAAGTCCATATTTGCTTTTGTTGCCATCTTGTCCTGTCACCTTCATAGACTGGGAGCCATCAGTCCCTCTGAAGTCTTCCAGGTTTGCTTATTCATTCCCCTCCCCTTCTGTTCTGCTGTCTTTTGTGCTCCTGTGATAACTCTCCACCTGCCTCAGAACTGTCTAATCATTGTTCATCTTGTGTCATCATTTAGGTGACTGCTTCATAATTTTAAGGGCTACTTTCTTACTCAGCAGCATTTTATGTCATTTACAGTGGGGTAAATAGTGATCCAAGCTGAAGATCAGCAGAACCTGATTTGCCTCACTGCGTGGGTATAGAACACGTTAAACCAAACTGAATTCACATGTGCTGTGACACACTCAGCAGTTAACTCAGGAATTAATGGTGTCCAGCATGTCCACTCCATTTCTTTCTTTTTACTTTGTCTCTTTCTTTCACCTTTCTAACAATTGTTTTAATTTTTTTTTTTTTTGCCAGAAAAAGGAACATATATGTGGTAACCCTTATTTGGATTTAATCACTCATTCAATATATCTGGAACATGGCATTAAAAAAAAGAGCATCTTCTAAAAAAATTGAAATCAAGAGTAAAGACAGTACAATTTTTATCTTTTATACAGCTTCCTCTTCCACTCTCTGTGGAGTCACTTGGACAATTAAAACTATAGTTCAAGATCTTTTTCTGTTATCAGAACAGTGAGGGTGTGATGGGTTTTGTGTTCCTAAACTGTAAGATTTCATTACATTAGAATAATTATGCTTATAAAGGGTATTTTCATATTGGCATGATGCAGCTCTAACATCCATATGAAAATTAAGATGTAAGTTAGACTAAAGTAAGTTGCAAAATTATTTCACTTCAAGAACATTTAACGCTTAGAATCAAATAGTCCTGTGGGAGAGTAAGGTGAAAAATATAACTTTCAAAACAAAAGTTGGATGTTTAACATGTTTGAGTTTGAGGTTATTTTTTTGTAAACTGGTCTTTTTATCTGCAAGGGGCTTGATGTTGTCTTGTCATAGTCTAATTCCTGGTTTCCTTTAGTACGTTCCAGACACATTCTCTACTCATCCTTCTTTTTGTTTTGAATAAAGGAGAGCTAGGCTACTTGCTACCCTTTCAATTCTCCACATAAAATTGTTTCTATTACTCTGAACAAATTATATCATCAATAAATAACTTTAAAATAATACTGACCTCCCTACAAATAAATTGAATGTATTATTAATAATTAGCTATTAGTTCTTCCAGGCTTTGCTTTTGATCTCTTTTTATGAATAACCAAAAAGGAACGTACTTGAAGTCTTATTCAGTCTAAATGTTTTGCCATAATCAATCTTACACTCTATTATTACTTGCAAAGTTTTGGCTGACATAAGTGTGGTTTTAAGTATTGATTCATGTTTAATAACAGTCATATCAGGAAAACAGTCAGAGCTTTATTATTTTGCAGCTTTTGCCCTTAAATAACTTGCATTAATCATGTGTGATGACTGAATATTCAATACCAATGACTTTCCTTCCCTTTTTCCCCTCCACCTCCTTCATTTCACACTTCTATAACTTGTTTGATCTTTTATTGTCAAGTCTAGAGCCAGACCAAAAATCAAATAAGTCTTGCTTTGCCTTATTCATCTAAATATCAAAGGATCAAACTGTCAGTATCTTCTGCAGAGTCTGTAACACAGGCAAAATAAAACATATTTTTGGGTTTGATGCTGGCCAAAGACAAGAAAAAGAAGATGAACAATCACTCCTGCATAAGTGGAATACTATGGTTGTGCTGTCTATTCACATCCCACTATTCCATCAAAATCTAATGGGTAAGATCAAATATATAAGTAAATTACACCATAATTCTTCAAATTTAAATTAAATCTAGGACTTAAGGTTAGAGGAAATAGTGCTCAAAAGCCCACATTTCCAAAAGTGGGATGATTTTCTTTGTGATTATTTGTTCCTTTTTCATCCTGAGACTATGGTCTCTGCATTTTTACAGTATACAGAAATGGACTAAAATATCACATGAAAGTTTTTTTCATTTTGTCTGCTACTATTAGTGCTTCCAGTATTGTTTTTGCAAGAGTAAGACAATTTTTTTTTTTTTAATAGTGAGTTTTGTCTCTGTATTCTTGCCAAAGACAAGGAACATAGGGGTTAGCACTTCTGGTCATATCAGAGTCCCAGGGAGAAATCTGCTCACTTTAAGAATTAGAAATAGAAGAAGCTACAGAAAAGTAGCCTCTATGCTTGAAAGGATTCACCTGTTTTTAGATTCTGTCTTTTTATTAAAAGTAAGAGATGTATTCCCTTTAATTTGAATGCCAAGGGATCCTGGCAACCTAATTTACAGTTCCCTTATGCTGTTCTGGTGCTGAACTGGAGAGTTTCATCACTGCCATGGCATGGATGCAGCAGTGTCATAACTCCTTGCAGTCAGCATATCCTCAGGTTACTCTTCTTTTCTTGGGTGAGTCATACATACAAAACATTTTACACTGGTTCCTGAACATGTTCTGCCAGGTACTGACCACTCTTCTCAATGAAAGTCATTGAGATTGTTTAATAATCTGTCCTACAAATTCAACATACACAATACAATTAAAATTGCACTTAGAAACAGTGTAATCTGGTAAATATTTTTAAAACATTTAATCCAGTATGCATTCTGTTTAAGGAATGTTGTAGAAAGTTCAATATTGGACCACCAAACCTTAAAGTCACTATGCTATGCAGAGTTGCAAGAGCCTGAGATGGCAACTCACTTGGTGGGGAACCCTTTGAAAATACATTTCTCCTAGTAAAACTCGTATTACAGCTGCCTTCTCAATGCATCTTAAATACTTGAAGACAGTTAATTATAAGAAAAATGAAGCTTGCGAACAGGAATATGATTTTGGTATAGTATAAAAAGTGTAATATTATCATTATTTGTACTCCTGAAAGTAAATATCTCAGTTCCAGCACTTGAGAGCAATGATGATTTCAATGAAATAAGGAAAGATAATATTTTAACCTTTCAGTAGTTGCAGTCAGTATTTATTGTAGAATATAAACAGTGAAGACAAATGACCTGTTTTAGAAACCCTGTGGGTTTTTTTTTCCCCTGAGGTTGACTTCTCTAATTGGAGAGGGAAAAATACAGTCATATCATGGAAATTATGAAGTCAATGAGACTGGAGATAGAGAGAAACACCTTGTACCACAAATCTCTCTGCTAAGGATGAACTTGTCTGTGCTTAGACATGTTAGAAATAGGTGCACAAATATTCATCCAACTCTAGAAACTGATAAGCATGCCCTCATTACAGAAGGGAAAGGTGACCAATGTTTTACAACCTCAGCTATGGGAACTGGAAATCCAACTATGACTGGGTTTTTAGTTCAGTTAGAATGAAGATACACTCAAATGTCCTTTAAAAGAGGGGTCTTCTGCTGGCAAACTTATTAAAGTCAGATCTAAAAGATAAACAAAACACGCTATTAGGCAAGAAAGTTATCAGCAATATTGAAACTATCTCAGCAGAGGGGAAGTTGTGAAGCTCCATTAGTCATTGGTATTATTTTACTATATTCAAAATGAATATAAATAAATAAGTTTATAAAGTAAAACATAACGATGGTAACAGGGGAGCTAGTACACTTTGAAAAAAATTGTTGAAAGTGTGACAAGTATGGAAATAAGATGTTTTCCTCCTTAGATTCCCCTGTAAGTTTGGCATTAGCCTTGTTGGCCCTGATGCATCAGGTGAACATATTTGCTTAAACTTTTACCATGGTCCCCAAAGTCCTTTTGGAATCTGTGGTTTCACAGAGAAATACCCCTGCCCTGTCCTATCAAACATATCTTACTCTTTCTCTTATTACCTGTATAAATCTCTGTTTGGGTACACCTCCATATACTTTGCTTGTTGCCAGGTCTCAAAGTGATTTAGCTTATTCCAAGCTGGTCACCTGTCCTCAAGCATTGCATCAGTGCATTTAGTAATACAAGATGACTTTCATGTTTTCTTACAAGCCACTAAATACAGCATATCACTACCAAAAGAACCACATACCAGTGCAACACCTCAGTGATGATTCTTTGTCTATGATTTCATCCTGTTGATTTCTACTCCATTCAGTATATGCTATGTTCCTCTTTTAGTTTACCGCTACATACAATGTATTTAATTTGATATATCTGCAATATCTGTAGCCTAGAGAACTTCCCTGCATTGAGTTAAAAATTCTGTCATTTCTTCAGCTATTACAAATTGTGGTTTTATTATTATTATAAGGAGTTTTTAAAGTTATTATCTTTCACTCTTCTGGTGACACATATTTCTTATGTGCTATAACTTTACTGGTTGAATTGCATTACTTTCTTCTGCTATCAACGCTTACAGTTTTCTAGTTTTATGTCTGTTCCTTAACTCAATTTTGTTTTGTAGCCAGTGAAGTTGTAATCATGGACTTACGGCATTTTTTCTAATTATCAAACATGTTATTACATTAAATTGTCTTTTTCATCTGGCTTTAGCCACCTCATCCCCAATTACTTTAATTAGCTCTTTATAGAAGGTGTCTTCAGTGTAGTGCTGGACAGAGAGCTTCTGACTCAGTCTTAAGACCCTCTGAGGTGTGATACATAAGTTCTCAACCTCTGAGCTGAATCCTCACATTGTTGCCAGAACTCACGAAGATTGGCTCTGATGGTGGTAAAGTGATTCCCCTCCTGAGTTCAGCATACTCTCCAAACCAGTTCCCTAAATGATTACATTTCCAAGTCCTGACCATAGCTATGTGTCCTTTATGTTTAAATGCAAACCTGATGAGCCCACCGCCTGGAAGATGATACAATGGCAACCTTAAAGATCAGCCCTTTTCCTATCTCAAAATCCTTTACGAAAATATACCAATATAGAGTTTCTATATCTTTTTATTGCCCCCTCATAACACTAATGGCATTTTTGTCTGCAACTTGATAACACGTCAACGATCTGTAAGAGACGATGGGATGAGTGAATTGACAGGTTCTGATCTTTTAAATCCCTACAACTACTCTCTGAGTTTCAAGAACAAAAAACCCTCTGGTCTTTTGAAGGGATGGTTGCCCTATGTGGTGGGTTGACCTTGGCTGAACGCCAGGTGCCCCCCCAGCTGCTCTATCACTCCCCTTCCCAGAGGGACAGGGGAGAGAGTAAGGTGGGAAAAAAGAAAACAACTTGAGGGTGTAGATAAGACAGTTTATTTAAAGCACAAAGCAAAGCAAAGCTTGCACATGCAGAAGCGAAAGATAGCAGGTTTTATTCTCTGCTCCCCATGAGCAGCGGTGGTCTGGTCGACCACTCCCAAGAAGCAGGGCTTCTGTACGCATGATGGTTTCTCAGCAGGCAGCCATTAGACAATGAATGCCCCCCCTCCTGCTCTGTGCCTTAGATTTTATATCTGAGCTGACGTCATATGGTATGGAATGTCCCTTTGGTCAGTCTGGGTCAGCTGGCCTGCTTCAGTCCCCTCCCAGGATCTTGCCCTCAACTGAGGAAGGAATGTTACAGTGTTGGTGCTGTGCTCAGCAGTAGCCAAAACACTGGTGTGTTATCAACACCCTTTTAGCTACCAATGTAAAGCACAGCACTGTGAGGGCTACTGCGGGGAAATGCTCAGCCAGACCCAATAGACCCTAATACAACCTGAGACAAATGCTGGGCTCAGTAACTGGAGTGATTGAGACCGCGGACAATATGTTGTATTTTATGACTCGAGTGTAGTCCCCTTAAAGCTACAAGGCACCAGCTTTCCCTGGAACCTTGACCTCTTCCTAACTTCACAGCTAAGCTTTACACAAGCAAGCTGAACAGTAGTTCATAATGAAGTTGAACCCACTTCTTATTTCAGAGTGTCAGAAGAGAATACAATAGCTTGTATGATTTAAGGTTAGGGAACAGAATCCTAATCCTCATCAGAGATGGTCAGGATCTTCTGAAGATGTGATACAGTGACCTGCTGACTATCCTTGAGAGGTGAGCTGAGGGATACTAATCCCTAAATCACTCTCAGAACCATCCTAAAGATCATCAAATCTTGCCCTCAACTGCAGCTATCACCACTGCCAGTACTTCTCTCCAGCCTGAAAAGGAGACTATCGTCATACCCACTACTTTCACCACCAGTAGGAGCCCTGATGGTGGTCATTGACAGTATTAGGGCTGTAAAAGAACTGCCACCATCATCTTTCTTGGTGTGTTTTCTCTATTACTGTGAGCACCCAGACTGAATTCCAACACTTCTCTCCCCTTAATCCTAAACCTATGGTGAAGGTGTCTTAAAGAAAGATGAGGCCATGGTGGTTATGAATACTAACTTTATTTTTCACTCTGTAGATTCTGGCAGATATGTTGGTTAAGTGGACCAATTAAGCTTATAATTTCAAAACCCTATAAACTTGAGCAAAGCCCTCACATCCTGCAAGTTGAAAGGTCCATTAGGAGAAGGATAGGTCTGATAAAAAACTAGCTTCCTCATCCATTGATGTCTGTTTGTGCACACTAAAATAAAAGCTCACAAATGAATTAGATAATCAAATTGCAATCATAAGATCCTTAACTACTCTCACAGTTCATTTAAGTGCCCAGTTTCCTACATGACTCTACAGTCCTTGAAAGTCTCACTACTAGAGCTGGAAAACACAGATTTTCCAAGCCTTTTTATTCCTAACCCTATCCTTACTATAATGGTAATTAGAGCCAGGAAATGAATCCCTAAGCTAAATGAGATCCTATTATTTTGATCCTATTAACACCATGCCCTCTTCCTAGTCCTGCAGGCACTTTTGAATCCAGAAGTAATCATGGCTCTGAATGTGTGCATTCTCAGATTCTAACCCTAACAACACCCCTGAATTCTAACCCTAATTAAACTTAACTTTAATTATTGAAGGACCAGTTGTATCTTAAAAGAGAACATGACTCATTGGACCTTCACGTAATTCTGTGGGCCCTTCAGTGACTGTTAATAAAATGGAATTTTGAAGGTTTATTCCATAGTCCCTCCGCAAACTCACATTCTACTCCTGTCTCTGCCTACAGCCTATAGTGAACGAAACACATGATACTGTCTTCTGTGAACAGCATTCCTTTTTCCTAGCTTCTAATTCTGTAGTAATGAACTGGACTTTTGAAGCTTTATATTTCCAAATTCTACATGAAACTACAGGTCTAGCTCTAAATTGAATTATAGCTGAGTGGTCAGTTCTTACTAATTCTTACTAAGCCATAACACCAAAGTTAATCCAAATATTAAGATACCAAATTGATTGGTAACTATGACCAAAAAAAAAAACCCAAAACCAACCAACCAAAAAGTAACAACAACAAGAACAAAAACAACAAAAAGAAAAACAGAAACAAAACAAAAACAAAAAACAGAAATAAAAAGCAGTCACTGACTCCCTTTCTCCAGGGCCTGTAAAAGTTAACAATAGATTACAGGAAAACAGATTTTAGAAGTTCTGAATACCTCTTTCTATCTAGTTTTTGGGCCTTAAAGAGCCCAGTAATGAATTACATAATTAGAGATTGTACTCCCAAACTCTAACCCGACTTGGAAAATATTATAATGATTAATCTTTACCCAGAAAGAAAATCTAATAAGTTTTTAACACCAACTTCCTTTTTAACTCCTTGAACCTCACAAAATCGAGCTATAGATTTGCTCTCAAATCAGTAGACACCAGACCCTTAATCCCCAGCTTTAGTTATCACTGAAAGACCAATCTATGCAATAAAGGATAATGAAAAGACATTGCCCTAACCCGAACAGCCAAAGAATCCAGCATTAAGGTAGCCTCTTGGTATTTCCCTAGATGTAATTTTGATTTGAAACATTCCTCCTCTAAATGTAATTAGAAATAGAGCTGAAACACATTCCTATGTTAGATACAAATGCAGAAGAGTGGAGATGCTGTTGATACCACTTTCCTTCCCACTTTTACTGTCTGTATAACGTGAAACAGTCACCGTATGTGACATACTCCAGTTTATAGCATGAGAGTGTTTGGAACTTTTTGATAGTGGGATGGTTCTAGAAGACTGTATAGGGTGAAGGGAGCCAAAACCGGTATGTTATTTTCCATATGGGGTAATACTGGGATCAGTCTAGTTCAAAATATTTTCAGGAATATAAATCTGGGATTTGTTTCAGAGGGAACTAAACTATTTATTCCAATATTGGAGATAGAAATAAACTAAGCTTTACTCAATGCGGACTAGTGGAGGAGACCAGAATCTGGAAGTAAGTCACACAAATTCTAACATTATTATGAAATTTGGTTGTATGGTACATCTAAGCAGAGAGATCTTCCTCCTTTCCTTGGCCCCTATCACTCTTATTGCAACATCCATTTTCAGATGTAATGCTCTATTTACAAGAATGTAAAAGGAAACTACATTTACCTTGATTTTATACTCTTTCCCTGAGCATCTCTTCCTGACCACTACCTAAAACAGGCTTCATAATCCCTGGCATCTGATGCAGAAAAAAAACATTCACATGTTTAGTTTAGGGGCCAGACCCTCAGCTACTGTTAATCTGCAGATCCATGAAAGTCAGATCATAACCTGAGGATATGGGTTCTCAGTGTTCTCAGTGCACACTGAGAATTGCACTATCTAATCTATTATTGTACAGGTTTTCAAGACTTCATGATTATTTTTTAAATAATTCACAAATCCTTATCCCTGCACAATTATTGTATGTGTCTAATTGATGTACAACCTCAGAGGATCATTTACCTCATACTGTACCTGACACATAATTTCTCAAACAGAAATTACTATTAGTCATCTCTCTTCCATGCTTTGCATAGGTCACTAAAGTAGCATCAATCTGTACTAAAATAAATTTTAATCTGATCACAGCTACAACAGTGTAAATGCTTGAGTTCAGTGGAAAATCATCTGTAAAATAAATTTACTAAGCTCTTTCTTTCCCTTTGTTCTTCTTTTTATTTTCAGAAAAAAAAAAAGAGAGCAACCTACTTTTGAAATGCAAGACAACAGTTCAAAAAAATAACACACATATTATGTATTGTAATTTGGCTGTTGAAGGATTATAATTATAAAGATGCAGTGAAAAAACAATATCAAACTTCTGAATATTTAAAAATCTCAGAGCATTTTATATCCTGTTAATTAAATCTTATGGCACATTAACTGTAACATCTTAAAAAATATATATAGAAGCTATATTTTAGCAGTGTATAATCTGAGTCATGTATACCCTCCACACCATAGGGGAGACTGTTAGCAAATGTCAGCAGTACATCTGTGGGATCCAGGAAAGAGGACTAAATTCCCCATTCAGTTGACGTTATCTTGTGGAAATGTGGGACTATATTATCAAAACAACTCTATTTTCACCGCAACAAGGTTGTTTATTTTCAAGATTATCCAAAATCCAATGTTTTTTCCCTTTCTATTCCTTTCTTGTGATGTTTACTGATGAGCTTTGAGAGGGGTTATATATCCTGTAAGCTTAGTTCTGTAAAAATCAAGTGATTTATTTTGATGCACTAGTTGGTTTTCAAAATATGGCAGTCACTCATCTCACAGTTCCTTATTAGTTATAAGGAGATGTTACTGCATCCTTCACTTTTCAGAGCAACTGTTTCTTGTTTTATGTGGTGCATCAGCTAGTGCACAATCTGCTTCTATACTTGCAGGTGTAATATACCTGGGAGTTCAATGTCAGTTTACTGGTGCTGCAGACAACTGGATGTCACACAGTGCATCCACACTGCTACTTTCTTCTGCCCTCCAGAAGACAGTAGCATCATGCAGACTGTCATCAGGCAATAATTCCAAACAGCACAACCAAATTGCCTCGGAGAACATTAGGTGGCTTCAGTCCAAAAACAGTGAGTGACTGCTCTACCATCTCAAGGCCTCCATGTGACAGACCACGGATGAACAGCACCAGGTTTTCATATATAGAGAAACATGAGACACTTGTGTAAATCAGGTTGTATAATGTATCACTACTGATGATGACCTTGTGTTAGTCTTGTCTGGGATAGAGATAATTTATTTCATTGGAGCTGGTATGGAGTTGTGTTTTAGGTTTGTTCTGGAAACAGTGTTGGTAATTCAGGGATGTTTTTGTTATTTCTGAGCAATGCTTGCACAGAATCAAGGCCTTTTCTGCTGCTTGTATGGCCTCCTATCAAAGAGGATGGGTGTGCACAAGGAGTCGGGAGGGCACACAGCCAGGATAGACCCTAACTGACCCAAAGGATATTTCATATCATGTAGTGACATGCTCAACATACAAAGCTGGCTGAACACCTGCCTGCCTATGTTTTGTTTTGCTTGTGCATGCAGCTGTTGCTTTACCTATTAAAATGTCTTTATCTCAACCAACAAGTTTTCTTGCTTTTATTCTTCCAGTTCTCTCCCCATCTTGCCAGTGGAGAGTGAGCTGCTGACTGGGGTTAAACCATGACACCCAAGCAAGTCGTTAGATATGAAACCATGCACTAAAGCTCAGAAATTTAAAGGGACCTTATTACAGTTTCTTGAGAACAAGGCAGTATAATATTCAATTCTTTCTATATCAACATAGTAATTACTTTGTAAAGCATTTTGTAGTTTTGGGGAGAAATCTGCATTCAAAATATACTTAAAACAAAGGGAACTAGATTTTTGTTTTTAGGAGATTAAGCAGAAACAGAGGTTTCTAACTCAGCTTAATTTAGTTTATCATTTTACATTTTATAGACACGTTTGAATACTCCTCAAGCAAATTTGGTTTCATAAATTTGCTGAATTTTCTAAAATTTATGATTAATGGACATAAATAAGCTTTACTACGTGGAGGAATAAAGGATGCATATGGTATCAAATACAGAAAAAAATCACCTGTGTTTCATAGTTGGTGTTTGGCAAGAACATTTGCTTGGCCTTATGGACTTTTATGAAAAAGCTTTCCAATATAAATAAACCTGCAGGAGGCACTTTCATAACCCTTGAGACTGAAAATTACCCATGGGCGTTTGCACCACGTTCTCCAAGTGGTTCGTTTGAATACTTAAGAAGGAATACTTGATAGCTGTAAGTAGTACAACATATCTCAGTGGTAGCTCCGCATCCAAAATACTGTGTTCAGTCCTGGTCAAAACAGAGACAGAAGAATAAGAGATAATTTATGGAAGGGCAGCAACAATGATGGAAGATGTGCAAAGAAATTCATAGCATGCATAAAAAGAATGAGATGGTTTATTTCAGGTAGCAAATAATAGAAAGGGGAATTGATAAAATTATGCATATTATTATTGTTATTAGAAAAATACATTGTGACCTGTTGTTCAGTATATCTCACGGGACAATAATAAAACAATATGATTTCCTTGCTAAATGATACTGAAATCCAGACACACTTCATTCAAAGAGTAAGTGATCTTTATGGCAAGAATATCTAGCATTTTGACATGAAATATCAGCATTTACGTAGGTTGTCTGGAAATTCCTATCGTTTGTGGGTCTGGAATAAAGCTTCCTCTGGCACCCAGTGATCCCTGACTGCCTACTCCTTCTCTGAGCTCTGCAGTCATAGACCAACACCATGTAAAAGTGTTGGATACCCAAAGGGCAATTCCCATCATGATATCTTCCAATACAAAGGCATCTATTGCCCTGGAGAAAAGGGGGAAGAAATAAGGAGTGTGTAGCATAAATATGTCTGTTGTGAAATTTCTGACACCAACCAAACATTACAGAAGTGGGTTTTTTTCAGATATTTCCTTCAGCGTAATGTATAGTTTGTGTTATTGCAAATTAAAAATCTGATTTTTTTAATGCAACAGATAATATTCTTCTCTTTAACTGAACTTTTCTTCATCTTTGAAACTGATCTGTAGCCTGTCATCTAAAATCTTCATTCTTATGATGCCTCACTTCTAGCTACCTAATTTCTCTACACGTTTCCTATTCTATTTCCAATTATAATTGGGTTTTTTTTCAGGCCTCCTCTTTTTTCTCCTAATTTTCAACAAGTATTTCCTAGTTCTTTCTTATAAATATTGTCTCTGTCTGGTTTCTTTTTCTTTCTTGCCCAACTATTTCACACACTTATTTTCTTCATATCCCTCAAATGATTTTTCCTCTCTTGCTAATTCTTTCTGTCCCCCACAGTTATTTTTTTTATGTCCTCCCTCCTAGATATGTATCCCCCCTTTTGTTTCCCTTGCATTTTCCATTTGTCCTTTCCCTTGCACAATTCTGGAGCTCTGTGTACAGCAGCTGCAACCTCTGGAAAGATGAGGGAAACTGGTAGTGGCAATTGACAGATGATCTTCTTTTTCCCTGATTTCTACCTGATAATGATGCTAAAATAGCAATGCAATCTTAGAATTCTCATAAAAAATTTATCAGAGCATCACTCTCCAACAGCATGAAATTTAAATCTCAACCAGGCTTAACCAAAAAGTAAAAATATAAATCTTTCCAAATAACTCTTCCAACAAGAAAATGAAAAAATACACATGCTAAACAACTAACTCCAACTTTTGGTTTTGCCTGGGAAATGTCTGGAATAGGATAAAGAGGAGTCTACTAAGCAGTACAAATTGTGAACTAGGAGTTGTAGATAAAGCTTGACAGATGTCCAGTGTTTGAAGGGCCTCTAGCATTCAAATTGCTCTCAGATTAGCCAGCACATCTCCAGTAATAAAAGAGAATAATGATTTCAGCTCTCTTATTTATTCATTTTACACTGAGTCTGAAAGCCATAAAACACTGCACTGATGGATGTAAATTGTCTCAGACAATTAGCTCCTATTGTACAAAAGCAAATTTGACATCTCTCCAGTTTAATAAGCAAGATGCCTTGGATTGTATTTCAAATGTTAGTGAAGTAAACAAAAAGAGGAAAAAAAGGATTCTAGTGGGCAGACAGATGTGTGATGTCCAGGGTGTGACTGGAAGATACCATTAAAAATATAAATCTGCAACAGGGACACTTCAGCACAAAGTACTGCTACTGCTCAAATGTAAATTTGTCCATCCTTTGTGTATTATTGAGTAATAATTTTTTCTTTAAATTATTAACATTTTTATCTTACTCTTTATAATACTTCTTGGTTTGATTGCTAGGTCTAGACAGAGCTATGATGTTTACAGTTCCTCCACCAAATAGTTACTTGATCTCCTCAACAACTCAGAAAATGTCTCTGCAATGTCTGTGTCAGATTTTTCAGCAAGAGACCCCTGGACAAGACTCCTACATCTGATCAGTCAGCAAAGCCACTCGAAACAGTTCAGACAATTTTCCTTTTATGGTGCCAAAGAGCCAGAAGTCAGTCTGGACACTTTCAATCTTTAGTGTAGATATTTCCCTAGGTCTATTTTTTTTTAGAGTTTTAAGATTTCCTGGGAATGCACCATGGATTTGAAGCAAAAGAACACACTATAGACTTGAACTTAAAGTTCAAGATCTAGCAAAGTGGATGCAAATTCTTAAGCGTAATTGATTGCTAATTCCATCATTGCCTTGCTGAAATTTTTTTCTCTTATTGGTACTGAGAGCTTTGCAGTTGGAGGAGCACTGAGCCCTGGTCATTCAGAAAAGAATTTGAAGGAAGTGTGGGAAGTGATGGCTTAATCAGCTTCAGATTTAAGACATCCTTTACCCTTATGGACATTAAAAATTCATGGTTGCATTTGTATAAATGAAAACCATGACAGATGCACAGCAAATCTAAGGAATCCCACAAGCATCAGATTTATCATCCTTTTGCTGGAACTGTGCAGCACGTAAATGGTGTTCTCAGCATGCCAGGATGATGGCAGATTTCCTGAATGATGATGTTGAAGCATTTAGGACAACCTCCTGTTGCATATCTGGTCACAGCAGCTCAAAAATCCTCCTTCAGTTGGTTTAGGGCTGTCTGTCTCATTTGGCTGTTTTAGCTTTGAAGTTATGTCAAACAGCTTCTGTGACATTGACATTGAAGCTGAAATAGTAGCAAAGGCTGAAACTGGATGGTCTGTCTGGTTTTCACAAATCTGATGGGAAAGGTGGCTGGGTTCTACACATCACCAATTCACACCAGCACCACTTCCTTGTACTTCAACTACATGTTCTGTCATTTCATATAATTCATCAGTGAGTAAATTTATCAGTGTTGTGCGGGAGTAAAATATTATAAATCTGAGATTAAAATAAATAATATGCTTAATATAACACAAATAATCAACAGAAGAGAAAGAAAATTATCCCAGCGTAACTTCTGGTGAACCTGACCTTTGATACACTTACTCCATCAGCAAAAGAGGGCTGCAAGGGATATCAATTAGTTATTACAAAGAGACAACAGTACCTGAAGCAAAATATTTGATTCTCCTTTAGCCTACGGCCTTTTCCACTGCACCAGCAGTGCAAATGAACTTACACAGTGTGTGAAAATTGTATTTGAAGCTGTAGAACAGCAAAATGGGCTTTTGTGTATATGTCAATTGGATTGTATTTCCTGCCTTCCAATACATCTGCTCTTGAGAGAAGAATGGTCCTGAAGGACACACTCAGTACGTATTAACAGTCCCAGTGCGCTCAGCTTTCTCCACAATGATTGTTTTGGCCTGAAGTTAGGTCCAGAACAATAGCTGTCTAAAAGGAGGCCTATCCTAAATTTCATTCTTGGAGGTCAAGATAATTGGATATGTGTTTTGCTCAACCAGTGAAAACTGAGAACAATGTATATGGTTTTGTACACACAAGTACAAATTGTGTTTTTAGAGGATACACATTTAAAACGCTATGCTTCCTCAAAAGCTGAACTGTATATAAGTTGGCTATAGTCCTAATAAACTTTTTTTTGGTAAACCAAATAATAACAGCATTATTTTTATGTATAAATTCAAATTTTCATTCAGTAAACGTTATCTTCCTGCCTTTAGCAAATCTTATTGAAAAAGTCCTTAAGATTATTCCCAAGAGTAATTGCTGAGCATCTCTATAAAAAATACCGTCCAACTTGCTAACCTTGTCTGTTGTCTGTTCTTCTTTCATCCATGGATGGTCAACATCACATTCCATTTGTTCAGAAAACCAGGTTCAGCAATTATGAGTTGGTTTTAGGGAAAGGTTGCAGTTTTTTCTGTGTTTTTTCCCCTATTCTCTTAATTAATGACTTTACATGAATTTACATGACTCTTCTTCCTGAAAAATGAGGCAAACCATGCTTCATTTTTAAGAGGAAGAAAGAAATGCCAAAATCTTTAACCAGATCTAATTGCATTAATGTCTCCTTTTCCTCTCTTTCCTCTGCTTTTATTCATAGATCTCAGAATCTTTTTAGTCTTGTTTTAATTTCATTTTTGAAATCTAAGTCAGCTTGATCATCACAGTCAATTTTTGGAAACCTATATTTTCTTTATTTCTTAACCTTTAATGTACGACTTTCATTGCTGATTAATACCTTTCTTCATTCCCTGTAGGCACTCTGCTTGCTCCAAATATCCTTTTTAAGATGCTATTAATTGAGCATGAGATTACATAATTTTCATGTCTTGTGCAAAGTGGTTTTGAAATCTCAGAGTTTAACACGTTTCTTTAAAGCCAATATTATAGTTTTGAAAATATGGATATCTATCAGCATATCTGTACAATCCATACCAGTTGGTGTCAAAGTAGTAATTAAATACAGCACAAAAGCAAATCAGGTCCTCCAAATGTTAATCTCATTATCACCTTCTCAGCCCCGCTTGCCAGAAAGTTAACAGCCGTTAAAGCTCTGCTGCTCATCCAATCAGAATATTAAATTAATCAGTATGGCCTGACACAAATATTACCACCAGTGTTAATCCTTTGCTTTGTACATAGCAAATGGGGAAATAAGCAGCTGTCTATGGAGCTCAATGCATTACTATTAATATTTCAAATCTGCCTCCTTCTTTGGAATGTTTTACGTCTTGGTGTGCAATGAAAAGTTTCTCAGAGACTGGAAAATGCATCTCATGACTGGTTTCTAACCACTTTCCATCATCTGTATTCCCCCAGCACTGGTCATCGATTGCTTTCTCTCTTTTCTCTCTCTCTGCACCATCATATGATTTCCTGACAAATGTCTTAAAATATGCCAACAGTCTCTGAAATGCGATGCAATTAAACGAATGCACCTAGAAAGGCTCCAGCATTCAACAGGCATATGTTGTAGGGAGCTATTTGAACCACAATGTAGCATTGTCCTTTTAAATACATTTTGGGTATCACAAAACTACGTAGTAATTTTCGTGGTTGGTTGGGGTTTTTTGGTTTGTTTTTTTGCTATAAGCAGACAAATATATGAAAACAGGGGCTGAAAGAATCTCCTGTGTTGTAAATATTGGCTAATGAAAGACGTCATGCTCTCAGAGGCTTGGACACTGCTCGACTGAGGCCTTTGCCCTGCCTTTGTTATGATAGTTGCAGCTAAGCCATGATCCTGTCAGAATTAATCATAGATAATAAAAAAATATTAAATGTGCATAATTCCAACTTTCGTGCGGATGCTTCCATTTATAAATAATGCATATCTATAAAAAGCATGTTTATAGCCTTCCAGAACTATAAGTGTATGTGTACATCTAGATGTGCATATGTGTATGAATGGATGTATATACATGAGAATACACATACATGGGATATATATGTATATGCCCGTGTGTATAGAGCTACATAAATATTTTTGTATGTGCATATTTATATAAACACAGAATATACATACATGCATGTACTCATGCTGTAAGAGGAATAAATATTCATTGCTCAGTTTAATAATTCATCATAATAAATATTTATATAACATACACAATGATGTGTTGTGGTATAAATGTTTCAGTGGCATGAGCTGGGGCTGAATACATTATTTATGAGTGACAAAGCCACAAGTAAGTCAGGCAGGTCAACAATAAAATCATTCCAATTCACTCTCATGAAATTCTCACATACTATCAAAAGAACTATTTATCAAATGTCTAGAACTGTTAAAATTTTGTTATTTCTGTTTTTTTTCCTATAATAAGACCCCTCTTTCTGACCAGAAATATTCCAAAATTACTGCAAATATGTACACAAAATTAACATTTTAAAACTTTTTTTTTGGTAAATGTAAACTCGATTGTCATTCATTAGCAGGGAGCAAAGACAATACTGAAACAAAGACTTTATTAAACTGAAATTTCCTGTAAGTTTTGAAAATAGACAGTGATTCTGATAGGAATAGGGGTAAGAACACAATGCAGTGCAGTGTAAAATGTTATGCAATGATAACAGCTTTTCCAGGATTCAAAGTTACACATTTTGGAGTTTTGTCAGGTGTAAGTGCTGGAAAAGCTCCATATGGAATAATCTCATCTTTAGTAGTAAGATTTTCTTCTTTCTTACTTAACAGTCAGTTGTCTGAAGCTGTTTAGACAAATGGAATATTCAAGACAGTCTTAGAAGAGATGGATTAGTAACAAGAAAAAGATGAGACAGTCAGAGGCAAACGATAAATTGAAGAAGCATTAGATGAATTTTATTTCTAGCATGGTTTAACAATTTATCATATAACTATACAATTACCCCATTGTTTTTGCCATTATTTGCATGTAATGTGCATTTGTTTCCATGTTTTTATCTTTGTATTTTCACTAGTTTAGGTATGAGGTCCATTTGTTTAGGTCTGTAAGTTAATATAAAAATAAAACACACAATGTATCTTTTCCTATATCATATAATACTGTGATGATGACGGGAAATGACTGATATTAATATGGATAATTCTGGATAAAATCACATACATATCAAAAAGTACTCAACCTAGGCAAATAGGCAAGTAGAATTTAGAAAGATCTGAGTGTGCGAGGATGGCTCAAATAGCTTTTATTGTGATAGTCTGAAAAAAAATTAGGTTAGAATAGTATGGATTAAAAGCTCCTTTGTAAATAATGGTTCTGTATACTTATATATATATACACACATACATACTTTTTTAAAAATTTTATTTTTTATACATGATCTATTGCATCTGTTGTCTGGAAGAAAGAAAAGAAAGTGTACTGGGTAAAGTAATGTTTTTCCTCTGCCACATTAGCAAACTGCTGATACCAGTACCTTGCACCCCCCTGCAACATGATACCAGTATCTCTTCTTCCAAGCCCCTAAGCTTAACTGTGCATATTTTCATTAATTATAATTTGGAGGAGATGGAGAGTTTCTTTGAGGTGACAGACAAACAGCAGGATATCATGAATATGTATTGCATGTCTGAGAAAATAAATTAACAGGGGCCATCCACTCTGGTGACCCACTTAGGCTGTCATTGATGAGTGTGACAGGAAGGTTCTGTAAGAACTGAATTTGCATGACAGACTTTTCTCCTGATCAACTAATTTACCCTATGCATTTAGATTATTTTAAGCACTACACAGCAGTCAGATAATTAATCACTAAATCACCAATAGTGACATTAAGGTATAAGCAATATATTATTGCTGATTACCACTTAAGCTCATCGGGCTTCAACTCAAAAATTGGTGTAATCTTACACTGAGTAATGACATATATGATCTGATATGTTCATAATGTTAGATGTTTGGAGAAAGAGGTTGATGCTATATAAATAAATGGTTTGTTGTTCTTTATGACAAATACAAAAAAAATATGTAAATTCTCACAGAAGTACCTGGTTCCCACCAGTTATTAGGTTATTATGTTAAAAACAAATTCTATGAAGCTTAAAAGTCTTAAAATTCCTAGAGTGAAAATGTTTGTTTTCATGCACATACATCTGCATACTTATAAGCATATAAATATGTGAATGAAACAACCTTTTCTGTGGCTCAGACATCTTACAAATGTGCGCACTTTCAGCCAAAAAATCTAACCCTTAAAAGAATATAAACAAATATAGACTTATAATAGAATGAGTCTCTAAAAATATAATAACATTATAATATGCTAATATGATGCAACAGAAACACACAGAGAGTATTTTCCTGTGCTGTAGGCTTTTACTGATTCAGACGAACTTGATTCAAGGCCTGTAGCAAATTACGAGTCTCTCTGTTGCTTTCTTAGTGATTTGAGTTTGGCCTTAAAGTTATGCTATGAAGACCAAATATAAACTGCCATGTATTTTAACAAATGCATCCACAAAGGCATGTAAAAAGTAAAGTAAAAATCACCTTGTCTCTTAATGACTCAAAAATTAAGAATAGAATTTTTAATTCTTTTCTATCAGACATACAAACAGTTCTCAACTCTAAAAACTGATCAGGTATACGCAACCATATAAATCACAATGGGAATGCACAAAAACACCCAAAAAACTTTGTTTTGAAAATGGAAATAAAACTTGTGGTGTTTGCTTGGGTTTGACTGACTTTATACTATATGGTTTTAATAATAGCAGAAAGCTCCAGCACCAAATTCCTTAGTCCAAGAGGCCTTTGACACTTTTGGAAATTTAAGCTTCTTAGTTGGAGGATAACAAATTAGTGTTTGAGACCTCGTGTCTTTAATCTTCTATGCTTACTTGCCATCAAAGAAACAAGTCAGGTCTGGAAGGCTTATTTATCCTGAGGTGCACCTGGCAAATCACATGTTTGCAGCTCCCTTGCAGTGCCCAGGGATTCATCTGTCTGTGCATGTGCCTTGGTGCCTTTTGGAGAAATCCACCTGTTGCAATGTAATAGACTGGGAAAAGTATAATCTACTTGGTAGACAAGGTAATTCTTTCTACATATAATTAATTAGTTTTCTTTCCCAATCAAAAGCTACTCTCTTTGGGCTTTTTTTCTATATTTATTGAAGAGTTTTTGACATCCCCGAGAATGTCCCTGAAGCAAAGTTCTGCAACTAGTATCTTTTATAAATCCACCTTGACTCCTATCACTCTGCAATTGCTTTGTGAGCTGAGCTGCAATTGTATCTTAAAGGCTTATTTCAGTTCCCAACCAGCAGCTGAGTTTAAGCGACTAGAGAAGCACAATAAGAGGTGAGGCCATTCAAGTCATCAACTAAAGTACTCTGGAAACTTAGAAAACTGTGTAGAGCTGTTTTGTTCAGAAATGCTGTAAGGACAACTATTCATAATGTTCTCTGCAGGCAACTACACTTTTCCCAGAAGTCTCTTAAAATCTATGTTTAATAAATAAGGCAATAGCTCTTTTGTACCACCAACAAAGAACAGGGAAGGCTGATGTCCTAGGAAATTGAGCCAGACACCTCTGGCTCTCTACAGTGTAAAGTCCATACCCTGTGCTATGGAGATGAGGACACAAGCAGTACTCATATTAACTGCTGATCTGATTCTCTACCTGTACCTACTTTTGTAAAGTGGGTTACCTCAGTGTGTGTCAGCAAGGCAAAGCTATTTCTATGCTGCTACTTTCTTTAATTTTTAAGTATTTAGAGGAAGAATCCACATTTCCTAAAATCCAAATTGTACCTATTGTCCTGTCATTAAAATCCAAGGATGTGTTATCTGAAGTTTGGATGAATACTGTTCTTCATACATAACTATGAAGATCAGAGGCCGTGAAACAGAAGAAGGTTTTCCAGGCAGTGTTAAAGCCCATAAGAAGAAAAAAATTTATGATTCTTAGCCCAATCTGACCAAATATATTTTAGACCAAAAGCAATCCTAAATCAATTTTTTAATAAACTGAAGTTTGTGATCTTGGAAAATATTTGTTCACATTATGTATGTTACTGTGGCAACAACAAAAAATGGTTGGAACTTAGACATCTTGCAGAAAAGAACCCAAGACAAATTTTAATGGAAAAGGGAGAAAGAAAATGTGAAAACAGAAGCATAATCACAGGCTCATATGTAAATGCTTCAAGGGAGGTGGTGGTTTTATCCTCTCTCCAAGTCCTGTATATACAGTATGCATTAAATATACAGACAATGTATCAACAAGTCTTTACTGGGAGGGAAAATCCAGGATTCACATCCCACATCTGAATCTGTGAACACAGGTTCAACACATGTTTAAGCTCATGATCTCTCTCCAAAATTTTACAGTGGATGTGAAGGGCTTAGTTCTGGGCCACACTGCTCCCCTGCACACAGTCAGGTGCAGGCTGCAGAGCAGTGATGGCAGTTTTGGTCCCCCTCAAACCAGGTAGAGTAACACCAGCTGTTGCTGAGAGCACATCTATTCTGACCCTATGGCTTTTCCCCATACTAGTTCTCACTAGCTTGCTGCTCCGGTATCTGCTAGTCTTAGTTGAAAGAAAGGAATTCCACATCTTCTGGAAAGCAAGAAGAAAAAAGAAATTCCCTGACAGGCTTGTTTACTTAGATAAAATGGTGTTATTGACATTCGCTCAAGGTCTGGAATGCTAGCATAAATCCTCCTATTTTAGCAGGATTAGTGGGCAGAGTGCTCATGTACTTCAAGAAATTTAATATGTACAATTAAACAGGTTTCAAAGTGAGGAAGCGGGATGTGAGTGATATTTGAAGAAGAGTGGTTTATGAGCAGAGATATAAGAAAAGAGTAAGTAGCGTGAGATACAAAAACTAGAAAGTCCTTTCACCACTTTATTTTCTTGTTTATTTTCTTTTTATTACATGACGCCTCAAAAAAACTTGTCTGTTCCTGGAAGGATATTTACTTTGACAAAGTAGTTTTGAACAATGTCATATTGGTAGAACGTATTCTTCTACTATTCTGTTCAAATATATTTTTCGTGATTTATATATTTCTTTGAGGATTGTCTGGATTTTTAAGACCCATCTAGAAGGAACAGGGCCATGACCAGTAAACAAGTTAAAGAAATTCTTCCTGCAGCTAACTTGTGTGGGGACAAAGGCCCTTTGTAACCACTGTTTCTCATATTTAGGGTTTAAAAACATACACACACACACACACACACAGAGAAAATGGCCTTTTTCTACTCCTGTGTCAATATCTTTCATTTACAGTCAATGAAAACAGTGAATTTTTTAGACCAAAGGTTTAAGGAAGAAAAGTAACTCTTCCATTTTCCAAACATTAGTAATGTACAAACTGCAAGTGAAAAGACTTATTTGCATGCTTAACTTAATCATGTGAATAGGTCTGTTCAGTATGTGCATGCCTGTTTGCAGAATGGAAGCCCAAAAGACCAGTCTTAGTCCCAGTGGAATTAGGAAAGGCTTTACCAATTATTTAAGTAGAAGCAGGATCATGACATTACATATGAATGAGAATTGATGGTTTAGAGACACGATTGTTTTCAGAGCAACTGTTTTGTACACTGTCAACTTGTCTAGATCCCTAAGGTCTGTTAGTGAGTCCCCCAATTCCCTATCTTCTTTGAGAAAGATACGTACCTCTCTGCTCTTACAAGAAACTGTGAAATTAGCCATTTAGTTTGGGATATAAAGAGTTATTTCATAATTTTTAGCAGAAGAGTTTTGCTTAATAATTGCTTAAACTGCTTAATAATAACTCTTAATATTAAACAAAAGTAGGACAAGAAACAAAGCGAGATTAGCTTACACCTGACAACTAAAATGCTATGAACAAGTAGATAATTACACAGTCTGTGGGACAACTCCCTCTGCAGATAGTTATTTAGTATTTAGTAAACAATTATATTTAAAGGACAATTTTTGGGCATAAGAAGAGGGACTGTATAATGAAATACGGCCACCCATTTATTTGAACTCCTAATTTTTTCATAAGAGTTAGAAATAAAATTAATTTAAATCTGCAGTGAAAATACGCTAGTTGAATGCCCAAGTTTGCAAGACTCACCAACTCCTTTACTTAGCTAATATTCTACCCTGCATTCTCATCTCCTCATGTTGGTACCTTTTCCTTTCCCTGAAGTCAAAAAAA
Organism: Pipra filicauda; assembly: GCF_003945595.2. Classification (NCBI taxonomy): domain Eukaryota; kingdom Metazoa; phylum Chordata; class Aves; order Passeriformes; family Pipridae; genus Pipra; species Pipra filicauda. Next base: position 1,490,181 of record NW_024104363.1, on the reverse strand, counting down.
AAAAAGACCAAAAAAAGAGACTGCAACAAGGAATGATGATGTAATTGTATAAACATATTAGTTGGACCAAGCTTTCAGACAAAGAATATAGACTCCAAACATTCCTTTCACCAAGATAAACCAGATTTTTTTCAGGTGCTCATAGGTTGCTTTGCCACATAGCATCCATCCATTTGGTCCCCCAAATCCTTTGCCATCTATGTCATCAGAGCAGTAACAAAGTGATAAGTTGCCTGGTCATGAATTCAGAAGAAATCATTCCTTTTCTTTGGAAAGTGCAAGAGGGTTGAAGGGTTGTGAAAGTACTCAGGGAAAAGAGTGGAGTACAATCTGCAAGGTTTTTTTAAGATGGCCCATTAAGGGAAAATCTATCTGAGATTTTCCATCCTCACAGAATATTCAGTAGGGGTGTTCTTATTGAATCTGGGAGACACAGACAACTCCTGCAAAACCAGCCATCAGCCCCTTGCCACCTGTTTACTTCTTTATGAGGTCATATCAGGGAAATACTTTGAAATATTCCTCACTCTTTCACTTTGTTCCCCTCCTTTTCTTTCACTTCCTCTGCATCAATCATAATGCAAGCTTCCACTTTTTCTGTTTCCTCATCTGGATTTTCCCTCCTCTGCTTCTAAAGGTATCTCCTCTCTTCCTCCACCCCTGCAGTCTGTGGGTTCCCAGGCTCTTTTTCTTGGTGCTGCCAGCATCCTCCACCACCCACGCTGCTTGCTGTCCTCTTTTGTGTGCCTGCAAGCACATCCCTTCTCTTGGCAGCAGCCCTGGATCTCTCTGTAGGCATTTAGCAGCAAGGCACTGCCACCTGCAGAGAGAAGCTTCGACAGTGACAACTGAACAGGAAATGGGAAATAGTAAAATCTGACTGCAAGATCTTTAAGGTTTTTATCTTGGATTAGGAATCAGTTCTACATTTTCTTACCACTCATATTTACTACAAGGTCAATGAAAGTATATCTGTTTCAATATTTAAACAGGATATGTCAGTGGAATATCCCTTGTGATAAAATATTAAGTTTTTTATATTAAAATTACCAAGTTAAGTTGAAGTCTGACAAGGCTGTGAGTGGTTCACTGGACCTTCAGTTTTAGTTAGCCATCCAGTCTGAACACAGGTTTATCACTTTCTCGTGTGCTGCTGTTTATTGTAAGTCACAGTGCTACCTATGTTCATCTGATTTAACACCTAAGCTTTTTCAGAGGTGCTCAAAATAGATACAAACAAGTCTGTGCCATGTTTTTAGATGCTTCCTTAAAGTGAAAATCTCTGTTAGGATATACGCAGAGGTGCTGCTCTGTTGCCTTCAGGAAACAATAAGAAGCATTTCAGTTTGAAAACATTTTCTGCCATCTTTTTCGGTACTGTTGGCAGCTACAGAAGCTTGGAAATCTGTACTGATAAATTAAATATGTTTTCTGGAGCTGAAGCCAACAGCGTGGTATGTCCTATATAGACTACTAAACTTTCTTGGCCTTCAGAGTAAAATGGTTGTATTCATGTCTCATATTGAGCAGATCCCTGGCTAGTGCTAGCTCCTGAACTGCACCCAAGCATTGTTTTCAAAAGTGTTCATTATCCTGGGCCAAGTCTGTGCCAGAGCTTTCCTAAAAAAAGAAGTTTAGACAATGGAGTTGTAGTCTTGGAAGGATCCATTGGTAATTTTTATTATCCTTGATGCAGTTTTTTGTCATTTAACTGTTTGGAGTAAAATCTGGATGCCTTAGAAGTGTTTGTTTCAGACTAATTTATTTCCACTCTGGTGATATAAGGCTCTTCTCAGGACCAGCTTGTTCTTCTCAAATGTACAGACAGCTGTGCATCTCCTTCCCTAATGTGGCTCCCTTCTACTAGCACTTCAGTTTTCAGTCTGAGACAGAAAGCACATCCCCTGTCAATATCTTTCAAAAAATAATAACCACTCTCTCCCCTTCCATCCTGTACTTTTGCAGATTCAATGTATCATGGATGCGAACTACTGCAGCTGGACAGTTTGTTTAAGGTGGACAACACATCGTCTGTACATGGTAAAGGAGTTGTACCATGCCATGGCCTAGACCTGGACTTGTGGCTGACTTTCCATCAATCATGTCCCTGAGAACTGATTAGGCACATCTGGATATATGGAAGTGTTTGATGAGAGGTAGGAGAGCAGATATCACCAGTGATGGACAATTAATGGATAGGGTAAGGGTCAATGACAGCACTGAAGAAACAGCCAGCTGTGTCTCCTCTTTTGCAAACAGTGGATATCATGGTATAACAGCCGTGGAGCAAAAAGAAGACAATTTGTGAGGACTTTATTCGCAAACTTCAACAAGTAGGCTTACAGAAATTTCACAGCAGACTTTAAGCAGATGAAAATACCTTGATATCTGACATACTATGAACACCAAACTTTGTCAAAATCTACAGGGTTTTTTTTACTCTCTCTGGATTGTTAAAAAATATTGAAAACCACTATCTGTAGCGGAACTATTGCTCTGACTTAATTCAGTCTAAATTCACTTTCACCTATATCTTGCTTGTAAGATGTAGAGAAGTCCCCAGCTAAAAATTATTCTTGCTTTTATTGACCTTAAGCCTGACAGCCAGACTCACTAATAAAAACAGTAACATTCCTAATGCCTAAGCACATGCAACTACAAAACTTAAACTTCTTCCTTAATGGATTGGATTAAGTTACTCCAGGCAACAAACTAGTCCTCTGTGTGTCTGTGAGATGATTTTATCTCCTGCAGTGACCTCTGCAACTTCAGGAAATGTGGAGGCAGTCATGCAGTAATCAAGGAGAAAAGAAAATTATTATAAAATAGGATTTTAGAATAAAATTTAAAAAGGAGAAACCTAAAAACTTTCACTTGACTATAGAGCTGAGAAAGAGATGAGGAGGAGAATCTATATTTCCAATGCAAAACTGGCCTAGAAGCACATTCATACACAGCACTTGCACTGCCCTATGTGAACTCCTGTATGGTACATGTACAGCACTTTTTTCTTGCTCTCGTTCTCCAGATAAGTTAAGGCTGAAGCAGTGCATAAATGTGTACTTGGCCGGAGGCCAGGTCCCTGCGTTCTGGAAAAAGAAGTGTCATGTTATGTCTGGTCAAGAATTATGCAGTTGCTGAAGATAAGAAGAAATTCCCCTTAAAAATCATGAGAAATTACTAGAGTCCCAGAAGCAGGGAACTCTCACCTCTCCATCAGCAGAGAGACAGACCCCAGATTGTCACTCTTCTTGCTGTTGCTGCGTTATCCCAAAAGTTATCCCACAAGTTATCCCACCACTACAGCCATTGTGCTGTGGTTCAACTCACACTCATTCAAGTGTCCTGCTCATCCAAGCAGCTGTTTGATGTGATGTGTTCCTTTGCAGGTGTGCTGCTATAAATCAGGAGCAAGTCCATGGAGGTTGGAGGGTTAGTATCATTATATAAGCAATATAAGCAAAAAACAGGTTCAAACAAGAACAAAAACTTTTTTTAATAAGTTTTTTAAACTTATACTGAATGACAGATTTATGGAGTAGATTATAACCTAGTCAAGACAGACTATCATTTTTTTCTCCCAATATTAGGTATACTGAGACTGAAGCCTCCAGAATATGAATAATTGTATGTCTATTATAAGGAACATTTTTATTTTTAAACATGAAAAGCAACATTGTCAGCAAAACATAAATATACATTTTGAGAAAGACGGCTCACCCACCCAACCTTTAGTAATAACAGAGGACAAAAGGTCAATTCCTCGAACAATACTCAACACGTATCCAAAAACTACCATACCTAGTGTAGCACTTGCATAGAATGACTGTATTTTCTTTCACTCTTTTCTCAGTGTTTTCAATGCTTTTAGGGCTTTTCATCCCAGAGTTTCACTGCTATCTGTCTGTGTGTGTAGATGATACAAGGACTTTCCATATGCTCAGAATAACTTAAATAAACTCTTCAGCCATTTGAAATGTGGGTGTTATTGTTTAAGGGGAAAAAAAAGAGATGGAGGGGAAATGACAGATGTTTTTACTCAGCAGTGTGCTCCCATGATTTTAATAAAGATTTTTGATATATAAATAGTGCTTGCAAGGCTAAATATTTTTCATGTGGTATTCAGCTATAGTTTTGTCATTTTTTTCAGAATAAAATTCAGCTAGAAAAAATATGACACATGTATTAATATACATGTATATACGTCTTTATGGTTCTGTAAAAGTATATGATTCTTTAAAATGAAAATAAAACCAGAGTAGGAATTAAGGAGTATTAAAATACTAGAAATTTGACCTATCTGAGTGTGTTAGCAGCCATGTTTGCAAATATCCTTACAGACTCCATATGGTTCCAGCAACCAAATCACCCCACCCAGTCTGAGACAGAAAAGTTTGATTCTACTTAGTACATATTTAACTATAATGTCAGTCCCACTCAAGCCCCATATAATCAGGTGTGCGTTTAAATGTGTATCCTGAGAACGATTCTTTTGTACAAGAAGACTGACCATAGTCACAAAATTTGGGGTGGAGTCACAGTATATGAAGAATTTACTTAAAAATGGATCCAAGTGTTGGAAAACTGAGCTGTTTTGAACAAGATTCACATTTATTAATTCCTTGAACTTTGTATCAAGGATGAAGTTCTTGATTTAGTATAGCCAATGACATCCTTCTTCAGCAAAACATTTAATTTTAAACACTCATCAAATGTACCTTGCCTAAGTGAATCCTCCTTAACTTCCAGCTATATATGAAGATGTTATCATGACACCTCCCAGCAAGCAGGTGTACACGAAACACATTGGGGACACTTAGACCAGAGGGGTGGCCTAAAATATAGAAGACAAGGTTTCATCTCCAGACTCCAAGTCTTGCTCTAAAAGGAATCTTTTCTACCTCTGGGTAAGTTGCTTGGGGCTTGTCCAGTGCTACACCCATGCTATTATACTATATGTGGGGTTCCTTTTTTAGGCATCCTTGGCCTCTGGTGCTATCAAAAAAAGTAGCTCAGCCCTACCAACCTTGCTATGGCTTCAAGTCCCCAATACTTGCCTTGCTCCAGTGCTAGAAGACATGTCATTGCACAGTGAGACAAAAAAGGGATTTGACCTAATGGAGAGCTGAGGGGTTTTTTTTTTTGCTGTGCAAATTTTAAGCTGTGCTTTTTTCCTCACAGCTGAGTTAACTTCAGATCAGGCAAAAGGGATTTGTTAAGAACACGCAGGCAGAAAAGGGGGAGGTCTGAACTATCCCTTTCAGCCACATCCTCTGCTGTGAAGTCAGCCCCCAGACTTTCAGCCCACTATGTTAGCTCTGGTGCAGCATGTGGCTAGAACTGTGTCTGGACCAAAAATTTAGATGCAGACGCCTACACTGGTGTCTTTTCCCATAATATTTTCCCAATTCCAATACTAGCATGGGAAGACTGAGCTCAGTTCAGCCTGTACCTGATAATGTACACCTACACATAGCTTCTGTGCATCTGCTCTTTGTCTGGTAACTTGGGGAAAACTGTATTACCTTAAATGACAGCAAAACATATTCTGAGTAAAAATGCTTTCACAGCTTGTGAGGCTTACAAGCACTGAAGTAAGATGTATCAGTCAAGCATCTTGGGTAACTATGCCAAAAATATGCATGTAGTTCCCAATTAGAAAATTATTAAGATGTTGAGAAGGGAATACTTATATTTTAGTAACCTGCTCTGCTCAAAAACTGTGCATATTTTAAAGTTGTTCATTTGGGCATGGGTCTCTCTCATTTCCATATAGTGAACTGGTTTTATTCCTTCATCAGAGGATACTGTACAGTTATTGAATACACACATAGCCAGCATGATTTAGGGAAATTTATACTGATATTTCAACAGTTTTGTTTAGTAACTGATTTAACATATGTTTATTTTAAGCTTGCTGATGCAATACATATTGTATAATAAAGACTGATAGGGAATCCTCGTCTGAATAAGACTTCATCACAGAATAAAGACTACACACTACTACTGGTTTTGCACAGTTTGGGGACTGCTGCAACCAGTACACTACCAATCATTCTGATTCATGTTAAGAGTATTGAACAGACTTTTATTCTCCATCCTTACTAGGTTTTTTGAATATTTATTTAAATAACTTAATTTTAGATGGGAGTTGATATATCTTGAACAACTCTGTTACTAAAACACTACATTCAATTAAGGGATCAAATGTCTTTTTTTTCATTTACAAATGTGATATTGTTTCTGTTTAGAAAAGAAAACACATTGAAGTCATTATTGGAACCAGATTTCCCAAGTGCTTTTTAAATAAACTGTATGAGAGACTTTGATCTAGTTAGCTGACTAGTATCACAGTTCCATGAATATATCCTTCCCAATTCTATTGAAAACTTATTATCATTTCAGATCATGTATTGTACTGCCAGAGGGTCTGGTTGTTAGAAATTAAGGCCAATAGTAAATGGTCTATATGCTAAAAAAATCTATGTATTATTAACTGAAGTATTTTACGCAACTTCAACTCATAAACCTAAGAAGAATGTTTTTCCTTCCCTTTTTGTCTATCCTCTGTATAGAACTACTGTTTATTTTGGGGAAATGGGTCAATCGAGTCATCATCCTTTAAACATATAATCATTCTGGGTCTAAGTTTCTGTAATCTGTCTTATGTTTCCAACCCTCAAATTACTGGCTTTGGGTTGTGACTGAGAGGCAATTGCCAGCTGATGGGTGTGTTACCTCTATATGCGTGGCGCATATATGCTGGTGCAACATTTAGCCTGGTGATTTATCATTTGTGCACAATATCATGTCATGAAACACCAACCTCCTGAAGACAGTCAGAACAATATCTACCATAATAAAGTACAGTTCCAGTGGGCACCAAATTACATCTTAGATGTTTTGTTACTTGTCCTTTATCAAACAAATGTAAAATTGTAGTGGGGTTACTGACAGACTCTATAATTCAGCTGTCTGCTGCTTTATCACAGCTCTCAGTAGGTCTCTAATGAATATTTCTGTATGCATGTTTCTGACTGATAATCAAACTAAGAACAAGTCCTAATTGGGTTTTCCAGTGCACGGAAAAGTGCCTATATTACATTGGCAGATTTCCCAACCAGTGTTAAATTAAAAGTCCAAACATAACAGACTTTGTTTTACTTTTTTTTTTTTTTTGAGTTTTCAATGTGCACAGAGTACAAACAGAAGCTTATGCATAAAACTACATGGTGCCCTAGAATAAAAGATGGCAATGAAGGGGTATGCTCCACCTAATGCAAGTATATAAATCAGTGACTATGTTTCTGATTCTCCATAGATTCACACCAAAACAAACTGAAATATCTTCAGCAAAGTAGTGGAAATCAGATGAAAGTTTACATCTTTATCAGATGTGTAGTGTAATAATTACTAGTATTTGGAAGCCATATCTGCACACCAATCCTATTCAGGTAATTTTAATGCCATTAAGGATTTGGATCCGACTTGCAGAAAAAACACACCTCTTTTTTTAAGTGTACACAGCATTGGAGCCAATGGAAGTTACACCAACACACAAACGTGAAGCCTAGTTTACCAATTTGCCTATACATGATTTATATATTATATATACATGATTTATACTCCTTTAGTTCACAGTGGAGAATTAGGTGAGTGGCACAAGAAGAATCCATCTTGTATCATCCTATAAGTTACTATGAATAAGATATCAGTATGCAGGAATGCAAATTATGGTTATGTATAGCCAGACAGCAAACTCCTCCTTAATCAGTAAAAGGAATGTGATCAATTTTTGTCCATGATATGTAGTGGCATATATATAGCAGGTAATGGTTAACCTTACATATTTTGTATATGTTAGTCCAGAAACTGATCTCCATTGCATAAATTGCAGCTGGACTACTGTATATGGCTTCAGTTGCTTTAACCTGAATTTCTACCTTTATAACAGTTTGCAACCCAACAGTTTAATTAACTAGAATCATCATTGAAAGATTTTTCTGTTTATTACAATTACTTTTCAGTAGTTTGTAGAATCTGATTTGGTCTGAATTAAAAAATATATGGGGAAAATGTTAATCCAAAGGAGGCTAAAGAAGAATTCAGTTGACATAAACATTTGGACAGCGTTATTTCATAGGGAGGGTAGAATGATTTTAGGTAAGAAGAGAGTTCAACAGACTATGCAGACTTAGAGTGCTAAATCATTTATAGTTATAGGAAGAAGACAGTAAAGTATCAGAGAGAACAGAATTAGATAATGTTATACAGAGGACAGTTCTAATAAAAAAGGTAGAGAAGGTGCAATGTAACACAGCACAACAGAAACAATGTAACACTGCGATTGGGTCTTCAACATGATTCACTTCTTGCTTACAATAATTCCAGTGCACAGTCCATTTCCTATTGCAATTCTTTCGATTTGTGCAAAGGATATTCCATACTTTCAGAGCCTTATTCCTCACTTTACCAAAATCTCTGCATAATGTTTAAACATCAAAGTGGGAAGAACAGGTAGTCACAAAAGTGGGGATATCCATGAATACTAGCAATATTAAAATACCAAGAAGGTTCATAAGAAAAGATAAGGTGTGGAAGCAGAATAGCTACAGTCTCTTTTTAGAGACACAATTTTGAACATCTCACTACCTTCCCCCTACTACACTGTCTGTGAGTCATTTTAGTGGGGGCAGCGGGAGGTAATATCAGCTGCATGATTCATGTACATGCTACTGGTCTCTGTGAGCCTTAAATGCTTAGTCTGTTTGAGTGTAAGTGAACTTCTGACCTTCTTCAAAGAGAGAACCAGCAATTTCTCATTATATCCTCCCATTATGAACAAGGTGGAATTAATACACTGAGGTAATGAATTAAAAAAGCTGTTTTTCAAGGCTAAATCATGCCTCCAGCAAAATACAACAAGAAATAGATGCAGAACGAAGAACAGGTACTACCTTTCACTCAGAGTAGACGTATTTCCTCTTCATGTGAGTTATCTTTACTGGCCATGACTGGAGGCAAGATACTGGATAAGGTGGAGTATTCATTTGGTACATTTGAGCATTCTTAATTTCACATGCTTGACTTCAGATGAAAGTGTTTTCTTAGAAAGACTGTTTTCTAAACTTCTCAGACATGGGTTAGGTTTCAAACATACTAAAAGTCAGAATGATTATGAAAAGGAACAGGAACTAAGAAATGTATTAAAGATGCTGTTGATGGTAGAAATCTTGAGTGCCCTTTCTGCATATATATTCCTGAATATATTTTAGATACTAAAAGTGAGAGTTAGGGAAAGATACTGCAGCTTTAGACTTTTACACATACTAAGACAACCAACGCTGTTCAAAACATGCCCTGCCAGCTGTGAGACATATAATTTTGATTGGCAGAGGCAAGAACTCCTCACATCTGCTTTATAAAAGTAGTTCTTGAAGGCTAGATATCTAATTATTGTCAAATCCACCTATGCAAGTTCAGAGTATTATCTGATCTTATGGTTACAGACAGGTGCACATAGAATACAGAAAATATTTCTAATTCAATTTCATTGATGAGATAATCTGGACTGACTTTCTACTAAGGTCATGTAGTCTTCAGCCTTGAACTTTTTTGTCCATGACATCAAGGGCCATCGCTACTGTTTTTTGCAAAGCAAACTGAGAGGTCGGTATTGGAATTGAAAGTATGTTACCATTATCTTCAGGAAAAGCAGACTGGGTGGAGAAAGTAAATAAATAATTATATGTAACTAGCAGAAATGTGCCCTGATAGGAAGCTGAAGAACTTCAAAGATAGTTCATCCTAATAAAAGGAAAACCAGGCCTGATATCTAAAGTCCAGACAGAAACTGCTAAGGTCCAGAAGGTAATTATTAATTTTACAACCTTGTAGAGCAAATGCCATTTGACTGACATCGTTTTGTTCTTCCACAAGAATTTTTCATGAAAGAGTCAACCACAGATAAACACATGGGACAGTGACTTAAGGAAACTTTAATCTGTATTGTCCCTAACATTACCTATTTCTGTGAAACAATGTTGTTGCTATTTAAAACAGATGTAAATAGTCCACGGTTGATCTGGGATTTTAATCAAAACTACCAGTAAGATTCATCTCCCAAACACTGGGGCAGTTATTAATTATAAAGATAAAAAAATCTTCTTATGTTTTGGTGAGTTACACTGAATTTTGATAAGAATTAACTCATTTGTGTAAAATGCAGCTAAATACTCCTAAAGCAATTGATGAATTTGTTGATTGTTATGGATCTAGGGACCACAACATATGCGGAAAAAACTATCTCTATAACTCTTATTATAAATTAAATATCTACTACTGGAATTATTTATCTGAATCTAGTTCTAAGAGGATCCATCTGAGAGAGGGTTGTTGCTCTTGATATGGTACATTTGTGAGCCAAGTCTTTCACCTTCTCTCTCCATAGCATGTAACCATTGTTACTCTGCCAAAGCAATCTGTACACATGCGTACATCTGTAATGTAAAACAAATAGCTAGTAAGATGTGTGGCTATCCTTTCCTTAGTCAGCACTGTGTGCATGAAGCTACTAAAAGCTTAGTTGAGAATATTCTAAATAATTCTGAACATTGTCAAGCCACAAACCACCCAAGTTTTCATTTATTCATCCAAAGCATTCCCATCACTTGAAGGTTATCACCCATTCCCACGGAGAAGATTACTGCAGTCACAGTGATCTCCCCATCTCTCTGTTATGCTTGTAACCCAGACACTTCTATTCCCATCTCTGATGTTGTCCTTTCCTGCCTGGGATAAGCATATGGCTCACAATTTAACTTTACTGTGTTAGGGGAGGATTTTACAGTAAGCTGAACCAGCCCTCTTTGGGGTATCCTGGGAACAACGGATTAATTCATATAGCTATGTTTCTTTCTGAGAAAACAGGAATAAGTAAGTTGTAGGTTCAGCTCAAGGTATTGAAATTTTCTTCGACAGGTTTGGCAATTTTTCTCTCTCTTTAATAGGAACAATTCCATCAAGCATGCAAGCAGGAAAACAGCATTTGGACCCATGAGAACACAGGAAAGGGATAATAAGCAGAGAGAAGACAGAAAATTAGTCTTCAGCAGAATCTTCAGACAGTTTTTTGCTCTAAGGTTTACACCACCAAGTGCTGTCACTGCTCTTTCACCCTGTTTCTTGCCTGTTGGATCAAAAAGGACTCCAAAACCCTGCTGCTTTCGTTGAAGTGAAATTTCAGCCAAATTCCATCTTAACGAGGGAGGAAATAGGAAGCCCTAAGGAAGAGGGCAATCTGTTTTATTGCAGGTTACACAATCTCAGCCTCAAGGCCTCAGTTTACAAATGAATTCAGCTTATCTAAGAAATTTCTCTAGGAGTTTCACAGTTTGTTGCTGGGTTATGGCACCTTTGCTATAGATAGTTCTTCCTACTCAATCTGACATGTGCCTTTTGATAGCACAGCTGTAAAATCATTACATTTTGCTAGATGTTTTCTTGACTTCTGAGATATGGCAGGTTTCATTTAAAAAAAATTGTATTCTACCATAAATTGTAGGTTATAAGAGCAAAAATAATTTTGACTAGTAATAATGAAATCATAAAATTGTCTCAGCCAGGAACACTTCTCTATGTATTTTATATGTTTCTAAAAACTGAATCCTAGCAAGACAATCTGACCTTGCATGTATTCCATTTCAATCCCTTTTCAGTTCTGTTTGTCACTACTGTTGAAAGTACTTCAAAGTGCAACAAAATGAACTGAGTTCAGATGCACCTCGACATATCTTTGAAGCAATAATCAGAGATGCTTAAGCATCAACGTTAAGTTGAAACTTAAGTAATGTATTATACCATGTTTTTGTAAAGGTGCCAGATAATATCAAGAGAACTGCTTATTTTTATGAATACCACTTTAATTTACAGGCAAATTAAGATAAGTTTATGTAGCCAGCATGACAGAGCATATAATATGTAAGGACATCTTCCATTTATAAGCTGATTATGCCACCTTTACCTTTATTGATTTGAACAAGAATACTCAAGCATCAAGAACAATACTTGATATAGATAAGGCCAGTCAATAGGTCAAAGATAACTATATTAGGTGTCTCAGTGGAGCAAGGAAAAATGTTTTAAATATTAACAAGGGACTGAGGTTGATCTGTATTACTTCGACTGAGATGGAGGGAGAGTGTTTAACCCAGCAATTGTATGATTACGTGCAAACTGTGCAGAGGCTCACTGAAGGCTTTACACTTACTCTTTCTGTCAGTTTGGTATAACTTTAATCCTAGATCTGAAGATGTGCTGTGAGAAGTACAGAAGTGCTTTTCTAGCAAACAAACAAAAGAATCAGGATACCAGGTACTACATGTTACACAGTTTCAGACACAGCTAAATTAGGATTTTAATCTACCTCAATACCTCCTGCAGTCAGTGGAGAGGGAGAGATGGCTTTGGTCTCTGCTCTGGATTGCTGCACAGAAGAATTTAGCTTTCTTCTTTGACTAGAGAGGAATATCAAGATTAAAATCAGTGCCAAGAAATGCTCCTGAGAAGGCACTGAAAATGTGCAACTAAAATAAGTAGTATCAGCAAATATTGATGTGTATGTATCTGTATAAACATATATATTTAAATATATAGGTATTATACATGTTTTCACTTTAAAATTATATATTTTACATATTTTATAGGTATTATATATATGTATACCTTACAATAATTCCATTAAAACATCAGATTAACACTCAGCAATGTCCAAAGAAACTCTAACTAAACATTAAAAATTATTAGGGTAAAAATAGTGAAACAGAGGGTAAATCTAGCATATGGCTACAGATATGTGTACTTTTTGAACAACTAACTCCTTTGACTTAAAATTATATGGATTGACTGTAAAATGTACAGAAAAAGAAACAAAAAAGTTAAAATTATGTACTAACTTCCTTATAAGGAAAGATTTAGTAGACTAAGACCTATGAAAAAAGATAGAATTGGTTAAAAAAGGAATATGACAGAAGAAATAAAATCATGATTGGCTTGGAGATATTCAATAGAGAATTGTTGTTTTCCATTTTTCTCAAAGAAGAAAATAAGCTATGAAAAAATACTTGCCTAAATTAAAAGAAGTAATGGCTACTGGAAACTGTTAAATGCAAAGACAATATTTTTTTTCCTCAGGAGGTCCCTTAGCTCTAAATCACTGCAAAAGCATGTTACAGCTTTGCCTTGTTCTTAATCTCTTTCCTTGCTTTTGGCCACTCTCCAGTGCAGGATTTGAGGACATTTACTCTGACCTAACAGGGTTTTTCTGAGTCTAATACTTCAGAATTGCTTAGGGGGAAAGGAATAATTTATCTTAAATTGTTACCTTGGATTTCTCTTGAAATTATATCAAGGGCATTCTTAAAACCTAGGCAGGTGCTTTTGTGCACTTTCTCTGAATATTATCGAATATATAATTTTAGGAGGCTTTATTCTCCTGCAGATGTCAATAGCTCCTGTTAAATTCAGTCTTACTGGAGAAAGCTCATTGTGAATTATATTGCTATTCTCTTTCATTTCATGGCATCACATGCTTGGAGCTGTTTGGGTTTCCTGCCAGTTTAACAACATGATTTTCAGTGATTTTCTTTTTCTTTCTTTGTTTTGCAGCCTTGCTTAACTGTGAGACTAATGGATATATTTAACATTGGAATACATTATAATTTATGATCCTAGCTGGCAACAGAACAATGAGCTTGCATGAGGTGAAGACACTTAAAATCAGAGATTAGCTGCTTTGCTGAAGTTCAAGAGACACGGAGCTCCAGATGCAGCCTGATGTGATGCTTGGTTTAAGCGATGGTGGGGCTAGGAAATCTATGTAATTGGGAATTTCTATAGGAGAGTACCAGGAATCAGGAATCAGGACAGGCACTTTTCAATGGATTTCTGCTTTTAACACTAAAGCTGTAAACTGTAAAAAAATGGAGAGTTCTTTCTCTTTGTGTATGGGGGTAATTCATAGTATTCACTTTTAATGGCAAATTTACAAATGACTTAAATAAAACTATGAGTATGGATAGTAGAGGTGAGATTCCTAACACTAACTGTGGTTCCTCACAACATAGCCAATAAAACATGAGTCAGTCACCAGAGGCTACTGAAATCGTAACTGGAGATTGAGTCAGTACAATAAATGAATCCCAAGGCATAGTATGTTTTACCCTAAGACACCTGTACTTGACTGAATACTGTCCAAATCTATTGCCTGTAAAAGAATCCTCAGGTGACTGACTACTTCTGGTGTATACTCCCACATTATAAACATAAAATAAGGTGACCATAAATCACCTTCATGTAAAGTTATTTAAGAGAATCACCTTAAGATGTTAAGAGAAACATTGTGTCCATCTTTAAAAAAGGTAGAAAGGAGGATCCTGGGAACTACTGACCTGCCAGCCTCACCTCTGTGTCTGGGAAGGTCATGGTACAGAACCTGACTAGAAGACACAGGTCGAGGAGGAGATTCTGCCCCTCTACTCTGCTCTCATGAGACCCAGCCTGGAGGGCTATACCCAGCTCTGCAGTCCCCAGCATAGGAAGAACATGCACCTGCTGGAGTGAGTCCAGAGGAAGACACCAAGATGAACCAGAAGGATGGAGTACCTCTCCTATGAGGACAGGCTCAGAGAATCGGGATTTTTCAGCCTGGAGAAGAGAAGGCTTTGGAGTGATCTAATTGCTGCCTTCCAGTACCTGATGGGAGTCCACAAGAAAAGTGAACAGAGACTATGTACAATAGCCTGTAGCGATAGGACAAGGGGGGATGGCTTCAAGCTGAAAGAGCATAGGTTTGGATTAATGCTAGGAAAAACTTCTTTACTGTGAGGGTGGTGAGGCACTGGAACAGGTTGCCCAGAGAAGCTGTGAATGCCCTACCCCTGGAAGTGTTCAAGGCCAGGCTACATGGGGCTCTGGGCAACTTGGTCTAATGAAAGATGTCCCTGCTCATGGCAGGGAGGGGTTGGAACTAGATGATCTTTAAGGTGCTTTCCAACCCAAGTGATTCTATGATTCTAAATCCTGCCTCAGGTTTCCAAGTTTGCTCATTGCAATTACTGCGTCAATGACTTGCATAAGGATATTTTTGCTTAAGTCAGATATGCCATTTACACTGAAACCTACCAGGTTTTAAAGATGATTAAAGTCCTGTGATACCTTCCAGGGTGTGACTGCATAATTTATTTATATTTCTTAGAAATAGTTCTGAGGTACTTCTTTCACTACAACAATTAGCTATAAGTTTTAGACCATAGTATATTTGTTTTAAAATTCTGTTGTAAACATACTTAAATTCCATTAAAAAATATTTAAAATGATTGGCCAATTTCCCAGGTAGTATGACTAGCAATTCTTTATCAATTTCTTAAGGATATACTCAGTTTACACCAGTGACTGTGAAGGAAGGCATCTGAGGATGTCATAGTCTCACATACATAGATGTTAAACTAATCTGCAAATTCTTTAACTACATTACACCTTTTCTATTTGTACTTAGCTTATGGCAACACAGATATTTCAAACTTTTCCCAGTGAGTTATAATATCGTACTTATAGAGTTATAATAATATCTTACTTATAGATAGGTAAAAATGATATATTCTGTGACCTCAGATTTGTTCAGAATTGGCACACAGACTCTCTGTAAAAAAATTTTCTTATTAGCACTCTGTAACCTTAACTAGGCACAACCCAATAGTTCATTTTGTAAGCTCCTATGATTTCTGCATGTTTATGGTAATGTTGCAAATTTGCAATGGGAAAATTAATCATTTTCAAATTGGCTTTTTGAGTTCATTTTCATCATGTCACTGTCAGAAATAAGTGGTCTAGAGATAGAAAGGTTGAAACATGATTCTCCCTTGAGTGATTGCAGAACCACTGCTCTCTAAAACCTACAGGTGGGGTTGCATTTCAGTCAGGGGATCAGAAGAAAGCATGTATGTACTGTTTTTAATTTTCAAGTTTCATAACAATTTTACCAATTCAAGGGAAAATGAAGGTAGACTGGGTTGGAAGTGTATTTTTGCAAATCATTCATTTTGTACCAGTTCTTTTTTTGTCTTTTTTTTGGTCCCAGAGCTGTTGCTTAATGCTGCCTGAAATGTCATAGATGTATGTTTGTCTTATGTTCAATTACTCCCTTATTACTCTCTTTGTAAAAGTTAAGGCAGGCAGAACACCAGAATCATTACAACCTCACATGCCATCACCTCCCCAGTAGAATCTCCCACCTCCCCAGTAGAATCTCCCACTGCAGTAATCTGACAATTCTTGTGATGACTTTATGGTATGATTCAGTAGAATTGTAATACTAAAAGATTTATCTGTTCATTTAGTGAAATATCCACTTGTGATGAATTCATGTCTATAATCTATTTTGTAGTATTTTGCCCACTCATTTTAAAATGATAAAGACTTTGTTTTAAAACAATATGAATTTCACTGTTTTCTTGAAAATTCATGAGAATGAATGGAAAGGGATACATTCAATAGTTAATCCAATCACAGCGTCCCCTGATGGTGAAGTAAGATGTAGTAAGGGGGGTTTAAACATAAAGGTAAATTAGGCAACAGATAAGGACAAGCCTCTGAAACAGGAATGAGAATTAGGACTTTTGCATATCTTCAGTAGCTGTAGTCTTTGAGCTATCTGAGAGTTAACATGAGACAGGAGAATTCACCAAACACTTGAGAGAGGATGTCACCAATAGTTCATTTTTTTCTGCTCAAAATAATTTTAAACTTACGATTTGACCCAAAGCTTAGGCTGAAATTTTATTTCCTGCAGCACTGACATCTAAACAGCATCCATATTACGAGTGGGTATGTTATGCAAAAGATTTCTTTAAGTAAATATCTTACCTGCTCATTAACTTTCTTGCAGTCCTGAGAAATTATGACAGTTACTTCCACTGGCCAATGGAAAGTAGATTGTGGTAGAGAACAACTGCTATATTTGCAAAAAATTGAGAACTTTTTCTTGGCTCTGGCTGGGACCTCATTTAGGTCAATTAGAAATAATTGATGGTGGAAGAGGCTAGAACTACAGCAGTCAGATGACAGACTTCAGGTCAGGCTCGATCCCAGTTCAACCCTGGGATTAAATTTTGGTGAATTTAACCATTGTGTCAGTGAAACAGTGAACTATCAGGATATCTCCTGTGTATGACCATACACAAACACTTCCAGCACACCATATTTCTACAGCAGGACACCCAGACATTTAGAAAAAAGTGTTTTGCATTTAAGTGTAGGCTCCAATAAATTGCAGGTTAGATGTATAGATTACACCCCCTCTACCTCTGAGTTCTCTGTGTAGATGAGAGTTTTAGTACAGGAAGATAAATACGCTGCATTTCACCTTCTATAACCAAATACAGTTACTATATTGTAAAAATACAGTAAAAACTGTAAAAAGTGACATAAATTATTAATTGCTGTCATTAATAATCTCATCATTTCCTTAAACAATGCCCCAACGATTTCTGGTACAATTTTGAAATGTAGAGCCATCGAAACTTTTTTCTCCCTAAGGTACTGGGATGTTCCTGAGATTTGAACATTCAGGGTGGTGACATTTTAATATGCGTGACAAACTAAGATACAAGAGGAAGAAATTTTGTCTCTCGTTAGACCATCTGGTACAGTAGAGAAAAGGACCAAACACTGTCTGGTGGGGAGTTTTTCTTGATGCACTTGTATCCCTACCTATTTGATGAAGTGAAACTGGTATAATACCATGATAGCATCTAATATAAGAATTATGCAAGATGAAGGGCCTGTGACTTCCTATTTCTTTAGTCCTTGTGAAGTACAAAAAGGGTAGGGGGGAAGTATCTTTACTGAGTCCACCTTGAAAGCTAATATTTCTTACATCACTGTTAAATGGACTGCAAATATGCGCAGGTGTGTAACACATGAATAGAATTGACTGAGCTAGTGAAGGGTGTGATGGGAGTATTGTAATCATGTTACTATTAGGCCAAGCTAAAGAATGTCAACAGTATACAAGATATTGCAGAGGCTGTAAGTTAATAAAGAACTACAAAGTGGCCTTCTATTAAAAAAGCTGCCTTAACTTTTTTCTTCCCTTTTTGCGCTATTGTTATTCATTTGTATATTGTCCTTATCAATTGACTACTAAATTATCTTATCTATTGACAGTGAAAGCAATAACTTTACTGTCAGAGTGACTACTCAGAGATTTTTTTCTTGAGAACATTTTTAAAAATGAGCTCTTTTTCATCTTAACCAGTAATATGTGTTGAAATTGATGAACAGTCTTTTAAAAATTAGCAGTGTTCCCCAGCCCAAAATAAGGATTTGCAGAATTAAACTCCAGTGTAATGATATGTGATTATACACATGAATAGTGCCAAATGGAATGGTTCTCATGTTGGAAGTAGCTTTTTATTTTAAATCTGACTTTAACCTTTGTAAGGATCTCGACTTCTGTTCTTGCCTGAAACTGCAGATGTGATATAATTAGCAAATGAAGAATTTCCTTGATACATTTAAAAGTATGTTTTCAGAAGTTTGATTTCAGGGTAGAATGAATGATAATTATTAAACAATGTGTTGAGATTTTTAACAATACTTTTTAAAATAATTTATTCAAGTGTCTTTTAGCATTTCACTGAAATAAAAAGAAGGGTTATTATTTGGATGTAAAGAAGGGATTTTTGGATTCAGTTTTTATGTGGTATAGAAAACTTCATCTAAAACTACTCAGTAGGTTTGCATTTTAGAATTATTTGTTTTTATCAGTAAGTTATTTTTCTTTAAATCATTTTAATAATCTCTTGATGAGATATGAGCCAAAGTCCTTTCAAGTAAATGCAAATACTGGCTTCTCTTTAAAGGCCTTACATTGTTCCCTCCCTATTTTGACCTACTTGTCCTTCAAAATATGATAACTGATTATATGCTTAGGATGCCTGAAAGGAACCTGGAAGAACTGCATTTCTTCTCCTGTTTTGCCCATGGTACTTGTGTTATCGCAGACATTTCTCTTATTCTCTTTGTGTATCAAGTCTTTGCCTGAAATACTCAAACAGCTCTCTCTCACCCCCTCATCTCTTTCTGTTTCTGCCTACCTGGGGTACAAGCACTTTCTGTAGTTTTTGAGAAAAGGAAGAGTGGCTGGTCACAGTGTGTACAGTTGAGTGGAATAGTCCATAGAAAAACAAAAATAAAGCTATAAGGGACCATCTATGCTGCATACATCACCGATTTAAGATCACTGAGCATTTAAAGCTGTAGTTATGGTTTTGACAGACTAATCTGAATTATAAGCATACTTAAGAAGGAAGGATGCTGTTGTTCTGCCATGCTCCAAAAAAGCAATCTCTGCACCAAAGATTAAGCAAAGGAAGAGCTTTCTCTTTACCCATAGACAAACAATAAAAGCTATATTATAATAGGATAACAACATGTTTTTTTCTATTTATTTATTTAATGAATAAGGAAAATGTTTAGTAAGTCAATCAAACCTTTGCAGCACAAACACTAAGCAGTAAGAGCTCATTTAGTCCCCTTTCCACTGCTGAATTCAGCTTGAGGAAATTTTTTTTATTATTATCAAAAAAAATCACAAAGTTCAAATTAAAAGTAATAAAAACAAACAAGAAAATCCTTTTTGTTGTCTGAAGATTTCACTCAATTGCCAACACTTTTAACAATCAGAGATTAAGGTTTTTTTCAATTCTCCCACCCCCTTGGAGGCATTAAGTGACAATATACACAGTAGCTCATAACTGAAGCTTAAATTTTAACTCCAGGTAGGGGCCTCAAGACACTACTATAATATTAGTAACAAAATATATAGTAATTAGTAATGCTGCTGGGGCTTTCTCAGCTTTAATTTTTCCTTTCCTTCTCTTTTTCAGTATTTGATGAAAATCTGTTTTGTAGTCTTTCATTTGTGATAGATTGCTCTGTGTGCCTAGATCCTGTTAGCTCTATTTATATTTAGCCTACACAAACTTTTCTCTTCTAGGAAAAGAGACTTCCTTTGCTCTGGATAGACTTCCTTTGTCTTTTGGATGAAAATCACTGGTGGGCTGCTTGTATCTTGAGGGGAAAAGCCTTTTTTCCTAGCACTTGCAGAGAGACTAGTTTAAACCTGCATTAAAGTAATCAAGTCCTTTATTGCTTTCCTCTTGCTTCTTCCCTTTCAAAGAATCACCAATTTAGTTAACAAAGAATCTAAATGTGTTTCCTTTCATTTATACCCACTACCTGACAACAATTTTTATTCAACCTCAAACAATCTTCGTTCACTCAATTTCTAAACTATCCTGCACTTGTGTTTTCAAATTCATGCCTGATGAAATAAGAGGCCACTTCTTCTGATGGGATCCCACCTCAGAAAGCTACATTTTTGCTACTGCCGTAGCCCACATGGCATAGTCGGCATCCACTGGTCAGATTATGTGACCAATGCATTGTTCTAGAACAAGCAGCAGTCACAAGTACCGAGGCCATGTTGATGAGAACACAGCTGCGCTGGGCAGGACACGTCTCCAGGATGAAAGACCACCGCCTCCCTAAGATCTTGCTTTATGGAGAACTTGCCACTGGCTGCCGCAAGAGAGGAGCCCCGAAGAGGAGATACAAGGACTCTCTGAAACAGCATCTCAGCCTTGGCCATATTGATCTTCATCACTGGTCTACTCTGGCCTCCAATAGAGAGGCCTGGAGACACACCATCTATAACGCTGCTGCTTCTTTTGAGAACGCACGCAGGATCACTCTTGAGGAGAAAAGACAACGCAGAAAGAATCGTGTCTTGCTGATACCATCCAAGGAGTCTTTCTGCTGTGCCTTTTGCAACTGGACTTGTCTATCTCGTATTGGCCTATTTAGCCACCAGCGTGCTTGTAGCAAATGTGGGTAGAGCCTTTCCCAAATCTTCATTCACGAAGCCTAGCCATGATGAGCCCACATGGTGTGAATAGACCTCAAGTACATATCTGACTAGATTATCAGTTTTACTTTGAGATCAAAGCTTGAATTGTGCAAGAAGTGTAATTTGGTGCAGAATGCCGTCAAGATGTGACCCATGTTGGCTGCATTTGTGTTGATTACTCCACAGCAATTACTTAGAATTTGAGGCATTTCCTTGGTTCTTGCAAGTGCAGGTTTAGACTGACAGTGGATGAACCTAGAGAAGAATGAAGAGGTGCTCAACATACCAAATCACCTAGGAAGAAAAGCAATGTAACCCCTAAGCCCAGATGAGATTAGGAAGGGTGTTATGATTCCACTTTTTAACAGAGAGTAAATATCACCCAAAAGTAATAAATGGAATCAGATATCACAGACAACAGGTTCAGTCTTGGATTTATCTTAATGTGTTGTGTTCAGAAACAGAGCTGGTACAGTTCTGAGAGAAAGATTTCTCCAATTAAGAATCTAACAACTGGGTTAAACTGCTTCAGTTATGAGTAAGCATCTTGTAAGTTCCCCTCAGAACAAAGGTTTAAAGTAAACTGTCTCCTGGGTAGAACATCCTGCTAAAACATGCTTGAAGTAAGTAATAAATAAACAAAATCTTGACTTCAAAAAGCTGAAAGTAAGGGTTAGTAGAGAACAGATAAATGGTGTCTTTGTAGATATGATACTTTCCCCTTATACGTTGCAACTAACTGACAACTATGTGTTGGGGTTTGAGTCTTTTTCCCTTTTTTTTTCTCTCTTTCTTCTTTTAAGAGGGAAGAAAAGATTTGAGTTGGCTCTGATCCCATTGCCACAAGGTGGCTGGAGCCCAGCCATCTGTCACAGCTGCTGCTCGCCATCGCCGCCACTCTAACTGACAATGAACCCAGCACCCCGCAATAATTGGGGCTGTGCTGTGACTCGGGCAGGTAATGCACCCTTTTAGCATCCAGCAGTCCCCATCTGTGCAGCAGCCCTGCCTCCCTCCCTGAGCCAGGGAGCACAGTGGCCTTGCTGCTCGTTTCCCAGGTGGGCAGCAGGGATGGGCTCACCCAGGAAGCATTAGGAAGGCCTAAGGGAAACCATGCCCACATTGAAATTGAAAACCTCCTCAAACTCACTGGAAGATTTTAATACTGCTGCCAAGGCACAGGCACATTTGCCATTCAGCCTCTGTTTTTATATTAAAAAAAACCACAAAACCTTCTAATATTAAGCAGTTTATGGACTGTCTCAGTCAGAGTTTCTTTTTTAAATTACCATATTTTAAATTGACTAATCTGTGGGTTTTTCTCCATCACAAGCACTACAGACACCAAAAGCTTTGGCACACAGGGCATATAATTCAGTTACTGAGAAGACATCTTTGCAGCATGATTTTCCTCAAGGGTTAAGCCATTTCAGGGAAGCAAAGCCAAATCTTCACCATTGTTCTTGACTGCAAGGTGTTGGAAAGCTCAGCCCTTCCCAAGCATAACCTTGGTCCCAGTATGTTCCATCCAGGCATTTCTCTGTCCCCTGCAGGCACTGGTCTGCCCATTGTGAATGGCTGATTTACAAGTTATTGTTATTTGACTGTATTTTGCAAGCTGCTATCTTCTTAAGTGGAAGTAATCAGGTTTACACAGCAGGTGCATGTATGATATAAAATAAAGGTCTGCTCCTGCATTTAAAATTTACAATCCTGTGAGCCTCATCCAGAACATAATGAAGTAGATAAAAATAAGTCACTTCATTCCAGATACATTTAGTCTAAGATCAACAGGTAGTTTAGGGCTTAAGGCAACATTTTGGGGCTAAATCTCTTTTCTTTCTAAAATTCCTTCACAATCCTATATGAATTCAGATACACACTGATGTCAGGAGCAGGCCCAGTGATTCTGATTAGCCTAGAAGGACTGATGACATTGTATGCTTCAGTTACTTTTGTTTTAAAAAGTACTGTTTCAAGTAGTGATTTCTAATTCCAGGTAAGTGCTTCCAGACCTGGCCAGGCCGACTGGCCAGTTGGCCCAGCAGCCTGTTTCCAGTGGAAGCACTGTCCTGTGCTTCAAGGCAGCTCCTGTCATCTACATGACTTCAGATCTTTTCAAATCTTGCTTTAACATGATTTGGATGCTACAAAATCCTTTACTTCTTTTTTTATATCATTATTAAGATAGGACATTTTCAATTTTATTGTCTTACTTTTCTCCCTTCTCCCTGAAAACAGAAGCTAAAGTCTTTTGGTTCTCTTTGCAAAATTATGCTCTGTAGAGAATTTAACCTGTGTAATTTTTAATATTAATGGTAGGTTTATTATTGGAAAAATCTGAGCTACTGCAAAACTGATTTACCAGCTCTTGTCTTCAGAAGTGTGATTTTTTCTTCATTTTTTGACAGAGTGGTGTGGAGTGATGTTGCATTAAATAAATTACTCCAACAGCAGCTAGCAGCAGAGAAATATAAGGTAATGGTTTTCAATGTTTTCAATCCCTTAACCGCATATCAACAAAACTTCACCTGAAAAATTAATGAAACTGTGAGCTGAGTAGTGGGAATTGTTGAAACGAGAAACACATCACACATGAGTTGTTAAACAGTTGGAAATGCAGTTACTGTACACTTGTCCCTTAAATGCAAGAAAATACATTCAAGACTTGGTGTACAAGTAAAGACAGGAAATATTCCTAATAAAAAATGAAATTAGTCAAAATTCACATAACTAGAAAATTATGCTTATGTGTGAATTTTTCCTATTAAAAAAAATTATTGTGGGGATAAACTGATAGCATACACATCCACACACATGTACAAGAAAGGTCAGAAGGTTGTTTCTGATCCTGAACTGAAGAGCTTCAAATATTTTGTTCAGTCTCTGTCTAGTCAGTTTTCTACAGCATAATTTTTGACCTGCAGATATCAGTGGACTTACACATCATAGATGTTTCTCAAAGAATTAGTTGTAAAGCAGTAGATTCTACAATAATTTCAGCAAATATATTGCATGTTACAAAATAATTTGGCAGGAAAATTTCAACTGTAAACCTTCTGTTTCTAGTAGTTTGGTCAGCTTCATTTTAGTCTAGGTTATTTTATTAACCTGGTTTATAGCATGGTTTCAAAAGCACTGAATCTAAGTGATTTGTGAAAAGTGTGGCTTGTCACTTCACAGCAGAAAAAATGAATGAACGAATGTAATGTGCAATCACCTGCAGTGACCTGCAAGGTAGTCTATAGCTCTAAATGCTTGTGAGAATGGGGTTGAGATTAATTTCTTAATTTTACTTAAGTACATTTGAAACCAGATAATTTTATTTAAGTATGTTTAAAACCAGGGCTCGTGAAAAGGGAAGAGCAGAAAGATCCTGCCTCCCTCTGCGAACTGGGAGCAGCCTCTCATTCCAGCTAAGTTGCAAGCTGCAGAGCCTGTGTGGGCATGTCTTCTCTTCAGGCTGTGTGCATGTGTCCAACACAAAGTTAGACATATTTCCTTAAAGTTACAGGCTAGACTTTAGATTTATATGGCACAAACTATAATTTCCCAGCATTTCCCAATGTTTAGAGATGTGTTTTCTAATGCACCTCCTATGGGTTACTTGCAAACAGAATCCCAACATTGGAGCCAGTTATTCAAAGTAAAAAGCTTGGCCATTGTCCAGCATCTAAAAAGAGAGAGATTGAGGCAGAACTCGTCTCAGATTCTAAAGGTGTTACTCCAGACTTATATGAGTGTAACTGAAAGCAGAAGGAAATTCATTGTCTATTATGTTAAAGACATAAGATCTTTCAGACAATGGGCTACAGATACCAACCAAAATGCACTCATATGTTTTGCATCCTATTCATTGAAACTCTTTGCTTGGAAAACTTCATAATTTTAAATACAGTGTTCACAAATCATGAGGGAAGCTTGGAATATCTAAAAAAGCATCTGTGGGAAAGCTTTATATCAATTTTCACACGAAAACTCTGTCCAGAGATTGAAATAAGCAATCCATAGATACACCCAGGACTTTTACACTATGTCTAGACCAACTTTAACTGTCAAATAAAGCAGTCTCACTGTTCTCTTTATATATATATATATTCTATGTGTAAAATGAAACATAGCTCTTCTAGCTGGAGTGACAAGTTCATGCATCTTAACAAGTTGTCCTATAACAAAGGATGAACATCTCTGTATTTATCTTTAGAAACTTTATGTTTTGGTTTGAGATATATGACATTTCATAGCTGGCAATATGTATCCTCTGAGGGTGAGGTACACCTTCTGCAAAGTCTTTATGTCTTGATATACTGTATCTTTTGAATATCAGGGTTTTCTAGGTAGACTGTTGGGGTTTTGTGCTCCTTTCAATATTTCTTTGACTATAATATTCTTTTCAGTTTAGGAATTTCAGTTTTGGATTTCTAAGAAAAGAAGAGGTGGCAGGGCAGGGTGTATGAACCCTGAGACACTTGAGTTATTTTATCTTTCTATCCTGGTTTATCACTGCAGAAACAATTATTCAGCTCGCATGATTTACAGACGAACGTCTTTTGCAATGAAACCTGAAGTTTCATTAGCACATGACTTCTTCCGGGTCACTATTAAAGATAAACAATGTCACTGAATCTAACACAGAGTCTTGCTGTATCATCACAGCAGATACATGCTGGTTGATTACCAAGCACTGTTATTTTTCTTTTTTGCATATTCCTAAGCTATACAACTTGTTCACATGTCAATTACACAGATTTCTCTAGAACTGGGATAAAAAAGAAAACAGAACCAAGAGATCAAACTGAGTGCTATGCACAGGCAGTCCTTCAGCCATGCCTACCAGGGGCTTGTTCATCTGGACAGTGACTGAAGAGAATGCTTAGGAGTAAGAACAGGTAAATGTATTGGACGAGCCATGTTTTCCAGTCTTCAAAAGCAATTTCTCACAGGGACTATCCTCAAGAATGACTAGGGTGAAATTTCCAAGAGTTACTCAGGCATTTAGCAATGCAAGTCTTATTAAAGTCTGCAGAACCCTTACCCTTGCTAAATAGTAAACACTTGTAAAATCTTTGTAATTTGAATGCTGAGCAGATTGAACTCTGTCACAATATTTTTCTCCCTGAGAAATACTTTTTACTACTGATAAATGTCAAGATGGCAGTATTCTTTCTTTGTAAAACAATTGTAAAGTTGACTGCCTCAGGAAAGCCCCTTCTGCTGAAGTCACAGAGCTTTGAAGAACTGTCTGCAAAGCATTTTTAAGGTACTAAGCTACTACAAGTTGCAAACCTGTTCTGCCTGAAGTAAAAAAAACCTACATTCTGTTCTAGAAAATACAGGTGCTAAAAAATGTAGAAATTGCCTTTAGAACTAAGCAAAACTTTCTTATAACTTCTCTGTCCAGCAGTAAAAAGGACTAAGCTGCTCCCAACCTGAGAAGAGGGGAGGAATATAAGGAAAGACTTACATTAAGTGAGGCCCCAGGCACAGGTAATAAATCCTTCAAACAGATTTATTGTTCTGGTTGAAGAGGTGACCCTAGTATGACATGGGACACTTTCAGTTCTGTGATTCAGTAGCACTCTGGCTTGCTAACAGTATCTACCACCTGCTGCACTTTGATTGTCAGCCCAGTGACAGCTGCAGAAGTCAATTCAGACAAGAAAACTGAGGGAAAGCATACTTTTGTGACGGTTGAAAGGTAGCTAAAGGGCAACCAGAGTCATACACCAGTATTAAAGAGAAGAAATTGTCATAGAATCATAGAATATCCTGAGCTGGAAGGGACCCACAAGACTCATCAAGTCCAACTCACGACCCTGCACAGGACACCCCCAAGAATCCCACCATGTGCCTGAGACTGCTGTCTAACTGCTTCTTAAACTCTACCAGACTTGGAGCTGTGAACACTATCCCTGGGGAGCCTGTTCCAGTGCCCAACCACTCTCTGAGTGAAGAACATTTTCCCTAATATCCAATCCAAACCTCCCCTGACATAACTTCACACCCTACCCTCAAGTCCTGTGTGATGATATGGTTCTGACTGATATCACACATGCAAATGTCCTTGAGCACTAACAGTTAGACCCTTAACACAACACTGATACAGATATTCTTCCAATTGAACAAGAAACCTGTGGGGGCAATGCGCATTTCCGGAATTTAGAATAAGAGTTAGTTTTTGGTTGATAGACATCTGTACCTAAGCTCCCTGTTTGTGTAGTGAGATGTACTATGTTGTAAAAGGAGAGTTCAGATAGTCCACTGAAGAAATGCTGAGAAAAACATTGATGTCTGGATCCCACCTCACTAAGGTTAGGTGATGGCTAAGCAGGGTTATGATAGCTAAGAAATGTTTTGTAGTTCTAAAGTTAGAGTTCATGAGCAAAAAGTAATAGGTAGGTAATCTCTTTTTTTCTTCTGTTTTTTTTAAAGTCTTCAGACTGACTCCTGAAGTCTGTGTTTTGTCTTGTAAGTATTTGCACTGTAAAATAAATGGGGACTGTTTAACATTCCCTTCTAAAAATGCTTGTGTGCATGTTCAGCTCCATTAACCATAGAGGTGTACACTGGGCAGGAGAGACCCTGACCCCAGCCTAGCTGCTGTAATGGCAATTGCTTATCTCTTATTTAAATAACCAAGTTAAACACCAAACAAATCTTCTAAACTCTGTTTTTTGTTAAGCTCAAAGAAATCGTGGGGAGAATGAAACATAAATCCTGCACAGGAACGATTAGAAAAAGTCCCCCAAACCCTCCCTCAATATCCTGCTGGCAAGCTATATAGTCCTTCCGAAAAGATTAATATTTTTAAAAACAGTAAACTAATTATAAACATGAGATGTACCTATTCTCTAAATGCCAACTGAAAGGTTAGATTAACATCTGTGTAAGATTAGCTGGAAATTTAAAGTGTCATTTATCGTGGGCAAGAAATTAGTTTAGGATAAAAACACTTCCATTTTAAAACAGCAGGACGAAATCAGAATTTGCCTGTTAATTAACCACTAGAGGGTTAATAGTTTCATAGCAAAGATTTTACTATCTTCTTAGTTTTGACCTTCTAGTGACTACATTGGTGTTATCTGCATCTGAGTGACTGCGTAATATATCACTTGTGTACCACCAGATTTAATTCGCTAGTGAATTTAGCACATTCCTTATCATATATTAGACTAAGATACCCACTAATTATATAATTAAAATATTTCATGTAATTGGGCTTCTAAGGCCAATAAAACACCTAAGCAGCACTAATAGTATCAATAAAGCCAGCTATTAGTACAAAAATAGCCAGCTATTTTTTATTAAAATAGTCATAGGATAAAATCAGTATATACAGGTGCTGTGAGATACCAATCAAATGACAATAAAGTTCTTGCAGTAGGGTAATTAGGGCTTTGAATGTGATCTGAATGGGGTAAGTTGACACCAACTTACATTCTGACGGTCAAAGAGATGTGATGGTATCTCCTTTACAAAGAACTAAGTAACACTCCAATGTTTATGTATCCATCTGAAAGAAGCCCCATAAAGAGGAATAAACACTCTTAAATTCTTGACACCTTGAGACTCTTTTCTCATTCAATGAAATCAATCCTAGTTGTCCCTTCAGTATTGCTATTTTATTATGACATTCTTAATACATTTTGAAAAAACGAAATTAATTTTACAATCGAAACTGGAGAAATACAGTATGTAAGTGAAGGACTTTTTTAGTGGCTGCCACACCATCCTTGATCTCCAAAGTTCCTGAACCTTTTCTTAATCTGTTATAGATTTTTCCTGGTATGCAGCTAAAATTAGAAACTTTTTTAGCTAATTGATATTTGCCTAGTACTCAGGAGAATCAGTGAAGAAGCCTGTAGAATCCTGGGTTTAGTGTTTAGCTTTAGGGAGATGGGTGAAGTGCAGCACTGACAAAGAATCCGATATGAACAGATGAAGGAAGTGGTTGATAAAGTGCCAGGTTCAAGGCAAAAAGAAAGATGCTTGAATTGAGAAACAAGAAGGAGGGTTTGAGCTGAGAGATTTGGGAATGGCAGTGGAAAAAGAATAGGATGTGATAAAAAGAAGAGGTAGTAAAGAGAAGTGAATAACAAAGGCATAGGTAGGCTGTGCAT
Organism: Pipra filicauda; assembly: GCF_003945595.2. Classification (NCBI taxonomy): domain Eukaryota; kingdom Metazoa; phylum Chordata; class Aves; order Passeriformes; family Pipridae; genus Pipra; species Pipra filicauda. The sequence goes on along the minus strand of NW_024104363.1, from coordinate 1,461,093 downwards.
GAGCCTGTCAATGTTACTTTTTGAGATGCCAGAAAGATCTAAGACTAAGTAAAAAAAAAAAACCCTAAAGTTGTAAAGAGCTTTTAAAAACAAGAGTTTGGATAGGATAAAAATTAAACCTGAAGAGACACTGTGAATGCCAGAAGGGAAGACATTATAAAAGTTGTATTCATAAAGATTATTAGAGTTCAGGAAGAGCAGATGAAGAGTGGGAAAAAGTGGTGTCTGCAAAGCTATGAAAGAGAATAGGGAAAGGATAAGCAAGGTGGATCAAAAGGCCCATATGGTCCGATGAAGACTGGGGGAGAGCTCTGGGCTCCGGGCTTCAGCTCAGGAGCTGGACTATTGGGTGGGCAGGAGTTAAGTTTAGAACAGGTTAAAATCAGAATGATTGACAGATTGAAAAACAAGTTTGGCAAGTGAATAGAGAGGCAGGGCATGAAAGCACCAGGATTAGGACAGGACAAAGGAAATTCTATGATGGAGAAAACAGAATACATAAGAAACAAAGTCTTAGTCTGGAGCAGGAGGTGGGAAATCTAAAAAGCTTATGTATTTCCAGGGAGACAAATTTTGTAAAATATTATTTAATTTTAAGTATACCATTTAAACTGAGAAGTTCTGCAGCGTGTAGAATTCTTCACCCGTCTTCATTCTTCTCAGACTTCCCAGAAATCTTTTCTCCTTTTTTGGAGAACTATGACTGCTGCCCCAGATACCTTTAATATATGTAATCACCCTGTAGTGCCTTTCATCTAACTTGACATAATGCACATTTGAAAACCTGTCACAAAAGGGCCAGTTTGAAATGATGCTATGGTGCACAAAAATTAGTTCTCCTGCCCTTTGGCTGCTGAACAAGAAAATTTATTTTTGTGCATTATACAATGAATTTAAATGGTATAGTTGAGACAGCTTTGTAAGCATAGGACTTTGTAAACAGAGAGACTGGAGGGAATCAAACATAACCAAAAGCAATAGAAACTATTCTGGCAACCTATTAAATCATTTTTACTGACTCTTGCCCATCATGCCGTTGGACTAACGTGCAGACTTGTCTTTGTGTTTTATGTGTTCATTAGAAACTCTGGTTCAAAATGCAACTGGCCACTGCTACAGCTTCCATTACCCGTGATGGCTTTTAAAGGTGCTTCTGGTTACAGTACTTAGGTTGTGTATATATAGCGAGTGCTTTTGAAAAGGCAAATTCCTGTGCTCTCATCCAAGCAATCAAAACACTCTTTGTTTGCAGAGTGGGGGAGGATGGAGGCAAAAGGAGAGGAAAGGAGAGGGGGAGATGTTTGGAGAACAAGCAGTTGCCACTCATTGGTGTGGTCTCTACCTTCCTGTCCCTTCCAGGCTGCCCCTCAAGCTGTGAGTTAAAATCCAGTGTTCAAGGTAAGGCAATAAACTAAAAGAGTGTGGACCCAGCCCTGGTACTAATGTGTTTCCCGGCCGGCACATCTCCTCCTGTCTCTGCTGCCTGCACAAAGCCCCAGCGACTGCTTTCAGGGAGCGATGGGACAACAAGCACTGGTGCCACACCATCGGAGATGACAAAGTAAACACTAACGTGTTTGCTAGAGGCTTATTTGCTGGACTGGGGTGGCAGATAAGGTAACCCTTTTGCTCTGTGACCTTTGCTTCTTTTACTGGGGATAGGTGCAGAGAGGTTAAAGAACAAATACTCTGCTTTTGATCTACAGTGCAACACTGTGCTCCAGCCCAGACACCTGAGGGGGAGAGAAAACTCTTCAAGCTTTCTACCCTCTCCATGGCAATATGCTGAATGCTTCTGTAGCACAAGCATTCTTTTTTTACTGGGATTGAGATCCTCCGCCACCAGGAGCAGCCTCTTTGTACTGCATGGTTTTATGTCTCACGAAGATCAATCTCTCTGAAGTCAGAGCAGATTTTTTTCTCTGAAAATAAGTAAGAAATTATGTATTTATTAACAATTTCTCTGAGTGAATTATTCTCCTACAAGCACCAGCTTCTCTCTCTCTAAGTAAAGCAAATAAGCTATTAATTCTCTTTCCTCAGGGTATGTGCACGAACAGCAGTTATAGAAGCTCATCAAGCTGCTGTTTGTTCCTGACAGAACCAGAATCTCTGATGAGTGTTTCATTATTTTCATCCAAAAATGGAAAAAAAAAGGATAATTTCCAGGAGGGTTTACACTCCTTTAGAGGCCACTGTTAGAACCCTCCGATTGCAGGTTTGTCTAGGTCTCAGTTCCACTCTTCTCCGATACAACCTTTCTGAAGTCTGGTACCAAATGCTGTGGAAAAGACAGTCAGGTGACTGGTGTGGAGCCTAATGTCCCCACTTTACACACTGTTCTTGAGCACTACGGTGAAGTGTACCAAAGGCCTCAGCTAGAACAACAATTCTCTGCTCACCTGAAGGTGAGTCTCCATCACCCAGAACAGATCAATTGCTCTCAGTATGATTGATGAAGCTGAGGTGAAAGTACAAATACCTGAATGGTGCTAGCTCAATATTTTATTTTTGGTAATGAAAGTGATCTATTACTGTTTAACTAGTAATTCCAAAAATATCAACACAGAAGACAGGGAAAAAAATGTTGGTTACAACATTGTTTATGTAGCCAGATTTCAGGATGAAACTAGCTGCACGTAGTTCACAAAACATTGGTATTTCATCTTCTTTTATTTGTGGAATTCATTAAAATCTGAGACTCTAATATACCATGTATGAAAAAGAAAACCTACAAACTATTCCCCGTATCATCAAACTCATCACCTATACAGCAGTAGATGGTTTGGAGGAACACCTCATATCCCAGCAATGAGCCCCTTGATTCCTTGCAGACGGTTTGGGGATATCAGCAATTGTTTTTCAGAGAAGGCCCATTTGTTTCAGTGGCATATCAGGTCAAACAAAGAGCTGCTAGTAAGAGGCAGAGAGAGAATTCACCACCTGCATTTCGACTGTTACGTTTTAGATATAGTATTTATTTTTATAAGCCCCTGGGGGAACAACTCTGCCAGATGCACAGTATCTGCATAATCACCCAATTTTAGAGAGATTCAATATTCATATCAGGCTTCTTGAGTTGTGGTAGTGTCCCTGTGGGGTTCTGAGGATCCAGGAAGAGTTTTGCTACAGCATAATGATTGGTGTCTGTTGTTCAGACTGTCAGGGTTAGTCTCTCCCCGTCACAGCCTGTTTAAAGGCAGGTTCTTGTGAACTCCTGGGAATGGTGTTTTTTCCCCCCATATAATGAGGCAAGATATTGCCTCATAATACAAGGCAGTTCAAAGATGACCAGACCTTCATGAAGGCTTTTGGTACACCTGTACAATGAGATTTATTATCTGTCTGTTTAGTTTAGACCCATCGAGCAACACAACCAGCTCAGATGAGGCTGAGGTGAATAACAGGTCAAGATCATGGATACAATTACATTAAACAGAAATATTTGTGGAAGGAGTGGGAAGAATTTACTAAGATGTATGGATGGGCTTGGTAAAATCTTTCCAAAATTCATTCTAGAACTATTTTATTCCTTTTTTGTCTGCTTGTTTTTTTGTTGTAATAGTATAATAATGAATGTAATTTTTTGATTAAATTTATTAATAATATCTTCAATGAAAACAGAGGGAAAACCATGATTTATCCTAATTTTAAGTCCTGAAAGTTTTTTGATTGGTTATTTGATTATATTATGCAATAGGTCTAAACATTATTCTTGTTCTCCTGTGGTTGGCAACTTACTTTAAATTTCTCAGAGCCCAGACAACAGCATACTTTAATGAAATTGTGTGAGCAAAACTTTCTGGAAAACTCCCATCATCTTTTTTTGTATTTGTAACTATGACCCATTTACTGGGGTTTTTTAGGGGCACACATGGTTATTTTTCCGTTTGTCATCACTATTGGCCACAACACAGGATTTAACAAATGTCTCCTTGCTGCCAAACAGGATGTGCCTCTCCAAAATCAGATCCTTGAAAGATAGGTGTGTACATCAGAGCTAGTTGTCTACAACTTCACCAAAGATAATAAAGAGGAGGAAGAATTATCTAGAATAATTCCTTTTGCATTAAACCAAGCATCTAAAATAGGTAAGACAAATTCTTTTCCAAAAGTGTTTTTCTCCTATTACACGTAAAGGGTTGAAAGGCATTATAAACATTTATAGTTAGGTCAAATGAATTGCATCTTATGTTACAGACTATTTTTCAAATCGCTTAGATGATTTATAATCTGTTTTTATTCTTTATGAAATTAATACAGAAATGGAGGGGGAGAGAGGCATCCCAGAGTGGCCAGTATAAAGTATAAAGTAGCTAATCTTGTCTGTATACAGATAGGCATCACATCCAATTGATATTCAGACATTCAAGTTTTATAAGCTTCATGTAAAGAGAATACCTCTATTCACTCAAATGTCTGCATACTGAGGATATTGCATACTCTCAAATGAGTGAATTATTTTAGCATTAAAGAAGAAGTTTGCAAACTTTAAAAAAATATTTGAAATTGGTTAATCATACACATGGCAATGCAAAAGAAAATTACACAAGTGGAAGTGACTCTGGACAGTAAACAATCCACAAATTAGGTAAATAGGTAGAGGCATTTCGCTGATATGTTTGAAAATTCAATAAGATACTTTTTGCAACTGTTTGAAAAAGCTGTAGTTCATAAGACGGATGCCTAAAGCTAAACAACTAATTAATGTCTTAAAATAAGCAGGTTTTTTGGTTTGGTTTTGTTTGTTTGTTTAAATGCTAACAATACTCATACAGTGCAAAAGCTTTAAAGCACGCTTTCGAAAATCAACCCAATTCATTATGTTCCTGTGTAAGGGCCCTCACCTAAAAAAATTGGGGAAACTGTGCAAAAATACTATGCTAAATTTTAATAAACTTACATACTAGCAGCTTACAATGTTAAGTAAATGTCTTTGCGTTTTGCTATTTATTAACGAAATACAGCAGGTTATGATACAAAATAGGAAAGTCCTGGTTTCTTGTTAGATGAGCTTTCACCAATTCCACACGGTGAGATGCTGCTCATCTTGCCAGCTAAACACAAAAGGAAACCAGCAGATGGAAGCAACGAAAAGCAGAATCTTTATTGCACTCATTGCAGCTACTGCAATTTACTGACTTTCCAGAAGTATAATATGCATCTGCCCATCTTCCAGTTCTCCCGTGCTGATGGATGTTGGATGGAGTGTCCTTCATATCAGAAGAAGGAGGAAAGAAGTAAAAAACATAAGTGGACAACTGAAAATAGGACACGCTGATTCTATTTCTACAAGTCAAAATTAGATGTTTCAGCTCCCATACTTTATATGCCATTAAACTTACTATAATTACAAACTACTATGATAGCTACTTTGCTCTGACTATGCACAGCCAAAGCCTCCTTTGGGAGCAATCAGCTTAATTCTACTGAATTGAAAGGGCTTAAGTTCCTGGCTACTCTTAAAAATTGAACTGGCATGGCAGGCCTTTTTCTGCTAAATTGCTCCTGTTGTTAGGTCCTTGCATTTAATTTTTTTTTACTTTTTTTAATTATTATTATTATCTCTTATTTTTATTAATATGAACCAGTAAGACAGACAAATGAAGTGTATAAATCTATGAAATCTGGTTTTCAAAGAAATCTACTTAGAGATTTATAAAACAGAAAAAAAGGATTTTATAAAATAGAAACAAAGGATTTTTTATAATATACATGTTAAGACTTTAAGCTCTAAGACAGATTATCAGATATAAATCAACCTAGGTTCAATGATCACTATGAAGCTGTACATTTTAGTTTTCAATTAAGTAAGAAGTTGAGAAAGAAGAGAAACAAAGTTGACTCTGAAATCTTTTAAGAGCAGCAGGCTAGTTGAACAGAAGAAAGACTATTTCAATATTATACTATATTTTCTGTCTTGTGTAATTAAAATCTTCAGTGTGAATGCTCAGTTATGGGATCTATATTTTACTAGTAGCAAGTAAAACTCTTCAGGAGGAGTTTAACAAATGTTTAAAATTTATTTGAAATTCATTACCACATTTCCACCAGCTGGGATGTAGCCATGTCTACTTTCAGTCTCACAGCAAAAGCATGTTACATTGCTCTGACTCTTATATGGGAAGCTGAATTTATAATAATTTGGAAAGTATTAAAGATTGGAAAGTGTTCAAGCCATAGCGACAGTGAGATGAGATTTCATGAACTGGTTGTATTTAGAGGGGAATAGGAGAAACTGAGCAATGATTTTGTTATGCTTTGGATCTCTTTCTAACATGCTCTGGTGTACCTCATTTCCACAAAAGCTTTGTGATCACTCTCCCTAGCCACTATCCTTCACCGCAAGCTAAAACAAGCTGTACATTACAGCCCTGTTTATTTTTAGAAAGATTCAGAATCCTGTCTATTCTGGTTTCATTTTCTTTTACTTTCACACTCCAATAAACTTAACCCACTTTCAACACACTAAGACAATTGAACCTGCCCATGCAGGGACTTAGTGTATTTTAATATAATGTACATTTGCACTCCTATTTTCAAAAAGCTTATATGTAGTCAAATCTTGAGAAAAATAAATCACCTTGACTTCTTGATCTATAGCAAATTCCACAAACACAATAGAACCCAGAAAAATAGCAAAACCGTAAGTATTGTTTTTTTTCTGAAAACAGATATTAATGTTGAATATAATATTTTAATTTACAGAATGTATAGAAACTTTTTCAATAGTGTTCTCAAGAGTAACACATTTCAAAAGTCTTCTGAAGAAGTCTACAACCTGATAATTTCCTTGATGGAAGCTTTGGTTTTATTGTTGTCGTAACCACGTTGCTATACTTTTGGAAAAAGAAACCCAACCAAAACTATCTTAAATAGAGCTTAAAAAAGGCTGCTGAAACACACCTGCCCTCTCAGCAAAGCTACAGGACTGCACATCTGTGCAGTGTTATGTCTGGAGGGTAAAGACAGTGGATGTGGGAACAGATATGGCAGTAGGAGAGAACTGTCAACATGCACTTTACAGAGGGAAAGCTTTCATGGTGTTCCAGACTTGTCTTTTCCAAGTACTTCTATTTCTCTTTCAATACCTGTGTCTTCCCACCAGCTCTATGTAATCTCAGATTAGGCCTTTCCAGACACCTCTCATCAAGATCATTCCAATCCCCTGTGTTCCCTCTCTATCTCAGTCCTAGTTCCATCTCACTGTCCCAGTCCTGTTAGCCCATGGCTGCTAATGCTCTAAGCTATATGCTCACAGCTGTTTCTTCAGCATTGCCCAATTTGGGAATGAGAAAACGGCCCCTCTATACATATTTCTTTTACACTTTTTTCTCTCCCTGCCTCTTTCCCAAGTGTTCTGTAGGGAGTGATTTTTATGTCAAGTAGGACACTAAAAACCTTTCTCAGCAAATTACTCAAATCATCAATAGTTTGTATTTGCAAGTAGTTAAAAAGATGTTTCCACAGAGTTTAATAATAAGGAATATGTGAAACCTTTAAAAATTCTTTTCTAATTTAAACCAAAATTTAAAATTTTCCCAGAAAATTTATTTGCAGTGGTTAGTAGTGAGGCAATATAATTTATGGGGAATCTGGTTTGTTCTGGGGCAGCTGGCAAGTATGGCAGACATGGGTAGCTAAAAAGTTTCTATCACAGTCAAACCCTATCCAAGATACTTCCTATAACAATACATCAAGAATGCACTGACTTTCAAATGTATGTATTTAGAGTACTTAAGAAAGGAAAGTAAAAGAAAAGAAAACCATGTTATGCACCAACAAGAACAAGGAGACATGACCACATGGTATATCCCAGAGGTGGCCATCAGGAGAACTATGACTGAGTTTACAAGCAGTGGGCCTATAACAAAACAATAGTAATGTTTTATTTTAATTATGAGTATGAATGTGTTTCATTTATTCTTTCAGTGGCTTCAGTCTTGTATTGGTCACTAGGGCCATAAAATATGTAGTATGGCTTATAATCCACAGTGTTCTTTGTTGCTTTTAGAGTAATCAGAAGGCTGCTCATACAGTGTATTGTGCAAATAGGCATGGTAACCTTCCTGTTGCATTACCAGCTGTGGTGAGTGTTGTTTAGAGCACACGGTGTATTTTACTGCTGTTTTATCATGACACCTCAAGCAGACAAGATAAAATTCCAAAGCAAATACTTCAACAGGAGCAGTATGCACTGTGTGCTTTCTGTCATCTCAGCTGATACATCACTGTACCCCTTGGCACCAAGAGAGCATAACATGCAGGAAACAATCCAACCCATTTACTTTAGAGACCCAAGTCAGATGCCGCAACACTTGAAACATAGTTCCCTCACCTCAGCAGGGCTGCCAAAATTGTCTAAATTTTACAACCAAGTTCCCAATCCAAAAAACTTACAGTAATAGTTGTAAAGGCAATTTGATCTGTTCCTGAAGTGGTTATTAAAAATCAGCTCCAGGAAACTGGTTTGCTCTTCTCTTGGGATCCAGCAATTCTCCATTGGAAATGCTTTCCTCTAGAACTGCTTGTTACTGGTTTTACAACATGTCCCTAATGTAGATTTCACAATATGGTACTCCGGGGTATGTTTCTGGTTATGAGTCCTTGGAGTGTTTATACATTTTCTTTGCAAAGAAAAGAGAAATACTCAAGTGAAACCAAGGTGTGTCTTGTACTGAATTAAGACCTAACCACTGGGCACCAGACCTGTGGCCCTTCTTGCTTATTCATAACATCATTTAGACTGGAAAAGACCTTTAAGATGATCAAGTTCAAGCAGCTTTTTGCTGCTGTTCCTAGCTGTGTGTTTTAGGCAGCGTGATAGTCACTAACCGTCTTTAATTGGCAGCAAGGGTACATTTCATCTAAAAAAAAAGGTTAAGAGTAACTACTTCTCAACAGTAATTATAACTGGGTTTGCCAGGCTTAAGGAACTAAACAAGTATAACACAGATGTCCAGGGGAAAGTTACCTTCTCAAAAATTAGGAGAAAAAACTGCACTGGACCACTACACAGAAGAAAAATCTTTGTGATCTCATGTTGATCTTCTAAAACAATATGTGAATGATGATGCTTAATATGGAGACTGAAATCTGCTCAGGCATAGCCCTCCTCCTCAAGGTCCCTGTTGACTGGTTCCCACGGGGTTTCTCATAATACCTGAATGGCCAGGGAAAAGAAACTGATCCTTCAAAATCTTGCTTTTTGCGCATACAAGTCATGAAAGAAAATTTAGTGCTTTCCGTAGCTGTTCTGCATCATTGCTATTTCCCTGATGTGGCTTTGTAGTTCTGTCCTCAAGCCTGTAGAGTGGATAGCCTAAGTGCTGGAAAAATAATACTTTTATTTATACATGTAAGGGCTCTGCTATATATCTTTTTTTTTCTTTAATTTGAAGAAACAATTACTATTGGATATATTGCAAATGTTTTGCTGCTTGTTGTTGAAGAGAAGTATCTAAAGTAACAAAAGTCAAGAAAGTCACACCTCAGAGTGACAGTTCCAGGAAAAAGTTATTAAATCTAGGTAGTCTGCTCAGTACTCTGTAATGATTCAGATTCTGTGTCTGCTCCTGTATATTACCATTTTAATTGCTGTACATGAGACTATATAATATATTCAGTAAGTCATGATGCAGAATAATGAAACATTTCATTACAGAAGCATAAGCCTCTTCATTATATTGTCAAGGGAATTGATTTGTTCTGTTATAATTGTTTTTATATTTACAAAAAAATTCTCAAACATATTAAGCTTTAGTACACTAATTAGATTGTACTTTATAGCACCAATTTGTGTGGTTTTCTTTCTGTTCACAGCTGGAAGATGGTATGGAGCATATAGTTCTTCTATTAAGAGCTGAAGAATTTTAAAGAGGTGAGCACAATTTGTATTGCTCTTTGTTGCTTTTTTGTTATGTCTTCGACATTGGTCTATCTTCTGTTCTTTCTCTTTTTTAACTTTCTTCAACTTTACCTATTTTATTTAGCTGCTTTTGTACTTTAGGTTCATTGTACTTCTTCCAGTAAGTCATTAATAACTACATTAGCCATTGCATTAAGTTTTGTGTGCTTGAATACAGTGGATTTCCATCCATATTTGATTTCATTAACTTCACTGGTTTTTAGGCACATAAAAAGTTAATCGTGCTGTTAAATGTTTTTTTGAAAAAGCCTATGGATGCATAAAAAGTCACAAGAGGGCAGGCAACATTATGCATTCGACTGTCAGTTAGTTACTCAGTACTGTTTGATCATATGCATATTCTTTTTTTATAATAAAGAGAATATGGTCTCAGTAATCAACCATTTAATAAAGAACTAATAATTTTTACTCTAGGATACCATAAAGTAACTTGTATCAAAAAAGTAACTCTCAAACTTATATGAAAGGGATAGTTTTGGTTAAATTTTAATAAAATATAAGTAATATATGTTCCAACATATGATTTTCTGTGTGAGAGAGATAATTATGAGATAATTAGAATACACTACTTTTCCATAAATGAAGCAAAATAATAATGAAACAGATATTCTAAGACCTCTGAAGTTTCATAGATACTCATTACAAAATGTATAACAATGTAAGTGTGTAATTACAATATTCTCATTATTTCCTGAGAATTAATTCTAACTTTGAATAGATCCAAATTGTGATCTATTATTAATTATTACTGGTAAACATGCTACCCAACAAAATCCCTTACAATTACTAACAAGACTGAACACATGTACAGCATCTCATACTTTGAAAAACAAGGATAATAAAAGGCAGATTTTACATTTTTACTCTGCAGAGTTTTGTGTATGTCTTGATTAGATTATTATAATGAAAAATCAACTCCTGAAGAGGATAGCTTTGCCTACTAATGATCGTAATGGAGATCAGAATGAAGAAAACCAAGATGCTTGTAGTCTACTAAGTACTAGTTACTAAATTCTTGAAGAATAATCCAAGTCCAAGATACAATGTCTAAGACCAGGAGATTCAAGCCTGTATTTTTAATGGTAGGAGCTTAAGTTAAATGCTGCAATGCATGAGGAATGTCAACAAGGCAGATCAGGGCACCTCTTTTAGGTCCTCAGGCATTCAGTCAATGTAGAGAAAAAGGCACCTCCAGAAATGAACCTGAAGGTCTGTACCTCATCTTCCTCCCTCAGCCATGGAGAGAGCCCAAAAAGCTCTGTAGGGTGAGAGCTGCAGTGGGTGAGCTCATGCACTTTAAAAACCCTGGCGATGTTGAAGTTTAAAATGGAAAACCCACCTTGACTCAGGTGCCTGCCATTCCTGAATGCTGTGCCCTGACTGGTAGGAATGAATGAATGATCCTTATCCATGTAAGCACTCATGGAAGTGGATGTGTTACTGATGCAATGGTACATGATTTGATGCAAAAACCTTAAATGAAAAAATGTCAGATCCAGCTGGCCACCTTCCCTGAAGAACAGACAGAAGACTGCCCGACAAGCCTGCAAACTACCTGAGATTTGCAAAAGACTGTGATCATTCATAGGAAACTCTTCTGTCTTCAGCAGGCACTGGAAACCCCATTAAGTCCCAGGAAAAATTATACAACTGGCCATTTTAAGGAGGATATTGAGAGGAGGAAAAGTGCATAGGAAAATATCTATCTGTATTTTTTCTGCTGAAGTTGAGTAGATGACGAATGTCCAATACCTTTCCCCTATTTATTTTTCTCTAATCTAGCCATAAATTCTTATACCCATAACCTACAACTGCAATCCTTGCAATGCACTTAAAAGATTTTCAGTACTTGAAAGGAAAGAAATTAATTGAGAGTGCTGTTTACCTGATATCTTTGAATATTTTCTTAATCACTATCTAGTGGATAAAACATTCCCAGTGTTCCTTGCTCTAGTACTCTGTGCCTCCCTCAGCTTCAAATTGATAAGCTTCTCTCGTAAGTTTAGTACTTTCCCGGACAAAAGTGAAATAATTTTTTTTTCAAAATTCCAAATAAATAATATAGCATTTCCAAGTAGCAGGAAATACAACAAAAAGAAAAAAGGAAAAGAGATATAGAACAATTTTTACTTTAACAACAAAATCTCTTACTCTACAAAACTACAAAATCAATTTCCATTTAAAATATCCAGAATAACAGCATAAACAACAACAAACATTTTCTGTAAGGAACTCTGATTAGAGTACATATTATTCCCTCTGTTGATTAATTGAACTGGAATTTTGATTACCTTTAATTGTACACATTAAATAAGTTAGTACTGTGTCGTGATACACCAATGCATACAGAGGGTTTTTTAATTCAATGTAAACAATTATATCCTAAATCACAGAAAGCATTGAAACATTCATCTTTTTTTTGTTTGGTTGTTTTTTTTCAACTCAATAAACATTATTTGCCTTCATAAGTTTTGAGGATTGTGGTTCTGACTGAGGTTATGGAGGTACCCTTCCAAAATAACAATCAAGGTTTTTGATTGCTTTGCAAGACAGGATCCTCAGAATTCCAGCTGAAGACTCTGGCTTTGCCACAGCACGTTTCACCTTAAACAGAGGAGAATGCTTATCTTCTCCAAGGGGTTTTAGAGTCAGGAATAAGTTGCAATACTAAAAATAATGATAATGACGAGCATCTTGCAGGTCTATTTTGGAACTTTCAATGTGGGATCAGATCAGTCATTTAATTGAAAAAATGAGGAAGCATTTAAACATAAGGGTATTTTACAATGAACAACAGTGGTTTTAAATCTATTGGTTATTTTTATTATTTTCTGTGTTAACAAGCATAAACACATGTCTTTAGTTTAAAAAGTGCAAGCAAATCCAACTTTGAAAACCATGGTTTTGTCAGATAAGGGCCTTACTTTGCACACTGTTACAAATATTCTAGTTTCTAATATAACACAGCATAAGATAAAAATACATTTCTCATCTAGATCACAAAAACATTTTACAAATATGTATTTTATCTGCGTGAAATGAAAAATTGAAAACTGAGAGAGAGGGATGATGAACAACTATATTTGTAGTATGAGAAAGACAAGAAAGTTTAAGGTCTGGAAAGTGCTTTTACTAGAGTCTGGAGGTGAATCAGCAACATCCTGCAATATTCTGAAATGCCTTCCACCATACAGGTAAAGAGAGCTGAGTATAGTACATTTAAAATCAAGGAAGGAAACTCTCTAATATACAAGTGACTCAAAAAGAAATGTTAATTTTTAATAAATAACTTTTTTAAAAACTTCTATGCTGTCTTAAATAGAAGTGGAAAAAAGGAAAAAAGTTTTATATTATCAAGTAAATCAGGTTTTTTAACAAGATATAAAAAGAGATAAAGGAATACAGAACAACAGTTAGAGCAGGTACATATGCACAAGGGCAAGAATAAACAGGTCATGATAAGGAAATACCATAAAAACTTATTGCTAAGGCCAACGTATTTTGCAAAACTGATAGGAATCAATTAATCACTCATAAGACCATTGATTTTTTTAAAATGAACAAACAACAAACAACATGGATAATTTTTAGAAGTCTCATTAATGGGCAGACACATGATACGTTGCTAAAATTAGCCTACTCAGACCAACCTGGTGTCCCTTCCTGGATCTAATAAGAAGGTATGTCCATATCTAGTGAGATGCAGTGCAAAAAGGCAAGAGTCAGAAAGAAGGACATAGTGCATAGCAGGAATTAAGAAATGTTGCCTGCACGTTTAGAGAGGTGTCAGGAAAGCCAAAGCTCAACTGGACTTGAGACTTGATGGGTACACAAGAAGAAGAGTTTGTACATTAGTAGTAAGAGACTGAACAAATAAAATGTTGAACTGTTGCTGAATTAAAATGATGATTCAGTGTCAACAGAGACAGATAAGATGAAGGAACTCAGTGTCTCCTTTCCTTCAGTCTTCTCCAGCTATTGAAGAGGACTTCAGTAAATTTTTTCATGTCCATGGGAACAAACATATTTGTGTTTTCATGAGTAAAATTACAGTTTTGAATTTCTTGTGATGATGGGAAACTTCTGAAGTGTTAGCCACCCCAACCCCCCTAAATAATCACCTTTCCTGATCTACTTCACTACAACTCTTTTACTCCAAACTTTTGTCTAAATACTTATTAACATTTGTGATGCACACAGTTAAGAGCTGCTTGGCAAAGTTAATAAGGAGAGTTGAGTTCCCTATCAGTCTCTGATACAGGAAATTTGTGAATTTTTCTTCATATTTTTGATGGGCAAAATCACTCATATCTGGAGCTGTCAGCTATCAGTCAAGGACGTCAGAATAAGAGGTCATGAGCACACCCAAGGGTGATTTTGACAGTGGCTTGTCCCAGGAGCAGATGAAGAGCTCCAGTGAGGAAACCACAGGGCTCATGATTGTCAGCAAGGAAGCGTTTTCCCAGTGGATGGGCATTTCATTAACACCCCTATTTGAAGGGCAAAATGACATCCTGGCTACAGTATGCTGAGGTCTTGACCTTCCTCAAGAAACCATCTAATTACTATACTCTGTCAAACCTCCCCTTTTGGAGAACATGATTAAGGAGGCAGTTGCTAAGCAACTTCAGGAGCACCTGGACAAAGTGGGATTTTTAGTCTTCTTCCAGTCTTCAAGTAATCATTTCCAGACAAGTTTTCCTAACACTATTAGCTTCATATTTCCTAATACTGCTCTTGGGACACTAATGAAATATTGTTTTATATCAACTCTGTTAATGTTTTTCACATATATTTCAGTTATTGATGATTCAGGTCATCTTATGCTGAGTAACAGAAGGATCATGTTATTACCAGAGTCTTATAAAGAGCATATGCATATAAAATCAAATGCTTTTTACTTATATTCATGAGAAGCAAAGCTCACCTTGAAGAACAGATAATGATTTTATTCATATTCTTCTCCATGCTTCTCCCTAAATCCCTGATATCAAATATGCAAATCCCCTAGCTTCAGTGAAAGAAAAAGAAAAACTGAAATTGTATCACCATCAGGACTCCAAATAATGAAGCTATGAATAAAGAGATCTGTGATAAATCAGTTTCTAATAACAACAGGGTTTCTAATAACAGCAGGAATCAGATTATGAGAACATAAAGGGGAAGTTTCATGTATGAATGGTTTGAAGAACTGCAACCTTAAGATTTCTTTATTGATTAAAATGAGGAATTATGTTGACTGTAGCTTTCAGAAGTTCTTCTGTGGACCTGCCAAATCTCCTGCTTTCACAGATCCTGCAGCTCGGCTGTGAAATTGTGGCTAAGAAATTAAGTGCCACAAAAATCAAACAAGGAAACAATCTGGTAAGTAAGCTTTCCTCAGAAAACCTGCCCAAGTTGGAAACCCTCTGATGATATGAAATATCTAAGTTAGTTTAAATAACTTGTTTATACAGATATTCTGCCTGAGGTGAAAGAACTGGTCATTTTTCATTATATAATTAACTGAAGCAAAAATATAAAAAGTTTTTTTGTTGCCAAAGGGTGATGTTTCTAGAAATTATTCTGTTTGGGTTCAGCAAGACAGAGGGAAGAGTTGTCAGTCTGGTGTTACCGTAAGTACTGAGAAAATCCTTTTCCTAGATTCAGACAACTTGCCTGTGAGAAGCAGCTAAGGTGAACTAAGAAAGGGTTAATAAAAAAGTAGTGCCAGTGTGTAATTTCATCTCTATTGCCCTCCTGTATTGACTTTCTCTATTATCAAGTTTCTATTACATAACCAGATTTATGCTGCAGCTCCAAGCATCACAATAATAAATCAATGAGTGGGAGCAGCCGGCAGAGTCAGACAGGGAAATTGTTTTTAAGTCCCACAGACATTTGGTTTTAAGTCTGAAACTCTAGCAATGCTCATGAACTTGTGACCGTGGAAAGTGGTGTTGGTGGGGGAGCTCAACCCTTTTCCTGAAGCATGCCACGCTCTCCACTGCTTAAACTGCTGATAGCAGCGAACACATAGGAGGATGGAGCAGAGCAGAGGGAAAGAGAAGACAACCAAGACACAAAAGCGCCGTGGAACAACTCTTTCTTCTATCACAGCTCCCAACATGGAGGTTGAAGTACTTGAACACCCGTTATCCCTTGAGGAGCCTGACAAAGTGATCCTTTTGAGTGTTTTCAACCCTTTTTATTGGTGGATTAGATATTGAGAAGGAAACAAACTGCAGAAAAACAATTTCTTCTTTCTGATTGAACACAGAAACTAAGGCTATTTAGATAGTTTCTTCAATACTGAGACTAGAATCAGCACAGATTTCTTTCTGCTTTTCTTTCAGTTTGGTTTCAGAGGAGTTTGTTTCAGGCAACAGGACACCTGAAAAATGTCCAGTGTTTTCCAAAAGAAGTGTAACAATGAAGAATAACTATGTTTTTCTGAGTTAAATGTGCAATACCTATATGTCTGTTTGTTAATGGTACAGCATTACACACTTCCGATTATGAAACCTTCTGTAACTTTCAGATTAACTCACACCTAGGAGGGTGTCAGGCAGATCAGAGACCCTTCTGTTCTCAAGGGCTAAAGACCGTGGTCTGTAGCAGAGCATTCATGCCTATCTGCCAGGAAAGATCCCCTCTTCAGCATGTCCCACCGACCTGGTACTCCAGCTGTAGCAATATAGTAATCCACTAGAATGCAGCATGGCTGCACGTTGTCACACAAACATGGATTTCTACTGCAATGGTCTCAGAACAGCCTAGGGTACAAGCACTTCTCCTACTGTAGACTCTAGAACCAGCAAAAATATAAACACAAATGTAAGCTTGGAAGGGCCCTTCACCGTCTTGGAGGGAGTGAGAGCAAGAGAGTGATACTAGTAGAACGATATTTTAAGAGACTTCTCTAAAGATTAAAAGAATTTCCTTGGACCTTTGCAGCTCCCTCTGTCCTTGGGTGTTTTGAGTCCTTTCTGGTGTTGTACATGAAGAATTTCCTAACATGTTATATCTCTTATCCACCATTATCATGAGTCTATTTTCTGGCTGTCTGTCAACTAATTCCAATTTGACAGTACTGCTTTGGAGATGTTGCCATTTGATGTTTTTTCATCCAGTCAGTTCAGTTGTGCAAAATAAAATTAACCCAGATATCCTTCCTGGGCTAATACTCCTTCTGACGGTTCCCAAACACACCTCCAACACAGGGTTTTTGTTTGTTTGTGTTTCACAGAGAGGAGCTGTGGCATTTTCCACAAGCAGGCAATTATCAACTTTATATCTACGACTAATCCTAATGGTAACTGATAAAAGAAGGGAAAAAGCCAAGGATTCTGGAGTTAGAGACAATTCCCATTAAAGACAATAGCTCTGCAGAGAACATGTGGTGAATTATCCTCTTCCAAGTTTCACTTGTTCTTATGGTTCTTTCTCACTTTCCAGATAGATATTCCAGCTGGTCTCTATTGCACAGTGCCATCACCTTTAAACAGTCTTTCTAAATAATAAGATAATCAAAACTTGTCAAATTCCTAGAGGAAATTTTTCTTCAATTAATTATAATTTTTCCTTCTCCAAGGAATTTTTTCAAACAGCATTTATCTCTTGTGCGTCTCTGATTTACTTAGGTAAGTAGTTTAGAGTCATTGTGCTTTAGATTTTTTTCTAATTTAAAGCTGCAATACAGCATTTGTTTTTGGGACTCTTGAAGATTCTGTATAATATTTACACTGAGAAAATGCAAAACTATAACTATTAAATATATGGCCTTACATTTGTAATACTTGTTCTGGAAATGACATTTTGTTCTTATTGCCATTCAACATCAAGCTGAAAACAGTTCTTAAAAATTAATGGCCTATGCTAAATAGATGCTGAAGGATCAGAGTCTAATTTTAGCTAGACTATATTATAATTAGCAATTACTTTCTCTCATATCATGTTTATATAGCATGACAAAGTTTAAATACCTGATTTAGTAAGGCCCTGAAATTAATAATATAGCTTCTTGAAGGAAGAGTAAAAAACCTTGTGCTACTCATTGAAAACTTGCATAGAACTTTCTTTCAATTTATTCAGTTGATGAGCTGATAATTGCATTAATACAAGACGGAAGTATATAAAAGAACAGCGTCTTTTAACAGCTTTTAGTACTGTTATGTTTTAAAGCAAATCACTCCTTTCCCTAGAACCTTTAAAGACTCTTTCCCTAGAACAGTTCTCTGGGTTTTCTGTATGATCAGTAAGACAAGCAGGTTGTAGTGTTTTCCGCTGTCTTGGTGAGGGATGGATGTACACGACATTACTGACAGTCCATGTGGATCAGGACCCAGCTCTGCTCCTCTTAGAAGAGTTCACCAGACACGTAAGGCTGCCAGCAATTAGATCTTGTTTCCAACAGAAGAAATGAGATCAGATGTAGAATCCAGTAGTGTGTGACAGGACTGAAGGTTTCAGTATCTGTCCCTCAGACTTTTTGAAAGGTCTCTTGGCATCAGATTCTCCTTTCTTGTAAAGACATGGTTCTTGAAAGCTGTTCTTCCTGTGGTAATTCCAAGATAAAATGCTATAGAGCTGGTGCATTGCTATCTGAGCCTGTATCAATAATCGTTCATTGTCAAGAAGTCTAGAGAATTCATAATGCCATTTTTTATTTTGTTAGCTTCAAAAGGCCTTATAATGATACTATTTTTATGTATCAGTGCACAGAGATCTTACCACAGAACACAGCTCTATTCAAATATAGAACAAAAAGATAATTTCTGCCCCAAGGAGTTCACGTCAGAATGTGACAGAGAAGTGACTTACAGACATAAATAGAGGTGAAATAAAGTATTTATGATCTTTGAAGGTTGTATTCATACAGCATTAAGAGCTTGGTCATATTTTGGGAGGAGGGAGGGAGTGTAGTGGATGCAAGTACTGTTTTCATGTATTTTCTACATTTGCCACACACATGTAACCCCACTTATAAGAAATTCGTGTCTTGTGCAATAAACTTTCTCACTGGTATGGTTATATATTTTATTTAAATTTTATTCTTTAGTAAGAAAAAACCAAACATGGATGGTAGCAGAACTGATGCAAAACTCAATAAACCTACCACTGTATACATGTATATACATATTCAGTATCTATGATGCTTTGTATAGACTGCCAGTGCAGTTTTCTCTCCCTGAACAGCTTCCACAAGTAGTTTCATTGGATTTTCACTGCAGCATCAGTAAGCCCAGGCGAGTGACATTATCACTCACAGTAATGTGAATGAGATTACACGTGATAATGTCAAACAGCAAATGTTGAGGTACCCAATTCAATCGGGTGCAACTTGATTTTGAGAAAAACTACACTTGAATCAAAATATATGTCTAGACATTATAACCAAAAGTCTTTATTCTTTGACTTTTTATTTTTTAATATTTTAAATTGTTTCGGAATAGATTAAACATACGATAATTTCAGTGTTTATGTGAAATCCAGATTTGGCACTGAATGATATTGATGACCATGTTTAGTTCTTCATGTTCTGGTTGACACAAGTGTATTAATGGGATAACACTGTCATATCAATTTTGACAAAATATCGTTATATTAATTTTTTTTGATTTCTTGAAAAATTGACAATAATAACAAGGCTTTTGAAAAGTTCTAATTTTTGGAGAAATTCTGAAACTCTACTACTTTGAAAGCCAAAACTTCAACTTGTAATAGAAGTGAAAGAACATGAGGAAAAATGTTTATTAGAGGAAACAAAATAGCACCAAAGTGCTTCAAGGGGAAAATTGTTTCTTGTTATCTTGATCAGTGTGAGAGAATAGTGTAGAGTTATTTATAAGATTCACATTGGCAAGAGCTTTTAGAGCTCACAGAAAGAATAATATACACTTCCTTTCCTGAGCTCATCCACAGTGACCAGTAATGACGAATTCAAATATGGGCATAAAATTTGTTTCAATCCATCATTCACAAAGATAGCCTTTCTAGATATGACATGATATTCACCCCAGAAGAATGAGTAACGTTTTTTTTTCTCATGTTTTGGGATGCTGGAACAAGTGCGAAGAGCAGTAAAGTTGTGGTATTTTCAAAGGAGACCAATAATACAGAAAAGTAACAATTCTTTCTTTCCAGAAAAAGCCATATTAAACAATATGGCCTTAAAATTCTACCCAAACAAGTAAGAAGAAATGTAATTTGTACTTGAAATTGAATTATACTCATTTCCTCTAACTGCAAAAAAAATTATGAATCAAAAATTTTTTGTTAAACACAACAACAAAATCTTGTTTCAATACAAAGTTCAGCATACTAGAATTATTAGTCACACTCCCATAACATAGTAGATGTTATTATTCTTTTACTGTCCTTTCAGTAAACTACTATCCACAGAAGTCACATCATGCACATTCAGACATCAGACATAAGTAAATCAATTTAAGCAGTTTTGATAAGAAAGAACTGGAGGGAGGTGTGTATATATATATATATATATATATATATGCACACACTGTAGACTGTCCTCTGCACAGAGAATTTTGAAATATTTCTTACAGAAAAACAGCAGTGGACACCAAAAATCTCTGTCCATCCTCATGGACCAGTTTTACTCTCAAGTGTTAAATACTCTAAGTGAAAGGAAAACAGAACAAGGTCAGTAATGTCATAAACCCTAAATTAATTGAGAATTGCTATTAGCAGTGTTTGTGCCTCCCCATTCCCAAAAGGGGGAATATTTTTTAATCCTTTTTAAGGATGAACTCATGCAGATCTAATGATGCTGATTCACAGACACACTGAGCTAATGCACTTCAGAAGGACATTGCATCATTTTAGCAGATCGCACAATATAAATATTAAAGGGAATTTCACCATGGCATCAGCTTTACTGTAATCAAAGACTCCAAGGTATGATTACACCTAAGCAGGTCACACAGTGAGATAGACTCACTGAGGCAGTAAGATGGTCTTGGTCTAAAGAACATAAGGCAGGAGACACAAGCCAATCCTTTTACTATATAATAGCACATAATGTTATATCATGTCTTTAAAAAAATCAATTTAAATTATGTTCCAGCCAACTATTTCTGGTTAAGGAAAAAAAAAACTAACATGAGGACAGCACATATTTATATCAAAGTTAAACACCGTGGAAACAGGCTGTAAAATGAGATTTTTCCTCACAGGGTATGATAAGTATCAATTAACTGAAGTGTGCAAATAAAGTGCACTGTTTTCAGACTTCTGGGTTTTTTATGTGCTATGTTTCAGATTTGGAAGGAAACAAGAAATCGCATGGTTCTGATGCTTATTTTCAAAAAATGAACTCAGGAAGAGAATTCGATATGCAAACGTGTGCCTCTTTCCTGGAGAGAGCAAAGATAGCTCCTCTAGATATTGTCTGCTTATCTTTTTATAGAGTTCTGACCTGGACCTGCCACAAGCTGCTTCCACTAAGGCCTGTGGTTCCTCCCCTCTCCCAGGGGATAACAGGGTGTGAAATGGAGAATTTCATTTATGTAGGGTACACAGTTGTTGTGAAATATAAATAGTACTCCACCTAGAAGTTAAGGAACTTAACTTTAACGAAAAGTGACTTAAAACTTAAGATAGCGAGACCCTTATCTCTTAAGATAGAGAGATCCCTGTGGGCACCCCTCTAGGCCAGGTTTACAGACGCTGTGCTCCAGCATCCCTGTACTCCAACTACTGCTGTTAATGACAGTCACATACCCATCACCCAGGCAGAGGCATCACTGGTCAGCCAGGGCATAGGCAACTCATACGCAAGAAAGGTTAGTATGATATTTCTTAAACACCACTCTTTCCCTTTATGGATTTTTTTTTAATCACATTTATAATATAAAAACATAAAATGTGAGAACACTTGATGCTTCTTCACTTAAGGAAAACTCCATAAAGCTTGACTGACCTGCTGGCTAGAGAAGCAAGGTTATTGCTTGAGTGCTTTCTATTCTTTTTTTTTTCCTGGACAAGTGCCTGTTTTCTCCCCCAGAGATGAATGCTAGGTAAACCTTGAAGTATTATATCCAGGATTTCTCACATGTAGTAGCTTTATTCTGGTTGAAAAGTCCTAAAATTTCTGGGGCTTTTCAAGGTGATGGCTGTGCACACGCTACTTACTACCTGTTTGCATCTCATAGCCCACACGCTCACAGTACTCAAGCACTGTGGTCCAGCAGTAAGTCTGAGACATTTTCTGCAGTGTTGAGCTTGCTCTGTAGGTTTATACAGCATCAAGTTACATTTCACAGCCCTGTTGAGGGGACTGTATATTCCCCTGGATTACTATGTCTTCAAAACCAGCATGCTGAAAGGCTTTAAACAGGACATTGATGGAGATTCCAACCTGTTCAAACATTTCTAACAATATTCAGGGCTACTCTGAAGGCTTTCTGCACAATATTTCATACAGAGGAGACTAAAATCTGAATCCAGGTTTCTTATGTTGCTGTTTTTACTGCCGTGAGTACTATATAGGCAATCCCATCATTTTTGCTGTGTCAGCCCTTGCACCAACTTGTATGTCATGAGTGAAGTCTGCTGTCTCCTTTCTCTCTTGTGAGTGGTTAGATCTTGTGTTTCATTTTCACTAAACATCCCACATACTTCATAGTGCTCCCAGCATATTGGAAAAGAGGTTTTGTCTATGCCCTCTTTTGGCACTCAGGAGCCCTTTCCTAGATTATCTAGAGCTTTGTTTTGTAGTATAAGCAGTTGGAACACAGGAATGATTGATTCCTTACTCTCTTATTCTCCCACCATCTAAAAATAGAGAATTGCCCGTCACCCAACTCTTCAGGGTGACTCCTGCCTCAGTAAAGAGCTCAGCTAGTTTGTGTGCACTGTAACTCCAGGATTTCTTCCTTGCTACAAAGGCTCATCTCTGCTATTAATTCTGTAATTAGGCAAATTGGTTATTTCTTTTTGCCTGTTCCTACATGAAATCCATATCTATGGAAGAAAAAGACACTTGATATGTTTATATCTGAAAGAAATTTTCATTTATTTTATTCAGAAAATGAAAAATCAGCTCTTGCATATCTTCCCCCAAACCTCTGTTTTATTTCCTCAAGAAAAACTCTGTGTACCTGTTTTCAAACTTTATCTTTGTGGCAGTTGTCTATAAGAAGAAACTGACCTGCTTATTTAAGCTCTGTCATTGTATACAAAATGAAAGCTTTTATTGTATCACATTACATATATGGTGAGGTAGGAGTGAGAGTGCATAAAAGAAGTCCAGTATCTACATTTGTTCATTCATTGCATCACCGTATTTAGTTGCCTATTCACATAAAACAACAAGGCTTTTGTATAAATCTGATGTTTAAAATGTAGTCTACCATGCAATACTTATTGTACAGTCTAGGTTATTTTAATTTTCTTAATGCTTACTTTACACTTTCCAGAGGTATGAAAGCATCTTACCCTTTGACTTAACATCTCTTTGGGAAGAAAGGCGAATAACGTAGTGCAAAAGGAAATGCAGGTGTCACACAACAAGCACTGGTAGAAGTGATATGTTTAATGCCACTCAGTTTTGTTATTAATGTGCCAAGGGGTCTCTTTTGTACACACTGAGTCTTAGCCATGTCAGTGTATTCATCTCAGTGGCTTGTGTGGCAGAGAAACACACAGTGGTGTGTACTGCTGGTAAAAGTGGATAGACTCTATGTCTGTGCCTAGTTAGAAGTTTCTCCTTTTTTCATTGGAAGAAAGCTTACTTAAGAATAAAAGTCTTGACAATAAGTGAAATACGTGTTTCCTATCAAATACTGTGCAACATAAGGTGAGTTGCTAAATGAAAAAACATAATAGTTACCTGTCTAATTTTCCTAATGTTAAATGAGGGATTTAAAGTAAAAAGTTGCTTACACAGCTCTCCTGCCTTCTCTGTATCTTTCATTGTAAAGCATTTGCCTCAGACTGTCCCCAGGCAGTCTGCCTGCCCTCCTTTTACAAGTTTTGAAGTAAAAGAATAATACCACCTCAGAGAATGCTGCAGAGCCCAGGAGGTTAATCTGGCAAAGACTGTCCTCAGGGACAGGTCTTCCAGTTTTTAAAGCTATTTCCAGATTAAGTGACCATTCCAGGCCATATCTTTTCTGCAACATTACTGCAGACTTTCAGCTACCCTAATTAGCACCATTAAATCTGCAGCAGCTTTGTCTGGATATACTACCTGTTCAGGGAGCATTCTAGTATCTGAATTGCCTCATGAATTTAGTATCAAAAAACTGTGCCACAAATAGATTCCCAAAGAATCACTTTTGGCTTTTTGCTTTTTGCAAAGAGTAGCCTCTTGGCTTTGGAGATTGCCTGCTAAGCTGCAAACACACTAGCTTTTACCTGACATCTTTTCTCTGAAAATCAAATTTTGGCCTGCTGGATTAGAAGCTGAGTGAGTGTGGCAGTAGCTGGAGCTGAGCCAGTGGCACTAGGCAGAACCCCTCATGGAGGCAGAGACATTCACCCATGATACAAACCCAGAGCTCAGGCAGGAGTATACCGTTGAACAGCTTCTCCCTCTTCATGTTTTTTTTCCCTATCTGCTTGCTTTTATTGGAGAACCTTACTGTGTATATAACTACATAGATGTATTTGTGCCCTAAACACATGAATGTCTTAAAAGAACAACAAAACTCCCAACTATTTATATAAAAGAAAGAAGTTTGAGTATTCACGGAGGAAGTGTCCAAAAGAGCATTCATACACATTAGTGAGATGTGCATACACACACATATCTGTGCACAGGATTCCAAAATTGGTAAATTATGTCTATGCACAATTTCTTATGTCTCAATATGCCAAACCACTATATAAACTGACAGTCAGTAAATATGCAGCATAGAACTTCATACAGATATTAGAGGATTCTTTTAAGCGGAAAAAAAAAAAAGGGTTACTTTTCTGTTAGTGCTGAGCTGAGGGAGCAGCAGGGCCAAGGAGCAGATGTTGCTGTAGCAGGGACTGACAGCCCTGAGGTTTGCTGAAACAGGGTCCTGGCCCATGGGCAGGGTAAGGGGGCAGTTACACTTCATGGCGCCTTCAGAAACCTGAGCATATGTAGTTTTGAGCAAATATCCAAGTAAAATGTAATAGGAGAGACTCTTAGCTGTAGTTTGAATGGTACCAGTAAATACTTAGCTTTTAAATTACCCTTCTGAAAACATGGTGAGAGTGGGCTTTTCAGGTGACCACCCTAAACATCTTACACACATGCATGCATGAAAGATAACAATTTTAATTATATTTTTGTGGTAGTCCTGCTGTCAGAGTAATCATAAACTCTGATGTTTCTCATCAGTTGAACTCTGTTAGAAATGAAACATCTCAGTTGGACAGCAAAAAGATTTCATGAACACACCTGTCAGATCCTGCAAGTGAGAAAATCAGTGCAGTGGATTATAAAAGTGTTCTCACTACACAGGCATTCAGTTCTTGTGATTAAATGCATTTCACAATGAAGGGAAACATATCATCTGGCTCCACTGGTTGTGACTAGGTGGGTGAATTAAAGCAAAACAGGAGGGTTCAGACAGTGGTAGTGACTTTAAGTAAACCTGCAATTACTGGTACATGAACTGTCACAGCCCCTCAGAAATGGAAACAGCATTTGCTCCAACCCTGAAAATCCAAGACTACTTGTATCCTGCATTACCCTACCCGTCTCTCATCTTGTTGTTCCAAAATTAATAAAATGCATCTTTTTCCCCTACACTTCTTCAAAAAAGCCTGCAAAGTTTAAGAATTTTATGTTATATTTTGAGTCCCTAAAATGCTAATAGTTTGGCTGTCACTGCATTGAAGTGGGGACATGATGGATGACATGTGTGTCCTTTCTTCTGCCTCCTTATGCTGAGTGAAGATCCAAAACCAAGGAGATCAGACAGCACAGTCGCAAACTGCAGCCACTACACTCACACCCCAGTGAGATTCCAGGCTGCAGCCATGCAGCTGCAGGTGGACCGTACAACAGCAGCAGGTAAAATGGTTGCAAAATCCTTCCCAATAGATGTTTATTTTTTTGGAAGTTGCAAGAGAAAAACCGCATAGTCTACAATCCACAAAATGGTCATTTTAAAATTGTTTTATGAAGGAAATGGTTAATCCTTTAGTATTGGGGGTGAGGGAAGAACAGATGATTATTTGATTAAAAAGGTCAAGAGACAGTATTTTAAATTTATCAGGTTAAATTTTCCAAGGAAATGCTTATAGCTTATTTCCGTCTACGGAGTTGTTAATGCCTGCCACAAGTCAGCGTAAAAACAAAACGACAACAGTTCAGAAGTGTTTTCTTCAGCTTCTCCTGCTAATGACAATGTTATATATCATGAACTTTACTTTTTGATATTCAGATTCTTCTGTGGGAGCATGAATTATGCTTAGGAAAAAATTAATCCTGATAATAGTTTTACTGAGATCAACAGAAGTATGTCCTAAAAAAATTCTACTTAGCCTAATAAAGGTTGGAAAAACAGGCACTAAATTTAGTTCTTTCTTTGCTGATAATATTTGGAACAATATTGCACACACTTCTTTATTCCTTGAGGTATACAATTTAGTCATAAATCAAGTACTGGGCTCAAGTATTTATCTCAGCCTAATGTCATTTTCCTTACCATCCTGTTACACTGCTCTTGAAGTTAGTCTGCCCTATTAAAAATTGATTTTTTAAAAAACATGTAACGACAATATTCCAAAAATCTTCTTTTTTGTGTAATATTTTTAAACAGAAGGAAGCACTTGGTTCCCCATGCCCATGTTAGTACATTCTTATTTCTTGTTTATTATCTTTGGGTTTTAATTTAAAGCATGCACTAGTATTTTTATTGGTTCACTCTGCTAGACCCAACTGTAACATCCTTTTCCAAAATGCCCACACAATAAAATCTACTCAGTCATAGAAGATTTAATTTAAGTAAAATAAAGTTGATATTAAGTCAGATTTAAGGGTTTGGCTTAAATTTATAAATACCCAGGAATTCCAGGCACTGTAAATTAAAGATTAAAAAAGTTCATTCTTTCATTTAGGAAGATTATAGTGATATTTGTCTATTTATTTATTCCATCAATCCCTAGCTCTGAATTTCCTTCCTTTCTCTCAGTCAAGTACTCACTGTGTTGTCAAAGACAGTTTTGTGTGAACTAATCATTTCTGTGAAATTTTGGGTTTATTTTTTTTTTAAAGTATTTGAATTCAAGAAATTCTGAGTCTTCTGATATACTTTAGTAAACAACAGTGATTGAAATCTGCCATTGCTAGGATTGGGGTGTGCTTTAGAGACAAATTTACTAATATGGCAGTAATAAATAAATTATAAACCCTCAAGGAAGGGCATGATCAACTTCCTCGGTGGCTCCAGCTGAAAGAGGGCTTGCAGAATCAGGCTCCCGAGTGGGTGCAGTCTCTCATGCCTCGGCTTTCCTGGGATGTTTCAGTTCACAAATCGTTTATGTATAGACTGCAAGGCTCCCAGGGAGCCACTGCAATCTCATGGGTCAATACAGACCAGGAGGGGCTCTTTCTGAAGTAGAAACTTCACAGAAGATGAGGGACTGTTTTCACTTACACAGCTAGATTAAAAGATAGATAGATAGATAGATAGATAGATAGATAGATAGATAGATAGATAGATAGATAGATAGATAGATAGATAGATATTCCTCGAGGTTCTTGGATAACCTGTACTTTGTTTTGTTTTAAAAGCTTGCTGAAATATTTACTTCCTCCACATGCATTGTAGATTAAATCTCACAGTATACGCATGCTATATGCTTTATAAACCAAAACACAAACACAGACAGTTTGGCAGAAAGAAAAACTGTTAATGAAGCAGTTAGATCTGAAATAAAGTATTTATTTGAAACATTATTGTCATACCAGGTTTTATTCTGTTGAATGCTTTGAAATCACAGGTCTGGTGAATCTGTAATGGCAAGGCTGACAGACACATAGCACCCCCTGTGCAGAAACCATGGTGATGGTCACCTTATACATATGAATAAGTAAATAAACTATATTACAGTAAAAATATCAAGATTTCAAAATATAAAGGTAACACGGAATAATTGGCTAGTCAACATTTTGAAAAACTCAGGATTTTTTAAGAGATATGTGTTTATGAGGAATCAGAGGCTTTGAAGCTTTAAAGCTTTTCAAGCTTTGAGAGAAGGAGAACTGAGTATAAAAAAATAATGCTGTTATGGCTATAAATAATAAAAAATAATAAGAAAAACAAATGGCTAATACAATGTCAATCAGCTTCCTTTTGTTGAGGAACATAATACTCAGGTGCTTACACTAAACAGATTTAAGCTTTATAAATGTGTATTATGGCCCAATTCCTCTGTAAATGTCTGCAGTTTTACTACTATTTCATTTAAAAAAAAAAGTTAATGAATTCCCAGCAGTTCCTATAGGTTTATCTCAGAATAGGAAAGGAAATTTGAGTAATAAGACAGAAAAGGATTCTGGTAGGTAAGAAGTCTATAGTGGTTGTTGATTTTTTATATCTACTTGATTTGATTTTCTGGCATGAACCTTCTTCATCTGTGACCTTAGCAAAGCTCTTGCCTCTCAGACACAGATAGAATACAGTATGGCAACCTGAAATCCGGGTGCCTTTACCAGTGCCTGAACTGTGCATGAGTAACACATCACACTATGATTTCAAGGCAGTGGATTAAATCCCCAGGAATTATTTTCCACAACAATTTTGCCTATCTTTTTCTGTGCAGGCCAGACAGGAGAGTGGTTGGAGGATATCCGAGCACCTCGCTTCAGCCCGCTCCCCCCGACCCTACCTCCCTGCGAGCCCTGCTGCCCCGGAGTGAAAGAGGGGTGCCACGCCGTGTAAATTCGGTCAGATTGCCAATGTACCCGTCCGCATTCTCAGTCTCTGTGCAATGCTCCATGACAACAAGGTGAGACGGCAGAGGTTACCCGAACAGCTGCTTCCTAAGCCAGAAATTCCAGGCATTGAAAACCATCTGTCTATACATTCACAAATGTATATAAGGGCAATCTATCAGGCTGCGGCACTGCAGCTGCCACTCCATCAGGCCTGCTTCCTTTCTCCAGGCTGAACAATAAGAGCTAGTTCTTCACTTTGTGTCACACAGAATGGCTGATTTGATTAAGTCCCCAACTCTCATTATGCTAGGTAGGGGTGTAGAATTTCAATGATAATCCATAATGCATGACCAGTTTGTCGCCATGGTAACATAAATTCAAGGTTACTAGCTCAGACGCATAATTGGGTGTGCATTGAGTGCTGAAGAAGGGCTGTTAAAATTCTTGTCATAGAAGAGTAGCATCCATCATACTGTCTGAAATTGCAAAGTACTCATAATCAGAAAGAAAAATCCTCGGAGAAAAATGTTAATAAAATAATGATTACATCTAATATAATTGTTTAAGTTTAAAAAACCAAAGTGGTTAAAGTATTTTAGTTAATAAGAATGGAAAAGGCAACTCATTAACTGCAGAAGACTTCAGTTGAACATTCCCAACCCCCAATATTTGCATTGTGAGATGGACTCAAAGCAATTCAACTCTGCATCTGACTGATTAGCTCAGAATCTAATCCATATGATACAGTAAAAGATGACGCTTCGCACACAGACAACACAGCCTTATAGGCATCGTTTGTCCAGTTTGATCTTTTGTAGGTAAATATATCTTCAAAATTAGCTGCACTGAGGATAAGAGGACTTTTGCATGTTGATTTTTTTAAATTTTTTAATGTTGCCCTGAATTATTGCACTATACACCGGCCATTTTAACTATCCAAGATTAAATAGGTAAGGTCAAATTGAGCAGATGGAAAAAAGACACTTAAAATCAGAGAAAAGCTCAAGCATGTACATAGTAGGTAGTGATCTTACTCTAGCAGATGGATGGAATAGTTGACCTAGAAAGGTTTATCTTTTTTTTTTCTCTATCTCATTTCTATGCATTTGTGACTACAACATACCTGAAACCTGGCATTGAGTATTTTATTTTAGTGTGCAGAGGGGATTGTTTTTTTATTTTTTAAAAAATATTCTGGTGTATATCTCTTCTGTATTTCTATAATATTAGCGAGATAGATGTGATGTTTGCATTACTTACTCCTCAGCAATCCTTTTTTTGATAACTATCTTTGCTAGCAAGAAAGAATAGGCAAATCAAATTATACATGAGCACTTCCAATATGTCAGTGGCTTAAACCTAGCATGTCACTACAGGAAGAAAGACCATTACTAAATGAATATTTTCTCAGCTCCAACCCCATTTTCCTTGATATTTTCTGACTTGTATGTATGTGTTTTATAGCCTTGGCAAATTCTAGCTGAGATGCTTCAGCATATGGTTTTATTTATTAGGATTTCTAGTAGAATCTGACATTATTTCAATGTATGTTTCTGTTGCAATTTTAGAAGAGTTTCTTCAAAGGAATGAAACCTCAGTTTATGCCTTTTGAGTCAAATCTGTCCCTTGCTTCTGCAACTGAGCTTTTATCTAATTCTGTTGGAGATGCTTATGATTTGTTGGGTGAGCTGCTTAAAAATACCAATAGCAAATTCCCATTACATGGAAGTGGAAAGGCTCAGTAAGGAAAAGGTTGTTCCAGAATGAATTTTCTGCAAAGATTAAACTAGTCTATTTGGACTTTCCAGATTTTAGATTGCACTGTTTTCTAATCTACTCTGCATTTACATTTTGCAAACAGATATTGTAAGGAACTTAACATAAACATAATTCAAACTGTTATATTATAGTGAATTTTAGAAGAATTTTTGAAAGTGTGTTTGGTGTTGCCTACTTTTTATGCTTTTGCAGGTTTATTTCTGAGAAGACTATATTTTGAGAACTGACAATTTTTGTAAGTTTAGATACTATGGGCACTAACCTCTAATTTTTAAAAATTAATTTTTGCAGTGAACCATGCAACTTCTTTTCTGAACAAGTGAGTCTAAGTCATGCTCTCTTGTCACCATTTTAAAATTGCTCAGATCTGCAACTAATTTCAGTTACAGAAAAACGTGCTGGATCATAAGCCTGTATGCACCTCGTAGGCAGCAGGATTTTTCACGAGTGAGAAACGGCAAGATTGTATCCTACAGTAATGGAGGCTGTGGTTGTAGCATACTGAACTCATTTTTCTCTGTGTGTAAAACCTGGTTTTGTATGTAAAACCGTCTATTACTGCTCAACATCAAGATAGGACTCTATGTTCAATGTTGTGTTTTATTTCAACACAGCCTGGCTTAATATGAAGCTTGTAAATACTGCATCTGGAAGTGTACTCTCCTCTTGATGTGCACATGTAATTCCAATTAACATTAAGAATGTTAATGAGAATATGCCCCTCTAGGGGCTGGAGAGGGGGAGGTGAGGGAGCAGGTTTGTAGTTCTGATTTAAATAACAAGTGACTTTTGTGGAGAATACCAGCATGTGGTCTCATGCACTTATATTGTGGAAATGCAGTGGCTCTGAATGAGAGCGCAAGATTTAAACATTGATGCTCAGTGATGCTTAGCCAAGTGAACCCGTTGTTGAGGGCAAATATTAAATCCCAATGTGCCTTCTCCAGGAAGGAGTATTTGTAAAAATGCTTAGTTCTGTATTTGTCCACAGGCATAAAAGACTCCACTGCGAGAGAGTGGGCTGTGGTTTTGTGATTTTATTTTTGTAAAGACTAGCTTATTTTGAAGGAGAACCATTTAATTACTTGTTTTTTCTCAAGTATGCAGAACGTATAGAAGAGCTTTCAAAGCCTTAAGCAGCAATGTGCTCCTATGCTTTGATTAATTTACATGATGTTCTTTTAGTGTTTCAAGGAAGTTCATTTAATATCAGATTTCAAATTAACAACAATATCCATCTAAAAATGGCTATTAAATCCTTATCTTTGCTTTGAAAGTGTGATGTCACTGGTGATATTTTAAGGAATCCTGTGTAAGCAAAGAGTAAGAATAACTATAGCACTTCCATTTCTGAAAGTGAAAGGTAGCAGATTGTTGAAGTGGTTTTAAGGCAAGAAATTATGCAATATATATCTTATAATTGCAAACAAATGTGCTTAATAGATTAAATGGAATTACCATTTCATTTTGACAGATGAAAACAGAGCCAGTATTTATGTGTAGAATATATTTTCCTGCGTTTTTTTTTTTTTTGACAGAGAACAAAACCATAGTGCAGCAAACAAGGATAATATGCAAAATGGCTATGAAGAAAAAAATAGGAAAAAAACAACCAAACAAACCAAAATTCTTTACTGTTCTAAGAAATTATTTCTCTTTTCTATTTTTTTTTCTGGAAATGATTATTGCAAGGCATAAAAATGACCAAGAAATAAAAAGACATATTACTTGTTAATGTGCCATCAACTCTTTTGTTGTCAATGACAGAAAAAGATACCCCAAACAATATAATTTATCTGTTTTGTCAATTCTTGCCGTGTAAACTTTCTGCATGCCTTTTCAATTTACACAAGGAGAAGTGCTGTTCATTTCATTGATCTGACACGTCACATTTCATTGTGTTGATTTCAATGCAAGTGCTATTGCAGAATGGGCAACGTGCAGCCAGCAGGATACATTAAAAATGTAAAGTGAAAATGTGTTTTTTGTAGATGTCTTTTACTCTGGCATTTTTTAGATCAAGCAGTTGAAAAGCTATTATTTGAGTATCTGTCTTGTACATTTTATCAGTTGAGTTTGGTATTTGTAAAATGTATATTTTGTAAGTATGTGGTAGTATATTTGAAATTATAGACTACAATGTACCCTCATTTTTTAACTTATCAGGGCCTGATCATATGGTCTTGTTTACAGAGGTAACTCAAGGCTTTTAATAAGACTATTATAGACAATAAGAACTGTCCTTGTGTTTAGAGAGTATAATCTAAGGCTTAGATTTGTCCTTCTCCCACCTGCTCCAGTAGTTCTGTATGAAATTTTGATTTTTTATGAAAGAATTATTTTGCACAGACTGGTTCAATGCTCATTCAGTCCTATCTCTCAGTGTGAAAGGACTACATGTAAACAAGATAAGAAGAGGCAGAAACAGTAAGAAGGCATGATGGAAAAACCAAAACTATTACTAGCAGATGTAGGTGGCTGAATCTGTTTAGGAAAAGCAAGGCTAGAACAATTTCTTAATTTGAGGTTTTCACCCCCCCATTAATCTAGTTCTTCAGGTTTGAAAAAGAGGGAAGTGTTCAACTGCAGTACCTCCATGTATTTATTTCACAGCATCTGGGAAGAATCTTTGAGGAAAAAATCAGTCATTAAATCAGAATAAAGACGACAAAAGCGAATTAAACAGATTAAAGGGGGATATGACACATGGATGACATGATGACCAAAACACCAAGTCTAAGAGTTAATTAAATATTTGTCCACCCCATATTGAGAAGGCACACGCTTGAGCAGCAAGAACCAGGGAATAGGCTGCTCCCGGTTCTCATACTGCAAATCCAAAGAAATTTCATTAGAGTCATTACAGAAAAGATCAGTTTGTCTGTCTGGTTCTATCAGTCACATTACCTTGA
Source organism: Pipra filicauda (assembly GCF_003945595.2). Lineage (NCBI taxonomy): Eukaryota > Metazoa > Chordata > Aves > Passeriformes > Pipridae > Pipra > Pipra filicauda. Next base: position 1,427,606 of record NW_024104363.1, on the reverse strand, counting down.
TTTCATTAGCCATAACAATTATTAATATCATATCTTCTTAGAAAAACTTAGAAACATCTTCATAGAAACATTCTCAGAAAAGCATCGCTTGCGAAAAAATAGAGTTTAAAATACCAAGACAAATGAGAAGTTTTCCATTAAACTTTGAGCAGTTCTTTCTTCCAGCACCAATTTCTGATAATAAACACACACACATGTTAGTTTTTCACCATATTGAAGAGACTAAAAAATTTATTAAAATATTAGGGAAGTAAATACAGAAACATAAAATAGTACACTAGATCTGCCTTTTATTCAAAAACAAAGCCTTGAGAACAACAGTTTTTTATAGAATCAGCTGCAGTCAGAATTTCATTAAAAAAAAGCAAAACAAAACAAAACAAAAAACAAAACCAAAACAAAACAGACACACACACACAAACAAACAAACAAAAACCCAACCAACCAACCAACGAAAAAAAAAAACAAAAAACAAGAGGAAGATATTGTGGTACCTTTATAAATTACATGGCCTCTTGGACTGCATGTAAGAAAACAGACCTATAGATCTGACGGTGGTTCTGCCGTTTGCTTGCCTCAGACCTGCCTTTTGGGATATCGCTTTTCTGGAACTATGGAATTGTTTCACAGTGCTCTCTAATGAAGAAGAAACTGCTGAATGAGAAAAGTGCCTGACAAGGACAAAATTCTCTGACCTGTGGTCTGCAGAAGGTCATGTTGGCTGGTCAAAACCTACCAAAACAGTAAATGAAGTACACATTCTGTAGATGTTTCAAGGATCTGTGCCACTGTGATTTCCAAAAATTTGCAGTGGTACCTTGTGTGCTGAGAAATGGTCACAACTCTTCATAATATTGAACTTGTCTTGAGGTGACTGAAATGGGACAGTAAGTTAAATACTATATCCACAGAAGCTCGGGGGGGAGGAGGGGGGGTGGGAAGAGAACAATTATTTCTGCTCTTAAAGGCAGTAGCAATGCTGTCTTTGCTCTTTGGATGGTCAGGAAGAGAGGGAAGTATCTTCTTATTTTCAATGTGTTTTCTAAGTTTAAAATCAGTGGTGTATTCATCAGGAATACCAATGGTATTGCAATAGTCCTGTGTTTGACCCCCCTTATGGTCCTTTGCTGCTGCTAGTGGTGGTGTTCAGGGAAATAAAGCTGAGCCTAAAATAGATTTCCTATCAAGACTGCTTTCCTATCAGTTCAGCTGCTTCAGTTAAGAATGTGATTTATTTTTAAACATTATGCACAGACCATTTGAACCTTTGGTGTAGGTAGAGTCATACCATTATATGCATGATAATACCAGTATAACTTGTCCATTTCCCTTTCTGCACTGGAACCAACTATCCTGATATAATCCCTTTATATCACTATAGATAGGTTTGAAAAGGGGAAGATGGAATGTGACTTGCAGTTTTACTACTGTAAATGAACCTGAATATTTAAAGCAATACAAACTGTATGTTTAGATAGGGCTTCAGGCCTTGGAGATTATGAATATGAGTCATTGACTGTGTCTTTGGCACAAATTGTTCCAAGAACAAACCCCAGTCCTTGCCCAAACCCCTAATTAATGAAAACCAGCTAACCCTGATTATCATGTAGGGCACAGCAAGTGTGTTGAAGGGATTCTAGTCAGATTTTAGCTGATGCGACTGAGCACCTATAACCTTGTTTTCCCCTTGCCGAGCTCAAGCAAAGGTGTTTCATCATAATGGGAGTTATTCCCAAGTCAATTTTCACAAGTTTTTGCAGTCTCCTTTCAATCTGTATGATCACAGCTAGCTTTAACAATGAGGAAAAAAGAAACTTTGGTTTACTGTGAGTACATTTTATTATCTTCTGACTCAGAAGTGACTGAAAATATTTTACCTTTCCTTTATAAAAATCAAGTGCTGTTCTACAGAGAACAAGCTGGGAGATGTTACTCAGAGGAAATAGATGTTTTAAAAGTTTTTCACATCACAGAATGCAATTAAAATGAAATAAAAATAAGAACGCAGCATTTAAATAACAATACATATTCCAAAGCACTTCACAAGGAGGCCAATATCATGATAAATGTTTGATTTCTTTTTACTTTAGCAGGAATGGCTTCAGAACAAAAACAGTTTAGCCCAGTCTCCCTCTCTTTGTCGCAGTTCCACAAAAGTGACAGTTTCTACAGAGCAACCTGGTGCTGAACACCCAGAGAGAAAAAGCTTGGACAATGCTGAATTTCATCTCCAGCTGCACAGAAACACCACTGCTATTTTCAGTTTGGTTTATGTTGGGTTTTAGGGGTATTTTAATAATATAAAAACTGGATACCAGCATTAAAAGCAGATTGGTTATCAGCATGCAGCTTATTTTTATCATTAAGTCTCTTCAAGATCTAGATGTAGTATTCATGTGTCCTTGAAGCTATGAGATGTGGGGATGGAATGGATGGGGGTAGGACGTGTGCACTCTGCAGGACTGAAGCATTAACATAAGAAATCATATAGGGAAAAGGAAGCCAGTTTTTCATAGCACCATCAGTATTCCTATCTTACCAAGAGCTTTCATTAGATGATATTTAACTCAGATAATTACCTTCTAGCTGACATTATCCATAGGAAATCACACTTTCATTATGCCAAAAAGAAGTTAAATGGATAACTCTATTGCATTCCATACCTTTCAACTGCTTTTTCAACTGATAATTTAAGACAGAATATTCTCCCCAGTCTCCACACAAGTGTGTATTTCTGTGTGGATGAAATCCTTCCTTTGTTTTTACTTGATTCTCCTGGAAATGGATAAAATTATATCCTTGAACAAACTGTTTAACAGCAAATCTTTTGCTTTTATGCATTGCCTGGGTCTCAAATGGATTAAATTTATGAAATTCATCTCTCTCCTTGGAGTTACACACTACGAAGTATTTGTTTCACTCATATCCCTCTGAAAAGAAAAATCCCTGGCTGGGACCAACTCTCCTTGCTCTTCTGGAGGACCACAACACTTTGGGGGTGCAGGTGTTCCACTCTGACATGCAGATGTTGTAACGTGTGGAAATGTAGTGGGCACCACAGTCCCTCTCCTCTGCCAACCCAAAGCCTCTTCCTCAGGCTTTGGGTTTCACAACTTCTACTTTGTCTACTTCCCTGGCTCTTTTTCCAGTTCATCTCTAGATGTCCTCCCCTCCAGCATGTCAGCTCCAAGGTTCTCAAGCACAGAATATAATTCCTAGATTTTCTCAGAATATAAATGAAAACAAACTTTGTCTTTAGGAAGATTTGGCATTAGCACAATGTGTGCCTCCCCTGTCTCTTGTAAGCTCTTTGGGGTAGGAACCAAAACTACTGCATTGCAATTACCAATGTGGAACTGTTGTCCATTGCAGAACCTCAAACTTCTTTAAAAAAATAAGAGTACATTAATGATGTTGTTCATGGTTTTGTGCTTCTGTGACTAAGCCTAGGACACTTTGCCTTTGGATTTGCAAATATTGCTTTTTTTCCTGCTCTGACATTTGCTATCCCAGAAATATCATCCCATAAACTTCATAACTATAACCAGGCTGATCCTATGTGGGGATCAGATTAAGTTCCTTTCTCTTCTTTTCCGGTTGCCACTATACTGTTTGGGGCTAGGACATGTTTTAGTTCCATCAGCAAAGAATATTAAACTTTATTCAGATTTGACCAGATTTCCAAGGGAGATGCTAGTCTGATACATAATGAACATACGTGGGTTAGTTTGTGTACATCTGATGTGCTTGGTACTAAAACATCAACTGAAATAATCTAGGGTTAAGACCCTGAGGTATAAACTTTTCTCCGTTTGCCCTTTTGTCTTTACATCATCTGTTGCCTAGCTCAATTCTAAAAGCACCCTAGTTACCAGAATAAGTACAGTATAAAGCAGGAAACCTGACTTATATCTGCTTTTATCCATAAAAAACGCACAGGGAATTTTTAAAACCATAAAAAACATGAAGATATGTCCCAACAAATGCAAAATTGGATAAGCATATATATTTGACTAAAGGGCAGATTAAAACCAGTATACCATATACTTTCAATTGCAAATTTTCTTCATTTTTTTTCTACATTTCCTCAATATTTCTCAAGTGCAGATCTTTCCTGTTCATCCACACAGTTGAACTTATTATACAATATTGTGCTTATTTGGCCTTCCTGTGTCATCATGGTATTCCTCTTTCTGAATTGTTCCAGCACCTTCTCCCTGTTTATTGCACAAAGCATAAAGAAGGCTTAATCTTTCTGCATTTTCTGCTGCATCCCTAACTGATGCTGAAGCTTATTTGCATTTAGGAGTCATTCTAGTTTGATACAACCTCATTTTTTGTTATATTTTGAAAAATAATTTTTGCTTTTCCTGGTGCTTCACCTCTGCTTGAGAATTGTATTCTTAAACTTCATCTCTTCTTTTCCTTTTTTTCCTTGTTTTCCTAATGTCTTTAAAAAATTCAGACAAACTTGGGCAACTGACAGCTTTCTGCTATGTTGAGAGCACTGCCTAATATGATGACTAGACTTTTTTTTAATTGTTTTTCCTTATAATTCTCTCCATGAAGTTGTATTATCTCTTGTGTTACACTTACCTTGTGATCTTTTCAGGAGAGGAACTTTCACTAACTTTGTATCTATACAACAACTAAGACAATGAGAAAATTATTCCAGTCTGAGATTTTCAGGTCTGTAATAACAGCAACAGTAGCAAAACCAGAACCATTGTACATGTATATTACTGAAAGAGTATTTTTCTTATGAAAATTCCAAATTTTTTTCCATATTGTGCACATGGTTCTGACTGAAAGTATATATGCTCTCTGTGCACTGATTGCACCCTCTCTCTTTTCTCCCTTCTTGAAATGATGAGTTGATTATCTTAATCATCTCTGGTCCTGGTCAATCTGGTTTGTTTATTCTACCAATAGTGCTGGTCACATGTGCATCCAGCCTCTTCTCCCATAGACAGGCAGGTTTGTACTTTCCTCCTATCTGTCCCTTCCCTACTTCTTATTTTCTAAATTGAAAGATAATTGCCTTCTTTGCAACCACCCTATTTAAAAAAAAAAAAAAAAAATCTCTCACTGTGATAGTCTGAACAGAATTATCCAAAACACAGGAAAGGAAGTGAAAGGAAGGGAAGGCAAGGCAAGGCAAGGCAAGAGAATTGCTGTTAGGTCCTACATTACTTTGTTATGTTAATAACACACCTCTTTGTGCTAAACCTGATCTGACTTTGGAGTTGGCCTTGATGTGAGGAGTGTTGAACCAGTTGACACTTAGAGGCCTCTTCTAGTTCAAATTTTTCTATGATTCTATAATTGGACTAAAAATCATGAAGAGGTACGAAATTTTGGTACGAAATTCTGGGAAGAAAGAAAATCACTGTTTTGGTCTCCAGGGGTGAATTTTACCTCATTCAACTTAACACACTTATAAGTAGTTTCAGTGCCCAAACTGGTTGTTCTTTTGGTCATTAGAGAGGAAGAAGCATTTCCAGAATGACTTTGTCATCTTAGATGCCTAACATGAGCTGAAACAAACACCTGTTTTTCTCCAGTAGCAATGTGAGAACTATATGCAACCAACTTTCTGATGCTTGAGCTGAGAAAAATGAATCTCACCTTATTAGAATTACCTATTTTGCAGAAACATGCACCCTTCAATGAGTTATATTTTCCTGGTGATAACTTTTTACCTTCAAGCTGATTGCATCTTCACCCAAAATTTGAAAGAAACAAATCAGACATTTGAATTGAGATGTAATGGAAACATTATACGAAGATATGAAGCTTGGTATCAAAAATGACAAAGCATATTCTTCTGTGTTAACTTTTTTCATTGACGAAACTGGAGGGAAAAAAAAACCTGTGAGTAACAAGCCTCAAAGCCTCCCTATGGAAATGGAAATGTTATTTGATATCACAAGTCAACAATGCTGCATTGTTGACAGAGCTCTGCCTGCCAAGCACCCACTTGCATTTATTATGTTTTTACAAATGCTGAACAAACCACACAAGATCATATTGGGACTTAGAGCACAAGGTTACCATTAATAGCAGGGAATTAACAATGTGATAAGACATTACAAAACCGCTGAAATCAACTTGTGACCTGAGTGTGCTCTGGTTCAATTAGAACACTAAATTCTTTGGGCTCTCAATAGCCACGTGTTATTAACAACAAGAAATCATGTCTGAAGAAACTGTTTAATGAAGAGGTTTATTTGGCAGTAGGATGTAGGGAAATCATCACTGAAGCCTTCTACATACACTTGCAGAGCACAGGATAGCTCTGACTCAGGAAATAGCTCTCTCTTCTATATTTGTAATATTAAACATTACAAAGTCTGACCCAACAAATTTCTTACTCCAGTAATTGTCATGTCGAAAACACAACCAGGATCTTTAGTTTTATTATTTGAAACAATTGTAATTTCATTTTTTTTCCTCTTCTCAGGCATGAAATCATAGAATCATTAAGGTTGGAAAAGACCTCCAAGATCAAGTCCAACATTTGACCTAATACCACCATGCCAAATAAACCAGTGCTAAGCAGTGCTTAGGACTCACTAAAACATAGAATAGTTCAGATTGGAAGGGACCCTTGGAGATTGTCTAGCAGGGTCAGTTGGGGCAGATGGCTTAAGACCATGTCCAGACTCATTTTGAATGACTCCAAGGATGGAGACACTATAACATCTCTGGGCAACCTGTTTTGTGTTCAGAACACTATAATCAAAGAAAAAGATAAAGTGCTTATCTCTGCTTCAAAAAGCAATTCATATATCACAGCTAGAGTTTCAGTTTGAATCACGAAGTGTAAAAGACAACCAAGGTTCTCCCTGGAGCTGCAATTCACTTTGCAGCTCATTTACTCAAGCTAATCAGTCAATAGATTTGCAGAAATGATGTGTTGATTTCCCCTATTTTTAATTTAGTAATTTCTGTTAGCTGCCAAAATTAATTAAATAAAGCACAGCTCTGAGAGCTTACATACTAATCAGAAACAGCACGTGCTTTCTCTCAAAATGCTGTCAGGAGCCCAGTTTCCAAGGGCCCCCCACGGTCTGGGGAAGTGACTGTGTGACTTATGCTTTCAGAAGAGACATGTCGTGCTCAGGATAAGTGTTGCCTGGGAAGCTGGACACCACCAGCAGAAAAGAGTGAAGAAGCCCTACCATACCTTGGAAGCTGCATGAGGCCCTGACAGGCACCTGGCAGGTCAATGGGACCTCAAGCCAGCAGATACCAACCTTTACACCATGGAGCAGCATTAGCTGCAAACACCTCCCTTCAGTCCACCCTACAAGACAGAAGGCTGTACCTCTCCTCCAAGGCCACCACAAACTCTGGGGATCCCTGAGCTTCTTGTCAATTAGAAAAAAACATAGGGATTCACAAGGTTTGTGGATTATTATCCCACTTGTTTTTTGGTTTTGGTTGGGTTTTTTTCAGTTGAAGTTATTTAAGTGAATTGATACTGAATTAAAATTGAGGTTAGTAATTTCCAGATAAAGTGTCAAATAATTTCCCAGAAAAAACAAACAAACAAACAAGCAAAAAATCAAAAAACCAACCAACCAACCAAACAAACAAACAAACAAAAAAAAAAACAAAGAAGCAAACAAAATACAATCCAAAACTCATCAATAAATGTTTGACTGTAGTTAAAGTCTATAGTAACAAATAGAGCTTATTGAGTTTATTTTAATATTTTCTATTTTCTTCCAAACACTTTGGGGAAACTCTTTAAATCTTGAAAATTAAAGAGTAGGTTTATTCAGTATGCTGAAATATGTAATTAATTTTAAAATTGTCTGCATTAGCAATGATGTTTGCTCTCCACATAATATTCATATTATCTCAAAACTTGTTATTTTGTTTTTTTCAGTTTTATTTTCATTTTATCAGAATCTACAGATCTATCTGTGAAGCATGTAATTTAATAATAATCAGCAAAGATGAACTAGAGTTGTAATTTACGGTTTGGCATGTGAGTGTTAAACTGGCAAGTTGTTGAGTTTATTCTCTTTGAATGATGCCAATATAATGAAGAAAATTAATTTATCTTTTACAACTCTTAGGGGTCTTTATAGGTATTTTTTAAGGTAAACATCTTTCTTCCTGAAGTGAATCCCCTAAAAATAAAAGTAATGGATGACTTAAAAGACTAAAAACTAAGTAATAGGTGAAACTGTGTGAAAGAAATAAAGAATTATCAAGCCCAGTAACACTGGATATTTAAAAATCACATGAAGCATCAAGGTAATACATATAGCATTCTTCATCCCCTGATCATTTTTTAAAGGTGTTTGATGTACAAATATGAGTTGTACAAGCTGACTTCTACAGAATTTGTCTCCAATAATAGTCTGGCCTCATGACAAGATGTGTCTGAAAGGGAAAACACAAATGTTGGCATTTCAGAAGTTCCTCATATCACTAAATCTGGAAGCTGATGACTCCCTTAAGCACTTCACGTGCCTCACACAACAGAGCACCAATTAGTGGCCAAATTCTCTTCTCATCCTCAACCACTAAAACAAAAAAAGGAGTAAGTTTTAGCCCCACAAACTCAATGGCAGACTTCCTACTGGTAGCAGTGAAATTAAATTTTTTACTGAAATTTACTCATTACACTTTTATCCTTGTTCAGACAAGAGTTCCATTTGTGTATCTGAAAGCAGTTCAAAGTGGTGACTATTTCACGGTATTTTTGAGAAGCAGGAAAATACTATGTAGGTTTTTCAGAGCTTGTGAAAACTGTCCTGGGTTATGAGTCCACAGCAGGACAAGAAATTTTTTTTTTTTTACATATGGTCTTTTGTAGCCATTTTTACAGAACTTTTGCCTACCAGGTACCACATTGTGGTAGGCTGGAATTAATGAGATTAGCAGTCATCTCCAATTTAGGTTCCTTCTGAGAAGCCCCAGTAAGTTTTGAGACAAAAATACAAGTGTACATCAGCACCGAAATTTAAAGGTATAGGTGAATATACACAGAAATTTGACCTATTTGGAAAGACAGCTTCACTGAGCATGATCGAGTAGGTGTACCTCTGTGTTAGAGTGAGAAGCACGGCAAAGATATGAGGAGGGAAGATTCAAGCAAAACTTCAATCAGGCTAGCATATGACTGAAATAGAGAAGGGGTGAGAGAGTTTCTTCATCAGATGGCAAAAGGGACATACTGTGCTGCACTGAAGGCTTACATCCTCCCAGGAAAAGAGGATCCTCCACTCCTTGTGAGCAGAAAATACTAGGGAAGCAAAAATGACCCGAGATTTTGAGTGGCAGCATAATATGACCCTGAAAGATTTAAAGCATGTAGATTTAAAGCATGTAACTCTCTTCAGAATCCATACTGAAGTTCCTTCCCCACAAAATAAATTTAAAAATCACATTTAACTTCAACTTTTTCAACTGAAATGTTTGAAACATTCAAATATACTATTTTTAAAATCAAGCCCCAGTGAAAAACTTACTGGGATTCAACTAGGTTTTGTTTAGGTTTTCAAAATGTCATCACTGCTGTATTCAAAACACCTTTAAAAATATTGACTTTAACCACTGTACCATGTGATAAATGCCCTAATAACAAGGGCTTTATTAAACATGAAGTAAATCCTCATAAGTCTAAACTGAGATTTATTTTGTTTCTACCACTGAATTTCAAAATTACATTTCTTCACATTTATTCACTGGAGTCTCAGATTGTACTTCACATCAGAAATAATTTTCATGGTTTTTCCTATAGCTGGAGAAGACAAGAAGATTCATTGTATGTCTTCTTATTACATTGTCAATATATTAATACAAGTCATATGAACAAACCTAAAGAGACAAAGAGCTATTTGTTATTATCCAGGGGTGAAAGCACAAATCTTAGGGAAAAAAATCCAGTAGCGATCACAGCCGAACAAAAGGTCTAAGCAAGGCAGGTTTTGATACCTGATTATATGCAAACCCAGCAGTGCATCCGTGCAGGGATTCCCTTCTTCTGTTTGCAGACAAGAATTGAATGAGAATTGGTGAGATAACGAGGGAGTGTGCAAGCTTAATGATATGCCTATTTTTTCTATCAGTTGCTAATCTGTAGCTCTGGTGATGATTACTATTTCATCTCCAGAGAGATGCTATTCAGAAACATCAAAATGACATACAATTGAATGCCTTGTGTTTCTGTAAGTATAGGGCCAGATTGTCAGGGCTGTCAGCCCCAGAGGGGAGAAAGTCCTCCCATTCATTCTTCTCTTTTCCCCACCCTGAGTGATGCCTTCCAGCAAATGGCAAAAGGAGGCTGAATCCAGCCTGCTCACCTGATATGCCGTAGGAAGAGGGCAGGAGGAGCCAAGGCAAGCCTCCTCGGCGGGAGGAGTCAAGCCTTCTGGCTGCAGTTCATCACCAGCTGCACACACAGGAACAGTGAGCCGTGCATGAAGGCAGCAGCGCTGTGTGAAGGCAGCATTGGCTATTTAGTTCAGAAGAACAGAAAGAAAAGTGAAAAATGGTAAATTAGACTTTGCCTTATTAACTAGTTTGGTCTTGCAACAAAACAACATGAAGATGCCACCCACATACATAACTTACAGGAATGTGAGAGCACTTTCCACCCTCACTCACCACAAGTCAGATTGTTACTCTCTGTGGGCCTGCTGATGTCAATTCACTGTCTGCTGTGTAAAAGATTATAATCACAGTTTTATTGGCATGGCTGCAACAATTTAAACCAGCAACTTCAAGAACTAGTCTCAGTATAGCCTTCTCTTAGCCTACTAAATATGTAACTGGTGTCCTAGATGAGTAGGATGCTTTTTTGACCATCACTACACTATGACTGGTCCTGGATCTAGCTAGTTTAGATCAGGCTTGTCCATGTTTCCATAAGCAGTAATTGCATGTCTGGACTTGAGTGCAAACAGTCCAGTTGTCACATCAGGTAATCCACATCCAGAAGCTCAGATCTCTGACTTGGGTATCAGTCACTGAAATTGCCAAAACTTCCAGAAAATATCTGCTTTAGGGAAAATTTAGAACCATTTACTTCTTGTGTGGAATAATTTATACAAATTATCCAATATGGTCTGCAAACTTAAAATCCCTTCTTTCAAGAAAAAGATAGAAGTTAAGCAAGATCTGTGTGTCTTGTGTGGGTTCCTATTGGAAGCCATGCATTCTTCCCGCTGATAAATAAAGGTTTGTACCAAAGACACTTTTGAAATCAAGTCTGGTGTCAGTTCCCTTTTTGTGAAAGTGCTCATACCTTGGGTATGTTAATTTTTATTTTTTTTTTGTAGATGTCAATATTTTGGAGCAGGAACTCTTCCCAGTTCTGAACACTGACACATCCCATGTTCAAGTGGCATCTCTACACATGTGCACCTTCACGCGAGATGTCCTAAATTCATTCTGGTACCCATTCATTGAGTGACTTGGGGGACACCCTTACTGCCAGAGACAATCCAAAGGTTTGCACCTACATGTGCACATTTTGCACAGGTAGGCAGAATGCGAAGCTTGGTAACCTGCATGAAGACCTCATGCCTCCCTCTGAAACTGAGTATTTGATGGGGGTGCAGAGGTCTGTATCACTGCAGCTGGGAAAACCAAAAGTCCCTTATAGCTCAGTGTTACATTAATCGTGCTGTGGGTGCCTGGAGTGTGACTTCAGTGTGAATTGTGTTTGAAGCATAGATGCTATTTGTATGTTAATAACTGTGTGGCCTTTTGCTTTTCTTATTCATTCCCTGTGTTTTGTCCAGATGCAAGCAGGTAAAGCGACCCACGTTGTCCTCTCTCGCATATCACACATCACATTGCCCAAGCACAAAGTGTGCAATTTTTTTCCCTACTGCATACAAACACAAACACAGAGACAACCTTAATCAAACCGACTGGTGAAAGAGCAGCGTCCCCTCCTCCCCGACTGCCTGGCAGATGGAACAGCAGCAGCACAACTTCACAGCTCCAGGACCGAAGTAACAGATGTTGGATTACTGCACATTTTCTAGAGCTTTAATCTTTGAAGAAACTCTGGATCTTAGCTGGCTTCTCATTTCCTCCTCTCATTCACAGAGAAGACAGAAGCCTTGGAAAACAAGATCATGTAGGCCCTTAGCACAGCCCGAACCACAATGTCAGCAGGGATAACAACAGTGTGGTTAATGGCTGAAATACGTGTAAGGGTGTAATCCTTCAGAATAAGGATTTTTGGAGACAACTGGGGGAGTGGGATTGGGTTGAGAAAGATTTTAACAGGGAAAATATTTTAGTTTCTTAAAATGCTACCCTGAAAAATGTTACGGGGTGAGTTGGTCATATCTCATGTGCAAGCTGAAAATGGGGAGAGCTGTTTGAAAGATAATTAGATAACTGTAGAACTGTTTTGTTAAAACCAAAGGATCATCTCTTCTTCTTCCCTACAGGTAAGTGACACTTTTGAAGATGATTTGCTATTAAACTAAGTGGTTATGGACAGAGAGAATCTTTTGACAAACCCCAGATACAGAATATATTTCCAGTGGACAGACGTGACAGAGCGGCACCTACACGCAAATCCACAGCAGAGACTTGCCTAATTTTGTTTGTAACTCAATTTTTTATTATATCAAGGACTAGACTGTCATGACTGGTGCAGTCACAGCATAATATTATCAATGGAATTTACATTATCAATGGACTTGAATTATCATTGGAGACCTTGATCTCATTTGATCTGAAGTAAATTCGTAGTAACTTCAAGGAGTTTGAATGAAATATTACAGCATTGCATTTTTGCAGATATATTCAGGCTCATGACTCAGTTTAACCTGTAATGTTTTAACCCAGGACAGATTAAATAGATATGATAGGAAGGAAATAGTTTGTTTGGAAATTGGTACTATTTTCCTCAGTGAGATCCAAAAAGATCTGGTTGAACAAATGTTTCTAATTTTATTAGTAATTATCCAAGTCCTAAAAAAACCCCAAATCAAACAAAACAACAAACAAACAAACAAAACCAAAAACCCCCACTCCACTTTATTTGGTTCACATTTCATTTTTCTCTTATACACTTCTTACTTGAAATGGCAATGTTAAAATTTCTGTTACAAATTATTTTGAACTATCATTGAGTTGTAGTTTAAATTAATTATTCAGAGTTTAATATTAAAGGTCCATGCTAACATCAAGAGATTGATTATTTTCTTCTTAAATGTACAAGTATACTCCAAAAACATGCTGCTTTCAGTCACTTGGTTTTACAGATTATTTCTGTAGTGACTGAACTTCAGACCATGCATCCTTTATTTCCCTGTCTTTTTACAGCTGGCAATACAGACTTGAATACCAAGAACCTTCTAAAGCAGTCAAAAAGAATATATCAAAGGTCCAGCCACACAGTCTGAATTATGGTTTCACTCATCTAAGAGTTACATTTAACCACTCTCTCTAAGAAAGTACTTTTAGCAGATGAGAAGCCCTGAGAGTACTGCAGGCAGATTCAATGCCTGTCCCTGTTTCCCCGAATTGGAGGAGGCTGCTAACAGGAAAATTTCATTTCCTTTTGATTGCTCAGCTTTCGGCTGTCTGAGCTGGCTGATACAGGGAGGATATGGGCAGCGATGTCTTCATGAGTCCTGGGGAAAGCGCTAATAGGATTTATACATTATCAGAAGACCACTAAAACTCAAGAATAAGGAAAAGACACATATTTGCTAATACAGGTGTACCATTTGGTACTGGTTGATAGGTTAACTGGAAATGCTTTGCATTAGTATGCCTTACTTCCCCAGCCAATGTCTTCTGCAACTCCTGTGGCGCTCAAATCCCAAGTTTTCCTCACAAGTTTAGTACTGTCCATGGCTCCTTCCCTGTGTCAGAAGAATTGTCCATGCACAATAGCTTTTTAGTTTTCTTAATGCATTTTTCAGCAGAGAGCTTCCCCATTTGAGACTATGACTCAGGTATCTTCTCCAAAAGAAAATTAAAGCAACTGATAAAAACATAGATCTGGTGGGGATAGCTTAGATCATTGAACTCGCTGCTTACAGACAGAGAAAGCCATGTTATAAATGTTTAATACAAAAAGCACAGTTCACTCATAGCAACCACAGAACACTTTCCAGCACTCCAGAAACAGATTAAAGGTTATGTAAAGCTCTAAAATTAGAGGTAATGTTCAAATACCACAACATCTACCCCCTGCTTTACCCCATCCTCTACATATCAGTCCTACCACAAGCCCGTGAAGCAAATGTTAGATAAGTAGCCTTTATTTCACCTTTCAATTACAAGGTCATTCCCAAAGTTAAATCACTGCCTTTTCTTTGCATTGTTTTTAAAAGATACATAGGGAAAGGAATAATATAAAATCATCTTAGTTTGGAATTCACTAAGAGTTTACTGGGAACGATTGTTGTTGGCCTGATGCCAGTGTCACTGAAATAATGCTTGTCACATTTTCTCCTTGTGGAAGCTGAGACGTTGCAGCATCCATAGGATGGTTTCTTTCCTTGAAGGAACTGTCTAACTCATCTCCATGGGAGGAAAAAGAACTCAGAAGTTTTTATCTTCAAATAACTTACCCAGAGAAAAGGAGGGAAATACAAAGATGAGAAAGAATACGATTTGGACAGTTATCAGAAAAAAACAAAAATGGCCTCACAGTTATACCTCATAGCTATTGGAGTAAGACCTGTGCAACTTGTGCAATTGTCAGTAAGTGAACACCAACCTAGGATTGCAGTTAGAAGAGTAGAGGAGCAGAACACCACAGGATGTCTGACCTGCTTTCAAAGATGCAGAAATACTTTGTAGGCTGCAAAGCTGTGAGGCAAGAATATTGTGATCGTGGAAGGGCAATGCAGTGTAAGCCTCATGGAACAGCTGTAATCATTTGGTGTGACACACGAAGCCCATACAATATAGAGAAGCCCTACCAGCTTTCCATCTACACTCACCCTTGAGCTACACTTAGGTTCTTCACCTCAGTATACTGTGAGTATTCCTCCTAGTCTGAAGAGGCTTCTCGAAATGAGTTGCAGCTTCAGAAGCAATTACCACCTTGATGAGAAATTCCAACTACTCGAATTTAACTGAGCCTGCAAATGCCATGCTTCCTTTTCCTGAAAACTTGACATTGTTGACTGGGGATGGGAGGCCTCAGGAGAGTCAATGTTTTTTTTCTTGGTTTTTGTTTTCCTTTAAACATGTTCCAATTATTTTACAGTGGCTGGATTATGAGGGTGTGTGTATCAAAAGAAATTAGCACTCAGTAGTGTAGAGAGGGATCTGCATTAAGTGTTGAATAAACATTCCTCCCATGCAGGAAGAGGAAGACAGTGTGTTCACTGCAAATGCATGTCTTTAAAAGTGGAGCTAGTAAGTTTTCCTCTGCTTCATAGTACAAGTTCCTCTAGGAGTTGTTGTCCAGTTTCTAGGATAATGTAAAGCCACACGCTTGTTTAGGTTGCTCCTTTGGGACACAGTGGCTCCCAGCTACTCCAGCCACTCACCACTTATTCTTGACTCCTAATTGCAAGTTGACACAATGCCCACTCTTCTGCTGATGTTAGTTATGAAATGTTTTTAGTTTGTAAACCAAATAAATAAAGTTATTAATCTCAAAAATTAATCTTCAAAAAAAAAGGGAGTAGTGCTTTATTGAATGGGGTTTGCTGGAAAGCACTTTTTTCTTGGGAGCAGGGTAGGCCCTGGAAAGGTATGATTCAGCATCAGGCATCGCCTTAATGTACCACACTAAATAATAAATAAATCAATTGAAAAGATAATGAAAATTAGGTCTAATCCTAAGTAAACAAAACCCGGCTCCTTGAGCTGTTCCCAGTATATTCTGACCTTCTTACTTTGTTCTTTGCTTTTAATTGCCTAGAACCCCCTACAATATCCTAGAAACCATGGGTGCATCAAGGAGAATAGACAGGCATCCACAGCAAAGATCAGACTAGTCCAACATCTTTCGAGAATGGTTTAGAAATCATCTATTCTCCTTTGGGACCAGGGAATGGAAAAAAGGCCCTCTCACGCTCTATTTGATCTTGTTATCTTGTTTATTATATTATCTTGTAGTCAGTTCAGCTGTAGCACAAAAGAAAGCAGGCTCTGTTACATTTTACTTCTTTTGCTACTCTCTCAACTTAGAAAAAAGCAGCTAAGACTACAATTCTTTGATTTTACTCTAGAAGAGACATTCTTTAGGGGCATCTAAGAATCAGTGATTCTTCTTGTTCAGAATTAGTTTTGGGGTTCATAGCCTACATCTTTTGGCCTGCTGGTGGCCAAAATGATTTGGTGATTTGATATGAGAGCTTGTTCTCTCCTGCCTACCACTGGGCTCAATATGGGAATTTTTCTTCTTCCCAGTCCAGCGTTTTTCTCTTGGTTAGCCCAACGCATAAGCGAAGGAGGAGGGTCCTGAATTATGCTGTGTTCGAAGAGGACTCTGAAGAAGAGGTCTGCAGGGTGAGAGAAATAGCTTAGTTATGCAAATGAATAGAGATATAAATGGATGTTGATGGATTTCTCTTCTTGCTCTAAAAATAAGTAAGAACATGAGGAGGGAACACAGCAAAACCTATACAGAGACTAGTCTGTTCCTCGTAAAGTATGGAGGGCTGAAGTGGGAGGGTTGGATTAGATGCTCTGGAAGAAAAGATAAAAATACTGTCATTATGGTTTTGGGGAAGGTATATTACTTTCGTCATTGTTGTTCTCATTACTGATATATTGCTCATGGAAGCAAACATGAGTAATGTGCTTCTGGGGACAGACGCAGCAATGGAAAAAGAGGGAAGTTCAAAAGATGCCTGTATGTCTGTAGAGAAACCCAAGCCTGAAAACTGCTTGCTGCTGTCATGGCAACTACATTTATAATAAAATGAAAATACAAGATACAGATAACATTTCCTCTGCTTTTAACCTGTGTGCTTTTCCTATAGCATGTCTCATCTCAGCAAGGTTAGACTTGCCTGTGAGCACCTCAGACCAGATGCTTTGCCCTCTCTGCATCTTCTTGAGTGTCTGCCCTCCAGCTCAGATATCTCCTCAGGGGATTTTCTCAGACATCTGGAAGCATTTCTGCCTATGTACCTTTAATTTTACTGCAATGAAATCAGAATACTATGTCATACCCCTTCTTGGCGTGGCTGTGTCTTGACAATGCTTCTGCCAAGACTGCCCTTTCCTTTCAAACAGCCCAGGTTTGAAGTTTTAAAAAACTGAAATGAGGAAAGGAGGGGATTTTGAGGCATTAAATTTTTGCATTTGGTTTTCTGAAAGTTTATGTGCAGGTAGTCAGCTGAATACAAGACACCAAGAGTTCACTTTTGCTTAAGGATGTTGAGGTATGTCTGTACCATCAGGCCTCGAAGTGCTTCTGCCTATGTTGAGTCCAGGAATAGGGGGATTTAGGTGAGACACAGATAGGCAGAGAGAAGCAGCATAGCTGTCTAGAGGCCATGGTGAGTATATATTTGCACAGCCTTTTTTTTTGCAGCTTAAAGATTGGGACCTTAATGGGGTGTCATCTTGTGACGCAACAAAGGGATGTGACTCACACTGAGGGAAGGAAGCAACATTACTCCTTACCATCAGGCCTGTATTCCAGCAAGAGCACAGACAAAGGCCACCAGGAGTGAAGGACAAGTGGCAGGATGGACCTTCCTGTCTCTGAGCCTTGGCAGGGGGAGCTCGGGAGCCACTCTCAAACCTGCCTGCTCTTCTTGCACTGGTCCCCAACCTTCAGAACCAGCTGCAATTGATCTTCTTTCATGCACCACTCTGATCCAGCAATTGATCTTGCAGGCTACAGAAGACTTAGACAAGTGGTTTACAGTTAAAATATCACTAAAAATTAACATGATTACTGTCTATGAGCTGATCTCTCATCTTATTTGAACCTTACCTCCTAAGTTTTTATCTCACAGGCTAATTTCTTTTAAGTTTTTGGGTTTGGGTTTTTTGAGGGGCTTTTTTGTTTGGTTGGGTTTTTTTTGTATTTTCTGTAATATATATGTGGAATTCACTTTCCATTTCCAAGCTGATGCAGGGGGTTATTTGGGCATAGTAGGCAGGGCCACCCTCTTTCCTTAATCAAGATAGTTTCCTGGTCAATTCAGGAAACTGAATTAAACAGTTAAACCAGATTAAACAGTTAAACCAACAATTAAACCAGATCAAATAAAGGTAGTTAATTAACTTGCACTTTGGTCAATTTTACTCCACAACATAAAGGTATCAGAAATAAACTGTGTCTTAATTTACCTACCTTATACATTTCATATTTTCAGAAACGTGTAAAAGTTATAATGAGAAAAACTATACCAACATTCAGTAAGAGTTTGTCAAAATTGGAGTAAAATTAATTATCACATATTATTAAATTATTAAATAAAAGTAATTAAAATAGTTCCAGAAAATGCTGAAACTTCATTTTGCTATCTTTTTAAATATTTCTTTTTTTTTTAAAGCTACCTGATATCTATGATTGGGGAGGTAGTGATGATTTTTACTTTTTTTTTTATGATTTCAATAAGAAAATTATTGAGTTAATAAGAATTAATGATTTCCAGTCAAGTCAACATGGTAGTTTTTTTCTTGTTTTTACTTTAGCCTTTGAGATGAAGGAATAATTTCTCTCCTAGCTTTAAGTAAAAGTTGAAATAAAGTTCTCAGGAAAAATTTTAAACTAGACAATGTTATTAGAGAGTTTAAATACTTGCAAGTGCAACATTTGAAGCTTCAAACACAAAAAATAAAAAAAAGCATGTCTTTGCAGTCCCAGCACTATTGCACTGGTTTACTCTTATTTTAGGAAAATAATATAAACACATGGGTGAATGTTCTGGGGGACAGAGTGACGGGTAAGAACAACTTGTACAGCAAAATAGGGCTTGTAAAAGCTATGGCAGGAACCTGCCTCCTGTTTCTGTTTGGAGAGGTTCTGCTGTGTGAGCATCTGCTCCTGCAATGCTCACACAGAGCTGGCCTGCATGGTCTTTGCAGGGTGACGTCAGGTGCTGTGGTGTTATGGATCTGCAAGCACTCACCATTTCTTGGGTTTCGAGGAAGAAAGGCAGTCCCTGATGGCAGTGCTTTTCTGCAGACTTCCCATCTGTGGGTTGCCCCATCCCTGCTTTGGCTGTTTTCACACGCTAATCCACCATCTGCCTGGTTGAGTCTGTGGCACTTCCTGACACACACACCAGCCTCCACAGGGTTTCAGTTTCCTCTCAAGCTTAAGATGCTTTCTCCACAAACATCACATCAGCCGTGCCTGTCTCTTCCAAATGCTGATTCCCTTCTGACTGCTCTCCTGCAGTTTGTTGCGCAGGAGAAAAGACTTTCACAGAACATTATTGGAATCCTTCATGAGCAAACAGATGTTGTGTAGAAATCCCACCCTCATCAAGCTTGAGTGGCTGCATGTGTGCAACCCAAACATCTTTCCTTCAGCTCACAGACCTTTGCACGGACATTACTACTTCCCATAGATTTTGTACACTGTTAGCAATTTTTACTTTGTTTTATTAACAAAGCTTTTTCCCATGCCCATGGGAATAAGCTATTTTAGTAGCTATACAGCACAACCATTTTTATATGAGGATTTTTTCTTCCACAACAGGGGAACATGCAGAAGGCAACATTAAAGAAGTTCTCTGCCCATGAAACACACTGCAGTGCCTTTCTGTGTCTCTGCTCTTAGACTCGCCAAATGTACATTAATGTAATTTAACCTCTTTCTCTGAAGTTTAGATTAAGGTCCATTACATCACAAATAAAACAGACCAAAACTGATAGAGACATTTATAAGCAGTCATGGTTATCATCCACTGTCTGACAACTGGTTTTTACCTCCTTAACTCAGTTTTGTGTCCAAACTCTAGAGGAGGGGGAAGTGTAACATTTTACTTGTAGTATTATGTGTAGTTTAATACAATTTCTGTCAGTAAAGTAGATCTGACAGACTATTTTGTTCACCTCATCTAAGAATATACAAATTGTCAGGAGGTCCAGAACTCTCCGATATAAGTCATTTGCAGTTAAACACACTTTTTTTCCTGTTGAAGCAGCTTTCCAACTTTGCTGCTATTTGTGTGGTTTTCTGGTTTTGGAAGACGTTTCATTCATTTTGTTGACTTTGGCAAGCATTGACCTAATTACTCGTCCATGTTCTGAAGCATTTCCATGAACCAGTCCTTCTTTTTTAAAAGTTTGAGCTAGATGCTCTCACTCAGAAGTACAGGACTTAAAACCTCCAGTTGAATACTGATTAGGAATTCCTACAGCCCACCACTCTGTTCAGTTTTGTTGTTGGAATCTTTTGTATGACTGAAAAATGAAGAATTTAATATAAGAAAAAAAAATAAAATGATCACACCAGCATAGGATAATTCATTTTTTTCTTATGATTTCATTCCACGTGATATTTGGGATTGTACCTAAATGATTCTCAGTCCTTAAAATCTACACTACAACCCAATTATATTAATGCAAATCTGAAAAAAAGGCTCTGGCATTAAATAATTTGGCAACCTGTTCCTTTTTCTTCTATTCTCAGTTTCTTACTAAGTCATGCCCCTCAGTATTGGTCCTAAAGCTCATCACTTCAACTGATTTTCATCTCCTTCACTTCAGGAGTGCATTTTTGAAGCAAATCACCTGCATTTACTGTACATTGGTTTATTTTGTGAGAAAGTACAAAGCTGGTCCCACTTTTGCATAAAATAAAACATATCTAGAAGATGTGTTGGAGAAGCCAGGGAAAATTCATTCAACCTAGTTTGATCTGGTTCAAAGTAATCATCCCAAAATGTGCCCAGGACAGATACAGTGTCCCCTGCGCTGCCTGATTTGCCCTGCAAATAGCATTCTGCTTGGCTGCAACGCTTGGTAAAGACTGATGAAGTCAACATTTGGTGTATTTTGGTGTCCAGTTGTAGATGCCAAAACTAGAGGATATATATATATATATATGTATATATATATATATATATATACACACAAACCAACCTGGCTTTGGAGATGTGGCATGAAAAAAATAAAGTAAAAAAAATATGCTTCCTAATAGGGGAAAATTCTATAGGAAAAACATTATAACTTTTAATACATAGGAAATATAATGTTATAACTTTACAAGCCTTTTGTTCTTTAAAGTTATGAATTTTTTTAAATATCTCCTCATTATACTATTGCTATTAACACACACGTGCCTGGGGTTCTACAGGTGGGCCAAAAATATCCCAGGGTGAATAATAAACATTTCCAGAAAACAGTCAAAACTGCTCTGACATCATCAGAAATGCATTATCAGGTGGTGGTGCAGCACTGACACTGACTGGGTATTTAGAATGCATTATGACATTACCTAGTGCTGTCAATGATGTCACTTATGAGGATACACAAATGCTTTGGCCAGAGCCTGGCTAGGGCAAAGTCTCCCAAATGCATAGTCCCTCCTCCAAAGAGCTTCCAAATCAAGAAAGAGGTGTGGTGGGACTGGAAAAAGTCCATGGTAGATATTTTAGCAGCTGTCCAAAAATCAACAAGTCTTTGGAGAAAAAGCATCCAAAACCCTTTTCAGGCTGTACTTCAGGCCTACTCTGTAACCTGTTAATCCTTCCTCTTAAAGGATTTGAGAAGGGATGGGATATCAAGAAGAAAATGAAAATACATTGCATTTATCTGCACACCAGTACCTTTAATTACATATTCATCCTTCCTTGTCCTCTTGTTTTCTAGCTATCCCAGAAGCAGGGTTGTGAAGCTTGGGAATCTGAGCACACAAAAAGATTAATCCGTATGAACAAATTCTAATGCACTACTCGCTAATTTGGGTAGCATTTTACACAACAAATAATTTCTTTGATCAATAAGGCATTTTTTTCGTCATGAATAATGAACCAGTATGAAAAGTGAAAGGTCTAAAGGCCCCAGACTCTACCAGTGAGGCTATTTATGGAAGACATGGTATTCATCAGGACTAACAGTGATGAAATGGATCTTTGAGTGAATATTTAAAATAGTGACTCTCTTACCCAGAAAATTATTCCCCAAAGAGTAGGAAGGAAAAAAGATTTTATTGATTTTTATTTCACATTTTAATGATGTGTATTTTAGCCATCTCTTCTCTGCCAGGTGAACGTCTGTCTTCTTCCTATGAAAGGAATGATATCATATAACAGCTATTACGGAGTAGTTGTTACTTTTCACTATCCCAGCTGTTTCATTCTAAGAATAAAAAGATATTGGGTACCTGCCAATTAAGTAAATGGAATTGCCATTTTCATTTATTGCAATAGCCAGTTTAACTAGTATTTGTAATGTTTTTTGTTAATGTAGATAAAATGACAGCACTGGCAAGCAGGAGTGTTTTTATGAGCAGAATATGTGTGTTAAAATATTCAGCCTTTTCAGAGCATTCACAGCTGTTTTGGTTTCAAAATGCAAGTTTTAAATTATCAGTAATGTGCTGGTGTCTCCTACCTGTCCACTGACACCAGATCCCCCACCCCTCTGCTCGTCTTCTGGGGTTTGGTGCATAATGATCAATAAAAGGGAGGGTTACATGGGCATATTTTCCCACCTACTTCCTATTCCTACTTTCCAGTTAAAATGCTGAATAGAATTATAAACCCATTAAGCAGTGTTAAAATGCACTAATATAGAGTGCTCTTTTTCAGAACTGTATCACTTTACAGCAGAGTCAAATCTTCCTTTAGTATACATTAGGAAGGCTTACAGAAAGTAGATATAATCAGCTAAAGCATTTTTTAAAAAGTACTTCCTGTAGAGAATGAAATGCATCACTGTTTCTGTTACTTCTCCATCAGAAAAAGAAGGATTAAAAACTACTTTTAATTTGCTGCACTTACTATCAAAATGTGATGCTATCTCAAAAATACCATAAATGTCTATAGCCAAGATTAGAGATTCCACATATGGAGACTCTTTTTGGGACAGAGGCATAGGTTTGTGACAGAAGATATACTTGGAGTGTAAAGCAAGGAAGTTGTGAAGGGGTCAGTGGGTCTTGAAGCAGGAAGAAGAATTCAAGCATGGCAATGTGCAGTGCTCAGTCATGTGCTAAATGTCCAGATTAAGGAAGACATTTAAAGCAATGGTTATATTCATTTGAAGAAGGTGCAGAACTGTCCAAACACAAAACCCTCCTAAGAGAGCAACCCAAAATTGAAACACCCTATATTTCCAGTTGCCTTTGAATACATATTGTTACGACCCGGCCCAGGAAAAGAGGGGGGAGGGAGTAACCCAGGTTTCATCAATAATTCCTTTGGGGTGGATTAAAGCGAAACAACACTAAATAATCGGTGTATGAAAACATATATTGATAAGATTTATTTTAACAAATTTGAATCAATAGCTAAGTTAACATTTTCGGGTGCTGTAACCTTTCTGGGGAGGAGAAAAGTGTATAGGGGAGAGAAAGACAGGGTAAGAGTAAGGGAGAGCAAGAAAAAAAAAGATGAGATAATCACCGCCCACTGGATCCAGCGATGTCTTGATCCGCAGGTGGTGGGGGGAGAAGGAAAAGCAAAAACCCCGCCAAACCCCCAAAGTCACCAGTCAAAATCCATATCCTTAGCACCTCCCCCAGGGCGGGGAGTTGTTTTCATAGGGTGGTGTCCCCCTTTTTGGCACGGAGTTCATGTGGAGGGCGTGGTAAACTCAGCTCTTCCCGCCTTTTCGGGGCTTGACATCTGCACTGGAGGAGGTGGGGGATGGGCCCAGTTGCCCATCAGAAAGTCAAAAGCCTGTAGAAGTCTCTTAGAATGCATAAATCATTCACTGTTTCAGTCTCTGACACATATGCCTTTGAGGAAGATAAGTAGCAACAAGGAATGGAGGAGAGAGACTGTGTCTGAAATCCTCCTCCACAAGCCCATGCCGAAGTAGTAGAATAGTTCTCCATCCCACTGTGTCATCTGGGCTCTGGGCTGCTTTGCTTGTACATGTCAAGTCCTTCTCAAGAAGTGATCAAGATGAGCTAAGCTAAAATAAACTTTATTTGAACTGGCTATTTAAACTGTAAATCAGACTTTTCCCAGAAGCTGTAGCGTGCTTCTAAACAATAGCAGGTGCAACAGCTAGTCTTCAAATGCTGAGCCACAATCAGAAAACTCAACTTCTTATTAATCAGAAACATACCCCTTCAGCAAAATTACAGGCAGAGGCAAGAAATAGACACAAAAAAAGGCAAAAATATAAAGCAAAGCAGAAAGTCATCATTTAATGCACTTCAACTTTGTATTGTTCTGTTTACCTCCCTCTGAGATGTTTATAGAGATTCTTTGTGCTAATATCCAAATATCCTTGACTGCACATTTCCTCAGACCACCTCATGACAGGCAGAGAGAAGACGATAATCCTCATTTCACAAGGGGAGAACTGAGGCAGGAAAAGCCTGTGACCAAAATGAGTTCCCTGGAGAGGTAAAGTCTCCAAAAAGTGAGTGACTTTCTTACGCTTCGTGGCTATCCCTGGTAGAGATAAAATAAATTCTGCTTGGGTACTGAATTGGTTTAAGGTCACAGAATTTGGGTGAAATCTGCAAATAATAAATAATGTTTTTTTAATACATTCTCTCACTTTTATATCCTTTCAATGTTTTCTATGCATATCCGGAAAAAGGAGACAGGTATAATGTATATGATGTGTTATATATAATCTATATCCTACATATCTAATGAAAGATTATACTCTTAAACAAGATTGCAATTCAGGCAACTGAATATGTGTACAAATAACATAAGTAGAAACTAGCTAAATTTCACCTCTGTATTTATGTATGTATGCATATATATTTTCCGACCTTGTAAAAAAAGAAATCTATAAAAGTTGGAAGTCTTTTGGACATAGGTGAATGAAATTACATTTGTGGTAATTAGAGAAATAAATGCCAACTAATCAGCAATTCATCACAAAGTAAGTTCTTGTTAAAGGTAATATAAAAATGGAAAAAAATAAAACTAATGTACATTAAAAAAAAAAAAAAACAACGTTGTTTCTAGTCAATGAAACCATCTTTGCTCTTTCTGTCCCCGCAGAGCTCTCTGCAAATACCTCATAGCCACCCCTCCTGCCACGCCCTTACCAAGCCCTTGGCAGGCAGGAGGTGGGTGCTGCACCAGCTCTCTCTCTCACTGCCAGCACAGTCTGCCTCCTCTCTGCAGGCTGTTTTGGCTCCTTGCCAGGGACCATGGGGCTCTGGAAGTTATTCCTTGCAGGCTGAAGGAGGTAGAAGGCATTAGGAGGAACAGAAAGTGCTTCAGATCTGCCTTCTCTGCTCTCCAGACCCTCTGGCCAATCCCTCAACAAGAGACCTTTACTTCAAATAGATTTAAATAGCTACATTCCAGGTGTCTCCCAGCTGGCTGGTAACCCAATATCCTAAGGGTTCATGTACCTATTTTTCTTAAATTTCCTCAACTTCCCTTTCCTCTGTATCAACATCTGGCATCAACCTAACCACAGGCTTGAATACCTCTTCAACTGTGTTTAGGACTATTTTTCATTAGCAGTCAGGCTTTTTTTGAAATCTCAGTCATTGTAAGCATATTTTCACAGCCTTCAAATCTCCTTGCTGAAGGCAGGATTTTATTAGTCTTTCTACATGATTAAGATTGCTTATGTCATCCATGGATCACCAAAAGAAAATATCAGAACTCTGCATCTCCATTAATTTCAGCAGACTTAAACTGAGATAAACACAGCCTGTTATGTCACAGCATCTCAGAGAAGTGCACTGATTTCAAGGCAATCCGTGTAGTGAATAGATTAGGCACAAATGACATCCAGAAGTAACCTAACTGCAGTTTCTTCTCTTCCATTTCAGCACAGCTTTGACGCGCAAACTTTTGTAACTAGTGCAATCATTTTGGCAGATGATACCAAAATATCCTAGTAAATACTTAGTTTAATTGTTTTATTTTTTTAAGAAAACTTTGACAGTTTGCAGACTACAAACAGTAGGTTTAAGTATGCTATTTAAAAGGTTGGGGCAATGCACACAGTTTCTGTAGGAGTAGGTTATAAAGAAGAAAAATATCCTGGTAGTTGACGGTAACAAAATTCTAACAGTATGAGCTAGGGGGAAAGCATGTCTATTAATTCTACCTCAGTTACCCAGATGTTAAAACGTGTTTGTCCTCTTCGGGGAGGTTAAGGTACATCCACTTACTGACAAAACATACAGTGATTGTCTCAGAATTAAATAGAATTATATTAACATAGACACAACATGACATCATTAGTATAAATTGGTAAAACAAATGCTTTTGCCAAGAATTTTAAAAGTGATTAATGGTTCTGGATGACTTCTAAGTTCTTTGCTTTAAATCCTTTCAGAAGGACTGGTTTTCTAAAGGTGCGATCTCAGCGTGAGAGTAACTCCCTTTTAACACATCTGAAGCTCAGCACTGTGCTAGAGCTGAATTTCTGTGAATGAAAATGCTGATCCTACTCCTGGATGTTCCTGAAAAGTATTATACAAATGCTTGGTGTTCTTTAGTTACACAGATTCAAAACTTACCATATTCAGACAAGAAGTAACTCAAGTTTTCCAGTTTATTTGAAGAACTTTAAAGCAATCAATATTAAGTTATAATCAATAAATTCCAGTGATACCTTCAAGATACATTTTAGGGCTACTGATCTTACATGTTAAAGTGAGACATTTATTTCTTTCCTATGAATTGAAGAGTCTGCTTCTGCTTCCCTTTGAAGTCAAGGGGAATTTTATCACTGTCTTCAAGGACGGGCAAATTAGAGCCCAAATTTGCATCTGGAACTATGTACAGTAGGGTGTTCGACTGGCATACAACTTGTCACCACAATTATAGTAATTTTAATCAACATCATTTGCTGTTTGCTTCTCTGAGATTTCTGGGAGAATTGGCTCATCTGCACTTCAGCGTTAATATCTCCCTTTCCTTTCTGTTTTACAAGTCATGCTTTTATTCTGTCACTCCTGCTGCAGTTGAACCGGAGCATTTTAATAAACCTCTTGTTATCCACATCTTCTATCCATATGTCATTGACTTAAGCAGAGCAGTTTGTCAGGTTAATATTTTATACATTTTGTATTTAGACTATTACTTAGCTGATCCATAATCGGGGATTATAGTCAGGGATAGGAATATTGAGTGGCTTTTTTTTTCCCCACGTGCTTGTCTCCAAGACAACTAGATGGCTGTATTTGAAAGAGCACAAAGACCAGAACGAGTAGCTCATCCAAGTCTTTTAGCAAGTGAATGCTCTGCGGTTTTGCATTTTCAGGCAGGCCTTTCACTCTATTCCCCTGACATTTTTCACCTCGGGCTCTGATGGGTGGGAACTCCAACTGGGAGCCCAGCTGATAATTGCAGCTATTAAGCTGCTGCTAGTGTAACTCCAGTTCCCTTTTGTTTCTGGTTTTATCTAGTCTAGCTGGAGAGTTTCACTCGTGATAGTCATATTTAAAAGCCACAATGATATTCTTCCTTTTTCCGCTTTCTATCAGGGTTGGTGATTATTAGGTACATCCTCTCTCCAGTTCAGCCTGCTTGCAGCGATTTTGGAAAGCACACACTAATTTGTGCTTCTTGGATTATTTTTTTTAATAAAATAAAGATAAATAAATAATGTACGGCCATAACAAAAGATCTCTGGCAATCATAAATTAGCGATAGAAGCTGCTGACAGCCCTGCAGGAAGCCCTAGTGCTGTAGCCTCAGTCAGACCAGCATCCAAGCAGAGGTTGCAGCTCACTGTTAACCAACCACGATCTGTTGTTAATCTGAATCTGTTTCTGAAATTCAGCTCACCACTCCCTGAATTTCCTCTCCCTCCTTGGCTCTGTTAGGAATAACACCGTGCACTGGAAATGCAGTGCTGAGTGGTCGAGCTTCATTGCTGCCGCGTATATTTTTTGGCTTGATAATTACATTAGGGATGTAAAATACGTAACGTAAGTTTCCTGTGAGAATTTGCCGCTGAGCTAAGTGCTATCATATGTCATGGAGGTTTCAAAGTGTGTTCAAAGTAAAACTCCAAACCTGTCCAAACAACATATTTAGATGGGAACTGCAAGAAAGATTGTGCTGGTCAACTGTAGACGAAGTTTATTACAGCTCCTGGAGATAGTTGGTTGTGATACCTGTGAGGTGCCAATTTTTATTAAGACCATTTCATTCCTTTGAACATGAGAGGCACAAACTTTTATGATTCAGATAACCTTTCAGGTGTTTCATATTCCAGGAGGATAGTATCTTTGTATAGACTCAAAAAATCCAGCAAGCCATTTCCATCCTCTCTCTGAGATGATTTATCTTGCTTCATTTCAAACAACTCTTTCTGTACTTAACCTTTTTTGTGAGCTCCACATTACCAAATTCCTCCAAGTGGAGAGCAGAGTACTCTCTTTTCATGGTTTCATGTGCTGGCACTTCTGAAATTTCACGTCCTCTTTGTATCAGTTAATCTAGTCGTGAAGGCAAACTTCTGCTGTTAGATACACATTGCAGACACCTTACCAGTATGAATCCTGACTGTAAATATTCCCATAAAAGGGATTGTTGTGTTAATGTGATTTGCAGAGAAAATGAAGTATTGGCAATCCTCAGTCCAGAATTTTGGTGCAGAAAAATGAGAGCCTGAGTCCTTTGTAAAGCTCAGCTGATGTTTTCTGGGAAGTTTTAGAAAGACAAAATACATTAATTCAATTCCAATAAAATGAAATAAATTGAATAAATGTAAAAAGTATGAAAAAGCCTCCTACCAGCCATCCTCCTAACCTTTTCTTTCTTTTCACAGCTAACATTAGCAGAAATAAATCAGCAGCATTTGAGTACACAAGCAGAAATAAAACAGGTTTTGTATGTTAAGATGAAACAATTAAATACTCTCATCAAAATCTGGTTTTGACAGAAAATGTATTTTGGAAATAGGTATCTTCCTCCCTGTTTTTCATAGAAGGTATTGTTTTTCCTCACATATATACAGGAAAATCTGCATATCAAAAAGGTTTCTTCAAAGAAAATCTCTCAATCTCACTTTAAAGAGGAATAAAGATTTTAAGGAAATCCTGGGAATAGTAAACAAACAAAAAAAATTACAAAATTCCTCTCATTTCCCTGACATCATTCTGTTTGGTAATAAACACATCCTCAAAGTCTAGGCTGGGTCATTAAAAAATAAGAATACAAAAGCAAGCCAGTTCTCATTTCCACCAACTTCTGTTTCAGCCTCTAGTCCAAGGGAACACAGTTCTCCCATGGTTCAGCAGGAAATAGGAAAACCAAAACTAAACCACAGAATAACTTGAGACAGGGAAAGATGAGATAAAACTGGTGCAGAAAATTAATTTTTTAAAAAAGATTAAAAAGATAGGAGAAGATTGTGCCTGCCTTTTCTGTCTTTGCTCAAGATATAAAATGGGTAGGGTGAGCAAAACAAAGGAGAAGAAGGGAAATAAAAGGGGAGTTGCTAGTTAAGCTGTCTCAATGACTCCTGATGCACACAATGGACAGGGCTGAGCTGAGTATTTCAGAATCAGGATCATGCAGGAGATGAGCTGTTGCTCAGAGAGCCATGGTCCTTTATGGATATTCTTGGACATGGACAGAAAAAAAAATTGAGGTGCAGCATCATCTAGCCTCATCCACTTCCTCATCCAGTGGAAAGTGAAAAAGGCTGGGAGAGCTCTTCTCCCTGGCACTGCTGCTCACTATTGTCTCTGGTGATGACCAATCAAGCCGCCCGAAATTGTCCTGTTCTGATTTTTCTCACATTTACAAAGAGGTAGAAGGATTGTTTTGTTTTTTAGAAGGTTTTACAGCTGGGATCAAGCTGAGTAAGGGAAAATTCAAATTGAATACTGGATAAAACTTCCTGAAAGTAGAAGCTCTTAAGATATGTAATAATATCGCAAGGGAACAGAACAACTCCATCAGTTGTGACTTTTAAAACTAGACTGGGCAATGCACTAATAAATATTCTTTGTGGACTATTTTGCATTGTCATGGGGGCAAATGAGGAGAACTATAAAGTCTTTTCCGCATCTAATTTCTCCAATTCTGAGAAGCAGAAAAATATCTTGTAGTTGAAGAAGCTCAAAACTTGAGCAGTGCTAAGAAGCACAAAACATTGGTTTATTCTAGGATGAGTCTTGGCTGGTGCAAATTATTTTATTTTTCTGGGGCCCTGATCTCCAAAATAATTGTGGGCAAAAATAAGATTTCTAGTTTCACAAACTTTTATCACTGATATAGTCAATTGAGGTAAAAAAAGTCTTTCATGACATTTACACTGCTCTTTTTTTTCTAGCTAGGATCTGCTCAGACTGATCAGTGAAGCTGAACTTCTGCTATTCATATAGACAGTGACTTACTGTATTATTTTAAATTAATTTATATTTTTTGTGTAGAATTTTCCAGTTGCAATATCAAATAACCATTACATGTAAGAACACACTAAAACCCCATGCTGTGCTAGGAATCCCTTAAATTAATGTTTCGCTCCATGGCCGCTTTATACAACAACTTCTGCAGCTGTGACAGTTGTAAGGCTGGGATGGATGGGACTAATGCACTGCCTTCCTTTGAGCTACCAGCCTTAACTATTTATCAGCAAATCCATTCTACCTCAGTGGCCTGTTGGTCAGAGTGGTACTGAAACACATTGCTCTGAGGAGAAACAACAAGGGTAGAGATGTAGCCAGTGGGTACATGCTGAAAAAAAGCTACTTATTTATCATGAGATCTCACAGTCAACTATTCTGCAAAGTGTCTGAAGAAATGTGACTCTCAGCTTGTTTCAGTGATCAAAATTAAGTAACATTTTGAAGTTTGCTCTAAAATAATAAACTATTCAAAATTATCTGCAATTCCTGCATTTTGTGCACTCATAACTATTGAAAACACAAATGCAAAGAAACATCTGTTTCTGTAGAGAAAACTGGACTCTTAACTGTTGTTGGAAAACATGGAATGGGAAAAGATCTCAGCAGTTTTTCTGTAAGTTAGTTTCTGTCTTAAATCCCCAAGTTTTAAGATTTCCAGGTAGGCTTGTTTTAGTCACTCATTAATACAGAAAAGTATTTTGTTTTGGTTCTTATTTAGGTGTAATAAATCTAAACTGTAAGGAAGAAAGATTGAGAGATTGATTGACTTTGCTCTGTTTATGAAAACAGTCAATCTGGTACTGCAAGCATAGAGCATTAATCTTATAAGGAGACATAACCTCAACCTTGTCTGATCTGAGCAGGCTGAAGCAGGGACAGCACTATTGTCAGTCCCTCTAGTGTAATGAATGTCACCTTGGAAAACTTGATTCTTGCTAACTCTTGGCTAGGGATGAGTTCCTTCTGTGCTTTGGTACTAACTGCTCACCAGTTTTAAGTGTCCCAAAATACAGGGTGACCTTAAAAGCTTGATGGCAGAGCATCTTTCCATACTAAGCCATTTTTAGAGAGGTCTACCTGGACTTTAAATGTGTTGATTTACTGTAACAGAGGCTGGTCAGATCAAACTCAGACTTCTGGAAAGTCATGTTCTCCATTAGCAGGTCCAAATATCTGCGAAAGACCTGATCCCACCACCACATAAGCCTCCCTTCTTACTTTTGTCAGAATAACCATTCAACATTCTTACTCTGTTTTCCCATATGTAAAAGCTTCTGAAGCACCCACAAAGTATTCTATTGAAATGCAGAAGAAAAAGGAAAAAAGCATCCCAGCCTTCAGGACCCTGGCTGAAGAATATTACTCATTTACTCTAAGGGATGTAACTTCAGGTACATTGATGACTATACTAGCAATGAAAGTATTGCAGGAAACAAATTAACCTTTCACATAGTTAGGACTGAATACAACAGACCAAAACCGTCATCTTAAACTCTTTGGAAAAATCAACTTGAAACAGGACATATCGTGAAGCAGAGATAAAACACATTTTCCCTGCACAACATCATATTATAAGAAAGGAGCTTTATCCAAGAAATGCCACTTACAAATGTTCTTACACTAAGCACCAGCATAGCATATTATAATAATCCATATCTGAAGCAATTAAAACATGTCACAAGCTCCACATCTTACAGGACAAGCTCCAGTTTTCATGAAGAAACACATAATTAAAAGAAACAAACTTGTCAACATTTACTATCTGAATATCCATGAATCTGACAAAGGAGGTGGACTGATCGTATTTTTCCTTCATGGAAACTTAACTGTAGTTGCCTTCTTACTGATTTGGAAAAAAAAATGTCACTTCATATTCAAGTTCAGCTGCTCAGTGTAACTGGTGGCAGTATTAGCAATATAATAGGAATGGAAAAATAATAATGCACAGGAAAAAATAAATTAATCTCCTACAGAATTCGGGAGAGAGAGCTAAACGGAAATAGATGGAGAGCTTTTTGAAAGAATATGTAATTATTATCCAATAATTTTTCTCACTATTTTACAGTACAAATAGCCAAAAAGGTTTATATAATCATACAATCAATGCTAAGAAGTTTGTAAACTTGAACACTGTAAAACATGGATTTGAATACATTAAATTCTACTTACATGTTTGACAGGATGCTAAAATCTGACTGTACTACATCTTGTTATGAATTCACACATTTCTGTCAGTCAGAAAACCCTGACACTAACCTTCATTGCTAATGGTAATGGGTATGGGTGATTTTAATAATAAAGTGTGCATGCTCATTATTTTTCAGAGTCAATCTGTGGAAAGTAATTCCAGATCTAGAAATATGACAACAAATGAATACATTTGCATTAGGAAAATATAACATCCCTGAAGGCAGAAAGAAACAGTTTCAGAAGCATTTGAAATACATTGTATGTGTACCTTCCACAATTGCAAATGTGAACAGAAATACAAAAGATCAAAGATATCAGTGCTGTGCATTATGCACAACTACACAGAACTTTCCACCTAGAAGCTGAATGACAATAAGTCTGTTTTGAAGTGAGGTGTTCCTCCTAGAGCTTTCAAGCCAAAAGTTGCAGAGAACCAGAGACTCACCTGAAAGCTGGAACATCCAGTGAAGATTTCAAGACTCCTTTCCCAAAGAGGGGAGCAAAGCCAGGAATTTTATTTTAGCCCTGTTTGTTTACAAGGTACAGAAGCTAAAAGATCAGAACTTAAAACGACACACTTTTCAGTTCTCATGATTAAAACATCTTGGAAAATGTTGTGTGTGTGCCTAAGGATTTTCGTTCTACAGCACTTGTGGCTTATGTTGTAAGTGCTTCTGCACTAGTGCTGGTCTGCGGCCTGTGGCCAAAACTGAATAGTTGCTTGATTGAAACCTTAGCAATTCTGCAGAGAGCACCAAGAGAATTTCATCTGTCTTATAGACTATTCATGCTTCAGTTAATGCTGGTTTTGTCCACAACATCACGATGTTTAAAGTTTCCTGGCTAATTGTTCTTGTCTTTCCCTGAAATATAATAGCTAAGGTATTTGTATTCAAAAGTTTTATCTCAGATAAGATAGATTTATTATGTTTTGCATTGTATTCTGCTGGAAATCACTCCAAGTTGCCATGAGTTCAGAGACCAAATCACATTACTAAAATGTTAGTTGGCCTTGACCACATTATATTTGTTTACACTTGTTCCCACACTGCAAAATTATGACCACTGTACATGCCTACAAACTGCTGTAATGATAAACTCAGATGACTAGAGTAGTTAGTCATTGCATTAATATTCTTTGATAATACAGATTATTTCAGGGTTGTGTGAATAACTTCTGAGAGTTCTGAATATTTTAAAAATATTTCCTATTCAGAAATATGCAGTGATGGCTTTGAACCAACAATTGCAAATTATGGATTA
The DNA here is from genome assembly GCF_003945595.2 of Pipra filicauda. Lineage (NCBI taxonomy): Eukaryota > Metazoa > Chordata > Aves > Passeriformes > Pipridae > Pipra > Pipra filicauda. The sequence continues at coordinate 1,393,747 of NW_024104363.1, read as the reverse complement.
TTTTCAATTTCTTTTTTTTTACTCATTCAAAAATCAGGCTCATTTGCTTGCCAAATGCCTCAAAGCAGCACTTAAACATTTTTTGTCACATCCCACTGATCTGAGAATGACATGTCACACCCTGTGCAAACCTTAGAGAATGGGTGTGAGACAGCAACAGCTTGGGGAAGTCCCACAGTCCCTATTTCCACCACGTCCACCAGAGGATGAAGATTACTTCAGTGGCCTCAAAAATAGCTGGAAGACATGGTCACACATAATATCAGACACACACCAGCTCGCATGGAGGATAAGGAGTCTATACTGTCCTCACATACTAGACTTGCCTCCAGTCGTGGCTTTTGCCTGAGACAGAGAAACCTGGGAGGGGAGACAACCATTTCCCAGCACACAGTCACAGCAAGCATGTGGCCTCGGCTATTGCAATCCCTGTCTCAGCCATCTCTCTGGAGAGGAGTGTGACCAAGTATCTGGGCTACACAAAGGATCCTGCATACAAAGAAAAGATGGAAGAAAGTTGGTACCTTATGGCATGTACTTAGCAAATCTATCTGCTGCTGCCACTCCCCTTAACAGGAGTGGGAACTGAAGTGTTGTATTTGCATGTCCCTTCTTAATTTCTTTAATTTAATCCTTCAAATGTGTACACTCTGTAGTTTGAGTCACATGCATTATACTTCTTAAATGGATGGCAAAACTTTTAAAGTAGAGGCACTATAAATAAAAAGCAGCAAGTATAGTACATAAATAACGATTCCCCAAAAGCTAATAAGCAAAATTCATTTTGTCAATATAGTTCTTTATAAATATAGGAAATCAGGCATTTCAGGCAGGAATTTTCACACTGAATATTTTCTACTGATAAATGTATACTTTTGCCCAAGATGATAGATGAGCAGTTTAATTAACATTGAAATTAACAAAAAAAAAAAAAATCCCGAAGTTTTCTTTCTGAAGAGAGACAGAATCTGGATCTGATTTATCTCAGAGGATAACACTATCATTAGAAGAATGACCCTCTTTATTCATCTGGCATGCAACAAAAAAATAAATGACACTATGGGTTATAAAAATCAGATTTTTTTTTTCCAAGATGAGAACTCTCTGCTATACTTTATGAATGAACATTGAAAGACTGACAGATTATGACTGATCAGATTTGTCAAACCTGGAGATTTTCAGCGCAAGCTAAGTTTCAATACAAGATTTTATCTATATTTATAATATTCTAATACATTATCTATATTAGTATACATTTCATCACAATAAAAGCAGACCAGTGGATCAAAGCCTCTGAAGGCCCTACATCTGCACCACATGTGGTCCAGGGGCTTTACTTTGGGCTAAATTTAGTCCAAACTGAGTATCACTATGGCACATATGGTTTGAAGCTGTTTGAAGGCCCAGACACTACTTTGGACCTATCAGGTTGAAACAGGCTCAGTGCACACCTCCGGCATTCTTGTGTCCTTTCCTCTTAATGGAATCTCATGGACTTGCCCTGGAAACAGAACCAGTGTGCACAACATGGAGCTGATCAGGGGTTCCACATCAAAAATTCACTGCTCCAGCCCAGCTTGTGATCAGGAATGCAGAACAGTCAGCTGAATCCGCAATTAGGCAATTTGAATGTGTTTATTTTGAGTAATCTGAAAAAAAGACACAGTAACAGCTAAATTTTCAAAAGATGTTGTTTGTTCTGATGGAATGTATGCTGCTGAAATCTTGCTGCAGATTGCGTTTCTAATTTTCCTGCTATTAAAGGTGAGGATCAGCTGGTCTTAGAGTCTGAAGGTGCTATGATACACACTGAGGGGGATTCTTCCTTCCAGATTTACCCTGGAATTGTAAACTTTGGAAGACTGACCCAGGAATTCCAAATGTAGGAAGGAGAATGAAGATAGTTAAGAAAAAGCTGATCTTACAAGCTTCTGACCATGTATGCAGGACTGCAAACTCCCAACAGCCTGGATGCACCCTGGGGGTTCCTGGGAGATCTAACCTTCTTGCTAGGGATCCAGGAACTGCAGGCAAGTCAATTCTGAGGCTCATAAATTATTGAGTTTGCATCACATGTTGCCTTGAGGTCCTGGGTGTAGAGAGAATTTACCAGTGACCCAGTTGCAAGTCCATGTCACAACACTTGCAGATCTTGGAGTGAAGAAGTCCTTTGTGGGAAGAAAATGTGAAAAAGCCCTTGCACTACAGGCTCCACAGCTTTGGAAAAATCACATTGAATGTAGGAGGTGTCAATTAAGAGTATCAGGTTGCCATTTTCTAACAAAAATCACCTTTCTGATTTTTATATTTTTAATTTAAAATTCTTTATGTGCTTCTAGAAGTATGGTAATAGTGAAAAAAAAAATTAAACAAAAATCACTGTCAGGCTCTACATTTGAAACTGTTAGTCTGGAATATTCCTAAAAGGACACAAATTGTATATTCATACAATCCCTTTGCTACTTTAACTCCCCACCCGCATACAGTATGCCAAGCTGTTCCTGTGTACTGATGTGTCCTTGCTTGTGCGCTGTAAGTCTATATCAATACACATATATATAAGAAATAGCTGTGATGGTTGGAGCCAGGGAAGGGAATATTTGTGCCTCCACAGAGCTCTGGGGCTGCTGAGAAATGGTCCAGAAGGTTCCTTACAACAGTCAAGTTCAGGAACTGAAGTTAGTAAACTGCCATTTATGTAGTAGCAAAATGAATTATTCAATCTGCTGTGTGGACTGAAAGTTTAATTTTAAAAGTCTAGCTTGCCTACGGAGCCCCATGCAAAATCTTCCTTAAATGAAAGACAATACTAACTGTTACTGGTTGGTTGGATATCTTGGGAGTGGTTGTCTGATACAGACCAACATGGCTAATCTGTCCCATAAACCGTGGGTAGCAGCAGAACAAGAATCTGTTTCCCTGTTTTATAAATACTTTGGAAAAGTTGCAGATCTCCCCCTCATGCCACATTCACAACATTTTTGCATGGTTACCACCAGGCTCTTCAGCAAGGTTAGTGCCTGGGGCCACAGTGGGTGGCTGCCCTTCAAGGATACAGGCCCTTGGCTGGACCCTGTAGACCCACGGAGTAGGTAGAGCCCTGCTGGTCTTTGGGCCCTGCTCTGTCCCTATTCCCAGAGGCCAGGGTGGACACAGGGGCTTTCAGGTGTCAATTCATGGCCTGAGGGCATGAGGGTGAAAGGACAAAGCTTCTCCCTCTCTCTTTAGGTTTGACATTGATAAGACACAGCAGAGTGCACCTGAGCATCTCTTCTCACTTAAACTTCTGTCTAGCTCAGCATTTCCCTGTAAGACAGTCCACCTCAGTGCATCAGCACTTTTCTGACACAAAAATATTTCCCTGAAAAATTTCTGACTGGCCAGTTACTAGCATGAACATCAGTAACAAGCTCCTCCAAGCCAGTAGCCAGAAGATCATGTTTGTGTGCATCAGCTAGAGAAAAGTGTAATTTGTACATTGCATGGCAGTTTGTCCTCCAGATGCTGAATATCTGAAACAGTACTTCAGTGGTTAGCAAAGCACCCTAACTTGAAATTAAAGAAAGGTGAGTTGTCCTAATGTACCTCTGTGATGAAGGGGTCTTTTTGTGTCACCTTCATGTCATGACTCAGGTCCTTGTCCTGTGAGAAATGCTGTGCAGGTCACCCACGAGCTCCTTCCCAGGCTAGAATCAAATTCTGCACTGTAAGGAAGAAGTGAAAGAAAATAATAAAATGCTGTATAGTACTTTCTGTTACAGTTGGCTATTTTTTAATATGTAATGCCAATCTGAAATAACTAAAACCAAAACATGGTCAAATGTCCACAGGATACAAATACATACAGTCATTCCATCAGTCAATCAATTATTTTTAAGTACATACATGTACATGCAAATAAACATTTAGATTATTCAGATGAGTAGCAGGCTCTGAAAGAATTCTGAAAACCTTAATTGAGAAACTGCTAGGAATCTGCTGCAGTAAAAGCTACCAGATGCATGTGTGAGTTGCCTCAGTGAGATCAGAATCTTTAGTCTATTTGTTCATGAATAGCAAAGGAAGGAGATTTAAATCTTCATTGTTACTTCAGTAAAGTCTAATTAACTTCCCTGCTTCCTTGGAGAAAAACAGCTACCCCCAGACAAATACAAATGGATAACATCACCCAATATCCTGAAGAGCTTTGGGGATTTGCCATGATTTCAAAGGTGGGGTCATTTCTCTCTTTCTCTGCTCTCATTCCACATCATATATCTCAGGCAAACACCACAGGAAAAAAAAACAAGCAAGATGCTGTTCAGAGATGTTTGCATGGCTCACCCTAGCAAGGCACAGGAGATAACTGTCAGAGATACACAATGCTGTCTCTGATCCTTGGGGTGACTGTTTCTCTTCAATGATACACTGCTGGCTCTGCTAAATAAAAAATTCCTAATTTCATTCCTGGCTACCACTTACTGCCTTGTGCAGGATCTTCTGTGCCAATTGCAAGTCCATCTCTATTTGAAGTGAACCAAACCTGGACCTGAAAATACTTTCCTGAAAGCAGTTTGGCACGTTTAACTGTGCAGCTCAACACACAGGCCATGCCTCTAAAATCTATTTTCATTCTAACTTACTTTTGTGCCAGCAAGTATTCACCTGGAAGTCAGCAGTGCATTGAAACATTTAAATCAGTCTGCAGCAGGGCATTTATAGACTCCGTTTAGTGTAGGGAAACGCACCAGAGAACATGGTTTCAGTGTTTTCAGTAAGGAAGGCCTTACATGTGGTCTTATATTTTACTGCTCTTAAGATCTTTGGTTGCCATAGAGTAGAACTACATTAATGAGCCTAATTTTTAAAATGTAAAGTTTTTCATATTCCAGACCTAAAAAATAGTGATTCTGCTGTAGTGATTTAACCCCAGCCATCAGCCAACCACCACACAGTTGCTTGCTCACTCCTCCACCATCAGGATAGCAGAACGAATCATAAGGGCGAAAGGTAGAAAACTCGGGTTGAGATAAAGACAATTCAATAGAGAAAGGAAAGGCTTGCAAGCATGCAAGCAAAACAAAACAAGGTGGTAATTCACTGCTTCCCGCAGGCAGGTGTTCATCCATCTCCAGAAGGGCCCCATCACACATAACAGTTACATGGGAAGACAAACATCACTCCAAATGTCCCTCCCCCCCTCTTTCTTCCTCCCACTTTATATACTGAGCATTATGTCATAGGGTCTTGAATATCCCTTTGGTAAGTTTGGGTGACCTGTCCCAGCTGTGTCTCCTCCCAACTTCCCAAGCATCCCTAACCTCCTTGCCTGCATGGCAGTACAAAAAGCAGAAAAAGCCTTGGCCCTGTGTAAGCCCTGCTCAGCAATAACAAAAACATCTCTGTATTATCAATCCTGTGTTCAACACTAATCCACAACATACTCCCATACTAGTCATTGTCAGTCATGGCTAGGTTTAGCAAACGAAGATTTGGGGAGGGCTCTACCCACATTTGTTACAAGCACGTTGGTGGCTAAAAAGGCGATAGACAAGTCCGGTTGCAAAAGGCACAGCATAAAGACTCCTTGGGTGGTATATTCTGCAAGGCACGATTCTTTCTGCATTGTCTTTTCTCCTCAAGAGTGATCCTGTGTGCTTTCTCAAAAGCGTCCGCAGCATTATAGATGGTGTGTCTCCAGGCCTCCCAACTGGAGGCCAGAGTAGACCATTTATGTTGATCAATATGGTCAAGGCTGAGATGCTGTTTCAGAGAGTCCTTGTATCTTTCCTTCAGGGCTCCTCTCTTGCAGCAGCCGGTGGCAAGTTCACCATAAAGCAAGATCTTAGGGAGGTGGTGGTCCTTCATCCTGGAGACGTGCCCTGCCCAACGCAGCTGTGTTCCCAGCAACATGGCCTCAATACTTTTGACTGCTGCTTGTTCTAGAACAGATGTATTGGTCACATAATCTGACCAGTGGATGTTTAGGATTGTACGAAGGCAGCGTTGATGGAAGCGTTCTAAGAGATGCAGGTGGTGGCGGTAGATGACCCATGATTCAGATCCATATAAGAGAGTAGACAGCACTATGGTTCTGTAAACACTGATCTTTGTACTTTTCTTCAGGTGTTTATTTCGCCAAACTCTTTTATGACGCTTTCTGAAAGCACTCTGTGCCTTTGCTAACCTGTTGTCTATCTCTTCGTCAATCTTACTATCTGAGGAGATGAGGCTGCCTAGGTAATTAAACTGCTGAACTGATTTGAGCTCTGATTCACCAATGGTGATATGGGGATGAAGGAAGACTTCCTGAGGTGCTGGTTGATGGAGAACTTCTGTCTTTTTTAAGCTGACTTCCAGCCCAAAGAGCTCAGCAGTGTCTGTAAAGCAGGATGTTAAACGCTGCAGGGCTGCTTCTGTGTGGGCAACACGTCCTGATCATTGAGGTCTGCCGTGGCCCTTTGGAGCATCATGCTGAAAAAGATTGTGAATAGGGTTGGTGCAAGAACACAGCCTTGTTTCACACCATTAGTTATTAGAAAGGGCTCAGAAAGTGCATTGTCATATCTGACTTGGCTGTGCTGATCCTCATGGAGTGAGATGATCATTTTAAGGAACTTGGGGGGACAACCTAAGTGTTCCAAAATCTACCATAGACCTTTTCTGCTCACAGTATCGAAAGCCTTGGTGAGGTCAACAAAGGTTACATAGAGACCTTTGTTCTGTTCCTTACACTTCTCTTGCAGTTGTCTGAGAACAAATACCGTGTCTGTGGTGCTCCTGTTGGCTCTGAAACCACATTGGCTTTCAGGTAGAATTCCTTCTCCTATACTAGTAATTGTGAAGAAAACTAACTCTACCTGAGACAAAACCAGCACATGCTCATAGTGTTGACTTAAACTTTACCATAAAATAGTTCTGCAGGGAGAAAATAGCTCAGAAAGCAACATTTTCTTTATGATGATTCTAGAGTTCCAGCAAGTTTGCATTACATGACTGAGGTTTCATTGTTACTCCTCTTTTACACTGCACAGTCATTATTAAAAAACAGAAACAATCAAATGTCCGGTTCAGTAAAGCCTCACTTCAACAAGTTGGACATGACCTTGTACTTGCTTGTTCTTGTATTCTTCAAAATATATGTCCTAAGCTCCCTCATGTTAGCCAAAGCCTAAAACCTACACATAGATACATCATGGCTGCAAAATCAATCAGTTCTTCATCACAATTGCACAAAAAATGGGTCAGGACTGAAATGCCCACAGCACTGACAGAAGGAATTCAGCATGCTGAGAGTACAACTGGTGGGCTGCATCCCTCGGGGGACCTGTGCTGCAATCCCCTCTCATGGTAGAACCTGTTGACCATGTTTGCATCCCACCCACCATTGTGCTCCTGCTTTAGCATCACAGAGATTTGTCTGCTCCATTTTTCAGATGTAATTGCACATGAACCAAAACTGTAAGCCAGACCACAAAAGTGAGCTGTATTAAAGCAGCTATTTTTTTATTTTAATTTTTTTCCAAAGAGGGGTCATTTTAAAAGTCTCATTTACAGCAAAGACCAACAAACCAATGTAAGATTACAGCTGAAAACAAATTGTAATTTGGGGGTGGGAATGACAGATGGGGAGGAACCTTGTCAGCCAGCTGCACCACCAAATTAAACAAAAAACTACACAAAGCTGCAGCCTCAGGCACTTCTCAACCCGAACTTTTCATCACAATGGTCATGAAGTAGGAATCAGCGCCAAATCCCCAGCCAGGTGCTCCTGAAAACATGTAGGAACAGAAGCTGAGGAACTTGGGAGTTTTCAGACTGATCAGGAAGATTCCAGTAAGTTTCAGACACGTCCGGGGTTAGGTAATATCAGAGTGGTTTTTGGTTACTGTGACATTAACTGGAGATTGGTGCTTAAATTCCAGAGGTGGAATGGGGGAGATCTGGACCTTGATTTTTACCAGACTCCACTGAAATAAGTGTCAAATCTTTTAATGGTATCTCTGCAGGAGGACTGGACCCTCATTGTCATGGAAGGCCTCATGTCATGTAACAACCTTCTGGTACATCAAGCACCCTCTTGACTGTTTTAAAAATTCCCACTATAACTCCTAAAACTTTCTGGCAGCATGGTCTGTATCTTCTTTCCTTTTATTTTTTGATGGGTTTTTGTTTTGTTCTGTTTTGTTTTGATTTGATTTGGTTGTGGTTTGGTTGTTTTTTTTTCTTCTGAGAGAGACCATTCTATACTTTTCTAGCAGAAGCAGAAGTTTTTCTGGTGTGGTCTGATATTTGAAAAAGACCTTAAAGTTATCGTATCAGACTCTTTTTTTTTTCCTACATTTTTTCAGAAGGTTCTTTTTGCTGGTGTTTCTATCTGACTTTAGATATTTTCTAATAAAATACTTTTGGAAGGGGTTTTTTCTGTTGAAGCACATATTGAAATATTATGAGCACTGACATCCTTCCTTCCTACTAAAATCTACCTAAACCTCATAAATGTGTTTAATGGAAGCCATTGATTTCCACTTCTGACTGCCTGAGTTGACTAGCCTTTCTCTGTAACTTTTTTTACCTGTAATAGTGTCAAATATGGCTTTGACATATTAGAAAAGTCTGGAGAATGACTCTGAAGTGCTGCTCCCTTTTTTTTTTTCCAGAAAAATGAGTCCCCAAATAAGACTTCATGTTCACACCAGCCTCCGCAAAGCTTAGTAGAGTGCTCTTGTGCATTATATACCTCCCAATTTCTGTATTTCAGTCTACTGGTGAGGTGGTTTCCATGCAGAACTTTCCTCCTCACGTACCTTCAAACAGTCGTTATTTCTTGTTAGTGGTGTTTCATCTATGTTTTTAATTCCTGTCTTTCTAATCCTTATGCTCACCGGACTCAAAGCACAGACATGTTTATAAAGATAAGAATTTCAAAACAAGTTAGGAAAGGAGAACATTTTTGAAAGTCTAACTCTTGTGTTTCATGATTAAATGAGCTCTGAGCTCTTTTGAGGACATAAATAATTACATTGGTGGTAAATACCAAGTCCCTTTAAGAACTTAGAGAAAGACTGGCATAAAGGAAAAGAAATGAGAATTTCTACATGAACAAATTTCTATTACTTGATCCTGGTCTCTACTTATCAGTAGCCAGGAGAAAAAAAAAAAAAGATAAAAACAACTGAAAAAGAGAAGACAAGAGCATCAGAAAATTATCATCCAGCTCATGAATGTGAATCCCATGCAACACATTGACTCACATTTTTCTTGATATCCTCAATTTCCCAAACATCATACCTTTATGAAGGAATAACTTTGGTAAGCGTAGACTAGCAGCTGCATATGTAATGAAAATCAGAGACAATTAATCATATTATTGTATGCCGTGTATAATGTTTCATGCATTATTTATGCAGGTAGATAGATTTTTAAGGCCAAAGGTGTCATTACAATTATGTAGTCTGACCTGCTTTACTCACTCAATACAGTCTCAGCCAGTAACTCCCCCTTTAGCACCAATGCCTGCTTGAATTACAGTCTGTCTACCTCATCCCAGCAAAAATCTCTTCCAGCTTCAGAGAGTTAAGACAAATCACACTGAAATTTGCGTTGAAAAAATATAATGGTAATTGATTTCTTTTTAAAACAATGTTGAATGTGAAACTTTTATCTTGAAAAACTTTTCTAAAAAGTTTGTTTTCATTGGATTCTGTTAAATAACCTTAAACTATTTCTAATATATCATTTAGAAAAAAAAAATAAAAAATTCTTCTGACAGTTTTTCCTTTTTGTAAGAGTTTTGGAGACTAAGTTTTGAGGTTTTATTTAATTTAATTTTTCTCTCACAAGACAGAAAATATTTTTTGAGATCTCTAGTTCTAGAGGTTATTAATAGAAATACAGAATCACAGAACAATATCTTTTGGTTGAGACCTCAAGAAATTGTCTACAATCAACCGCTTTGAATTAAGAAAAAAGTAACAAACAAACTCCTTGTCCCCTTAAAATATAAATATACTTATCACTGAAGAAGTATTTCTTTTCATTTTCTCTGCTAGCATGCTGATATGGTTTGAAGCTGGCTCCCTGCCAAGTCTCCAAACCCCACCACAGGAAGTCCCCCCCTCCCCAAACCTCAGGGAAAAGAGGGAAAAAACAATCAAGAAAACCGAAACGAGAGAGAGACAGCCAAAGCAACATATATAAATATATTTACACCTATGTTACAGCCATATACAATTGAAATATATATACAATTTCACAAGGGAACAGGAAAGGGGAAGGGAAAAGGAACAAAACCAAAATAAAATATATATATATCCTGATTAGTAGCCCAATATCTAGCAACTAAAAGAGTTAGCAAAGAAATATCCCACTACTCTGCCTGGGACAACCGAGAGTCGCTCCGAAATGATCGCCGGCAACCTCCGCCTCCCAAGGTCGGCAAGGTCCAACCAGGCCTCGCTCCCCAACACGGCAGACTCAACAGCAGGGAACCTGCACCTCCAAGCCGCTGGAAGGAAAGAGAGCGAAGGCCTCTCCTCCTTTCTTATTATAGCCTGGCTTACACAAAAATCGTAGGGAATACTGGGTAAATCTGGGCCCTTCCTTGTTTACAAACTGGTCACCAAGGAAGGCCTAGCCCAAACAACCACACATGCCTTCAAATTCAGAAGGTCAGAGTGGTTGTGAGACTACTTTTGGGGTTTGCAATCACTACATGAAAATTTGGGCCCTTCAGTGAGGCGGATTATGGGAAATAATGAGAAATGCTCAGTTACGTCTTTCTGTCTCATATCTGAAGGTACAGACTCTTGCAGAAAGCTGTGCAGCAAGCCAACTGATCTATGGCTTCCAGATGGCCACAGCTGACTGTCATAGTAACACAGGTGCCTTAGCTTTTGGCCTCAGATTTGTTGGGATGAATCTAATCTATACCCACAGGTTTTCTCCTGGAGCTGCAATAATCTCACCAGTTGTGATCCAAGTGGAAGTTTGAGGTACAAATGAAGGAGACTCGTGAGAATTTTCCCATGGGGGAAATTTTTCTGGTGGCCAGGAAAATTCATTTTTTTAATCTCATATTTGAAAGCCCAGTTTTAAAATTTCTTACAACTGTCCAACCAGGCATCAGCTGAAACGTCTCTGCAACCATCTTAGATTTGTTACCCCAAGTGTTATGATTCTACATGCGTAGTATTTAAGCTGATAAAGTCAAATAGTTAATGTTTTTCACATGTGCAAGCTAGAAAGCTACTGGAGACATCTCTCTTCAATACAGTAATTACAAAGGATTATGTCATTGCAGGTATGATCATTTGTATGTCTTTCCAGCTGCATTGTGGGTAGTTTCTTTTGGTTGACAATGACTATTATAACATTGGTATTATTAAAAATGGTTTTAACTCCGTACTCACAGTACTGTATATACATGTGATACCTTCTATCCAAGTATCCTTAAAAATAAACAGTTAACCTTTGTTTTTCTTCTTGAGATAAATATCCCTGCTTCAGCAAGGAGTAAATGGAGCATATTGGGGTTAACAGCAAAAGGTTAGCAGTGTCTCAAAGATAGAGACAGGATTCTTCTAACCAAATATCAGAGATACAATCACCTCTTTGTGTTAACTCATCACCTCCCCCTCCCAATACACATAACCAAATTAAATAAAATTAATCATAATTAAAAATATTTTTTTATAGTTAAGATACAAAACTCAGGCAATTTTACTGTGTGTATCAATGTTCAATCAGATAAACCTCTCAGAAAAGACAAGTTTTCTGGATTCTTGAAAAGTGCAATACCCACTGTGTCATTCTACATTTTACAGTCAAACGTTTCCTGATGGTTACTTACAGGCTTTTAAAAATTCAGCCAGATCATTTCCAGATGCCTTGGCACTCCTCTCTTCTGTGCTTCCTATGCATATCATGTAGAAGACTTTAAGGTTTTCAGCTGTTTTCTACATTTCTGCCAGCACTGTTTGAAATACTGTTTGCATTTTTTTTTTATTCCTTTAATGTGCTGTCTTCATGTATGAAGACAGGATAAGGAGCTAGGAGGCAGCACGTTTACTATCCTCTGCAGCTGCTCTTTGAGCAGCTCCACAATGAGATGCCAGTCATGTGCCAGAGCACTGCAAACTCCACATTTTTCCCCACGTGCTGATGCTTCTGTGCCACTGCTGAGGCAACTCCAGGAACAGAAATGCCTGGCAAAAACCTCAACCTCCAATATATGACTGTGCACTTGTATAGAGACAGAAGAAAAAAAATCTCTAGAATGCTGCTTACACCTTTCAAAACTGATCTTATTTACTATTGCCTTTTTCCATCCTTTGGTTTCAGATATACTGAATTTCATGACAAGATTGAAGTTTGCCTTTCAGAAACAGTGTGTATACTTTATTTGCTGCATGTGAAAAGCAGGTGTTCTCAAGCCAATCTGAATATTTGGAGCAAATCTTTGCTTTGAAATGCTAATGAATTTGCAATGTCTGCATAGTTTGAGATAAAGCAGTTAACAATGAATTAATCCTTGCTTTATGCAGTTCATTATCAAGAGACTATGACCAGGCCAACAATGTATTTGGAACATAATAGGGTCTTGCTAAACAGGTAGAGACTCTTTATTCAAATTGAGCACTTACAGTTACACTGACTTTTTGAGGACTGCATAAAATTACACAATAGGCCCAATATAATTTTTTGCTTTTTTCCCAAAAGGTACATAGCTGCAGCCTAGCCTTATTGCAGAAGCAAAATCTCTTGGAAGGTTCTAAAACACTGTCATGTGAAGAATTTCTATTAAATTTAGTTTTAAATGAGAAAAAACTGCATTCCGGGGGTGGAGGCATTTTAAATTTAAAAGATGGTTCCACAACCATGTTATTTTAATGACAAATTCATAGGCTTTGAAAATTTGAGTTATTGACAATAAATGCATAAGAAATACTCTCTAAATCTGCTAAGGTTTGAATCTTTCGTTCTACCAGGCGATATAGTTGGTTCAGGTTTAGTCTTCTGTGCTTGATGGAACCAGGGCGATGTAGTTACTGCAGTGGAGTTCCCATGGCAGTTGGTGCGAATGGTGGGAGAAACAGACCTGCCGTGCAAAATTAGTAGTGCACCATCATAACTGCGCAGTACTTCATCTAAACAAAATTGTGTCTAGCGATCTTCAGCCATGCTGCTCTGTCTCTGGTAGGACTCTGTAGTGAAGGGAATAGCACTGAGCACCTTTAACACTCCTGTTTAGAGAACACAGCACTGCTGAGGGATGAAGCCTTATTCTGAAGACCTGGCAAGGATTTGCTGAGCTTGATTCTATGGGCTGAGAGAAAAAGGTGGTGTGTAGGAAACATTGCAAGTGATTTCTCTGTAGCCCCGCTCTCACTGGGGCTCTATTTGTGAGATCACTCCTATCCCTAAGCCTATCCCCAAGCCTACCTGGGGGCTGGGCTGAGCCTTAACCATGGATCCCTGTAACCATGGACCTCTGTTGCAGTGGAAAAATATCTCAGGAAGGAACTCAACTGCAAGATAAACCTTCCCTTGGCTGAAATTCAAAATAGAAATGCACCCCTTCTCCCACCCAGAAATATCAACAATTAAGAAATAACTAAGTCTCGATAAATAGGTGAGGAGGAAACTTTCTGAGTTGTTTGCAGGAAATGAAACTTTAAAATTTTTTTTCTAACAATATAATGCTGTTATATCTCCCCATAACTCTGGCATAACTCTGTAAGGCAATGTCATAAATTAAGAGTTTGTTCATCAGATTCTGTTTTATATTCTGGAGTTTAGTCTTAGCTACTTAGCAGTGAAATGCTGTACAATTATTTACTGAAATATAGTAGTTTTCTTCCCATTAGTGCAGGGTTTTATTCTCATTATGTTTTGATGACATATTCATGATCTGCAGACTGCTGAAACGGAGGACTTCAGTTTTGCCTGTCTCTAATCACTGTAGTACATAATAACAGATGGCAGCATTTCCAAACTACCTTGTTCAACAAAGGATATGGGATAGATGTCTCAATTATTTCATCATCCCAATTAATAATAATTATTATCAAGAACTAAGAATGAATCTTCAACTTCATATGATCTAAACCTCTTGACCTACATTTTCAGGATTGCTAGAAATTCTGGTTGCCTCCACTTTTGAGCCTACAGAGAATAGACTGTAAAGACTTATTAGTTTCAGACCAAACTTAGCAACATGTATTTGAAGATTAGGCTGCTTTAAGAGATATTATGTTAGTCTAGAAAACTTACTAGTTGCTTTTTACATGCAGTCTCTCATCACATAGTTTGGCTTTTGTTCTGTTCAGGTGTTGGTGTTTTTTTTCCTTATAGATGATAGAGATGAAATATAAAATAAAAATTTTCATAATGTTTCAGAAGAGAAAACCATCATTTTATTCATGCTTTTATTGTGATACATCTGAACTAGTTATGCTTAAAATGAAGGAACTCATTTCTCCCCTGTCTGAAGACATAACCAAGCAGAGCAGCAGTGACAGAAGAGGGAACACTTCTCTGTGCTGACTCTTTCATTTCACTACAGTAATATACTGTATTGTTTACCTGAAGAGACTTTGGGGGTCCAAAGGTTATTGGACTGCAATCAATATTGGATTTAAGGTCTCCTTTCCAGCTAAGAAACTAGGATTCTATATAAGTTGAGCTGGGACCAGGTGTCTACTACTGCCTCATGGGCTGGTAGACCAATTATTCTAGTTTAAATTTCAAAGCACTCTCCTATTCTAATATTGATACATTTTGTGAAAGATGGAGTTTGCACATTTTCTTTGTTCGAATAACCTTTAAAATATGGAACAAAGGAATTACTTTAAAAAGATTCTCATTCATGAGCCACTTCTCAAATCATTATCTTGCTGCCTGACAGTACTAATGAGACCCAACATTCCATTTTTTTCAATGTCTTGAAGACTGTCCTCATGTATCTCAGGAGGAAATAATACCTTGTTTAAAAATTAATAAAGAAAAATTAACTTAACTTCTACAGGTGCTGTGTCAAAGTCCTTATCTAGATTTCAAGAATTTCAAAGACAATCTTTTTAAATTTTGTTTTAACAAATATTCACCACTGATGATCACAGAAGGAAAACAGTTATATCAGTGTAGGGAAAAGAGTGCTCAACAATGCTTCAAAAACATTTTAAACCAAGGTTTCTATCAATATTTCTTAAAGATGTTGTATCCCCATGTAGCAGGCCAAGACAAATAAGAGCAGGTGAAAGAGTGGCATAGCTCACTGTAAGCAGCTGTTTGTGACTAAAAAGCTTAAATTCCATTGACCATGCTGAATGTGAAGATGACTGTGAGGTGCTCAAAAAATGTCAGGTATAATTCACTTCCTGAAAACTTATAATTAAGGTAGTCTGCCAAACGAAGGAAGTAGTGGAGCTGCCACAAATGGTGCATTAGGAATCATTCATGTTGGTCTCGTCTATACATATAAGCAAAAGGAATAGGACTACCTAAATCGTTGACTTCTAAATTAATTGAGTTCAAGAGAAAACTGAATGAGTACTTGAAAGAAAGATCCATTGAGGGCAACTAAACAACCGTACTGGGCTCAAGACATTCTCTGAACTTAAGAGTAGTCAGAAGTTAGGAGAGTATTGACAGGCAGATTTATATAGACTTAATCTTTCTTTTATTTTTGTTCTTGTTCTTACTCTTCCCCAGGCATATTTGTAACTATTTTGATTTTGTTGTAATTGTTCTAATTTACAAACTGTAACTGATCACTTTTGCTATGTTGTCTACAAGCTTAGAAGAATAATATATGTAGAAGTACATGTATTGTACTTCTAGGCTTGTACATTATGGGTACCCATAAATAAAGACCATAAAGAGCTTTGGATTAAGCTCTGCATTCTCTAAAAATTAGATACCCAATTCCTCCAGTGCAGTTGATGTCAAGGGAAGTATTAACATAAGTAAGAAGAGCTGGTTCTGCAAAATTCAGTGGGCAATTTCACAGCTTTAACTATCCAAACATGAGATGGTTGGTTGTGTTCTCTGTCATGACAAGTTCTGATGGAGCCTACCTCCCACCTGAGAGAAGGAGTTTCATATTGACTCACAATGCCTAGACCAGTCTACTCTGCTTTCTAAGCAACCATAATCTGGGGTGCTTTGACCAAATGGTGCCAAACTGGTACCTTAGAGGTTTCATATGCAAGATGATACCTGGGGATAGACGGATATTGCTTCCAGCACTTCTTCTTAAAGACAACCCCTTTGGCCACAAGACAATGAAGCCTTTACCTCTTTCTGTGTGTTCTGCAGGGTCTTCTATCCCTGCATTTAGCGGCTTCTTCAAGTACGTGCAAGTGCTACATCCTGGACTTGTTTACCCTGGGCAGGCTCTGGATAATACATTCACAAAGCTCTCCATGGCTCCTGACAACACAGCCACAGCAGCTCAGCTGTTTCACAGTAGAGCAGCTGCAAAAGAAAAGGCACTTCACCTTGTTGAACCTCATACAGTAGACCTCAGCCTATTGATCCAGTCTGTCCAGATAGGGTGTCAATTTGTTGACATACAATTGCCGTTGGATGTCAACTAATTATGAATTCATTTAACATTTGCCTTTTCCACATAATTCAGTGTTATATTTCTTTCACCCCAGGAAGTAAAAATCCTGACATAACTCTAGGCACATTATTTCTACGTGAGTTCTTTGTCAAGCTAACTTGTAATCTCATAAAAGAGTGAATTCAGGGTTTTGTGACAAGACCTATTTTCCATTAGATAGTGTTGGCTGGCATTAAATATATTCTGATCCTTTGATTCTTTATTAATTGAATTCCATACAACCCTTTCTATTATTCTGCTCTCACTGGTATCAGAGAACAGACTAGTAGACACCTGAGCTATCCTGCTCACTGTCTTCGATAAAATACTGAATTTTGTTCTTTTTATGAGAAACATTCTGATATGTCTTCACTGAGACTTTTGCCAATTTTTCTTTCAATTTCAAGCTATTTAACTTATTCTCTCTTTCCTAAGCATTTGGTTGAAGTCTGTTCAGCAATACAACCCAAAATGTAGTAAAAAAATATTATATCTGACATTGCATAAAAGCCACAAGAACTTGCAAACACTGCTTGACTTGCAAGGCAAAACACAAGGTGGCAAGGTTGACCTGTATTGCCAGCAAACACTAGAAAAACTCTTGGCAACACAGGCCTACTTTTTTGACTGCATAATGAAATCCCCAAAGAGGTCAATTTTGTGCTGTCTGGCTTCATTGCAAATGCTTCACACAACTCTATTGTTAATTCTCTACATGTTATTTCCATACTGCAAAGGATTTTCCAGGTTATGGACAGTGACCTCCATCAAATCTCCAATTCTGAAAGTAGGAAATCCATTTAGGTCTGGCCTACATGATGAAATTGGCCATCACAGTGACTTTATTAGAGAATAATTGTTATGTTCGCAATGCAGAGCAGAAAAAAAATAATTTTTTCTCCAGAAAACAGTTCTGTCCAAGAGCAGTAGGAGTGGGGCTTTCTCAAAAGAGTAGAGGCACCAGGGGCCTGCGAGAACAGTGAGATTAATTGGGTAGGGTATTCATTGACTTGAATCTCACAGGCCTCAAACAAGGTGAGCAGAATAGGGCTATCACAGTAAATCTGGTCAGCTGAGAAAGCAGTGATGTCTGGCAAATCTGTAGTGGCAGGACTGGTCCAAGATCAAGCCAGGAAGCCAAGCAAGAAAGACTATGTCAAAATCATCAGGGTATACAGCTGGGCATGATACACTTCCACTGTTCCTCAGGCAAGGACAAAAGTGAGGGCTGCGCAACTCCTGAGCCAAGGAGGAATGGCTCCAGATGAAGTTTTGTGTAGCCCTTTCTCACACTTAGTTTTTCTCCAATATTACTATTACGTGTTACTATTGAATGTTTTCTATGATTATGTGGTTACACAACTGCTTGGCATCAGAGCTGACTATGTCACAGGGCCTGCTAATGGGCTCAGAGCTCTGGCAAATACTTATACTCCAGGCTTTGCTGTAAAAAACATTGTGGAATATCTGGTTCTCTGACAATTTCAATACCAAGGCAAAATCTGAGTTAGTAGCTGCCAGACATTCCCGTAGTACTTTAATTCTGCCATACTTACAATGAAGAGATCTCAGTGGAGAAGAAGATTCTTTAGGTCAGTGCCTATAGTTACCTAATGCAAGAATTTAACATGCTATGTCTATCTTTCGCTTGTGTAATGTGTAGCCATGTCACTGGATTTCAGTCAAAGCAACAAACTGTCTACCTGAGTATGTGGTGCAGAGCATCTCACCTCAAAGGTGGCTGTAACTTATGTTATGAAGGAAAGTTGTGGTTGAGATCGTGAAAATTTACTAAATATTCTAAATTTGTTTTCTTAAGCATTCTCAGAAGCTCTTCTTTCATGTGAAACAGCAAGAGTATGCTTCTTCTACTTAGCATACTTCCACCAATTGGTTAAAAGCTCTTCCTTCTTCCTCACTGGAAGATTAAAATTTCGGGAAGTTAATTCTTTGCTGAAAAAAAAAAAAAAGAATATAATTTTGTAGCATAAAAGGATTTGTTAGAGACATAACCATTGTGAGTGATCCAGTTGTCAGAAGTTAGTTACCACTTGTCAAGTGAGCTGCTATAATGGGTCATCTGCATACTTCTCCCTCTTGCAAAAACAAAGCGAAACCAAAAAGGAGGTTTATGCTGATAGATTTTATTTTACAAGTGCAGCAGGCACAAGGCAAGCAGCTCACACAGACTCACGTACTGTGGATGTCTGATAAGCAATAATTTGCCAACTTGTGCTAACTGAATTGCTTGTAATTATAAGAATATATGCTACTATATACTTTTGTTTTTATCAGTATATTGTAGCATTATACTTCGGACTCAGTAAGGAGACTTTGAGACAGTCTAACTGTTCAAAAGCTTCTGAACATGAGAGTTAAAATATGTTTCAGTGTTGCTCCTTCCAGATTCACATTTTGATGTGGTTAAAATTCTCATAAGGATATAGTTCACTAACTTAAGATTCAGAGATATGTAGCAAAGCTTAATGGTTCCAAGCTTGAAGTATTGTTTTCTTGTGTCAATAGTAAATATTTTTAGGAAGTAGAGTAACTTTAACTCTATCAACTTTGAGTTATCTGATTTGCTGGCAGTGATTTTCTAAATGCTTTAAGAACATACACAAACACCTACTGAAGTCCTTCAAGAGGGCTCTAAATGCATATAGTTGTTCATTCGACTTTCCCAAGGTCCTGTGTTTTTGCCTAAGTGGACTAGATAGAGCCTTGTTTACTAACTTAGATATGTTACAAAATCCTGAAATTTGATACTATCAAGGTGAGAGCTTCTAAACACCAAAGAAGCAACATGCAGTAGGTTGTTTTCGGGGTTCGTGTATCTCCATGAAAGAGGAACAAGACACATTAACAGCAGGCTAATCAATGAAGACCAGAAGCTGTTTCCAGAAAACAAACACTTTGCAGATGTTTGTACTGGGGTGCTGAAGAGTCAGTATCTTGGCCTCATTCCACTGAGAATTCAGGTTCAGTTTGTCATGTTTAAAAAACATAATACAGTTTGTCATTCCTAAACAGCACCTACTTGCATCTGCCTTTTTTCTTTTTCTTTTTTTTTTCTATTTGGAAACCCTAGAGGTAGTATAATACAATAATAATGTTCCTAATTATATTGTTCCTAGCTATAATAGATAAGTGGTGAGCTAACCACTTTAAAACAGCTGTGTTGTATCACTGACACTGTCAAATATGATCCTTACACATTAAACATACATGTGTCTTTCTTGTTGCATGTATATATTATGCATATGTATATATACTCACAACATAAAGTAGCCGAAATACCATGCTCTGTATATCTTTATCAAACATACATTACACGGGCACACAAAGTGAAAGATGTGCATAATGAACAGATATATTCCTTCTACATGCACACAACTTTGTTGATACAACGTTGATAAGATCATACTTCATCACCAATACAAATTCACAAATAAATAATCACCTAAAATATTCGCACTTCATCTGTTCCTTACTTATCCTTCACTTTTTTCTTTTCCCTTGCACTGTCAATATGTCACTTACCTATATTCGGCTTGACCCCACCTCAAAAGTTTTGCCTTCACAATTGTGAAAGACAGAAAAAGATATTAATTATTTTAATGTTAATTATTTTTTACTAATATAGACAATTTTCATTTTTCAAATATCTGTGCCTCTTTTCGAGTGACGAAAATTATAGGAGCTAAATGGTCTGACTTCAAGGGATTCTTCCGGCAGGATGTCTATTAGCAACATTACCTTCAATTGTACAAGTAGGTATAGAGTACATCTCTTTATAGCCAGAGTTATATCTGTAAATACTGTAACAAAGTTGTGATTGTAACTCCACATCACATCAACTAGTTTTCTTTTTTGAGGTTTGTTTTTTGTTTGTTTGTTTGTTTTTACTGTATAAGAATTTATAGCTGTATAAATACCTCTATGTCAATGTAAATCAAAAAGAAGTGTCAGTAAAACATTAAGACTTCTTGCATCTGCTTAATACATTGTTCACATAAAACCAAACAGTATGAGAGTCTGTCTATTTTCTTTGACAAGGGAACACCATATTTACTTGAATATGGATTTTAAACTAGATGGGACCTTCCTGGAGTCTAGCACAGCCTGGAAAGTGTCCTCACATCAGACGAACTTGGGTTCTTTGGAAAAGAAAATATTATAGCTTCTTCACTCTCAGTAACCAGCATATAGCACTAATTCAGCTAATAAACACAGGGCACTACTGCCTAAGCTTTGATGAATCTCTTTTCTATGATTTCTTCATAAAATAATGCTATTTTCAAATCCCTGACATAGACCATGTATTCTTTTTTTTCCTGTATCACATAAATACACTGAATAGAGCTCTGTGCTCTACTCCAAGCAGTAATTTGTGAAAGCAACTCCGTCTATATTATTATTAACAAGTCCCATGACTTCTAATCATTATGCATTTGTAGTGATTGAGTGTGGCTGTTGGAAGGAAGGCATAAGTTAGTGTCCATGGAAAAGAAGTTTGATGGATCCAAGGGGTATAGCCTGTGTGTGTAGACAGACCTGCTTATTCCCTTGGTGTTTACATCTTGCTCTGATGAAGAGAAATTATGAGTTAGCTGAGTTTTCTTATAAGCTAGATAACAAACACATGTATGCAAGCTAATAGAAAGCAGACTAGACCTACTGGTCTAGTTCTTCAAGGAAAATGAAGCAGTTACATCAGCCAAAGGTTTTCATGTACAAAACCTTAAACCCACAAAGACACTGTAGGCTACTCAGAATTCCAGTGAAACATCCCCTTGGGAGTCTGTGTACACTACACTGAGCAAAAAAATACCTTAAATAGGGGTGTAAACATTTTTTAATCTAAGCAAAACATTTCCTAAACAAGAGGCTTCTTGAGTTAATACTTTACTGTAAATATTCTGCCTCTGAAATCTTTGTTTTCCATCTTGTACTATCTCTCTCCAGCCCCTGCTCCTGAAACAGAGTCAGTAGCGCAGGCTAGAGCACAGCTGAATTTCTGCACTTCCCTTTAATAAGGACAGATATACAGGGAACTAGAAACTGAGTAAGTTTACCCAGCTAGACGCAGGCAGTCTTCTCATCTGAGAAAAGCATGTTATTTGCTGAGGTAGATACGGTATGTCATTATTACCAACATTATTTTAGATGCATTTATTTTACTTCCCTGGTGTTTCCATTTCTCATCTATTTCACAAAGCAAAGTATATTTATATACTTTATATATTATAAAATAAATATATATATATGCCACATTTACAGTGGTAAGCATTACACCTGCTTTGGAATACTTATGCATTGTACTTATCAATATTTTAAAATTATGTAATCTGACTTTAGTGTAAAGATCACCACGGGTGAGTCACCTTGACATAAACAGCATTTTAATTTTCCAAGCCAAATAAGGGGACAAAAATACAAATATTGTACTACTTCCAGTAAGGATTTCATAATGGCCTCCTCGATGAAAAAGTGATTAAGGCAACTTAAGTTCACTAGCTGTATTTACTCTGTCTATTTTCTTAATATTGAAAGAAAAATGCATGGTGTAGAAGTCTATCTTTACACTGAGAGTCAAGCCCCAGGCATTCCTTAGAGATTTTTTCTGGTATCTTGAGAAGACAGCACAGAAGGGTGTATCCGTGGAAGCAATTTGAAATTTGCACCCTCTGGCAGATCTCTTTCCATCCACCCACACTGGAATCATCATTTCCCAAAGTAGACATGCCATCGTACAAAGTATGACAAAGACACAGCAGCAAGACCAACAGTGGGGGTGGAGGGTGGGGGAAGACGAGAGAGGGAAAGAAAACCCACACAACATCCTCTCCCAGTCACCATCAGAAATATTGTCTGGGAAACCAATTGCTCAAATGTCACAAATGTTCATTGCTTGGTATTAAGGTGTGGTCTGAGCTATTTCTTATAAAAAGAACAACAGAATAGTCTGCTCTCCGATAAGCTCATGCATATTCCAATTTGGATTTGGATTTCTCTTGGTTTATATTGAGAAAGATCAAGCTACGGAAGCAGGAAACTTCATATAAGGGCACTAATTTCTCTTTTCACATCTTGCCAAGGACTGAAAAGTCAAACTTCATCTAAGTTTCTGGAGCTTAGTTTATCATCATTTGAAATGTCAGCATTTCAACTTATTTCTATGACAGAAAATGGACAAAACTTCAGATGCTCAGATGGAGAAGGCTAGAGAACTGAGAAGTTATTTTCTGAAATTGCAGCAGCAACTGTGAAAATAAAAAGAGCTCAAAGTTTCCAAACTGAAAGTTGTCAACCATTCTATCCTAATTTTCATTTCCTCTCCTTTATCTATGTTTTATGGGTGGTCAAAGGTTGTCTCAAGTAATCTATTTTCTCTCATAATCCAAAAGTGGCTGTTGTCCCCCACAAGCTAGAATCATATCCTCCAGATTTTATTATCTAACAAGTATTGAAGAGTGATACTGAGGTTTTATCTGCAAAATGGTATCTTCTCACATGCAAACACCTGTGTTCATGGTACTTTCAACACAGTGCTAGTCATCCATCTGTGGAGGCAGCAAAGCTTGCAAATTTGGATACCAGTTGGCCCTGGCACAGAGGGTTCACTGTGATTCAAGTATTGAGTCCTGGGTGCTAAAATAGAGTACAATTAGAAGACTTTTGCTTTCATGGGAATATGAAAAATAGAAGTTTGAAATAACTTCCATGCTGAATTCTCATTATCTACATCTATTTCTACTTGTTTCATTTAACAGGATTTATTTCCATCACATGTATGAAAAAAATAATTGTTCTTTCAGGCATATTTATGTGCTTATTCATGACTGAGGGATTACTTTATTAGGAATTTTTAGAATATTTTGCATTGTTCTTTCTAACTCCTACTGAAATCAGTCAGGGTTTTACATCACATCTTTAAAAAGAAGCACAGATATAATCCTAGTTTAAAATGTGTGATAAGTCATTACTGTGGTTGTTATAACCTCAGGGAAAGAAATAATGATTTGTCATGGGCACAGAGGCCACATTTCTTTTTAAGAGGCTTTCAGTGACTGCAACTTGCAAGTATTGCTGTAAATATAGCACACTAATTTAAGCAATGTATGTGCTCCTCTGTTGACCCTTACTCCGAGATAGCTTATTAATATCTTTTCCGGAGTTCCCTTCAGGCCTTTGCAATGCAGTGGGTGGACAGCAGGTGGGAAGAGGTTGGGCATGTGGGAATGCAGCCTACTTCCCCAAAGTCCACATCAGCCCAGCCCAGTACAGCACAGCACAGCCTGGCAGGACAAAGCAAAGCAGGAGTGACCAGGGGAGCAACAGGCAGCCACACAGAGATGTTGCAGTTCCCCTCCCATGCTGCAGTTGCAGCTGCCCTTGTTTCTTCTAGGAAGCAGGATTCATTCCTGTAGGTGCATTGAGCACTGAAATTGCAGGAGCTGAAAAAAATATGATATAAAATTAATATACCAATGCAAACTGAAAAGTTTACTTCCTTAACCTTCCCTCTTCTGTCCCAGAAAAAGGTGGTCAAATGGATCAAATCATAGCTGAATTTTGTGTGGTTGGGGAGGTTCTTTACTGTGCCTCTGAAAATCTCAGGAACTGACTGTCTTGAAGGCTTGAGCACCAAACAGGACAGTATAGAAGAATGTTCACAGTTTAGGCTAAAGATGTCTTTCTGGTTCTCTAAAATGAGGTTTCTTAAAATAATGAGAGAAGAGACAGTGAGACAGTGTCATGTTCCTTGTTACTCTAGCCAGTTTACCAAGCTTTTCTACTTAAAAGTAATATTTTCACAATATCTTGAGTTAGTGTGTTACCATGCCAGAGTGGCTGACAGCATTTCTTATTCCAGCTCCCTCTTTGGCTCAGCATAGCTGTGAAGATGAAATCTCACTTTTCCAGAGAACTGTAGCCCATTACAGCACATTGGGAATGCCTGCCAGTCGCTACCTTTGGCTAGGGGCATGTGTTACAAATGTTCCTGTGTGTGAGTTACAGTAGGATGTACAGAGGAGGAGTGTACCGGAGGAGTGTACAGAGGTTCACTGAGAACAGTTTCTCTGTTGGATTCTTCTTTTGTTGGTATTGTCTTTTTTTCAATGTTTTCATTAACGAGAGAGGGAGAAGGACAAGGAGGTCCTGATCTGACATCTGGAGACTTATTTCATGCTCCCACCCAATAAACAGCGTATATGCTTTAGACAACAGACAAGTATTTACACTAAGAGTCAAATAAAAGACACCAGAGACAGGGAGGGGAAAATTTTAATATGAACAAATACAAACAATTACTTCCCTGTATTTAGGTCACTGCTTCATCATTACTGCATATTAATAATGGTCAGGATGTCTTTCCTGAAGCCTCTGATGTTTGTTTTATGCAGGTGTGGAAACTAGTTGCAATGCAAAACCAGCAAAAGATAAAATTTTCTCCTTGACTACTTCAGTTTGTAAGAGTCATAACTATAAATATATTTCAATTCAGTGGCTTGCACCAGAAATGCTGGAGGATTCATAGGCTCTGGACTAGGAAGGAGAGCCCCAGCTGGTTGGACAGGCTCCTAACTGGCCAGCTGTATGATCTTGGGAAAAGCACTTCACATTTGTTTTCTTCCCCCATTTCCTTTGCTTATCTAAGCACTGGTCTCACTGTAGGTAACAGGGTGCCTCCCGTTTGGTCTCCAGTTATTGTAACAGAACAAACTTCAGCTTCCTCTCTCCAATCCCTTGCTTTCATTTTAGTCTTTGTTTCCATCTCTAGGAAAATGTGCATGATCCCTGGGAGTGTATGCTTCTGACTGGAACACTCATATGATGCTCGTCAGCAGAATGATAGGTCTCCTAATAACATGCAAACCTGATACAAACTTAGGCACCCCAGAATAAGCTTTACCTGGAAGGTCCAGGTGATATCCAGCAACGCTGACAGTGATGGGACAACTGGAGCTGTGTACCCTGTGGCTTGTGCAAAGGCTCAGGCATAGAGGGACTCCTTGTAAAGCTGCTGCATATCTGTCACATCCATCATTTCACTGCATGAAAGTCCACAGGGATGTACTCTAACCTCAATGCTCTGAAGCCACTGAGTTTCATCCTCTTATCCCTATCTACTCATGCCTGAGAACCCGAGTAAGATGAAAGCACTTCAGAGGAACAAGACAGACTAAAGTTTCCATTAATGCCTTGTATCCTTTCAATAACAAGGAATCCATTAGAGACCCTGTAGCAAATACACGTCAGTCCTCTCTCATCAACATTTCCCACAGACTGCACATTTTCTTTCAGAAGCTGGATTAATGTGTCCCTGTTCTACAACAGTATTTAAACTAATGGTGAGTTCACCATCTTCATGTGAAGGAAAAACAGGTTCTGATCTTTAATTACTTTCTCTGTTAAGAAATAAATTCTTATTTTGAGATGGAATTTGTTTAACTTCATCTTCCAATCACTGGAAAGTTTCTGACTCACATAAGGAACAGCTTCCTGACACTGGCTGAAAGTTGAGGTTAGATAAATATACATTCGTCAGTAAGGCTGAAATGCCCTTGCCTAATTATTTTCAGCTTCCAAGCATAAGTACATATACACTGTAACTAAGTTACTTTTCATCCTTCTCTTCATCTAGCCAAATAGGTTGAGTTTATTTATCTGTTTATTTTCCTGTCTCTAATTTATTTGTCCATCTGTTGCTGAATTCAATATAGTGTTATTAAGATTATTAAGTGTAATAACCTATTTACCCAAAATTATTGTAACAGCTTACACCTAGACAACAGCAACTTTTAGGTCAATGATTAACTGTTAAATGTTTGTAAATACCTACATATCTTAAAATATACTCCCTATGCCTTATTCTTTGGATCCCTATTCTCTCAAAAAGAGACAGGAGTGAGTTTGGAGGAAGACTTTTAGTTCTTGAGCCTTGAAAGTCTTCTACCAAAGGCTGACCATTTTTTACTTTCTGTTTAAGAAATCTTTAAAAGGTGTATACTCTTTTTTTTGGGACTGATTTTATGAACAAGCCTACTACTAGTCTGTGTGTGCCACATAGTTTGGCCTTTTCATGGCAGTTGGAATCATGTGCCCAAATGCAACTCTGAAAAACTGCTCAAAATGGGTCCTTTATATGGTACACTCTTATAAACAAGTTCAGTTTATCTTTCTTCATTTGTTTATAATGGATGATTAAGTCAATTATAGATAGGCATCATCAACAGATTCCTAGAAGTGACATTAGCCACAAAGTGAGTTTTTGTGTCAGCTATTGGTTTCTAAAGTGTTTGCTTTTTTTGTTTGTTTTCTATTTTATAGTAGAAATGCTGTAAATGAACAATTTTATCAGTTAAAGTATCAATATTGGTACCCTCAATCCATTAAAGGTGAAAGTAAGTGCAGACATTAAAGGAAAAGTAGAAACATAGTCCCAAATGTACTATAAATTCTATAGACTGGGTATGAGAGATTAGTTTGGCAAAGCTCAGTGAATATGTTAAATGAACACTGCATTTACTGCCTTTCTACACCTTATTCTAATTAGTTAGTACATGCAACAATTCTGCCAAAACAATGTAAGAGAAACAATACCAGTCACTCTATAGAGGAAAAAAAATCCAAATGGCCTTTTTTTCTTTAATTCCACACTTCTTCTGTATCTCACATCATGGAATATTTAATGATATGATCCCACCCCTGAAAGATTTCAAAATATTTAGATGCACTGGACTAAAAGTAGAACCAGACCCTAGCTGACAGTTCCACCTACAGAACTGGACTACTTTTCTTATCTCCTGAGTAATTTACTATTTATTAGTAGCATATTTTTTTCATGAACTAAAGGCCCCTCTCTGCTCACCACAGACTACTGAATAGATATTAGGCAGAAGACTCATTTTATGGTTATTTTTTTTCCTGTGAATTCTCTCTGTATTCTTCCAGTGTAATTTCTCCTCTTTTAAATAAGCATCAGTCTTTTGGGTTGGATTTACTGCAGCTACCTTTAGTCATCCAAAAATTAGTCCCCTAGTCTGTAGTTTGAGGTTTACATTTTTTCTTATAACACTGTTGTTAAATGATTAAAATTAATTTCCAATTAAATGAGCAAATACCCACCCTTCAAAGCTACCATCAGAATCTTTTAGAATCAAGGAGTACCTTCAAGGAGGTTTTATGTCTTCTCTTGGTCTCCATTACTGAGATGATCCTCTCAGAGGCAGTCAGAAAAATCCACACAGAAAAATCCAATGATTTTAGAACTGGAAACACCAAAATTTATTCAGAAAGAAACAAAGGAAAAATTCAGTAACAGGGAAGTAAACTTGTAATGCAAAGACTTAACAGTTCTGCACAGTGCAAAATACCAAGTTTCTTATGCCATGTGAGCATTTCTTTGAGCAGCTGACTCTCCAGCTTGTGCTCTGTAGACTATTTGGGGTAGTATTTGCAGTGTAAAATGAAGATGAATCATGGCAGTGAGTGAATTTGTGTATGTCATTGTTTAAGGGATAGGGTACTGTGAACGTGTTGCTACCTACAAAGTTGGTTCAGCAAGTAGTTAAATCATTTTCTTCTCCTTATTTAGCGCCTCTTACACACAAGAGAGCTCTTGTTCCTTCACCTTATCCCCATACAGAACTTACTATGGACACTTAGGCCCCTCATATACTCCATATGCTCCATAGTTCTTTCCAAGAGAATTATAATAATGTGGTTCCAACTATCATGCCAATACAATTAACCCCTAGTCTTTTTACCGTATTTTGATACCCTTGAAATATTACCTACATTTTAAAATCTCTGCACATTAGACAGGCTCTTCCTACAAGCATTTTTTCTTTCAATTTCTCTAGTTCATTTTAAAATAATCACCAACTTATCAATATGTTCAATTTGCAGAGATAATGGAATTTCCAAGGACTCTTGAGGATCATCCCTTTCATTATTTTTCATCAAATAAATAAATCAAGGTGAGACATCAGAATGTCCTAGCACCTGCCCAGTGTGCCCCTGCTGGGGAAGGAAGAGAGAATAAGCTCCTCCTAACACTGCTCTGCAGTTCAAGAGGCTCCTCACTGAGTTTCTGGACACCACTGCTCATAAATCTCCCGAAACTGAATTTCCTGCTGCTGCTTGCAGTCTGCTCTTTTCTCTGATAATGCACGTCCAGAGTGCCATCCTCCCTGCCCCCTGCCCTGGTGGTACAGGGGGTCATCCCCACCTTTCACTGCAAGGACTGGAGCAATGCAAAAGGTCAATGCTGATTTTCCTTGGTTTGCTCAGCTTTTGCTTCGGTTGTCATCTCATTCAGTTCTGTACTTTGGTAAATTATGCATCTACTGGAAGGGTAGTCAATGGTGCATGCTGTTGGCATCTCTCCAAGTGGCAGCTTGATGCCTACCACCTAGCAGTGGTAAGAAAAACGATGGCTCTTTTAATTGCACTGAATAAAGCTCTGCTAAGTGCAGATTTGCTGTGCTAGGATCTCATTTACTGCTTTTTCAGCAAGGCTTCTATGCTGATAAAATTGTGCAGTGTAACACAAGGGTTCCCATATAGTGATTAGCAAAAGTAGAATAATAAATTAATTAAGAAAAAAAAGAAATAAAAATATTTCACTACAGGAAAAAAAAAAAAAGTAAAAAATAAGGTAAATCCAGTTTAATAACTCCATTGATTAATTAAAGTAAGAAATATTTCATTTCTTTAAGTGAACTAAAATTATGCCAGATTTCTTTATTCCAGTCGAAACAGCATTTAAAAGCACCAGTGAAAATGAGGATTTTAATAAACTGATATACAGGTAACACACTTCCTGCCCTCAATTTCTCCATTTAATTTGAAACATTTCACAGAGGGTGTAGGTGACAAAGAGTGAGAGGGACAAGGGAAAGAGGAAATGCATGGAACTTATTGATTGAGTTACGACTTGATCGCCCTCAGCCATTAAATAACTCTTACTGGAATAAATGACATTGATTATTGACTTGGAATAATTCTGAGTAATTAAAAATATAGATAGAATAGAGAGTAAGCATTTTGCTGTTGCTTTTCTAAGATTGACTTTTGGATATTATCTCATTACATTTAGATGCCATCAAGGAAAATAAAAGCATCCTTGCCCTCAGAACTCTGGAAGAAGAATGAGATTGCCCTTTTGGTCTGATGACACTCTTAAAGAAAGAGATAAGAGGTTCCTCAATATCATCCATTATTTTTTTTTTGTAAGGCTGGTTTGCTGGCATCTTTATAACAACACATTGAAAACAGCCTCTGGAATATAGAATAATTTCTGGGAAAAGTTTGGGTTTTTTTTAATTTAAGTCAAAACTGTAAACCAAAACACTATGCTTTTGAAAGTTTTATTTTTTTTTTAAGTTGTCTGCTTTTCTTCTTTTGTGGTGTGCCATTTGTCTTCCACTCTTTATTTTTGAGGCCAAATGGAAAAGATGAAAATGCAGGGAAAGAATGAATTGGAAAAAACCTTTAGAAACGGAAAATTTGAAAGCCAAACATGTAAAAAGAAGCATCTTTAGAGTTACTAGGTGGAAGATCTTCCATTGTACTCCCTCTACTGGCTGTTGGTGCCTAGGAGAAGGAGGATCTCCATAGCAGATATTTACCTACATCTGATAGAGCAGGTGGAGCAGAAGATCCACACTATGGACAAGAGCACCTTGTGCCTTGGCAGGTGGATGTGCCCCAAAGGAAGTCACAGCTCATGGAAAGCCCAGACAGGATCAGATTTTTCCTGAAGGACTGTAGTCCTCTAGGAACACCTGCACAAAATCACAGGAAAGGTGGGAGAGGGAAGGAGCAGAAGAGAGGAAGCACTGTGTCTGGACTGTAATCCCCTCCACCCACCCTGTGCTCTTGGGAAAGAGAGGAGTCTGGACTTGAACCTGAGAAAGTGAGGTGGAAAGGTGTTGGTTAATGCTTATCTTTGTTTCTCACTACCTGAATCTATATTAACTGGCTACAAATTAAGTTATTTTCCCCCAAACTGAGACGGCTTTACCCATGTGTATTGTGTTTTCATGGCCAGGTTTTATGTGGGGGCTACAGAAGCGACTTCTGTGAGAAGCTGCCAGAAGCTTCCCCCATGTCCAGTAGAGCCAACGCCAGCTGGCTGAGGATGGACACACCACTGGCTAACTCTGGGCCAATCAGAAATGGTGGCAACCCCTCTGTGGTAACATATTTGAGAAGGAAAACAAATAAAATTATTGTACAGATGTAATTGCAGCCAGAGAAGAGCAGAAAGAGAACATGTGAGAGGAACAACTATGCAGACGCCAAGGTCAATGGAGAAGGAGGGGAAGGAGGTGGTCCAGGAGCCATAGCTAAGATTCCCCTGCAGCCCATGGAGAACTATGGAGATGCAGAGATCCACCTGCAGCCCATGGAGGAGACCCATGCCAGAGCAGGTGGATGCCCAGGAGAGGGCTGTGAACCTGTGGGAAACACATACTGCAGCAGGCTCCTGGCAGGGACCTGCAGACCCATGCAGAGAGGAGCCCATGGTGGAGCAGGTTTCCTGGTGGGACTTGTGACCCTGTGGAGGACCCACGATGGAGGAACCTGTGCCTGAAGGACTGCACCCCAAAGAAGAGTGACCTACGTTGCAGCAGTTCATGGAGAACTGTTGCCTGTGGGATAGACTCACATTGGGGAAGTTTGTGGAGGAATGTCTCCCATGGGAGGCACCCTTCACTGGAGCAGAGGAAAGACTCTCCTCCCTGAGCAGCATCAGGAACAATGCGTGATGAACTGACTATAACCCACATTCCACACGTCCCTGCGCCACTGCCGGGGGGAGGAGTAGAGCTTGGGAAGGAGGGAGGGCTGGGAGGAAGGTGTGTTAAGATTTATTTTACTTCTCATTTTCCTACTCTGATTTTGTTATTAATAAATTCAATTAATATTCCCCAGCTGAGTCTGTTTTGCCCTTGACTGTATTTGGTGAGTGACCTCTCCTGGTCCTTATCTCAACCCACAAATCCTTTTATATATTTTCTTCTCCCTTGTCCACTTGTGAAGGGGAGTGTTAGAGTGGCTTTGATGGATGTCTGGCACCCAGCCAGAGTCAACCCCTTACACCATGATGGCAATCCATAAGTGATCCCTTTGTCTTTTTCTTGGCTGAGGGGTTTTCTCATCCTATTTTCCTCTCACCCTATTGAGGAGGGTAAGTGACCGAGTGGCTGGATGGCTGTGTGGCCCTTGGCCATGGTTAACTCACAACACTTAATTTTTTTAAACAGTTTTCTTACTGAGTTTATATGTCAGACCATTTTATGTGGCAGGCATGTGCCTGGTGCATCAGCATGGACACCCGTTTTTATGCCTCCTTTTTTATCTAGTCTTTTAAACTACC
The DNA here is from genome assembly GCF_003945595.2 of Pipra filicauda. NCBI lineage: Eukaryota > Metazoa > Chordata > Aves > Passeriformes > Pipridae > Pipra > Pipra filicauda. The sequence goes on along the minus strand of NW_024104363.1, from coordinate 1,361,762 downwards.
CTGAGACTTCCCATACTAGTTTGTTTGGTATTTAGAGACAAATACACAAAAGGGCATAGATATCTTGGGGCACAGAACTGCCATGAGATTCTCAGCCCCGAGGCAAATGTTAGTTTTCCTACAATGAAGGAAAAGACTTAGCTATCGGCAAACAGGAGTCACCACAGTGACGTGATGAATGGGGACACACCTAATCTACATAACGAATCATGCCAAGAGGGATATGTCTTAAAATCTCAAACACGGTGGGATTGACCCACTCAGACTTTAACTAAACAAACACTAATAACATCTGCACTGAGGCCATTTATACCCTCTTTCTGTACCCAATGGAGGGTAATAGGCATCTGGCAATGATAATTCATATCACTTATTCTAATCATATTTTACTGTCTCTATTAGCTATTGAGAAAGCTCAGATGAAAAGCTTAAATTTGATGTCTAATATTTAGACTGCAAAAATAATTTCAGAAGAATCCCAGCCCCACTGGTGTGAATATACGATATGCTTGAATGCACAATATGTTGAAATACACAATATGCTGCTTAGGGAAGATGGAGATTCTTAGCAGATATGTTAAAAATCAGAAATATTGGCATAGGGGTGGGTACCTCTAAGTATAAAGTACCCAGAAACTACTGACACAGATGAACAAAGAAAATAAGGGAAGTGTGCCCTGGAGTCCTCCCTAAGTGTTGATGGTCAGGGCACATATCAGTCCTGTGCTTAGCCGAGAGACTTTTCCTTCAAAGTTGTCTTTTTTCTCACAGACATGTCCCTGTTTCATTACCCATGATGCAGTGTATTTAAGTCTATGTCTACTGGAGTCTCAAATGCCACAAAATGCAGCTACATTCCCCTGTAGAGGATTCCCTTTAGGATATGTCTCCCCACTCTTCTCATTAATCTTTAGGTGTAGTCAAAAATGTTGGCTTTTAATTTGTAAATCCTCATAAAGTTAGAATCCTGACTTTTTGACCCTTCAGCACTACAACTGAAAGCAAGGGACCGTTGCCAAAATACTGTAATGCAAATGACTCCAGCGTTTAGTAAATGTGCTAATGGCCTCAAGTATAAGCTTGTTTTTGGAATCTGTCAGTGGTTCCTCTGAACAAGAAATCATACAAAGTTCCCGCTATTTTGTAGTGTATACAGGCCCTTAGAAACTTCAGGCCAAGTCCTCAGCTGGCAACATCAGCAAAGCATGGCTGAGCTTTTCTTTCAATGCAGATGAGATCTTCTACCAGTGTCTCTCAAATTTAATTTTTTTTTCTCCCTTGAAATTTCTGTCATGACTCCAATAGCAACACGTTCTCTGAAACTTACAGTTCTCCAGCATCTGATACCAGCTGTCAGGCTGTGTTTCATCAGACCGAACTCTTTGTCCAAGTGCTACCAGCTGGCGTTGCTTCAGCCATCTGGGATCACAGTACTCTAACCTACGGACTAAGGCAGCTCCAGCAGAGCCAGTGCTCCCTGTCCTTTCCTCCAACTGAATTTATTAGGAAAGCGAAGTGAAGCAAAAGCTACTGCCCCTAATCAAAGATCAAATCTTCCTAGTGCTCACAACCTCCAAATGCTGTCCACCTCTACCAGAGGAAACAGTGCTTTGTAGCTTTCAGATGTTGGCTGCTAACTGCTGGCATCTTTTGATTCCCAGGCTCTGTTGTTGGAAGACACACTGTATAATGTACTCTAAGGACAGTACAACAAGGTTTCCTCTATTTCCTGCCTACTCATTTGTGGTTTCTTGTGTAATTCAGTTTTATTTGTTACTTTCCAACCTGCACATTTCTAACCTGCAAACTTTTACATTCTACTCCTTCCTCCCACTTTTCCTTCATTTCCATTAACTGCATGTCACACCCCTTCTCAAGTTTTTTTTTTTATGAAACCACTAAATTTATTTTAAGAGGTTCCGAAAGTAGAAACTTTGAAAAGCTGTATTTAAAATTACCATAGGAAAAAAACCATCCTTTCATTCAATATATTTTGGACATCTGGCAGTATGATGAACCTTCTCTTCCCCACCAAATTTTGATTCTTTATTTGATCTCATTAGTTAAATTCCTCATGGTAATCTTATTATTGTTACTGACTGCCAGTAATATAATTGGCACTGTAGAAGAGCCTGGGAATTGCCATACTGGATCAAACCAGTGATCCATCTCTCCCAGTATCCTATCTCCAAGATTGGTCAGTACCAGCTGCTTCAGACAAAGAAACACTGCAGCTGGCCGTTTGGAAACAATCTGCCTGGAAGCTAAGTTTCCCTTGTTTAGCATTACAGGCTGGCTTATGCATTGAATCCTGGAGATTTATATCCCTCCCAGAATACTTGCTTATGAAGTCAGGTACTGTCCTTGCCTCGTAAACTTATAGATTGAGATAGAAACTAAAAAGGTAGGAAAGGCGTACAAGCACTTAAGTCGATGAGGCAACAGCTCAGCAATCATTGTCCCCATACTGCAAACTTTCACAAGGCTACATAGTGGGATGGTAGCAGAGACCACAATAAAACATGGAGCATGCTTACCCTGATCTTAGTGGATGATGCTACATCTCAAAGCATTTAAGGTGTGTTAAATATTAATTTTGTAGGACTGGCTTCATAGTCACTCTTTTTTTAAATTTCCTTCTCCCAAGTACTTTGCAGAGGTCAGTACATTCACATATTTGCATCCAAAAATACTAAGCTTCCAAAAATGGTAGACAGCAATTTTGGTAGTAATAAAGCCAACCTGTAATATTTCTCAATCTGCATTAACTTTGGGCTAAGACAGTATGGGAGACCAGATCTCCCAGTAGAAATTGCTTTGGATATATAGGGAAAGCTCCTGATTTCCACACAATTATCATAAGGCTATAAATAATAGATCTATACATCTTGTATGACATAAGAAAAGGTTTTTTCTACTTTTTTTACTTAAAAATTCTAAGAAGATTTTTTAGATTGTAACTTTTGTCTGGAAAAAATCTATTAAAACAGGGTTTGCAAAATTACCTTTCTCCTGCTAGCACAATGAAATGTATTTCAAATTCAGCAGATTAATTTGAAAACTAGTGATCTTCTTGTCAAAACAATTTCCAGTGTCATTGATGTCTGATCATGGGAAGAACAGGGCCTTATTCTTATTCGCTATACACTAACAACACATTCCTATTCAATACCTGCCCCGTAACTAGATTCAATTTATTTCTCAGAATTATATGTTACTGCATTTATGTTTCTGTTACATACATTAATTTGTTTATAAATAACTTTTGGTTAACAAAATATATTAAATAACTATTCATTTCCAATTTATATAAGACCTTGTCATTGCTATATATATAAATAGAGGGGGCATTCTTTGCATTCGTTGCCTTTCAGCCTTTTCTCTTCTGCATAAGCTTGTCATGTAAATTAAGGGAATGTTCAATTAAAAACATTTTCTAGCTTTCGTGAGGTGGAAGAAGTAGAAATCAATTCAGTAGCAAGCGGCTGATTCAGCAAGAAAGCAGCCAGCCTCCAGGAGAACCTTTTTAAATGTTTTCCTCTCTAATAAGGTAACAAGCCAGAGAAACATAAAATGGACCGGGAAGTAGGGAGAGCTTATACACATCAGCTGCTCCACTGCTGCAGGCTGCAGCCCTTGATTTGATGCAGTTTTTATCCTGCATCCATTGCTGCCCAGGTAATTTGTCATTAACATATTCTATGCACTCAGTACTATTCATGCACTGCAGCAAGGCCTTTAAATTTTCTGTGTTCCACAATGGAAAGTGCATTCAATTTTATTCAATTCTTTTCAGTTTACAGTTGCATTTGCATGAGACTTCATTCTCTACAGTTCGTTCACTGCTTTGAAAAATAGCTGCTGTCAAATTTTAAGAACTGATATAAACGAATAAACAAACTTGTGGATATGAAAATAGAGAAAAATTATTTCCAGAGATAATTCTGCCAGTTGAAGAATACGGTGTATTTTCTCTGTTTTCCTCTTTTCATCCTCCATGAACCTTATGTCCAGAAAATATTCCAACAAACAATAAAAATTATGCAATGTTAAAATACTTAGACTGAAAGAGAACAAACATGGAACTGTATCACTGAAATCATAACAATTCTAGAGGTTTATTTAACCAAGCAGTCTTGTTTTCACAAGTATTTTTTACTAGTTAAAAGGAATCATTTATACCTTTTTTGAAACATTTGTTTCCTTAGTCAGTAAGGTGAGCTTCTAGCACCCATCTGATTAGCCTGCTTTTCATTATAGTCTCCTCTTTTTATTTTATTTAATATAAAAATCCCACAACAGTTAAACATGTAAGATAAAATATAGTTAATTTTTGTGTGTTCCTTTTGATTTAGTGAAGCAGGAGCGTCTGTATTACATCTAGCAGTGCCATTAAAATTTAACAGAGTCTCAAATGAAAGAGATCCATTTTCTGGCTTTTGATTCATTTCCCATTTGCCTAAAAAGTTACAAGCCTTTGTAGAAGCTGTAAATCTGGCTAGAAGGGGGACTACATTTTTTTCTCTTTTAGTCTATGCAATAGCCCTGCCTCCTTTCACCTAAGTGTGTGCTTCAGCCATTGTGTCTTCCTGAATTTGGAGCCATTTGGTACAGTGCTAATTTATTTTACTGACTGAGCACATGAATCCCTGCTTTAGAGGAGCACGGATGGTGCTTTGGCTCAGAGGGGAGCTTGCATAGCAAGTGGAAAAAGGGTATCACTCTGAATGATTAATTGTAGTCCTCAGAAGGGTCTCAGAACATGATCATTCTTTATAGAAAATTGGATTAAAATTTGACACTTCTACAATTTTTTTTCTTTGTAGTGAAATTTTCATTTTTCATCTGTTGGCCAAATAATTCCATGTGCAGTCATCCCTGAATTAATCTTGAATTAATTTTTAAATCCACTGTCCTCTAATATATAATTCAACATAAGAAAACCCAGAGCAGTCAATCTTTCATTAGACATGGGGTGAGAAAGGGTCAGCAGACACTCCTGCAGTACTAAAAATAAAGGCACCACATCTGGTATGGAATGATGTCTGGAATTGTAATGCATATGCATCCACTTACTTGTTCTGCTGAAAACACAAACTACAGAGTGCTGCATGTTGAAACATGAACCAGTGTAATAGGAGCTTAAACCCTGGAACAGACTGTTTGTATATGTAGTCAGTTTATTAGCAAATGTGCAGGCCTGTAGAGTACAAGGACCATCGTTTCAAGCCGATCTGTCACACATTTAACAAGCTGTTTGTAATACAGTCCATTTCAGATATAAGAGAAAAATCTTTCCCATAGGTATAAGAAATATATGATACTTTTAGCATATGGCAAGCTCTGGTTTTGCTGGTATCCTACATTAAAAACTGCTGTAACATCTTGGGTTAACTTTTTGTTTGTTTCCAAAAATCTTCTTTTCCTTTGTTGAATACTTCATAATAAAGCATATTATAGCAGATGTTAAAAATGAGATTCTGTGCAAGATGTGTTCCTAATGTCAGGCATAACCATGCTCACAGAGAATAAATCTAGCCCTAGCGCAAACAACTCACGCTAAACCTGCTTTATATACCACAGCAGGGCTGAATGGGCAGAAATCAATAGCAGAAGGGCCTCTACTACTCAAGCACAGCTGTGCCTCTGTGCCTTCCATCAAGAGGAGCAAGATGCTATGTTACCACCCCAAAATATTACCTTACCATCAGCAACCAGCAGGGTGGGGGCAGGAATAAACACCCTGCAGTGCCTGCACCATGCCCCAGCTTCTAGCAGGATTTTCAAATGCTGCTTAAGATTCACGGATTTTGCTTAGAGAGTGCTGCCAATTCACCAGTGCTTCTTGTTCTCACTTCCCTGCCAGAGGGTCCAGACTAGCTCTGCCATGGCCTTGAGGCCACAGCTTGCCCCATAGCAGTACTTGACCTATCCGCTGGAGAGAAAAATCTCAGAGTCCCCATGGTGAGGAAGAGGAGGCAAGGCTGCCTCCTCTGTGCTGCCCGACCAGAAGCATCCCCTGTGACTGGGTCTGTGCTCCAGGAGTGGAGGAGCAGCAGCAGACGGCCTCTGCCCTGCGGTGGTGTGGTCAGCCGTGCATGCCTTCCTCCTCAGGGGGGACTCCATATGCTGCCCCGCAGAAGGAAAGGCTAAGAAGGATGCTTCCCCCAGCCAAGACTCCAGCTGACTGCTGCCTTGCCTCCTTTGGGCTCCACACTGTCCCTTCTCCAGCATTTTCCCAGCAGCTGCCGGGTTTGCTTCAGTGCAGCAACTTTATTTAAGCCTTTCTGGCTGCCATGGACAAATGCCGAGCAAGGAGGACTGTAGTTTGCAGGCTGTACTCAAGCTGGGTTATAATTTGAAACAGATTCAGTAACTGTATTGTTTCACCTCCAAGTCAGAAATTAAATCTCACGCATGTCAGGTGCTAGTGGTTACAAGGCTCCTTCCCCAGCCAGGGTCAGCCCCCGGCGAGGGCACAGGGACCACAGCTGCTGCACAACACCCAGGGGGCTTCGGTCCCCAAGGAGCAAGGGGAAACTCCTCATCCCAACTAGCAGTTCTCAAGGCTGCTTCCTGCACCAGCTGTACCCTGTTCCCTGCCTCTGTCCCCAGTAAAATCACTAAAAAGATTTCATCTTTAACCACATATTCCACAGTAACTACTGGCCCTTGTCAACAGTGAGCAGCCAAAGGCAGCTCAACATGACTGTGTTAGTGGCAATATTTTCCTACATTTGAATGGGTATTGTCTCAAACCAGGAATGAACAAGACTGTTCTGCTTCAAGTCTGCCCACCCAAGGACAGCAGGGCAATACTGGAAAGCTCCCATTCCCAACACTGTGGAGCTGCTCCTGTTGTCCAGACTCATTCTGTTTGTTGGCAGACAACCTCCTCCAGGTCCAGCCATGCAAGGGAATGAGATTTCTTCTCTCCAGTACCTCCCAGTTACTCTTCTCTTTAACCTGATGAGGTTTTGCTGACAGAGCATTTGGTTTAAACTTTCCTTTCAGACAAAATCAGAGGGGTTTAGCTCCCACAGCTTCCACAGGTGATCTGAGTGAAACCAGCTGATCTTACCTCACACAAAGGGTAATCTCTACCATTTGTGTGGCTGGATCCATAAGAGGATGTCTGCTCCTGCTGCAGACTCCAGATGATGCAAGTTTTTCTCCATTGCTACAGTAATTCCTACTAGGTGAAAATAGGCAGGTACCCCAGTGAAAATTGACAAGTAGTGGAAATATCTAAAAAAACGTGTTTGCACGATATCACGCTGAGTAATATCAACACAGATCATCTGAACTGACCCACTAATCTATTGCCATCTGCATGTCACAGAAACTGGAAGGTTTCATACAGCTTTGATTACAAAAATGTGCATTTTGTCTCATCATAGTGATTGAATGCAGAGGGAATGGGTTTGTCTTTAGGTTTGTTTATTTTTCTTTTTCAGGCACAATGGAGTTTTTGAACAGTAAAATTGCTTTCTGCCTTTTCATAGCTGTTTGGCTATTTAAGTGAAAAAAAGACACGCCAGACAGTGCGGCACTGCTAAAGGCAGAGATATAAACACAGTAAAGAGAAACTTTAATGAGCATGTTTTAATATTAAAGGAAAAATGTGTTTTCACTTAAACTACCTGAAAATCCACAATGAATCCATTCAAGTTAGTGGCATTATTTACCATATGTTAAAGGTGGAGAGTCCTGAAATGTCATTCTAAATTTGTACTTTAAAAATAAGTAAATAACTAAATTGTCCTGTGCTGCTTTCAATTCTTCAATTCATCTTTCATTCATTGAAGATGGCCAATTATGAAAATTACACTTTCCATAAAAACTGAAACCCCACAGTGAGCGAGATACACCTGATGTACCCTCAGAATGATTTTTGATGTTGATTAATTTTTTCCCAAATTTTTTAATATTTTCTTTGGGTACACAACTTCAATAAAATTAATTTAAGCAAATATGAAAAGAGAGTTAACTGAGGCAAAGATTACAAACAAAGCTGTTTTTTCAGGAGAGTTCTCAAGGTATAGGGAGGAGTCTGTGTTCTTCAACTTGTTTATTTATATTAGTAGCCACAATTTGACACGTAGTTGACAACTATAACAATATGAGACTGTCGCTCATGATGGCCAAGCAAAACCATCCATATGTTTCTGAGACCCAAATACAGAAAAGGGATAAAGTACTGGTTCTAACAATTGAAAAGGGCAGCTCATGAGAAGTCCTAATCTTGTGCTGAGAGCTCAGTAAACTTTGAGGGCCCATGAGAATGGATAGTCAGAAGGCTGGAACCATAACAAAACCCAAAGTTTTTCATGGTGTTGTCAGAAGGTATCTCCTTTTTATTATACACATAAGTAAACAATGGCTTTTTTTTTTTTTTTAATTGCAGAGCTGTTTGGGGATGATGAAGAGAAACACTCTGACAGGGCAATTTGTCTTATCTGCCTGAATGTTTAATTTGCCCATACCATCTTTCATTTTAGATCTAAGTGTCAAGCAACCACTGTGTAGAAGTAACAAAAAGGTTCTAGAAGGCATAGCATTGCCTATAGCTAGTCTTGGTTTTTTTTGGTTTTTTTTTTTTTTTTTGGCTGAAAATGCTTAAAATTGCATTAACCTTCATAAATACCTGCAAGTTATGACTCTTAGAACAACTGTGATTTCATGGCATTTACCATTTTCGGTGAGGGTGGCATTCGCTATGTGACTTTCTCCCCAAACTGCCACAATAAAACTGAATTCCTTTACATCACAGTCAAGTCAATCAGGGATCTGAGAGTGAGGGAAAATAAAGCAGCAGCCAAATAACACGTTACTTCTTGCTTTTGCTAGTCTGACCAGAAAGTTAGAACAGGCAGCGGGGGATAAGTTTAAGGCTTTAGGTCTGGTTGGAACAATGATCATCTTGTTTTGCTTTGCCATGGCCCCATAACTGCACGGCAAATAAACAACAACGTGAGTACAGCCAATTCATTTGCTGTCTAGATTTGATTTATGAAAGCAATAACCGAGTGAACAAGGGGATTCAAACCTTTTGGTCGCTTTTTAATTTTAGCTCCTTTCCATTCTATTTTAAGTTTAATTTGAAATAGTTTTGAGGGGGAAAAGCAGCAGGGGGGCCCTCTTACATCTTCATAAGGAGTGCAATACATAGCTTTCAGTTTTTGCCTTGTGTGAGAAAGTATTTTTGCTTCTCCCTGTTGCTTGATTAAGACATTCTCCACAACATTATGTTAATACTATAATTTGTATCTTTATCTTTTAGATATTCAGTTGAGGGACTGAATTTTCAGACTAAGAACCCATGGCTCCAATTAGAGCTTATAGGAGCTATCTGTTCCTGGTGCTTCTGTAAATCAGCCTTATGACTGATCTGTGAAGTTAATTGCAGCTCTAAAATTCAAAACTATTTTGCCATTTTTCAAAGGAGCTTTGGTAAACCCTCAATTCCTCAAGGAACTGCTTATGCTATTTTACTGTTAATGAAAGGGCTTACTAAAAGAGAAAGAAAAGGTATTAACATTGTCCAGTCAAACTAATATCTGTGAACATAGCAGATATGCATTGAAAGAGCACAGGCTGGATTTGTCATTGCCCTCAGTCTTGTGTGTTCATTTAAATTACTACGGAATTTTACATGCTATTGAAAGATAAAGCAGAGTATTCCTCATCCACCCTGTGCTGGTGTAAGCAAGCATACAAGATGTAAAACATCAAAAAACCTGGCTCCGTGTGTGTACATGCAGTGCTCCAAATAACACGGAATGATGTCGATCTCAGCAAGCAGGCTGCCCAGGAGCTGAGAGGAGCTAAGGAAGGAGGTATAGCTGACCTCCTCAGAAAAGGTCTAGTGTCTGCAGTTGGATTTATTAAACCCCTGAGTAGCTACAAATTCCAATTTTATGTCAGACTGAGCAGAGATACCTGCAGTCAGCTGAGCAGCCTTCAGCTATGGGGGCAGCAACCAGTGGAGCTCAGTTCCCTCCCAGTCCAGCAGTTGCAGCTAAATAGGGGTGAGATGACCTTGGGGGGTCTGCCCAAGGGGGACTGCCCACCAATACAAGGGGGTCTCACAGCTCCTGCTGATTCAGGAGCCCTGACTTTCACAGAAGCAAAATGCAACCAGCCAGCCATCTTTCTCAGCCCTGAGAATCACAGAATCACAGAGTATGAAAGGGACTCACAAGAATTATAATTTTGTCCAGAAGGATCCTGTGAGAGACAGTGTCAAAATCTTTACTGAAATATGGAAAGATCGCATCATCCCCTGATCAACTAGGTGGGCTACCTTGTCATAAAAAGTAATCAGGTTTGATAAGCAGGACTTTCCTCTCATGAATCCGTGCTGGCTGTAACCACTGACTGCATTGTCTTTCAGGTGTTTTTCAATATTTCCCCAAAAAATCTTCTCCATAACTTTACCAGGCACTGAAGTGATATTAACAGACCTGTAGTTTCAGGGGTCCTCTATCTTACCTTTCTTAAAAATCAGGACAACATTCACCAGCTTCCAGTTAGCTGGGACCTCTCTGGGTTCACAGGACTGCTCAAAAATCTTCAGGAGAGGTTTTGCTATGACATCAGCCAGCTCTTTGAGGATTCTTGGATAAATCCCATTAGGCCTCATAGATTTGCAGGGATCCATCTGGAGCATCAGATCCCAGACAATTTCAGGTTTGACTGGGAGTTGAGAAGCCACATATAAGGCAGGCTTGTCTGCTTCCAAGCACCAGAGAAACCAGCAGCAATTGTCACCACCTTGTCAAAATATATTACTTCAAAACCATGTCTCTCTGTGTATCTTCATGATACTGGATGCTGTTGTACTGGCTACAGCAAGTTACTTACAAAAAAGCCCATTTGCAAATAATTACTGGATAATGTCTTAGGAAAATACTTTAATAATTCTCTAAGCATTAAAATTGTTTCTCTCAATTCACAACTGTGAGATGGGTAAAAATATATGTGAAAAAGATCTAGGTTTTAATTACAAAGGGAAATATGCCAAACTAGAAGGACTGTGCAACAGTAAGTGAATCTAAAATCACTAGGGTTAAATAAAGGTAGAATGTGTCAAATCATTGCACATCAATTCCCTTTCTGTGGAGACAACCATTCCAAACCTCATTCTATGTGGAAGGATGTAAACTAGCTCTTTGTGGAGAGTTCTCATGTGAAATAGAATATAAAGTTCAAACTCTGTATATATTTATTTTAAAAACAAATAAAAAATTAGAATACTAAAATATGTACACACCCAGCAGTTTTTTAACTGATAACATGATGTATCAATGTTGTAATTTCAAGCATTCAAAAATTATTAATTGCGTGTCCAAAATTTGTGAAACTGCTTTTTACTTTTTTTTCTCCTTCAAGTTTTATCACCTTGTAACATTTGCTTACCTAGAGAATGGTTGTTCCAGTTTTTCTCTTTGACTTTGGTAACATAACTTTTTTTTCATAAATTTCATAGACTTGCAGAGTCTTATGTAGCTCCCAAGTAGAAGCTCTACTTCCAAACATCACAGGACTTAGAATAAAAAAAATGAAATTTAGCAATATTATTTTACAGTCAAGATATAAACATGCAAGTGCACTTACGGTGTACTCGTTTACTGCTGTGGACAGTATAATACAGTCAGTTTTGTGCATGACCACGACAGCCAGATTTTCATGAGGCCCCTGCTGATGCCCCATCAAGTCTGACTGCACAGATGATTTCTGAAAAGTGTCTCATTTAGGGCAGCCTTAGCACAGGCTCCCTCTAAATCTGTTTCAGGGGCTCCATTCCTTGCTCAACATAGACCATTAATTTACAATCTAGCCCATCATTGCCATTAAAGTCAGTACCTATGAACAGTTATTACTTGTATCACCTCATTGCAGTAACAGTTATTTTCTGTTCTCAGTTGAATGAAATATCAGGAGACCCAAAATATATTAGCGTGAATGATTGAATAGAAATTGCTGTATCAATCAGTGAATTCAAGTTTCATGAATATGAGACTCAGACTAAGGCAGATAAAAAAGGATCTAACACCTTGGCACTAACACCAATGGCAGCATCTTCAGTGCACAGTCAAAGCCTTGGTTTCTAGACAAGGCTTTAAAAAAGTCAGATACCTCAAAGCAAGATTCATACAGCCAAAAATTAAGCACTAGAATTTGTCTTATCCCCTCAGCTTTCAAGTAGAAAATACACCTTTGTTCTCAGGATTCATTCCATCTTTAGTGCAATTGACCATTTATTTCAAATGAAGTGCAGGACTCACATCTTTCTTTCATAGAGGGATCCACCATTGCATGCAGCAGAAAGCACAGTCTCAAATGTAGGAAGACAACCAGCTTGGTTAAACAGGGAGGTTCTGAAGGAAATCAGGGATAAAAAGAGAGTTTACGACTATGGAAGAAAGGGCTGGCTACTTACGAAGAATTCAGGAAGACAGCTAGATCATGCAGAAAGAAAATCAGGGATACAAAAGCACAATTTGAAGTTAAATTAGCCACTTCTGTTAGGGATAACAAAAAGTCCTTCTATAAATACATTAATAACAAAAGGAGGGGCAAAGAAAACCTCCATTCTTTGAGGGACTTGGAGGGAAACATAGTTAATAGTGATGAGGAGAAGGCTGAGGTACTTAACACCTACTTTGCCTCAGTTTTTACTAGTAAGACAGGTGGCCCTCAAGGCAACTGACCTCCGGAGCTGGTAGACAGAGATAGGAAACCAAATAGCCCCCTTGTATTCCAGGAGGAAATAGTGACTTACTGAGTTATCTGGATCCTCACAAGTCTATGGGACCAGACGGGATCCATCCTAGGGTAATGAGGTAGAAGAGCTCGCCAAGCCACTCTCCATCATCTTCCAACAATCCTGGTTCACTGGGGAGGTCCCATATGACTGGAAGTTGGCAAATATCACCCCAATCCATAAAAAAGGCTGCAAGGCTGACCCTGGTAACTACAGGCCTGTCAGCCTGACCTCGGTGCCTGGGAGAGTTATGGAGCAGATTATCCTGTGTGAAATCACACAGCAGCTACAGGATGGACAAGGGATCAGACCCAGCCAACATGGGTTTAGGAGGGGCAGATCCTGTTTGACCAACCTGATCTCCTTTTACAATCAGGTGACCCACCTGGTGGATGAGGGAAAGGCTGTGGATGTGGTCTATCCGGACTTCAGCAAAGCCTTTGACACCGTCTCCCATAGCATACTCCTGGAAAAACTGGCAGCCCACAGCTTGGACAGGGGCACTCTGTGCTGGGTCAGGAACTGGCTGGAGGGCCGGGCCCAGAGAGTGGTGGTGAACGGAGCTGCATCCAGTTGGCGACCGGTCACTAGTGGTGTTCCCCAGGGGTCAGTGCTGGGCCCAATTCTTTTTAACATCTTTATTGATGATTTAGATGAGGGAATTGAGTCCATCATCAGCAAATTTGCAGATGACACCAAGTTGGGAGGGAGTGTCGACCTGCCGGAAGGCAGGAGGGCTCTGCAGAGGGATCTGGATAGACTGGAGAGATGGGCTGAATCCAATGGAATGAAGTTCAACAAGGCCAAGTGCCGGGTCCTGCACTTTGGCCACAACAACCCCCTGCAACGCTACAGGCTGGGGACAGAGTGGTTGGAGAGCAGCCAGACAGAAAGGGACCTGGGAGTGCTGATCAACAGGAGGTTGAACATGAGCCAGCAGTGTGCCCAGGTGGCCAAGAAGGCCAATGGGATCCTGGCCTGCATCAGGAACAGTGTGGCCAGCAGGAGCAGGGAAGTGATCCTTCCCCTGTACTCTGCGTTGGTGAGGCCACACTTCGAATATTGTGTTCAGCTCTGGGCCCCTCAGTTCAGGAAGGATATTGAGGTGCTGGAGCGGGTCCAGAGAAGAGCAACGAGGCTGGTGAAGGGACTTGAGCACAGGTCCTATGAGGAGAGGCTGAGGGAGCTGGGGTTGTTTAGTCTGGAGAAGAGAAGGCTCAGAGGTGACCTCATCACCCTCTTCAACTACCTGAAGGGAGGTTATAGCCAGGTGGGGGTTGGTCTCTTCTCCCAGGCAACCAACAATAGGACAAGGGGACATGGGCTCAAGCTCTGCCAGGGGAGGTTTAGGTTAGATGTTAGGAAGAAATTCTTTACAGAGAGGGTAATCAGACATTGGAACGGCCTACCCAGAGAAGTGGTGGATTCACCATCCCTGGAGGTTTTTAAAAAGAGATTGGACGTGGCCCTTAGTGCCATGATATAGGAATTGGAGTTGGATCAGGGGTTGGACTTGGTGATCTTGGAGGTCTTTTCCAACCCAATCTATTCTATGATTCTATGAAAAATGTATTTCCACAGGCCGTCTGCAACTCCATGGAAAGGGATCTGGATTTTCTGGTCAACAGCAAGTTGAATATGAGTCAGCAGTGCCCTGGCAGCCAGGAGGGACAACCATGTCCGGGGGAGCATCAGGCAAAGCATCGTCAGTCAGTCGAGGGAGGGGATTGTCCTCCTCTGCTCTGCACTGGCATGGCTTCACCTTGAATATTGTGTGCAGTTTTAGATGTCACAATGTAGGAAGGATATAAAGCTGTTAAAAAGTATCCTAAGGAGGGCTATGAAGACGGTGAAGGTTCTAGAGGGGAAGCCATAGTAGGAGTGGCTGAAGTCACTTGGATTGTTCAGCCTGGAGAAAAGAAGACTGAGGGGAGACCTTAGAGCAGTCTACAGCTTCCTCATGAGGGAAAAGTGGAGGAGTAGACACTGATCTCTTCTCTATTGTGACCAGCGACAGGACCCAAAGGAATGGCATGTGTCAGGGAAGGTTTAGGTTGGATACTAGGAAAAAGTTCCTCATACAGTGGGTGGCCAGACACTATTATACACTCCCCAGGGAAGTTGTCACAGCACTAACCCTGCCAGAGTTCAAGAAATGTTTGGATAACGCTCTTAAGCACATGATGTGATTCTTGTGGTTATTCTGTGCAGTGTAAGGAGCCAGACATGATGATCCTTGTGGGTTCCTTCCAACTCAGGATAGCCCATGATTCTGTGAATCTGTCTCTGTTCATCCCAGACCTAACCTGTTTTGATGCACACCACACATCACTGCTGGTGAGCTCAGATTATCCTCAGCATTGGGTTGCTAGTTTTAGGATGACTATGATTTACTCAGGCATTGGCTTTCATGGGTAGCATACGGGTCTTTAGTGGTGACTTAAGCTGTCTTCTTGACAGCACTGACATTGCTGGTATGAAAATGCAGGTATACTGTCCATGATATTCTTTTTTCCTGCCGTAGTACATGTGGCCTCATGCAACCACAATGGTCTCCATGGAGAGTTCAGCCACATCCTCACGTGCACCCCAGTGCCTGACAAGGGTGTGTGTGTGAACTTCAGGGTCCATTGCCACTGTTTTAAGATCAGCTCAACACTATATGAGAAATGTAATCAAGAGCACTTGCTGTGTGCTTTGCTGCTAATGAGAGGAGGAGCCAAGTACTCTGAGGACAGGGCTCCCACAAAAAGCAGGCCAGGATCAATGCTGTCTGAGTGAAGCAGCCATCAAGGCCATTTTGACTTCCCAATTTTCTACCCCATTCTCTTTTTGCATTCTTTAAATCCCTATTATGCTTCTTTCCCCTAGCCATCAAAAGTATTTTCATATTGGGGAAAATAAAAAACCCTCCATCATTAGGAAACAGGAGGCTGGCCTCTCCCACCATTCTGGGAGGTAATTATTTGGCTATTTGAATGTAAATCATCAGAGATAATTCTTGTACTTCAGCAGACAAACGTAGGGAGCTAGTACTAATCTGGCAGAGCTCATTATCTGCAATATCGCGTTAATAAAACCTAAGAGATCTGAAAGCTGACTATAATTTGCAGTTACAGCTATCACAGAACTAAAAGCATCAAGTTACAAATACCAGGGCTTCATTTTTTCAAAGTGAGAATATGTGTTTGGAATAACCAAATCACTTTGAAAGATCATATTTTAAACATTAGAAATTATTTTCAATACTATTTACAGTGAGCCTAACATTCAAGGTTAAATATGACTCTGAAATCAACCATTTAGTCAGAATGCCTGAAACAGGCCACTAGCTTACACATCAGTTTCAGGTGTTGAGTGAAGCCATCACTTTGAAGTGTCTACTCCAGTGTCTGGTATTATCTGCAGAAAGAGGTGGAAGCCCTGGAAGGCCTCTGGAAAAATTTAAATTAAGAAAAAAAATTATATTTATTTGACTTTGCTTACACTTTGGCAGATTAGAAACCTTCAAAGACATGCAACAAGCTTCATTAACTACAGGTCAATAATAGTCATTAATTTAAAAGGAGTTATTTAATTGACACTTAGGTTTAGGAAACAGTTAGGAGTCTCCATCCTTACAGGGAAAAAGAAAGGATACATTTCCTTGGTTATATGGTGTGAGATTATTCATGTTATGGTTGGGCATGGGTTATAACCACTTCTACAGGGGCTACATTGCAGAAGAACTACCTGTTCCTTTGTTTAGTGACAGATGAAATAATGGCTAACCGTTTTCCAAAGAATAAGTGTTGTCAAGTGCTATCCAAGTGGTCCAGCAGTGAACAGACAAGCGGTGAGACTGAGCTGAGTCCATCTATCTATCAGTGTAGCAGAATGAACAGATGAAGTTGAGAAAGAACAGAGAGCATCTAGGAGATGCCTGGGATATGATGCTGAAGAGCAGCTATGTTGGTATTTGGGGGCAAACTTCCACTTAGACAAAGTTTAGAAATTTGGTTATGGAAAATAGGTTCTGCTGTTTGATTCTTGCAATGTCCAAGGGCAAAGAGCCATGCTCAACATCATTTATAAATAGAAAGAAGGCCTTTTAAACAAAATAAATTAAGCATTATTCAACTCCATCGTCAGCTTCTGATCTTGATTGATACAACCAGATCAAAATGGAATATTAGTGTGAACAGCAAATAACATATCTTCATTAAAAAGATGAAATGGAAATGTTTCAAGATGACCCTATCTTTCAGATGTCTGAGTTTGGTATAAATAAAACAGATTTTTTTTCTCCTTATCAAAATTTCTTCCATGTAGCCATCTCTAGAATGTAGTTAGCTTTCATGTAACTTACTCCTTTCTCTGACAAAATGTGTGTATTGTGACATGACGCAAAATCACAACCTGGTGAATTCCATCTTGTCATTCCTTTTCCTTTCTCTCTTCTCTTCTAACTCAGAATGTTTTGACTCTGTGATTCTCTTTGCTGTGAATCTTCTGAATATCTTTCTTTTATAGTTATATACATGAACTAAAACAAAAATGTATAAAGAGTATCAGAAAGAGAACATTATCTCTTTTTTCCACATTCACAGTAATCTGTTATTATTGCCCATCTGATTGCCACACTTGTAGTGTTAGTTCCTTCTATTTATAGAGAAGCTGATCAGATAAGGTAAAGAAAGATACATTAACACAAGCCTGGTACACGGATATTACAATAGCAATAACAATGTAATAAACTTATTACATGTTTTTCATTCAAGTATCAATTTGGGGGGAAAAGTAGAGAACGTGGTTAGTGTACTTTGTCTATGAAGACAAAGTTTCTGTCATAGATTCAGGAGTGCTTGTTGAATAACATCAAATAATGCAGGATTGCACCATATTCTGCACTGGTTCTGCTCCAGCCCTGTATCTGTGTTAGGGTCATGAACCTTCTCTGCAGTGTAAATAATTGATTTTTCACTATGGTTTTTGAATGAATTAAAAAAAAAATCAGATTAAACCAATTGTTGTTTTCTTAACTCACCCTTCACCCTAAAATTGCATTCAAGAGAAATGTTCCAGACTACCTAAAGTAGAAAGTATCAAGTTTGTTTCCAAAAAGCAAAATAAACAGTCTAAAATCATAGAATTAAACAGAAAACAGAGAGCAAAAAGCAGAGTGTGCTTTCTTGTGCTAACTCCAGGATACAAAGGATTCAGGATAAACTTCTCTATTGGCTCCTACAGGAATCTGAATATCCATGTCCCACTACTGAGACTGTGCTCTATTTCCTGGGCTAGTATGGGCTATGCAGGAGCAGGACATTTCCAGTCTCCTTCCCTAATGCCCTTACGCTTAACGTAAGCTCATGAATGCATGGACTGGAACACAAGTAGCCCACATGGAGGTGACAGACTTTCATCTCTTATGGTTAGTACATTTTCATGGCACTTTTCATTTGTCTCGGAGACCCTTTCAGTGTTTTATAAGAAGCAGAAAAGTTCTAGGGGAAGAATTTATTGCTGTAGCATGCAGTGGTTTAGAAGATGCTCCAAGCCACAGTCAGGGAAGGAGATGACCCGAGCTCTCATCTCCTCCATGAGCTGACACTTCCACTTCTCTGACTCAACTGGCTGAGCTTCGGCCAGCTGGAGCCATGCTGGGAGTTTCACTCAGATTCATAGGGGACAATCAATTTTTGGCTGAATTTGCTGTTTTCTAAAAATGTTACACAGTTCTATTAGTATGCCAAACCCATACTTGTTCACTGCACAGACTACTTCTTGCTTCATGTTCCACTGTGAGAGGTCTGGCTGCTAAGGACTGAAACCCATGAGGTTAAGGAGCCTCAGCGGGAGAGTACTGTAACAGAAAAACTTTGAAAGAGTCCAGCAGACAATTCTTATTGTAGCTATTGAACCCACAACAGTTCAGCTTAGCAACACTGACTTTTGTGGGGAAAATAGGACCATTCTCCCCATTTTCTGTGTCTTTATTCAGTTTTGAAATGCACATAATAACTTTTTTTCACTGAAAATCATTAACTAAATTAACCATTGGTATAACTAATGAAGCCATAGTAGAGCCAAGTGATTAATTTGGCTCACTAAGAATGGACATTGGCTGACCTGTAAGCCTCATCTAGGAATTGTATTTAATGATTTATACGTTGAAGTTTGATTTGCAAATGTTGAGAAAAACAAATATGATGGATATGCCACTCAATCTTGAATAAATAGCATTGAATTTCATCATCTTGGATCCATTTGCATGCACCCTGGATCTGATTCCTAAATACTGATAATGCATGGATGTTCAGAACATGTGGATGCAATCTACTGTATTATAAAAAACATTTATGAATGTGTTGAAGAAACAGCCTGATCACAGTTCCAAGAAGTCAGCACAAGAAAAAAAGTCCTCAAAAATTAGTGACTTCTGATGCTGTACTCAGATAACTGAATCATGTCTTAGTTCAACTTCTTAGTGATTTTCTAAATTACTCTGTAGCTGAATGTGAAAAAAGAATTGTTAATGATATTCTTTTTTTATACTAAAAACTTTCTTCCTGTTAAATATATTGTGCTGTTATTAATTGACATCTAAAATTAAAATGGAGAAGAAAAATAGGGTTAAAATGTATTTTCTAGGTATGAAGAAAAATTATCATACATAGTTTTTGTAAACAGAGTAAGGTGTGCACAGGGCTTCCTGTATGTGTTGTGCATTAGCCTGGAGCCCTTAACTCTGCAGTCATTATGCTGACAAAGCTGCCTTCAGCTATAACAGAAGTTTTACCTTTCCGCATGTGTTCTTACTGTGTGCACATCTGCATCCAGTGTGAATGATTCAATGTGCTTTGGGATTCAGGTCGTAAGTAGTAAATTAGGTTGAAATAAGAAGCTACACAAAGAATTCAATGTAGGTGCAAGTATTCGCAATATGGAACCACAGCTTTTCTTTTCAGTGCTGGGCTTATGTTCTATCTGTGGCTAGTTACATTAAGGCATGAACATTCATTCACATGAGATGTCTGATGTCTTAAATTTCAAATTCTCTCCTTGCTTCCACTCTTGCCTCCATTGTGCTGTCTGTGCTAATGAAAAACAGGTTTTCAGTTTCATATGTACGTGCATGTGTGCAAAAGAAGGAGAGGTTTTTTCATATAGGCACTTGTACTGCTCGGCATAGAGATAGAAGCCCACTAACGTAGAAAAAGTATAATATATGCAAATAATCTGGAGAAAAGCATGTAGATGTTTTCTCTGGCCTCATAACTGTTTTTATAGAAACATAGAAACCAATATATCATTCAAAATAAAGCAGTGCATTGAGTTGTATTTCATGGTGTTTACAGAGAAAAGCAAGCTTTTTAACCACCTGGCAAGTATTTCAGACAAAAAAAACCAAAAAAACCAAGATTTGAAAACGCAAGGACAAGCATTGGAAAGAGAGGGGGAGGGGAAGCTGGGGACTTCTCATTTGTACATGTAAAAATGCAAATTTGATCCATGTCTTTCTTATCTGGTGGTAACAGACTTGGCTCATGGAGTACAATCGCACCTACAGTTCTATGGCCAAAATTAATGAAGTTTAAAAAGAATTGATTGGATGATGGAAACACTTCTATAAATTCACATGTTCATTAGCAGACGTCCACCATGTACCTAGAAACCAATGACATGAAAAGCTTGAAAGCAGGATGTAGTCTCCTGATTTTGGGACACAGGAGCAATAAGAGTCCCTGTTGTGAAACTCTTAGATAAATTAGAGAAATGTGGGGCCTCTGACAGTAGCTACTGATTTCCTGCTTCTCCACCTATTATCATACAGGTCCACAGTCTCCTTTAAACGCAAAGTTCATTCCTTTGGCTTGTGCCAGATTAATTTACCTCTGTGATAGCTGGGATCTAAATAATGTTGACATAGCTGCAGAGATGGACCTAGTAGGTTAGTTTTCCCCAAATGTCTGTAAAACACAAACATTATATTAATAAATCAGATCAGGTTACTCTGGATTACATGAAATGGTTTTGTCTCCACATTAGGAGGGAATTTGCCTTGTGTAAGGGTTTTAAGAATTCCGCTGTTGCAACTGAGGGCTGCTGAATTAGAGACAATTGGATGAAGTCTCTCTGTCAAAACTTTTGTACTGCACGAAAAACAGTGGAGCTTTTATAAAGCTGAAAAAATATGTTTGCCTTTCCTGTTTCACAAGTAAGTGTGCTGAGGAAAAAGAGAGGACTGGAAGTGAGGATAAAATCAGAGTTGAGCTTGGAGATGATAGAGGAATATACACAGCTGTAGTTGTTTTACAAAAAAAAAAAGCAAGCTCTCTGCTTTTGCAGGGACAGATCTTCAGCTGACTAGCAATGCTGGGCAAGAAAGAAAGCTATAACAGAGTCTACAAACCACTTGCAAGTAATTTGCTGTCCCTCTACCCTTCCGTATGAGCTGAAATCAGATACAGACTAATTACAGCAAAAGCAAACCCGGGCACAGCCACTGCAGCAGCGATTTGCCAGGTGCAACCAGGCTCTGCCAGATGGGCACAGTGTGACTTCATACCTCAAAGAGGGGCTGGAAGCCTGGCCGGGCTGGGGGGGGCAATTTGTAAAGAACACAGCATATGCCACCTGATATTCAGAGGAGTATGTATCTGTTGCAGTTTACCTGTCATTTTTGTAGGGCTTTCTACCACATGACCCAATAACTCCATACTGTGGGAATTCAGCAGCGGATTGGATGCCATGAATCTCTTACATGCTTCCACATAATTATCTTCCCATGTGCCCTTTTTTATACCTATTCAAGGAAACCATGCATTAGAAAACACAGCCTGCAACTGTGCCCGTGGTCAGCCTGCTCCACCAAGAAAGTTATGACTGTGACTTTGGTTCTTCCCCTCTCCCCCGGGGCTCCCTGCACCACAGGCTCTGCATGCTCATCTCTGGACACTCACTGTGGAGAGATTGCCAATACGTCTTGCCCTCATGCCGAACTGGGAATTCCTGCACTCACTGATGTACTCAATCACGATGAAAGATACTTTTGGCCTTACAACTACAGAAAACCTGAGACTGGGGTCAGCTCTCAGCTCTGTAAATGAGATCAAAACTCCCCTTAATATCAGCAGAATTTCTCCTTGGGGATCACATCAGAGTTAGGTAAAGAGGCCCACTATGCAGTTAAAAATGGGAATAGGAGATGACTTTGTTCTGTATTTATAGTTTTGCCTTTTAAAACCTGAACAAACCCCATAACTTTTAATTTCCCACACACACCTTTTTTTTTTCTTCTTTGACATTTAGGACTAACATGTACATATTGCTAACCCCATCATTTAAAAGGAGCTTTCCCTGTTCCTCCATTCACTCACTCTTCAACAAATCAAGTCTCCTACATACATGAAGATGTCTGAGGTATTTCGGTGCCACGTTCACTTCTGAGGTTGTAGAACCAGACTGAAAGTTTAGTGCAATGGAAAAGACTGCTGAAAACTTTGCTAAACAGATGATCACATTTGTGAGTTTGTTTTACTTAGTTAGCATTTTTGCCTGCTGTGAGGTGTTTTCCTTGGATGGCTACCTACAAATACAGCACTGACCTCAGTGTGCATGAAGCAGGCCAGCACAGACAAACAGAGCCAATTGGACATGCTCTATAAATCATCACCCACATCCTTCCAGCAGCAAAAATAAAAAGGAGAGGAGGAGGGGGTAAAACAACTGGTGAGTGTTCCACATGAGGAAGTGGAGGCTATTTGGTGTCACCAGCTGGATATACTCAGAGTACTAAAGAGAAAGGTACCAGCATGAGCTAGCTCCGTGCTGAATAAAACCCTAATATTATAAATAAATGTTATCCTCTTACAGATGTCTTGTCTGGGCAAAATAATAGGCACCCATCTCAAAGGCCAAGTGGACAAATGTAATACTATGACTTATGAAACCAGACTTAAATCCGACATAAAAGGCTGTCTCTTAGCATAATTCACTCTAGTTCTTCGGCTCTAAATGTATCTGAGGTGATTTCTACTGCTGTGCTGGGCCAAATCCTAGGCAAGAATCTAAGTTATCTCCTTCTTTCCCAAGTATCCACAGAGGAAAAGTCATCATGGGATGAAGCAGATAAAGGAGTCCTGCTGCCCTTCTACCACAACTTCAGTCTGGATGAGCCACAGAACAGGATTTCAGCATACTCCACTGCACAGGTCAGCTTACATTTAAACTAAGACATGTTACATTATCTGATTTAGGTATAATAGATTATTTTCTCAGATTAAAAAAAAAAAGCTTGAAGAAAACCAAGATTTTTTTCCAGTGTAATGGTTCTCTCAACCCTTTGCATCAGTACATTTGAGGAGGGACTGAAATTTGACTTTCCTGTGTACCTAGTGATTTTTCTAACAGCCAAGTTACAGCATCAAACTTGTTCTGACTCTATTCGATCAAAACTTCTGCAATTTGTATAAATGCATGTTACTTAAGGACTGAGATACTAATCTGAACTTTCAGTCTTCTTCCTGGCTCGTGTGTTATTTTGAGTTTCTTGAAAGCACTCAGAATGACCCTTTGTAGGAAAAGCTCTATCTTAAGGGGCCTATCTTAACAAGAGAAATCGTAGCTGAAAATCCCAAGTGAAAACATGCATCTAATTACTTTTGGAGATCTGGCCTAAGTCTTATTCTGCTCCTTAGCCTGTCCTGCTGTATAGTTTTAAGAGTTCTTTGATCATTCTTTTTGCTAACACTCCTTTTGCTTTGAAGAGAGAGTCTTGCTGTTTTCCACTTGGTGATGGAGCACACATAATTAAGAGGTGCAGCAGTTAAGTCCTTTTGGTTGTATTTGCCTTAGCAAATACAATGCTCCAGTGACTGTTCTGCAGCCCCAAGGCCAGCTGCCATGTCATCACTCACATCCACACAGTTAAGTTGTCTTCTCTATTCCCCACCACAATCTTCATCCAAAGCAGGGAGATTGTTCAGATTGCCATGGAAAGCAGTCCCTGGTTTGTGCTAACCACTAAACTGTGGCCAGGCACTGGCTGAGACTGCTGGTTGGTAATGGCCAAAACTGCATCAAGGCTGATGTTGAAAGGTAAACTGCACAAATGACTGGGTGCCAGGGCATGGGCCCATATTCTGGTTCATTTCAGTTCACTGATGTAGGCATGGTTTTTCTGTATTTAGCCTTCACAGAGACTCTCAATATGTTAGATTCAGCTTCCCTGACTTTAGGCTCTCTCAAGTTAAAAGTATAATTATGCTAGACTCTCCATGCAGTCAGTGGAAAGACATTTCTAGAGGAGAATTCAGATTTCTTTATATTACACAATATATCCACTCACACACAC
Organism: Pipra filicauda; assembly: GCF_003945595.2. NCBI lineage: Eukaryota > Metazoa > Chordata > Aves > Passeriformes > Pipridae > Pipra > Pipra filicauda. The sequence continues at coordinate 1,337,655 of NW_024104363.1, read as the reverse complement.
CAAGAGAAACCCAGCTAAACAAAAAATATTTGATGTATTGATGGGAAGGGGTAGTAAAAATATCAAAAGATAAAGAATTTATCACATAAATATAGCATTTCTGCTTCAAAAGATGATAGATACTAATGATCTCCATGGTTTTTGTAGGGCTGAAATGCTTTCCATGGTTAAGCATTTCTGACTCCGCTCTGGGCAGATCCCCACATCATGGTTGCCAGGTGGCTTTAACTTAGAGGAAAGATTACAGACTTGTCTTCATAAATCACTAGGTATAACATTCCAACCCAATCACCTCATCAGCTGGTACAGACTGAATATAAAACTGTCCAAAGAATTTTGATGCAGGTCATTTTCAAACTCTTCCTAGATATACATGTGAGTTGACTGGGGTGAACTTGTAAATACTGCAAAAAATTCTTATCCATCAGCAGAATGGCTAACATCCAGAAAGTCTTTCTCAGAGTCATTTGTGCCTGTGCTTGATTTAGCAAATGACTATCCCTGTTTTCACAAATCCATGATCACTGTCAAACTTGGAGTGATTTACAGAGCGAGAACCCTACCCCATGCCTGCAGGCAGGGTTACAAGGAAGTGCTCTCACCAATAGCCTCTAAATTAGTATTCTGCTAGGTTCAGCTTAACAAGAAGTATGCTAGAAGGGAAGCAGCTTTGGCTAGCAATGATACAGTAACTTATTTAATAATGGAAATTATGTCTTAAATCAAAATGTTTGGAAAATTTTGATTTCCAACTTTAAAAGAAATAAAATTGCCTTGCCTTTTTATTTTTGTCCTCTAAGAGAACAAGTAACAAGCACAGAAAAAAATCTCAACAGAAAGTCTGTGAGGAAAATACGTATTTGTTACTTTCATTTTTTTTTCCTTACACAAATGGTAAGTATAATTTTCTGCATAGCACTTGTTTAGCCATTTTCTGAGTAACTTATTAAAATAATTTCAATTTATTATTTTGCTTTTGCAACTTCAAAACCAAAACCTTGCCTTGAAACCTGACATTTGCTATTTCAAAATCTGGCTTTTCTGCATGAACCTCTCAGATTCACTTTTGGTTTTCTCTTTCTTGAATTATCATCTGTATATTCCTTGCACACCATGATTGCACCAAGTCTTGTTACTGTGTATTCTCTTAATAATGGTAATGACTTTCACACATAATTCATTAAATGGAGAAAGCAGCAGTCGGTTTCACTAACCTAGCTGATAATGAAAAGTTAAAACTATTAAATTTATTATTACTTTTACAACAAAAGCCTGGTCAACTGGAAATATTACTTTGTTATATAAGTATACATTTATATACAAATTTTATGTATATAACACATAAATATAGGTAGAATTGATGTATGGCTTAAAAAGTGATTAGACACGAAGCAAAGATGGCAAATTATCTCAAATAAAGAGGAAACTAAGAAGTCAGGCATAACTATTTTATGTAAAGTTTAATAAACATGTCAAAAAAGCAGCAAAGATGACTGCAGCAAAGCACAGAAATAAGTTGAAAGACAGCTCTGCAGATCTTTTCCCCTCTTTTCTCCTTTCTCTCTTTTGTTTTCATAGAGGAAAGGATTATGAAGCATAGTGAAAAAGTAGGGAAGTACATTAGAGTAAAAAAACCCACATACATGTGAGGCCAGATGACCTTCTCCTGTTCCCTTAAAACATCTTATATTCTTGATATGAGCCTCGTTTTCAAACTGAACTACAGGTGAGCAAAAATAATTTTACTGGGAGATATCCATGTCCTACTTGGAGACACAATGCCTTGTTCAGCTGAATCCCAGTCTTCCCGTAAGGCAGCCCCATCGGCAGCCTGACCTATGCTCTCCTTCCCATCCCCACAGGGGGATCCTTTCACAGATCACAACCTGCATCCAAAACACTGAGCTGTGTCGAACGGCAAAGTGCCTCAAAATGCTCATGGTGTGGGTGCTGTGCTGATTCCCTGAACTCCCACATTCCGCTGCTCATTTATATGTCTTTTCTGAGTTGAGATTTATCAGCTTGTTCACAGATCCTCCCTGAGCTGTCCCTGCTTGTAGCACCTGCCACCCCGACAGAGTTGACATGGGGGACTTTGCTATTTAGGTGAATCGCTCCATAAACGTATCTATTGGATTCAGTGCCGTGTGGAGCTGAAGGTTTCTGGAATGCATGCACAGAGCATCTCCTTGCTTACAGGACTCTTCACACTTCTTACACTGCTTAAAAATCCCGTGGAAAATCTCAAAACCGTGTAACCCAGGCAGTCTTGCATTGCACAGAGGTGCAGGTTCTGTTGGCTAAGCTGAGGTATCAGCTATTGTTTAGTACAATCTTTTATGTCTGCTTACTTGGGCATTCCTTTAGGGATATGTGAATGAAACTCCGTCACTAACTGTTCTGCTGCTACTATACTAGCTAACATGCTGTACACATTACAGCTGTCGACCATGGGATCAGCAATTTCCATGGCAAGGGATGTGTCCCATACCCACTGGATTCTCAGCTATGTTTGGATAAATCACATAAATGAGTTGTAGTCTGAGTCATACTTTTTAAATAGCTGAAAGATTTTATCTTTGCCACAGGAGAATTTTCACTTCTGGCCAGTTATGAATAATGATATTAAAATACACCTTGGTGTAATCTTCATTGCAGATAAGAGATCTTGTCTATCATGTAGCTACCTCATTCAAGTTAATCTTCATTCCTCAGGAAATCTTAATAGAGATAATGCTGAAAATCCTTTAAAAATATCAAACCGATTACAGAAGTCTCCAAACAGATTTGAACAGCAACACCAAAAACAAAAATTGAAGGGGCCAAATTTTCAACTGTGGTAAGCTAAGGCATTTAACATATACAAGCAATTGAAAAGTATGTTTTAGGGGCACACTGAACAGACCTTTGTGTAAAGTAGTTTCCATCCCAAATAGCCTTTGAAACTCTCACTTAGAGTAAGAGTCTTAGAGTAAGACTTAGAGTCACAAAGTAACAGATGAAATGTCCTGTTTATCTGTGCTAGGTAATGCAAAGATTTACAACCATAAAACTTATAAATAATGGCAATATTGATTTTCTTTTATTGTGAAACTATAAGTAATTTTAGATGGAAGGTTATTCTGGATGAAATGTCTCCTTATTTCAAAAAGGTAGCGGAGCCATTGCAGCAGCAAATAAAAGAATGTTAACCTTGTAGCCAAACATTTATGTCCCAGCATCACTTAGCCAATTGCCATGAGGAAACTAGAAATGAAAACTACTATAGTAGTGTCAAGCAGTTGTAAACACAGTTTGAAGAATTAAATTAGCTGAATACAAAACAGAGAAAAATAAAATCCTGAACTCCAATTCTCTGTAACATTTACTAGTCTATTCCCCCTTTCCCTGATGACCATCACCCTTAAAAAGTCTAATAGAAAAAAAAATCAAACAGATTACAAACAGCAGTTCCTAAACTGGACCTGAAGTTTGACAATCTTTTCCAGATCTAAAGAAGAGCTTCTGTGTCCCAAAATTTGTTTGGTTTTCCAACTATACAGTCTAAAAATGATGATTACTTCTCCCTAAAACCCCTGCCTTAAGTGGACTTCTTTAATCCAGGGTTCAACATGATTCCTATTGAAGTGAATAGAAAACTTGTGATTGCCTTCATTATAGCTGGACCTGGCCATTACCTTGCAAAGACAGCTGTTCCCACTGAACAAGATTATTGATTACTCAGCAGCTTCATTTCTGAGGTGGTAATTAGAAAATTGATAAAAAAATTTAGGCATTAAAAAGAGATTACCCTAATTTTAAGATTAATGATGACTCTAAGAGCAAATGTTTGGCCCTAGAAAGTAAACAGATGACCACAGAGAAGTAAAAAGAGCTAAAATATTTTTTACATTTTGATGTAGTTGTTCAGTGGAATTTTGGTGGGTGAAATCATCCCATAAAAGAGGAAAGGGGAAGGTTTCCCTCCCTTCCTCCAGCACAGGAGACAGGAACCAGGCCCTGCATTTTTATGTGACACTAGTGTGTTCTCATACAGGGACTAAAGATGAAGAAACAGTTATATCCGCCCCACCCCTAGTAAACCCCTAAAACCAAGGCAAGGCTACCTGTAGTCCTCCAGAGAATTCAGTAGGTCAGCAAAGTGCTTCTTAAAGCTTTATTACTCTTCTGGGATGTATAACTCAGCTGTGGGGTGGGATGAATATATGTTACATATCCACTAGCTGCCATATTTCCAAAGGACCTATGATGTTTTTATCATCCCATGTGGTGAATGCTGCAGGATGGAGGCGCCCAAATTGCTCTGCTAAACCAGTGTCATGCTGATTGCTTCTCACACCCATGCAGGGAAACATTTCCCTGTTTCCTGTCTCAGCCTGGGAAACTGTGAAGTTACATCAATGCTAAATCTACCAGAAGCATCATTTCGCTTGTTTTAGATGCTTCAGTCACGTTTGTGCAATAAGTGATATCTGCTGGGGTTTTGGTTGGATATGCTATCTTGTTTCCACAACTGTAGGGTGTTGGTGGTCCCTATCTTGTATTGGTGTAGTTGACTACTTTACTTCAGTAAAATATTTTGCACTAGTCTTCAGCGACTTTTATCGATGTTTCCCAGTCTTGCTCTCTAGTTTGTAGGGATCAGTTTGAATTCTGACACCATCCTGCTCCATGTATGTAGCTATTTCTGTTACAGAAACCCTAATAAAGTGGCAACCACCCTCTCTGGTCTCCATCATCCTCATTACTAATGAAGGTACTAAACAACCTACAAGAAACAGAATAGATCTTTAGTGACATCCGCGTGATACATCTTTTCAGTTTAATAGCAAGCAATTGACAACTACTATCAAAGGACAGCTTTTAAAGCAAATCATGCACCCACTTCAGAGTAGTTTTAGTCAAGAATCAGTGGAGTCTAGGGCACAATTCATAAAATTTTTAAGTCATTGTCTAAAACAGGCCAAAAGAATCTCATCACTGAGGTGCCGATTTCTTTTCATTGACTCTCAGATACAGATATCCACTCTGTAGATGTCTAAGACTAGATAAGGCAAATTTCTACTGTTTGCTCCTTTTCAGTTTTCTGTAACCTCATCTGTGTTGTATAAAATGGTCTCAAGGAGCCCCCTACGATTTCATCAGGCCCAAGGCAATCAGTTATCTAGGAACCATCTTACATGTTTTTTGTTATTCTGGCTTGAATTCTTACCCTTTGAGTGCAAATGAGGATCATGTTATCCAACTGAAGCAAAAAGCCTTCAATAGTTTTGTTTCTTTGCAACTCTCATTCTTGTCCCCTTGAATAGTGGGCCCCTTGTTTCCTTCATTTTCCACTTGCTGCTAATGTGCTTATGAAATGTTTTATTGTTAATATTTTATTGTTAATAAAATATTTTATTTCTTGTCACTTTAACTCCATTCCATGTCTGGTTTTTTTGATTTTCTGATCTTATCTAATATTTCAAGGACTAACAATTGCTACAGTAGTTGGTCCTTGTAAAGAGGCTCTAGAGTTCACCCAGTTCACACCAGAAGGTAGTCTTGAAGAGCTCTATAGACATAAAGGTGACAGTTAGCTGCTACAGACTGGATGGCAAAATAATTATTTAGATAACAGAACATAATTTACTGCAAAGTGGTGACATGCTACAGTCCCAAGTGCTGAGAACCTCCAGCTCCTGGGGAGCACCATAGAGGACTGCATCAAGAAAACTCCCTTCAGCTGCTTGCAGTGAGATTGCCATTTGGCAAATGAAGACTTTCCTGCAAGAAATCAAGAGCAAAGAATATTTTCAGCTGCTGATATAAACATTTTCCTGAAGTCTGGAACAAGCCAAAGCAACAGTACAGCATAAATAGCTGACAGCACTGATACCTGTCTCTGAGGGTTACAAAGTCTTCAGGAAAGACTGTTGCCTTGGCAGGTAGAGACAAATACCAACCCCCTTTGGATTGCTGAGAATTAGAAAGGCAGATACTTAGACAATGATTCTGAAACTAGTAATGAACAAATAATAATGACCTATCTTTCGCTTATAACAAGAACTATAAAAGCTTTTGTTTTTGTAAAAATCTTAACTATAAGCAACAAAGAGCAAAACATCTGTTTCTTTAGTTTGACATTTATCAGCAACAACTGTCAAGGTTCTCTCCTGGATAGTGTAACAGTGCTCCTATTTAATAACTGCAATTATTCTAAATCTGTCATAAAACTGTAGAGTTTGACTGGACTTTGAGGAGACGTTATAACATTTTAAATATATTTTATAAGATATTTCATGATAAATTTTAACTGTGGGATTCTCATAATTTCTGCTGTGTTTACAACCACACTAAGGTAAATATTGCATTTGATTATATATCTGAAAATGAAAATAAATTGGAAGTAGCCGAAGGGACTTTGATTCAGACCATATCATAAAGACACTAAGGTCTAGAAGTCAAAACAATAAAGAGAAAATAATAGGCAAGTAAAGGGAACAATTAACACCACTCACCATCGTCTTTTTGTTATTAGTAGGTTACAAGTGCCCTTCTTTTGAACAGTATTCAGTGACCTTTTCAAGTCACAGACCCTGTCTTCCTCCAGACAGATTTCACCTAAATATAGAATCCAGTCACTTTTCTTTTTACAAATGTAGATCAGTAAATAAGTGCTTTTGTTTCTATTCACATATTTCCATTAAAAGAAGTTTTCTAAAATAAGAAATTATCTTGATTCGAGAACTCTCTGAATGAATCACTAGATGCCAGAAAACAATGTTCCAGCTCTGGGACTATTTACCAATGCAGACCAGCTACAATGACATAATGGTTGTTTACTTTACACAAGAAACTACCCAAAACCAAATGGCATGATACACTGATTTCAAACTGGATACAGGCCATAAAACCACCATAAAAAATCTTCCCGTCACAAAACATATGGACAGACTTGAACTGGCATGGGCACAGAAGAGGTCTTGTCGTTTTCAGAAGAAATCCATGCAGTTCAGGATTCTTGGGTAGAGTCATATAAAAAGATCTTGAGCTGCTCAAACTAGCTAGTCCATTCTCTGTTGTTAAATAAATGGTTCAGTCTGTGAGATAAATAAGCAGTTTCATTAATGTTTACCTCTCTTCAATGCAAATAAAGTGAAACTTGATCAAACATAAGTTCAATACTTAACTAACTTTTCCTGCTTTTCTTGGTATCTTTCCCTTACCTTTTGTCCAGCATGTGCTTACCATGCTCCTAAACAGTGTTTTTACTGGGAGCAGTTATCTTTTACTGGTATTTGTAACATAACTTGGCCTTCTAACATTGAAAAACGGACCGCTACCTAAGGAAGTTACTCCATCTGATGATCTGCTACTTGATGCCTGCCATGTGTATCAACAACTGATACATGTTTGAGGAGGTGAATGCACAGTGATTCACAGAGGCTGACAACCGATAGGGCAACAAGTCCCAGTCCTGAAGTGTTTCAAGGAAATGCTTCAAGAGTTGCAGCTGAAGGAAGACTCAAAGATTGCTGGCAAGGTGAGCGTTGAAGGGAGCAATCATAGTATTCTAGGTGTTATTTTTGCATTGAAAATACACAGGGAAGAGCTGTACAGGCATGGACTGTAGCTGTAGTCCTAATAATGGGGTGAGTTCAGAAATGCTCTTCCTGGGAGTCAGCCTGGCTGTAAAAAGGTCACATGTGAGTGCTACCTCTTGCAGGAAATGACCAGGGTATTCTTTCTCAATGCATATCCCCAGGAGGCACTCGAGGCTCTGCAAGGTTCATTTCAGTGGGTTGTGACAGTGCAGGCACTCAGTCTCCATCCCTTCTAGCAAACAAAGGCATGCAAAAATGTTCCCTGTCTTGGCCAGCACAACCTGGCCACATCCACACTCCTGAGTCATACAACCCTCCAAATCAGGCTACCCATATACAAACCTTCTTACACATATGGGCTCTGCTGCCACAGGCTGAAAGTCTGCCAGAGACACTTCCATCAATCCAGCAACACAGCCAGTTGCTTTCCAGAGCCAGTACCAATTCACCAGTGTGAGTACAGGCATTGCTACACTATTTAACACCAAGTTCCCTATAAAGCCAACAGGTAATGGTGATTATCATCCTTTAATATAAGAGCCTCCCTCTCATCTATTATGCAAATGATATCACAAGAGAATGAGTAAGGTTTGAGGACTTTTTACCGCAAGAAAATAGGGGAAAAAAACCCAAACAACTGAAAAAAGGAAATGTAATTTCCTGTAAAAATCAAAACAAAGCAAAAAACCCTTCCAAGGGAAAGAAAGCACAAAGGGAATGAGAACGAATAAAAAGAAAAGAAGATACTCTGGGGTAAGAGAAAATGATCAGGAGAGAAAACAAATGAGACTACAGCCTGAGGAGAGGAAAAAAAATATTATGAAAGAGTCTGCATTTAGGCTCATGGAGTTGATTTTACTTGCATACCTAACAGCTAAATATACAGTATTTAGCTGAAAAACTTTCATGAGCGTGTAGAATGAGAACAGAGTGGAAGATGATAACTTGAAATAATGATTGCTGATATTTGAGAAAAGTCTTTACTTTTATTCTTCTACAGAAAATTCAGCCACTGGGCTGTTTTAGTTAAAGTAAAAATACTTTCCACTAGACTTTTTTCATAGTGAGTTATGAACTCTATAAGAAGCAGAAAAAAATCCAGTACAAGACTTGTACAAGACCAGGTGACGTATGTTGCTCTGCAACTGCTGTTGTGTTTTTAATTTTCTTGAATTGATTTGCCTTTACTTGTTCATTTCCACGTGTATATGATCTTTTAAAAATTTACTAACATAAGCCATGGGCTAACCAAGAACAGAGCCACTGTTATCAGTAAGAAAAACAGATTGTATGAAAAAGAGCCTTTTACAAGCAGAAGAAATATCATTATGAAATATATGACCCAAAAGAGCTTACAGCTATCTTACAAAGGAGTAGCTTGATGGCCTAAATCAACCATATCCAAATCTATATTGTTAAGAATTAAGAGATGTTCTTTATGAAGTGAGGACTGACAGGGGATCATGGGTTTTAGCAAATAATCCAACTTCTGGACCACATGAGATATTATACACATTTGCAAAACTCACAGAGGAAAAATCTCAAGAAGGGTGACAGGTTTTAGCTCCTGCCTGCTTTTTGTGAACACTTGAGCAGTGTCAAGGGCACAGTTCCCAACACACTGAAACCTGACATATGTTAGCACCCACTATACGTGTAAAGATATTCACCTCTGGCATGAAATATCTTGGGAAAATGGGAAGTTTTATAATATCAACTCATCTTGAGTAAAGAGGATTTTCATGTTACCACCTGCATTCAAAATTCAGGAGCACTTCAGATTTACAAAGAAGATGAAATAGTAATTGTATGTATGGACCAGAAAAACACAGGGCTCCACAGCTGTGTTGTTATACCATCACAGTCTAGAACTAGCACAAGTGGCCAAAACCCTGGCAGAATGACCAAAGCTCTACCAGCCCACCTGAGCTCAACTCATGACCTCCCCACAGAGCTCAGCAACTCGACCCAACACACTCTCAGTCCAAACACTTTCTGTATAACTCACCCTTCCTTTTCCTGCTTCCCTGTGGTGACGTTCTTGCAACATCTGGATCTGTTCTTAGTTAAGGACAGGAAAAGAGTGAAGTGAAGCTGCTGTTATTAGCCTTACATATCAGTGCCGTGGAAGAACACAAAGAGTTTTCCTGTATTTTTACATTGTCAGTCTGCATTTTCACTGTTTTCTGTCTCTTTCAGTTTCTGCAGATCACCCAGCTGCAAAGGGACTCACAATAAATGGAACTTTTTCATCAGCCACAGAACTTCGGAACTTGTAAAACTTCTCAAATTTTCCATTTCTATATAAGCTACAATAATTCTTGCTAAACTTTTTATTTAAAATAACTGTACTGTGTATGTATATTTCCCTGCATTACATAATAGGAAGAGAGATCTGGTATCTAACACAGAGTTGAGTGGTTTGTTGGTTTTTTTTCTCAGTGAGCTACAATAACTCCATATGCCAAAACACTAAAATAGCTCCATTTTTTTGTAAGTGGGAATAAGGCATATGTAACTTTCTCCATATGAATTTTTAACCTGCTATCTCCCAAGTTCTTTATAAGCAATGTGAGGATGTAAAAGTTAGTCTTGTTTAAAGAGAAATTAAGCTTAATATGAATATTTAACAAACCCAGATTTTTCACTGGTTACATATATCATAACAACTTGCTATAGTGTTTTTGATAAGATACCTGGACAAACCTTGATAGGAGCAATGTTAAAAATGGGTGGGTTGATTTAGGTAACTGACAATGCAATGAAGCTGTTTGAAGTTTTATTTCCCTAAGTCCACAACTCCAGCAAGGTAAGTGCTTGCAAAACTATTTTTCATAATGGAAGAAAATTAACATATTCCTAGCTGGCGCGTTTAGTTATTAACTTTAACCATATGCGAATACAAGACACATGGAAAATGCTGCAACTCTTTAGCCAGCAGTTCTTAGTTTAATTGAGGAAGAGTTCCTGCTTACAGTTGCAATTACCATGGTTGTTTCAGCAATAAAACATCATGGAAAGGCTGTTTATAATTTAGTAAGCATCTTCCTCACCCACACTATCTCAGACTTCAAATTTCTTCTCTGTCTGTCTGTGGTCCTGCTACTGACTTCTTCATTCTTTTTTTTCCATTTAAGATTTTGTCCAGTTCCTTCCCCAGAAAATTTTTGCTTTTCACCTCACCCACATATACTCATATGTGAAGCCAGCTGGGAAGGATAAGGGTGACCAAGCAGGTTATTAAGAAGAACCTTATAGGTCTGAGACATGGGAGAAGGGCCAAAACAGAGATTTATGGCCTTAATCCCTAAGAGAGGGAGGGGATGGAGGATAAAAGGAGCAGCAACCTGCTGATAAAAGTGCAGACAAACATTTCCAGAGGAGAGGAAGTCTAATTTCTGAAAGGCTTTTAGCAGTGGGCTTTTCTGCCCTGGATGCACCTCTCTGTTAGCGTCTGCATGGTTTCCTCCTTCTGCACGCATGGCGTCTCCAAGTTGCCCTCCCACACCTCATTCCCCAAAGGGCCACTTTCACCTCATTTTCAGCAAAAAATCACAGAGACACAGATTGGGTAAGGTTGGAAGGGACACAGCGTGTATCCAGTACAACCTCCTTTGTCAAGTTAGGTCGTCCTAGAGCACATTGCACAGGATTAGGTCCAGATGGCTCTTGAATGTCTCCAATGAGGGAGACTCCACAACCTCTCTGGGAATCTGTTCCAGTGCACAATCACCTGCATAGTAAAGTGTTGGTCAGTTCAAAATAGTAAATGACAAAAAAAAAAAGTAAATCCTAGTCCAAAGCTGAGTTACCATGTTGAGAAACAGCCAGACTGACTTCCACCTTGGCTTCTGGGCTTAGTTTCCCATTGGCCAAGTGCCTTTGCAACACTGAGTCAGTTAACAGGAAAACATGGGGGGAAGAGATGCATGCGGACAGAAACCTAACTGAATTTGGACAAGTTGTAAGTTCTATTACTCTCTCTTCCTATATCTCCACTCTTCTTGGCTTCTACATGCCTTTTGGTTAGGTTTTTGTTGTGTCACCTCTGCGTCCACTTTGGCTCCTCTCCACTGGCATGAAATGTTCTCTGCCAGAGCTGAAAATGCTGAGCCAGCCTCAGGGGTCTTGTAAAGAATGTTGCTCCATTGCTCCATACAACTTAGCTCAGTGTTATTGCTTGTAAAATAATCCTCTTTTAAGTACAACCACCTTACAACCACTTTATAGCCTCCCATGGCAATGAATTCCACATGCTCCTTAAGGACCACATACTTCATTTTATTTATCACTCATCATAGTCTTCGTGTAGTTATTCTGGAACAGTCAAACAGGGAAGGAGACACACACATTTATTTGACCATCATTATACCACTGGATATTCCATATTCTTAACCCCTTCAGTCATCCATTTTTTACCAAAGATGAGGAAAATTGCTATTCTTGTTACTATTTTAAATTGAACAATAGTCCTACAATCATGTAATTAACAAAAAGATTTTCCACAGCCTCCTTCATTGTGTCCATATGATGCTATATATTTTATGTATATCAGATATCATAACTCTATTCACTGATTAAATCAAGATTCTGCATTTCCTTTTACTGAAAGATTTAAATTACTTCTTTTAGATAATCCAAAAGTTTCTTTTGAGAAACACGCCGTTTGTATTAGGAGTTTGTGAAACTAATAGATGGGTCACTGATCTCTAATAAATGCGCCATAGTCCCTTCTCCATTGTATTTCAGTTGTCTAATGCGAATATGAAAGCATTATAATTCATTTTCCGGGGAATTTGTTCCACTAAGAATTTCAGAACAGTTCTCCTACCAGAAAATCTACCTTGACCTACCTTGCCAAGACCCCTGTTGAGTCCATTTGAATAAATTACTATAACAGCTTGAGTTTTCATGAAAAAGAGAATTGAAATAACTTCTAATTTGACACTGTGTGTTTACATTTATTTATTTATTTTGATTTACTCTCATTATGTCTGAGCTCTTCTTCATCTCTCTCACTTTAGCACATCTCATTTTGAATAAGAAAAAGATTGCAATGGAGACCCACTAAGTATGAAACCTGTCAAAATGGAAAGTTGGAGCCTTTGGGCTCTTGCCATTAAGCACTTGGAGCTGTAACCCTCTGGTAAATGTGTGCCAGCAGCCTAAGACTTGGCCTCTGGGCAGTCACCAGATCATGTAGCCGTGGTCGGCAAATAAGGTGACCTAAGTAATGGAAGAAAAAGGTGACAGTTTAAGGCAGAGTCCTGTAACAAGAAGGATGTACGTGCACTGGATGGCATAGGTATGTGATTTCTCTCTTTAAATACACCTGTGTACCCTCCCTAAAACCTCAGACTCCTGACCATTGTCATTATAATCTCCTACTCCTTCCACAGATGAGTTTTCACGTTTCTTCTACTTGAATTCTTAGTGCTGCTTGGTTTTGATCTTCCTGTTAACACTGATTACTTTAAACTTGATAAAAAAAACATAGAAAGAAAATCATACCATACCGTGCAACTTCAATTATAGCAGCGACAACAACAAAAGGCAATAGACAGCTCACAGTCATTCAGAATACTTTTTTTTCCCTATTAAAAGACATTAAAAATCTTAATTCCTCACTTTCTCAGTTTGGTTTCCAATGAAAAGTACAGTTGATTGAAATGTTAATGAGGGGAAAAGGAAATGAACAAGGAAAAGATTCTATGAATCTACAAAGATGGTTTTGCAAAGACACAGAAAAAGCTAATTATTAGAATGTCTGTCATCAAACATTATCATGTCTGTCATCCGGTGGTACCAGAAATGCTGTGTGGTGACCTCCTGGTGTATACTAGAAATTGCTCACTTGCCTGTACAGGAACTAAATTTCATAAAGATGAGTAAACTGTTATAGGAATTTTTCTTTTCAATTTACTCTTTTCTTCTTGAATAGTACAAAAAAAAGGGTTTAAATACATTTATTTGAAATCATCACTGTTTTTAGGACCCTCTGTTAATGTAAAACGTAAACACCTTGACCTTATAATTTGAATTTTATATCTGGCTAGAGTCTTTTTGGTAGTAACATGAATTCAGCAGGGTTTTTCTTCATGATTGTATTTACAGGGCTAGGGTCCTGATAAGGTTACAGCTTATTGTCCTAATGACAACCTAACCCAGCAGCAAACCCTGTCATTTCCTCTTAACTCACCTCCTCCTTCTCCAGATACCTGGAGATATGTAAAACAGTGCTCATCTTAACTGGCAATGTAGCCATTCAAAAAGCCATCCTTTCATGAGATTTCAGTGGGAAATCCGGGAATAGAGGCCTTAAGTTCCTCTGTAAGGATAATACAGACTAACAGCATAATCTCAGAGACAAAATATTTCCCATATTACAGCAAAGAATTAACATTTTCCAGGAAAGCTTAATCTTGCAAAGATATGTTTCTGTATGGCTCATGAGTTTTTCATTTACACAGCAAACATTATCATAAGAAGAAAATCTTCATTCAAGGATAAATCAGTCAAGAAACTCTTGTTGGCTTCAAAAACGCTGGATCAAAATGTTACAGTGCTTATATACAAACATTTATTAGAATTACCTTCCAGTTTACATTAAGTAATATGATTCATCTATTACAGAATCACAGAATCATCAAAGCTGGAATCAATTTTCCAGGTCATCTAGTCCAACTGTCAACTTAGCACCACATAAATCATATCCCCAGGTGCCACATCCAGGCTCCTCTTTGAGCACTTCCAGAGATAGTGACTCCACCACCTCCCTGGGCAATTTATTCCAATTCCTAATCACTCTTTCAGTTAATTTTTTTTTTTCTAATATCTAACCTAAATCTCCCCTGGTTCCACTTGAAGTATTTCTTCTCATCTTGTCGCTTGAGACATCCCCACCTCACTACAATCTCCTTTCAGGTAGTTGAAGAGAGCAATGAGGTCCCCTCTGAGCTGCCTTTTCTCAAGACTAAACCACCCCAATTCCCTCCTAAGACTTGTGCTCCAGACCCTTTACCAGCTTTGTTGCCCTTCTTTGGACACACTACAGCAAGTCAATGTCCTTTTGTAAGTGAAGGGCCCAATTCTGAACACAGGACTCAAGGTGTGGCCTCAACAGTGACGAGAACAGGAGGACAATCACTTCTCTGGTCCTGCTGGCCACACTATTGATGATACAGGTCAGGATGCCATTGATCTTCTTGACCACCTGGGCACACCGTGAGCTCATGTTCAGCCAGCTGTCAACCAGCACCCTCAAGTCTCTTTCTGCTGAGCAACTTTCCAGCCACTCCTCCCCAAGCCTGTCATTGCATGAGGTTGTTGTGACCAAAGTACAGGACCCAGCACTTTGCTTTATTGAACCTCATACAGTTGGCCTTGGCCCATCCATCCAGCATATCCAGATCCCTCTACAGAGCCTTCCTACCCTCCAGCAGATCAACACTCCCATCGAACTTGATGTAATCTGTGAATTTACTGAGGGTGCGCTTGATCCCCTCATCCAGATCTTTGATAAAGACATTAAATAGGACTGGCCCCAGTACTGAGCCCAGGGGAACCATACTGGTGACTGGCCGCCAACAGGATGTGGCATCACTCATCTCCACTCTCTGGGCCTGGCCATGCAGGTAGTTTTTAAGCCAGAAAAGCACCTGTCCAAGCTGTGGGCTGCCAGCTTCTCCAGGAGAATATCATAGGAGATGGTGTCAACACTTTGCTGAAGTCTAGATAGACAATATTCACAGCCTTTTCCTCATCAGCAAAGTCATAGTCATCAACTTTGTCATAGAAGGAGATCACATTGGTAAAGCAGGACTTGCCTCTTTTAAACCTGTGTTAGCTGGCCCTGATACCCTGCATGTGCCATGTGATGGTACTCAGGATGATCTGCTCCATGACCTTCCTGGTACTGAGGTCAGGCCAACAGGCCAATAGCTCTCCAGATCATCCTTCTGAGCCTTCTTGTAGGCAAGTGTTATATTTGCTAATTTCCAGTCAACTGGGACTTCAGTTAACCAGGACTGTAGTAAATGATTAAAAGTGGCTTGGAAAGCTCTTCTGCCAGCTCCCTCATTACTCTTGGATGCATCCAATCTGGAAAAAATTTATTTGATGTATTGAATTTAATAAAGAGCAATGGCCACGCTGGCAATCTCCTGGAATCCTGTAGCATTGGTTTAGGTAGCAGGGAGTTGTGAACCTAATAATAAGCAGAGGCTTCAAGCCTTGACTCTGCACTAGACATGGACATACAGCTTCCCTGTAAAGGGTTCCTGCTGTTAACAGCCACCTCTGGGACAGAATGTAACCATAATTCGCCACCATCAAGACAGGGACAAAACACAATGGTGACGTGTTTTTTTCCTGCCACATGCAACTCCAGCTTTAAACAGCTTAGAGGTAATAAAATATGAAACGCTGAAAAACATGTAACTTAATCTAAAAAATAAGAAATGTGCAAATGTAAGAAAAAAGTAAATGAAAGTTTATTTGCACATGGCCAGTGTTAAGTAATACTGATGCTAAACCCAGTTTGGGGGACTTACTGTGTTTGTTTGCTTGCATTATATCTTTCACATCTGCTAATCATATCCCCATGTTTGCAGAGGTGGAATTTCTCATAATTAGTGGAAAATATAACAGCTTTATATAACACAGACTTATAATAAAATACATTTTGACACTTCCACACAGGTTACAATCCTGATAACTTTATATGAACACAATGAACACAATCCAAGCCTGACAATGCAAGAAAAACCAAAAAACCACCCCCCCTCAAAAAACTCAAAACTGTTGGAATTTTCTTTTTCTTGGTGTTTTGTTGCCTTTCTGTGGCTTTTCATGAGATGTGATTTTATAGCTTTCTTCCAACTGATTCTCCATGCACTTTTAAGTATTGGCAAATGTTGAACATATGTAGGTCAAAGGCACTCTTTTCAATCATATTTCACTTTTATGTGCTATGGCTGTATATTAAAGTAGCAGAAAAGAAGCAGCTTAGGTCCATAGCAACAAGGCTGCTCTTGGCCCCACAGGAGAACCCTGTGTCCCTCAGCCTTATAGGAGAGTGCTATACCTGTACAAACTGTGAGCAACTTGATTTGGGAAAGGCTTTTACTAAACAGCCAAAGGTGTACAGAAGTGTGGGGTTTAGACTTGTATTCTTGTTTACATGCAGTCCTGATTCTAACAGGCCCTCAGTTTTGCAAATGAGAAATATTGCAATTATTGCAGGACTTACAAACATCATTTGAATGTTAATTAATGTCAACTCTGAGAGACCATTGTAAAGGGTGTGTAACTATTCATGCAGATGGTCCTGTAAATTAGAGGTATTCAATGCCCCATAGGAATCATTCATCTTGTTTCCAAGATCAAGGCTTTGATGTCCATTTCTTTCCCTGTTTTTACCATGTACAAATAGCCTCTGAAAACTGCTAGCCACTCCCTCTCTTTTCCCTTTGGGTTGTTCGAATCCATCCAGGAGCAGTGCTCATGCATTTGGTTAAAAGTAGAAAATAATTTCTTCCAGCGGAAGCCTATACCGATGTAGGGAGCACATGCCTTGTCATCACATGGGCAGGACAGAAATTACAAGTTGGTAGTGGCTTGCTTCTTTGAGCATGTTCTCTCCAAATTAGCCAGACAAAAGGCAACAACTTGCGAAGAGCCACTCGCTGACTGCTCACTGCAACAGAGAACAGGCAGTTGTGCAAAATGGACAGCACTGAACTAGAAAATGCCCAGAAGCTTCATCCTCTTAATAATCCTTGTGAAGGCTCTCAAGCTAAATTTAAACCTGGCCTCATCAGTGATGCTCTGAACAGAGTGGTGTTTTGCCACAGTCAGCAAAACTGTGCTTGCATCAACATAATGGGTTCCCTTGCAGTAGAGGGCTGAATAACTGACCTCTGTGGAGCTGTACTTTCCCAATGAATTTGCACCTTTTCACAGCATTGATTTTGAGTTAGAAGAGGTTTAAATTGTCATAGATATTAGCCTTTTTACTTTTTCCTTAGGTTACCATTGAGGAACTGTATTCAGCCCTGTTCTCGTTTAGTTGTGGGTAGATTTTTCCACCTCACCTTTCCTTTTTATTTCCTTTAACCACTCTCAGCTGTTCACAAGCTCCTTTTGCTTACAAAAGGTTATGGAAAAGAAAAAAACCCAAACAAACACAACAAAACAAAGCACTGTAAACTGGCCAACCTATCTTTCCAAAAGTTAACAGAGTTCTGAAAAGTTGTTTACAATTATTGTGTTATTTCTTTCTTCACTTCATACCCAACTGCAAATTAAGAAAATGTAGAATAGATGTTCAATAGTGCAAAAAGAAAGAGAACACAAAAACATGAGAAAAAGCTCACAGTTTGAGCCTGTCTCAAGAAATGACAGACATGTTTCATATGAATACAGTACAAAAAGAAGAGCAAACAAATCCCCCAAAAAACCCTGCAAAAAAACATTTTCTGAAAAATTTTGGAAAGAAACAGCAAGTGCTATATTTTTTTTAAAATTTCATAAAGATATTTACATACCAATGTTAATTGATAAAATAATTTAAATTGGACAATTTCAAATTATTAAGGTTTTGTGCAACTGAAAATAGAACTTAAAATTACCTGTTACCAGTCTTGAGGCAAACCTACCGACTTTGTTATGGGTAGATATTTACATAGAAGATGCAAAACATAGCTATGAACACATAAAAGATCTATTTTATTTATTTTACTTTCTGTTTATACATAGAGCTTACATGTGCTCAATTTTTAAAAATAGTTTCTCTTTTGAGACAGTGTGAGGGAAAATTAATCCCGTATGTGTTCATATATTGAACAAATCAGTAGCTCCATTCCTTCTGCAGTATGCAGCAGCTAAGAGCTCTGGTAAGTTCCCCAGCCAATGAGATAGGCCACATCTATTCTCATTCAGATAGGAAAACTTCCTAAAATATCTGAATTCCAGTTGGGCCTCTCTACTTTGCAGGTAACAGAGAAGCGGTAGGCTTTCCCATTTTTCATAAGTTACAAAGTTGGTAGGCACAAAAGGTGAGATTATTTAATTATTTACAATGAATTTAACTTTCTGATGAGTTTTAGTGCTGATGCCCTCCTATTACCCAAACTTTGCTACATCAACTTAATGCAATACTCATTAGAGAGTGTCACTTATCAGACACTCTCACAAAACATCCAACATATTTTAGATATTTCCTTTAGCACAAGAACTTTAGTGTTTGATGAATAATATTCTAGAAACATCTACTTCTTTCTACTGACTATTAAAAATCCCTCAGTAACTATTCAGATAAAGATACTTATACTCTGAATCTCTGAAATAATTGAAATATATTCTCAGAAGTCAAGCATGTTCTACTTAGTGAAACATTATTTTCTTGCCTCAACAAATTCATTCCTCCTTTCCAATGGACTTTTATTGATAGTGTACTCCTAGAAGCTTTGTGCTTACTTATAAATGAGAGGATAAAAATTTAATTCATTCTATTAGGAGACTATTTCCCACTCCAACCAGTACTATGTTAAGAGCTACCTTGTAAGATCTCAGCTAAATACTCACCACTCATTTCCAACGCTGCTGTGAACATTTTCTTTGTGTAGCTTGCACAGTTCTCTTCCTGAAGCTGCTGAGAGCTTTCAGATCTTTATATAACAAGAGACCTTGATAAATAACTGGAAAGCAATCAGTTTGCTTTTCTGTTTTGGTGTAACTCAAAATCACACTGTAATGGCTGTGTTAAAGTTCTTCAGAATGTGAGAAGAAGGGATCAGAACTGGAGGAAAACAAGGTTTTTTGAGTCAATTTGGAGCACCACAACAAGAATCATCATACTGCTGGAGCTATCACCTTCATGAGACATAAAACTAAGACCCTGTTTTCTTGTGGCTATTGAAGTGCCCAGAGCCTTTTTTCCAAAACTGAAAAAGCTCAGGATGGTTTTCTATAGTGCCTGTGTAAAGCCATAGCACCCTGGCACAGCACACATCTAAACTGACGATCAGAGTAAGCAAAATAAGGAATTGTGATTCTTAACTGAAAATAGGGGGGTAGAGAATTTCTGTCTTAACAGCAGCAGGAAGATTTAAGTAAGGTATATGTAACCGAGTGACTTTGAATGATGACAGGTACCTGTATATCTATCATTCTGCAGTCAATGCATCCTTATTGTTCACACAAGCTTCTGCCACCTTCTACTTCTGCGTATAGGACAGCCTGAGCTGCATACAAGGGGTGATTTTCTTCAGTAGATAAGCACAATTTCACAGTAGAGTTTTTATGGTATTTCTGTATCTAAAACTGCTCACAGACACTGGGTAAGAGATTCCACAGGGAAAAAAAAGTCGATTAAAATAGATTGCAATTATTTGTCTCAGAGTTACACTTTTAGAAAGTAAGATCTCTGGCTGAGACATGGAAAAATTGGTTTGTACCTAGAGTGGAGTTAAGATATTTATGAACCTCACTTTTTTTTACTTATTTTTCTTATTACTAACTTTTTGAGGAAAGATTTGCAGACTAGGAGTTATTGTTTTTGCAATGAATCATTATTCTGGATTAAAGCATACTCTGAAGGACAGTCAAGCACATGACAATTGCCATGATGAGTTTGAGTTAAACACTTTTATATTTAACCCTTTAGTAATAATATACTGTACTGTAATAGTGTAAGACCAGTGGTCTTAAAAGAGTTGTATATAGATGTGATATTTTGCATTAGACCAGATAAAATACTGAACCAGGCTTTCTTGTACATAACCTCTGAGAACTGAAGCTGGTGTGACTATTTAGTTAAAACCTGGGAGTTAACATAATTTACACAGCTACACAAGATGCAGTGTATGCATTACCAGTTCTGCAGCATATTTTTGGGACTTCTTTCCACTAACAGCATTGGACAGAATAGCTCTTGTGCAATATTTTGTGCTACAATTTCTATTTGTAACAGTCTGTTGCAGTTTTATCTGTGGACAATCTATTTTGTATTACAGGCTCTTTTTTTTTCTTTTCTACTTTTTAATCATTTGGTGAGTGTTGTAAATGTTACAATTATTCCAGAAGAAAGTAATTTGTATTCTAAAACACAAATACATGGAGGCATTCCTACATAACTACTGCTAACTAATTTATTCCACTAGAGCTATTCTATTTCCTTGCAGAGACAAATTCAGAGATACCAGAAATGAGCTCCAAATACTCTACACAAATGTGTTAAATATATTTTATAGCTTTAATCAAAATCTCATTTCTGTATTTATATTTTTACAATTTTTTTAAAGAGATGTAAAACTAGATATTTATCCTGGGATCATTTCTCTTGGGATAGCAACTTGTTATTAAATATTTCATGACATTCCATGAGAAGTGGTGTTACTGACAATTTTTCAGCTATGTTCCAACTCATGTAATTATATTCAATTTTTGTAAATTACTCCTAAAGTTTCAATTTTAAGTTATCAATTTTTCTTCACTACTTTAAGTTGCTGAGCTTTGTTTCTATGTAGTTTTACAGTTGAAGCTACCTGTTCTGGATTCTACTATTGAGTAACATGATTTTAATAAATATGGCTTGTCTCAGAAAGAAATACAGACATTAATTATTAGACTTTCACTTTAAATTCATAAAATGAAAGATGCAATCATAGTATAATCTTTTGCTATGTTGCTCTCCATCACACTTTTCTACTTAGTAACAGCCCATAAAACTTTGCCTCTATCTTGAGAAAATGTCTTTCTGCCTAAAATATTTCCCAAAATGTTACAGCAATAAGGTATAGAGAGAAACAATATAAATTAGAATTTAACAGCTTTTCTTGAAGAAACATTTTTAATGCAGAGTCAGAGTTGCTATAAGTCATGCTAACGACTGTAGATTGTGTTGGTGTTGACTCTTTCTGGTCTTTTCTAGTATGTTTTGGACTAATAGCTACAGGAAAAGAAACTCTTCCCTATGAATGCTAGGAAACTTATGATCTAAAAGTTAGATTTTCTTAATTGTGAACTGAGATGTATTCGCCTGAGAAAGAAGAAATGGACTGTCTTGAGCCTTTCCAAATCACAGTGGTTTTCTGAAGAGCCAGACCACTCTTTTCTTAATAAATAATTTCAATTTAGTCTTCCAAATTTGTTTCATCATCCTTTCCATGACACATTTTTGTATTGATCAATATAATAGCTGCAAAAGAAATTTGGAACTGTGTTTCTGAGTTTAAAACTACATTGGAAAAAACCTGTGGTGGCACCATACATCTTTTCTGTTGGTTGCCTCAGTGGAATATAAGAACTGGAGATGAAATTTATCCCTTATAGAAGACTAGATATTTAATTTCAATTTTGGTGCATAGGCCGTCTTTGCACAACATTGAGTTTTATCTTTAATCAAGATGAGATTACATAGATCCTTAGAGAGTCTTTGCAGAGTACGGCTGGTGCTGTAGCCAGAAAGAGAAGAAATGTGAACTCTGATGATGAGCACTGGATCTGGAAAGATGTCAGTCACCAAACCTGTCAAGATGGCATCTTGCTCAAACAAAAAATTCTTTAATGAAAATAAGTTCCAGCAAGTAAATAATGTCTTTTGTGGGTGAAGGAGTCAAGGAAATTAAAATTGTAACTTGTGTTTTCTCTTGTTTTTGTCTCATATCTGTGTCATTCAAGGGCAAGTAAACAGTCTCCTCAGAGAGTGATCAGTTGCTAGAGAGCCTTGTGATAGCAAGGTGGGACCCAGTGAATTAACTCTGTGATTTTTTTCATTCCAACAACAGCAGTATAAGAGATCCTGAAATCATACCCACTCTTTAAGGTCCCATTGGTTACCATATGAGCAAAGCAATGATGAGGAGAAGATTTTAATTCAAGATTAGGAATTTCATGCATTAACAGAATGGTTCTTCAATTTGCTGTTCAAAACCTGAGTAAATGGAGAACAGAGGGAAAAACAGCCCTTTAAATTAGGTCTCAAGAGAACAAAAATTTAATCCCTGCACATTGCAAATAAAGCAGTCTATTCCAGTCACTACGTTTGCTAAACAACGAAGATGATAGCACACACTTCATACACAACAAACAAAGGCATTGCAAATGACTCTTCAGAACAAACACTTTGGGTCTCTGCACAGACATTTGATGACTGATAAGTTTTTCTCCTTAGCTGTGGTACTAGTGAGCTTCATGAGCTAAAATGAACTTGGAAATATTATCCCTAAGGCTTGTTTGGGACTGAAGGCAATCACATCTCCCACCCCTTATAGAAAGAATTTTGTATTAACTGTGCAGTTAGCAACCAGGATGTCTGCATTGTCTGGTTTCACTTTCTTATTACAGCTCAAGATGAGAGAATTCAAGAGAATTTGAACTGTACTTCAGAGAAGAGGGATATAAAACATTCTGATTACTCTACAAATTTTCTCCAAGCAAAAGGATGAGAAAATTACAACAAATCCAAGCAGTTTGTTTAGTGTGGTTCGAATTACAATATCTGTGCATATCTACATTACAATCTTTTCTGGGCTTCTTGTTGTATGTGACTTCCTGTTCATCACTTTTCCTCTCAGATTTTCATCATTGTTTATAATTTTCTGGTTCATTGTGACTCTTTCTGACAAACCTTCTGTTCCTGCAAGGTGCACAAAAATGCATATGCAAGGACTGAGTAGAAAAGGGGCAAGTTGTCAGAAGTGTGCTAATTGCTCTACTTAATGTATGCGTATGTGCTTTCACATTAAAAGCATGGTGCCAATCATTTAAATTCAGGTAATCAGTAGGATTGTGAGAAAAAAATATAAACACCTGGCAAGGTAGTCCATGAATTTTTACACTTTCTATTTTAATGTACTGTCTTACAAATCAAGAAATTGAATGAGGGGAATCCCTTTAAGGTCACCATCTTAGGAAGAGCTTATAAAATTTGATTACAAAATCCAGCAGAAGAAAAGATTAAACACTTAAATACATTAATTTTGTTGCTGGTTCACAGCCTTTTCCTTTTCTTGGCTGTTGGTCTCATTCAGCTAAAACAACTGTGTCAAATATCTATGTCAGTTTGGAGGTTGGGCTTTGCTTTCACAACTAAGTGAGAGAAGGAATGGTAACAAGTCTGTGACATTTCCCCAGTGGGAAAAGAGAGCCTCTGGCTTACCACATTGTGAATCAACAGTGAACTGTTTACTACAGTTCTGTTAATTATTCTGAACACATTTATGGACATCACAAATAAGAAAAGAATATAATTTTCTTGACACGTTTGAATGGGATCTGCTATTGATGGTCTCTACCTCTTTCTCCTTCCACCTGTAGGTATTCATGTTTGCATGTTTATATAGTTGCATGTTTTGGAGGGCTTCTTAAATATACAGTTAAAAGCTTGAAAGACAAATAAAAAGCAGTAAAAACTTTTTCACTGCAAATTTAACTTTGATAGGAAGCTTCACAGCTACTTTCGAAAAATTAATTTTAAAAAAGAATTATTAAAGAATTCTTTGCTTACTAAAGCAAAGAGATATTTTCCTTTTAGGGAAGGCAGCCCAAACAGTTAAATACTTCCTTCAGGGTTCTGGGTATGGCACATTTTAATAATAATCTATTTTAATTTATGTCTACTGGATTTCCTTCTCAAACTCTGCTTTCTTCTATGCAGATTTAATACTCATAGTTATAGCAGTTCTAGATCTCTCTAGAACTGCAGGGGTGTAGAAGTAAAGGAGAGGTAAATTTGCAATGAGATCTTTAAAATTAAATACTAAACATGGTTGTATCTTGACAGACTTATCAACCTTAAAATTCATGTACTTCCATCCTTCCAAGATAATCACACTGTAAAATAATTTTTTACCCTCACTGTAGAATAGGTGACATAACAAACCATAGTGGGAAATGCTAAAAATAGATGCTTACAAACATATAACTTCTGTGCTTTTTTTTTCTTCTCACTTGTCTTTAACACACGTACTTTTCAATTTCTTATTTTTCCATTGTTGTTT
Organism: Pipra filicauda; assembly: GCF_003945595.2. NCBI lineage: Eukaryota > Metazoa > Chordata > Aves > Passeriformes > Pipridae > Pipra > Pipra filicauda. The sequence continues at coordinate 1,313,066 of NW_024104363.1, read as the reverse complement.
TTAAACAGCACTGATATAAAAATGTTTTCATGGCCTTCCATATATGCACATGTACAAACATACACATATGTACATATTGTAAATAAATCAGTGCTAATATCTCGTTATCCTCATCATAGCCCTACAATAATACACATTCATTAATCTGAAGAAGGATGTATTGACACAAACAAAAAAAGAAGAATCTCTAATATTCAGTCTGAAGGGCTCAGTTGCCTACTACAAAGAAAGGTAAGATTAGCACAAATATTACCATTGCAATAGCCTCTTTATATGTACAAATGCCAGCACTGGGCTTGGTCTCTAAAGGATATTTAAGGATCTTGTAGGTTTTGCATAAAACTGATGTGGAAGAGTGTGTGTGCAATGGCATTTAACAGAAAGAACATCCTAAATATGCAACTGCCTACAGAGTCAGGGTGGGGCTTGGCTGTCAGTATATATGAGAAAAATGTCATACATGGCAAAGCCGTTATGATTTTGGCCACAGAATGAAAATGAGCAGGATATTAAACTGCAGCAAGGAAAAATGTAGTACCCTCTATCAGCCCTGTGGAGTAAGAGTTGCCCACTGCATTGCAATTATATGTGAGTTTTGGAAGCAGACTAAATACAACTTATCTTTAAAAGGTGTAAAGGTCTAGAGAGTTTGTTTTCATCATAGATCCAATTTATGCCAATTACAGAGCCATGAATAGTTGATAGGAAACCACCATCCATAATGAATTGTTGGTTTTATACCCTATAGAGAGATACAATCTAATTTATCTGCCCACAGAAAGTACTCCAAGAAAACACAGACTTGAACCCAACCCAGCTCTGAGGTGTTGGCCACCTCCAGTGGCATTTGCACCTGTATTTCCCAGCTCTGATGGCTCTAGGTGTTGCCCATGCTGCCCACTGCAACAGCTGGGTGTCTGTCTCCTCCACCCCACACCCTGGGCAAGGAGTCACATTTGCAGTGATCTCCCAGCAGCGGGGAAAAGCCCATTTCCAGATGAAACCAACATAGCTGGTAGATAGTGAAGGTGACTAACTGTTATGGCCAGTATGAGCACCAAAAAATAGCAGTTGGATTTTGGGATTGCTAATGTGACGTGCATCTTTAACTGCCTGACAGATGGGTACATTTAATCCTAAACAAACACACAGTTTGTCCGAGTATGTCATCAAATGACCTTCTGCTACCATTATTGATGAGTTACACCTATTTGCCAACAAATACCTTCCTTATCACTGTCATGTGAGTAATCAGGTAAATGTTTGAGTAAACAAGTCTGCCCAGCATGAGGCCCTGGCAGCTATCTCTACAAGGTGCAGATGAAGACCCTCTACAGCAAAGGAGGAGGTAAGGCTCCTCAGTGGCAGAAAAGTTCATTACTTGTGGCTTTGCCATGTTTCCAAAGATCTACTGTAAGGACTAAACTAAATTTAGAAATTAACTTTAGTTTTCTCTAATTCAGGTACTGGCATGGCACAAAAGAAGGCACACACACACACACACACACACATATCCCCCATGGTATTCATGGATACCCCAGCAAGTTAGTCCCTGATGAGCTGGATTGGGCTGTGAGCAGCTTAAACAGCAAGCTGGGTTGCCCTCGAGGCTGACCTGTGAATAGTCTCTGCCAGCATAGATAGTCTTATGACAACAATAAATTGGCCTTCTGCCTCCACAGGAAAAAGGCTCTTGTCTGATATTCACCCACCTGTGAAGGAAAATGAGGCCTGGGGGATTTAACAGCTGCCAGGGCATTCCCTGGAAACACTGTGACCGGAGACTGCAGTATTTGTTTACAGTCTGTCTCAGGTAGTGTTAGAACTAGAGGGCTAAATAATACCTGTGTTTAGATCATAGAATCATAGAATCAACTGGGTTGGAAAAGACCTCCAAGATCATCAAGTCCAACCCTTGATCCAACACCACTGTGGTTACTAGACCATGGCACTAAGTGCCACATCCAGTCTCAGCTTAAAAACCTCCAGGGATGGTGAATCCCCCACCTCCCTGGGCAGCCCATTCCAATGTTTGATTATCCTCTCTATAAAAATTTTTTCCTAATATTCAACCTAAACCTCCCCTGGCACAGCTTAAGACCATGCCCTCTTGTCGTACTGCTGGTTGCCCAGGAGAAGAGATCAACCCCCACCTGGCTACAACCTCTTTTGGTTAGTTGTAGAGAGTGATGAGGTCTCCTCTGAGCCTCCTCTTCTCTAGGCTAAACAACCCCAGCTCCCTCAGCCTCTCCTCATAGGACTTCTCCTGGAGTCCCTTCACCAGCCTCATTGAGGTATGTTTGTCATGGATGCACAGAATAAAGGAAGAATTTGAGAGCATAGCTGAGCAAAGCAAGTAGTCAGAATTTTGCAGCTTCAAAGAAATACACTCAGAAAGAGGAAGGGTAAGAAAAAGCGAGTAGTAAGACCACTTCCCCACCCATCCCAAAGCATGTCAAGAACACACAAAGGAGCAATCTCTGTCATCACAGGCACTTTGTGCAGTCTTTTTCCAAATATCCCAGAGGAATTATGGCTCTACCCTACCCCCGCTTTAGCCCCTCTCTAAATAGCACCATTTAACACAGTATAAGCAGAGTCAAGGCTGCTCTTTTGTTCTTTCTCTGCAAATTATTGTTAAGTTCACTATGAAAAATAATAGAACAAAATATTTGTTTCTCTCAAAGACCAGGTAAAGTAGTATCTGAAGTTCATGTCACAAACATATTAAGTCTTTAGTAAATATTTAGTGACAGTGAAGCTCTCATTATCAACAAGAGCTAAGTACCTAAATCCCTTCCCTCCTACCCTGATGTCTTTTACTACAGAGCTGATAAAATGCTTTCAGCTACAGAGCTCGACTCACAAGAAAAGACATAGACACATGAAAAATGTGTGTGACAATTGTGTGGCAGAGACACTGTGCATTGCATTGCATTAGAGAGCTCATGATAAAAATTGGTATGAATGATTGGAATACCAGAATGAGAATAGCTTTGAGGATAGTGTCCAGTATTGCAGCATCTGCTAGTGCTGCTATAAATAAAGGGTTATAAACAGTTCCATATTATGAACCCTAATATCACAAATTTATAACCTGGATGTTAAAAAAACCCCTCTGGCTAACATTAAGAAAAATAATAAATTTGAATATAAATGCCTTTACTGAGTACATACTTAGATATATGTACAAAATCTCTATTTGTAAAATCATAATTTTCTTTCTATCTGTCTATCTATCTATGTTATCTGTCAAAGACATGGGTCATACTGGCTTCAGATACTTACTAAAATCAGAGAGAAGACAACTGAGTTGTTAACTGATGTTTTTAATGGGAAAATTCGATGTTGGAGATTTGATTTGTTTACATGTTAAGTCATGGTGTCATATTTAAAAAAAAATAAAATTCTCACAGCTGAAATCCTGGAATTCCTTGATTCTTTCTTTGTAGGTCACAAGTGAAAATGAGCCTGTCCACTCTTTCTGCATTAGCACTGGAAATTACCTGCACAACGTGTAACTGTCCTTGAAAGAAGGGCTCAGGAGTGTAATTATTCTCTATACTTAGAGAGCTGGTGCTACAGAAAAGATATGAATATTAAAACCAAACCACTGTTGTTAAAAGGAGGTGTATCATGGGTCATCTACTGCCACCACCTGCGACTCCTAGAATGCTTCCATTAACGCTGCCTCTGTACAATCCTAAACATCCACTGGTCAGATTATGTGACCAATACATCTGTTCTAGAACAAGCAGCAGTCAAAAGTATTGAGGCCATGTTGATGAGAACACAGCTGAGTTGGGCAGGGCACGTCTCAAGGATGAAGGACCACCGCCTCCCTAAGATCTTGCTTTATGGTGAACTTGCCACCGGCTGCCGCAAGAGAGGAGCCCTGAAGAAAAGATACAAGGACTCCCTGAAACAACATCTCAGTCTTGGCCATATTGATCATCATAACTGGTCTACTCTTGCCTCCAATCAGGAGGTCTGGAGACACACCATCTATAACGCTGCTGATGCCTTTGAGAACACACACAGGATCACTCTCAAGGAGAAAAGACAACGCAGAAAGAATCGTGTCTTGCAGAATTTACCACCTAAGGAGTCTTTCTGCTGTACCTTTTGCAACCGGACATGCCTGTCTTGTATTGGCCTATTTAGCCACCAGCACACTTACAACAAACGTGGATAGAGCCCTTCCCCAATCTTCGTTCGTGAAGCCTAGCCATGATGATGATGATATTTGAATCTCTGTATTTGTGTACCTTTATCTGTTCTTCTGAATTAGTCAGAACATCTACCATGAGGGACATGGCGTGTTATCTCTCCACTGACTGCGCAGAAAGCTGAGGTCTGGCAGCCTGGACAGTGGCCAGGATGAACCCTTCACACCACAGCCTCTGGCAGAGGAGTAACACCACACGTGGCAGATGGTGGAGGAATTGGGCATTTGACATCTGCTCAGATTTCAGCCCAAGAAGCTCTTACTCATTGTGTGGAGTGCAGTAAGGTCTCGTGAGAACAGCACACGTCCTTGGAGATCTCAGGAGGCAGTAGCTACCATGCTCATGTGTTCTCCTGTTCCTGCTTCAGCTCCTGTTTGTGTAACTGAATCTTTGCCACTGACTTCAGAGGGACCAGCACTTCATCCTCTCTTTCTACTGCTCTCTCAGCCTACTATCTGCACCCTGCTCCATAAATTCAGTTTAAATACAATGGGGGAAAAAGGACACATTAAAAGTCACTGAATGGCATTTTGATCTGCCAGGTGCAGCAAAGGATACAATGGATTATAGAGTATAGTGGTGCAAGGGTTGGACTCGATGATCTCGGAGGTCTTTTCCAACCCAATCGATTCTATGATTCTATGATTCTATAAAATGCAAACAGATCTCTGCAATGCTCATTTCTCAAATAAAATGAGATTTTTTTCTGTTTAAGACTTGTCTTGACACTGTAATCAAAAAACTGCCGAGAAGAAGTAATAGTTTGTAGTCTGAAAAACCTGACCCTTAGGAAGAGAACATCAGCAAGTATGAGAGTCATTTCTGAAATCAACAAATGAGTTCAGACATGCTACATCAAAATGGTGTTGTTTCAGACAAACGATATGACATTTCTTTGCTTAGAATTTTGTGAGTATTTTGTGTGACATGTTTTTAACATATCAATTATTCAGAGTTATTGTTTAGTGTAAAATATATTTGGCTTAATGCAACCTTTTAATAAATAGTGAGCAAAAAAGGGAAATATTTGCAGTCAAAACTAGGAAAATAGGATAAGTTTAATAATTCTTTTTAGACTATCAAATAGCAACAAATCAGTCAGAAAAAAAGAGTAGACTGATTTGAAAAAAAAGCAACAAAATCAACAATGTTATGTCAATACAACTTCATTGTTGAAATTCACTGAGAAAAAATGTAGTTTAGCTACTAGAAGTACCCTTCAGGACCTATGTGGAAGGAAGTAACTCTGACCCATGAGGATGTGGAGGGTCAGGCACTCTGATTGCAGGTAAGGTTGAGTGAGGCAGCACAGGGTGCACAAGCTGAAAAGAGAGAGGCGTACTTAGCTCTGCACTCTAGTTTAAAGAACTGCTTGTAAAGATGTTGATATAAATAGTCCCCTGTTTTTCATACAGTCTCCATATCTTACATCAGTGCTGGAAGAATAAATGATTTCATGGGAGGGGAAAAATGGGAAATGAAGCCTTTTCTACCGAAGTCAATTAAACAGTGTAAAGGTATTTAACAAAAAAAAACACCACAAACAAACAAATGAACAAAACAAACAAACAAAAAAAATGTTTATTTTACCCAGAGATGTACAACTGCAGCTTTAATTGCACATTCAAGGAGTATAAAAAAATGAACAGTTGCCTATCCCAGAGACTCTGAACAGCATGAAAGTTAGTCGAGAATGCGATATAAGCAAAAAAAAAAGTTACCTAATAGTAAAAAAATTGCAGATAAGTGAAATGTTTCCTGACTCAAACACAAATTCCTCAAAAGCTAACATTTATCCAATATTTGGTTCAGAATATATTGCTTGACAATTCTTCTTTCTGTGCTTAGTTTTCAGAGTTTTAAAACACTGAAAGACACTTCCAAAATACAGTTACTTTCCTATTCCTGTAGCATGGTCTATCCCTGTTTTAAGCATATGTTTTCCTAGATAACACACAAACAAAAACCTTCAAAACATTCAAAGTATTGCATTTTCTTGAGAAATGGTTTAAATTAGGAACTGTTCTGCAGAAATTAATACGGCTCCACAGAGCCCCAGCTCACATCCTTGTATTCAGATTACATTGCTTATTATGTTAAACAGTTCTGTCTTCTGTTTCCTACTAGGGGAAGGCTCAAACCAAACATATTTCTACGAATTTTACCCAATAAAGATGGAAAATTTAGGGTAGTAGACCACAAACTGCAGCATTTTTTTTAATGGGGGCTTTGATAGCTTCAATTTCATAAGCAAAGAGGTACAGAGCCTATCAAATATTTATTCCTGCTTCTTGTAATTGCTGTTCCATCTTCTAAGAAGATAACTTGTAAAATAAGAGTATTTGGTCCAATGATTATGAATTTTGTATCAAAGTTATCAGTTCATAGTTTTAATGCTCAAACAGTTGTTCTTAGTGTTCTCAGCTAATTGGAGAAATAATTTCCATTTAATTTAAAAAAATTGTGATTTCTATGACAGCCTCAGAAATATTCTTTTGAGAAACAGGGCTCTTTTCCCAGCATCGGAGGTAAGGGAAACCCGATAGTCCAGCAGCTAGAGAAGCAGTTTTAAGCTGAATAGCATTCTCATTATTTGGTGTGTTTCTGTGTGCTTTGCAACAGGGAATTCCTAAATAAACACGCAAAAGTGTATGCTCATGTGTACTCAACATGCAAATAGGAAATAAATTGAGGAAAAAAAAAAGATATGGAAATTCAGAGGAAGGGTCAAAACTCCATTCCTATCAAGTGGAGTAAAGTTACTACAACTGTAGATGAACATTATTGTAGAAGAGCTAACGCAAGTGTCCCAGCCTCTGACTTCTATCTTTTCTGCAGCACCCCTGTTGTGCAGGATGGGGCTTTGAGACTACTCAATGCTCCAGCCTACACAAATCAGTCAAAGTATCCAATGCGCTCATCTTGTACCATCTTTGTGACTCAAGCCGAATGGGAATGTAGATTACTAAGGCACTTGAATTGAGATGGTGGTAATGAGAAGCTCAGTCCGAACCAAATGCAACGAACTACTGCTTTGTTGGGTTGCTCTCTCTGGGAATTCTGGGGGACCCTGGGCCTGAGCAAGAACTGGAGCTCTGCAAGTGATTTTTCAGTACCCTGTGAGAGTCTGAACCTGGGCATTTGGCTGGCAGTCAATGTTATTGCAAAAGAGTGCAGCATTAAAACAGGGCTGTGAAAATAGATGACTATTGATTTGGCATAGGAAGGTGAGCATACTGGTTAAATACGCACCCTAGTATGCATACTTTTGTGATAACGATCATTATTTATCCCTTAGACTATGGGTTTCCCTTTCCCCATCCTCGACGTGGGGGATCCCAGCTCTAGTTCCCTCTCCGTCTGAAGAACCATTTCCGACGTCTTGTGGGACGGGGAAGGGGAACTCCATACACAGGGTTTTTCATGCCCCGAGCCTGGAGGGGAGAGGTGCCCTCCCCTCCCCCCAGCACCCACGTGGCTCCATGGCAGGCACAGAGACAGCACACCGGGCGTGGAGAGGAGGCAAGAGGGAGTTTATTGTTGGGAAGGGGTTTATAATAGGAGGAAGGGGTCACGAGTTCAGGGTCACACAGAAAAAACCATCAGGTAAAGGGTCAACAGCCAATAGGAAGGGGTTTAACAAAGGACCAATGGGACACCTCAGGACACCTTTCCCAGGACACTCCTGCATGGGAGATAACAGTTGCTGTGGGGGGTGTTGGGAAGAAGAAACACGTGTTTGCAAAGGGACCACAAAGAGCCATTTTAAGACATGTTTAAACAAGTTTCTCATCAGGTATAGTGCTACATTAGACATTTATGGCTTCTTTAGAAATTTTATTGTTGTATAAATTCATACTTGTGCACCTTATAAAAGTAGAGTTGTGACAGAATAATAGTCCATAAAGAAAACACAGTTTCAAGAACTGGACTACAGATTCTGTGGTTTGCCAACTTAATGCAACGCCACTCAAAAATACCAATACCATGTCTTGAGACCTTGAACAGCTTTCTGTGCTATGCAACCAGGCCTTCTTTCTTCCTAAAAGCACTCTTCAAAAGTGGATCATTAGTTTGATATCAGGTGAATCCATCTGCTTCCTCTCCATATATACATTCAGTGAATTTGAAAGCCTTTCTAAAACATTACCAATGCTTTGGGAAAATTCACTGGGAAGTTCAAAGGTTTCCAGTACACAGAATTTCAGCTCTGCAGTTTTTTTCCCTTGAAGTCCCACAAGAGATAATGTATTAATAATTTGCCAAATTACTGTTTTCAAATCCAAGCTGTTTATTATTTTTAATTATTTAGTTGTATGAAGACAAAAAATGTCTTTTATCACTTTCTATTATATTTCATATCTATTTCAGATAAAAAGCAGATCAAGCCAAATGTTCTGCCAATTAGAGGAAAAACATTCACTATCATGTTGTGTACAAGGTGAAGTTCAAATGTGTAAAAATATTTTAGGGTAAAAATATTGCCATTCACTTACATCTGCTAAATAGACCAGGCAGATTACTGTAAAAAGCTGGTTGTACAACATTTTGAATATTGTGTTAATAAAGCCAGTTGTAAATTGGGATGGTGGCTGTGTTGGATAATTGTGAATCTTAGGCACTAACCCGATAATTAGTATTAAAAGGAGCTGTGGCTCCAAAGATTTACTACTGTAGTTCTAATTTGTAGGTAGAGTCTATAACAAAATATTAATAACCTGAACTAAAAATCCAGAACAATCTTCATAATTAATCAAATAATGCCGCATTAATTATGTTTGCCACAAAAAAAATAATTCCTTTGAAAAGCTGTGTAATGGTTATAAAAAGGCATTATGAAGAAAACTCCTTAACCTTATAGCATTTTAGTCACCACACTAATTGTTGAGTTTTGCATGAAACAAATATTGGACATTTATGGGAATTTCTTATGTCTTTTCCATAACACTGCAAAGTGAAATTGCTGCTGGTAAAATCCTATTAAGCCTATCTGAAATACAGTGACGTCAGCAAAAAAAAAGTGTTTCTAAGTTTTTAGGTATGTGTAGTTGTTGCGTTAGAATCCTTCAAAGAATTTTTTTTTTTTTTTTTGCTTTTGCTCCATTTACAAAGGGGCAAATGATTGAATTTGCTTCACTGAATTGAACTTATACAGCTTCCTGCTGGGTACTGGGGAGCATTTATGGAACACCACCTGGAGGGCAGCTGCTCTTTTCTCCTAGCCCTGAATATCATTAAATTTCAGCAGCAACATGACACACTGTAGAAAATTTTGTTTTAAGGCTGCACTCTTCTGTGCTGTTGTTGTCAAGAGTAAAAAGAAGCGGGGGGGCATTTCTGGAAAGCGAGAGTGATAGATTTCATTCCTTGTCAGCAAGTGCTCACAACCAGGAAAAACAAAAGGACTGAAAGTATAAAAGTGATTTTTTTTTTCATTAAGGGTGGATGAAAAAATAATCACTAGGAAGATATATATTTCAAAACATTACATTGTCTTTTTGTAAATATAAGCGCTTATGGTCTGTGTTGAAGCATTTACAATTTAACTTCATATTTGAGCAGCAGAATGTCTTCACTTAAGAAAGGAGAGCAATTGCTAACCTTATCTCGCATTTGTGGGTGACACTGGAGCTGCCCTAAGAACTCATTTTCTTATAACTATTTGCTTAAGCATTTCACTACCAGATTAAGCTGAAGACAAGATTGCAGTGAAATGCTGGGAAGCACTGCATTATGCCTTTGCCTTCCAAAGGAGCAAGTAACTGTGGCTCAGACCCTCTATGGGTTTTACACATTCTGAGCAAGATTTTTTTCAGTACAGTTAAGAAATCTTTTGTATAAAGAGCAGAGGTAAGATGGGACCAGCTTGTGGTAGCTCACATCTATCGCTGTGCTTCAGGTTTTTTCCCCTCCTCTAGTTTCCAGCCTTTAAGTGTCAAACCCAGTATGAATAAAGGACCGCAGACCCCTGGGAATTACAGTGTACGGTCCAGCTTTCTGTGCCTCTCGTATTCCCTGAAGTCTACAGAGGTCACCTTAGCAATACTAACAGGAAAATTGGCACAGCAATCAGATAGAGCAATCTATATACAGTAAATGTTACAAAGATGGTTTACCTGCTCAGTGCCTTGCTATATAATTTCAGTGTTTTTCAGTGGACTATGACAATTAATTCATATTTCTGCACATTTTGACCTCTACATTTCCCTCCATCTTTCCATGTTGCACCTTTTCTCCTTACCCTCTTTGCCAATTGCATCAGCTCCTGATTCCCCTTTCATTCTTCCTCAGTTCACCACTAAAATACCTGATAGAAACACAAGTGTGGTCTCTAAAATGAGCCGGAAAGTTGTACAATTGGCCACCAATTAATATTGCTGTCCAATACTAAAAATTGACAATTTCTTCTCAAAGCAAAATCTAGAAATATGTGATTTTGCCAAAATCATGTTGTTACTGAAAAATACATGACTTTCAACATCAGCAAGAAATTACTTTTACACATGGGAAAATCACAATAGGGAAAATCTCAATAAAGAAAATCTGAATAAACTTAAAATTCACATTTTTTGTTGATTTAATTTAAAAGTCTGTTTCAAATCGAACAGTTAACAGAAAGATACTTACCTTCAAATTGAAATTTCTGTGCTCTCATGCTAACATTTCTAAATCAGAAGCTTTTATAATATTCTTCATGAACAGCATTTCAACCAGCAGTTCCAGTTTTGTCTGAGTAGTCTTTCAAAATTCACAGTGACTACATGTATTGGCACTTTGGTAACAACAAAGAATCCCTGACCTGGAACAAAGCATCACTCTTCTAGGTGTTACCCAAAGTCTGAACCAGACAGATGTACCAGGTCATAGGTAAATAGGTAAATATTTTGGGCTCCCAAAAGAGATAGTGGAACAGTGACTACCTGACTTGGACTAGATGGCTTAACAGGCTAATCAGGACTGCTTTTTCCTTGTGGCCACCAGAACTGACTAATGTTAACTTTCTTACAGGAAGAAAATATTGTATTTGAAACAACTTTAACTCTTGTGCATTAGTTGAAGGAACTAAAAATGATCAGTGTTGGCAAAGCAGCTCTTATCACTGAGATTACACAGAGTAGGAGCTGCAAGACCAGCACTTCCAGTTGATTCAGAATCCTAGATTTAAATACAAAATTGTTTCTCAGGGGAAACAACAGTGGCCATTCTGAAAACCAGGAGGGGCCCATGCAGGAGATAGGCAGATTCTGAGTGGAAGGTTGGGTTGCTAAACTATTCTCCAAAAGCAAACAAGAATCAATCCTGCATTTTCCAAGCTCAGTGCCCAGGAAAACCACAAAAGCTTTTTCTATATTGCAAGAAAGCTCCTATTTAGTGAAGACATTGAGTTTGTCTATATTTCTTCTGCCACAACAATCTTGCTGTAAATAAAAACTTGCATACAATGAACACCAAATAATGGATTCTCAGACTAGCATTGAAATGAAAAAGATGTCTCTGGGTAAGACTGGTGTCTAGATAAAATGTAAATGCAATCTCTCTGTGAAGAAATTGTGAATAATCAGAAATTTGTACAGTCACTAAAATACATTACCAGAATAACACAGAAATGGAACAATATGACAATATTTTTTTTCTACTTGGAGAATACAAGTAGGTGGTTCTCCCAAATAATTATCTATTTCAAGAGAAAAATGTCCACATGCAAAACCTCCATTATTCTATTTCATGTATCTCACTCCTTCAGTTTTGATCTTTACCCTCTCCCAAAATGGGAGCAACTGAATGGTACAAGCTGTTTTTTCAAACTTGACTCCTCAGAGTATTCATTTAGCCTCAAGACTGTATGGTGAGGAGTCCACAGGACTGCAATGGGGAGAATTCCAGGGCTATTCCTGTCCTGTCAGGCTCACTGTGTAGCCTTATATAAATTGTCTTACCACTGGCTCAGACCTTGCTTTCCTTCTTTGGTTTGTTTATATGTAAATTGCCAAATGAAGAGCTTGGAGAGCACTCCGAATTTTTGTGTAGCTGGTTAGCTGTCCCCTTTCTTCTCTTGAAGTTTGGGAAGTGAAGAAGAAAGGAGATGCAAAGGTATGCAGAAGGGACTGAGCAGACTTCTGTTAATCTTGTTCACAAGAGATGATTGTTTACAGTGAATTTATCCAGCAAGGTGAGGAATATACTGGACTAAGTTTGTACCTGACTGAAGGGTTTGGGCATGTACTTAGGATTTGGGGCAAGCCTGTGCTTAATAAACGGTTCTCGCTCTACACTACTTAGCCTGCAGCAGAGAAATTCCCCTGGGCCACACAGCCAGGCCCTTCCAGGCAAAACAGAAAACAGAAATCAGGAAGAGGTTTCTAGCTCCCTGTACCATCCTCTTCTGACCAGTTCTGATGGTGCAGGCAGAACCCCAAAACTGCAGCTCCCTTCCATAAATTTCTGATAATAATTCCTTACCTCAGGCTTCACCTTGTCATAAAATATCAGCCGCTCTGCAAATAGTGAGCACAATTAATTATTAATTTCTGGTTTATTATTGACTGACCATTTTGTCAAACAAACCATATGATAACCTGTAATAAACTCTTTCTATTTGCTGCTCTGACTTAGCAATTCCTAGTACAGCAAAACTGAAAAAATAAGATCAAGTCTCAGCCGACTTACAAAGATCATTAGTAACCATGCCTTGTACGCAAGAACTGGATTCGGGCCATGCTGACACAAGACAATCAGTTTCCTATACTTGCAGGATGCTGTAATGAAATGCCTGATCCGATGAAGTTAGAGGCGTTATGATATTTTCATCATCATGTAATAAAGCATCAGGAAACATTCAAGCCTCTAATGTTATTGAATATCGTGGTGGTGTTAATACTAACAGTGCACAGTTTGCAATGTAATGGAAGGAGGAAGAAGAAGGGCAAATGGTTTGGACTTTTGGTTTAAGGTGAACACTCTTCTCCAAATTAATTTGTTCTCCATCATTAAGTGACTGGTATAGTCAGGGTTTTGCATGCACTTGGAATGCCCTAGCATATTCATAAATAAGAAATAGTGGATAGAATAGGTAAATGTTTCTCATTTTTACTACAAAGCAAAAGCTATTAGAGGGAATAGTATGCTGGGTTTTTTTCAGTTACCTGTTTCTGGTGAATATTTAGTAATATTCTTTTAGGAAATGAAAGAACACAAGGTGATTTTTCATAGTAATTAGTAATGTGCTTTCATATGCATAAACATTTGCCATAGGTTATCATCCAAATTTATAACAAATTAATTAAAATGGAAAATTAAAACCAGTATTAACTGAAGTGCTGTTTGCCCAGAGTTCCAGTCACACTCAGCATATTTAATTCATTCCTGTAAATTCAGTAGGGTTTTGTGTAGAAATAAAACAAACAGCATTGCTATGTGCCTTCATTGTTTAACTACTGTGCAATTTTTTTTGACTGCTGATATTATTTATAACTAGGAGGATTGTTTGTTTATTTTCCATTCGGAAAAAAAAGGCAATGAAACATTTATTAAATTTATTTCTTTTAAACAACGGTAATAGAAAGATTTACATGGACACAACAAAACAAGGACATAAAGAGTTTTATAAAGAATTTCATATAAACTTTTTTCTCCAAATCTATACAACTAATAGGAATATTATGTGGTTTGCTTCTTTATTCAGTAATGAAGCTCTAATTTTCATTTTCACTGTACAGTTGTTGCACATCTCTCATTTGGATTTTGCCAGCACAAGCCCAAGCTCAGGATTACCAGCAAGAACAGTCTGCCTGGAGGGAGAAGTCAGGGCAGCCCAAAAAGCCCCCATCCCACCTTCTCCAAGCCAAGCTCTGCCAAAACTGGGCAGAGGTAACTTGGATGGAAATACAGCCAGGGCATGTGGAGGATGTGCTCGACACTTCAAGTAGCTCCTGCCTATGGTATGGAGCTTCACAGCAATCCGGGAAGGAGTTTACCTCGCGCAGAGCCAGCACACACACCATGGAGCTCGTCGGCTGTGGCTCCAGACATCACACACTGTGCTTTCACAGCTCACATGTGGGAAAGAATGGCTGAAGGAAACCTCTGAGCTGTTCCCTGGTGGGCAACTCCTGGCTGGTCTGAGAGGACAGGTCACATTATGGCTCTACCCCTGGGTATATTTAATTTTGTGATTAGGAAATGGCATGGGACTTAGGTGGTATTTAGATCAAAGACCTTCTTAGCAGAACCCCTACAGATTCTTGCAGAATTGTGTTCACTGGGTGACTCCTGTAAATCTAAAATCTTTTGGGCATATGCCTCAGAGTGGCTTTTCCCTTACTCTAAAATTGTATATACAAAAGGCAGTGATCAGCAGATCCTAATCAGGCGAGCACATGGGAAGTGAGACTTGTTAAGTGTCTTTCCTGCAGATCATGTTTCTGCCTCCTTCACGGCAGCAGAGCCAAAGGAAACACCCTATGTCCATTTTATAAGTTTTGATGTTATTTGGCTGTAAGCGAGGGCTAAGCCAGCTGCAGCCCTCCACTGCTCTTTAGGAGGAAGGAAAAGGCAAATGATAAATCTGTGTGTCTGCATCTATTCAACATGCTTTATATCTCTTAACAGGTATATCAGTGTGACACCTAATAAATACGTTTTGTTACACATTTTTGTCACGTCCTTGCTAAATTTCCAAATTCTAAGGAACCTGATGGACTAAAAAGACTTCCTCCCCCTCCCCCACCTAAAAATAGTTAGCAAATCCCATGCAATAAATATGATTATCATTCTAGACTTCATGAAGAGAAGCTTTAAGCATATTGCATAAATTAAGTACATAATATAACAAATCCTATATGAGTTGTAAACAGTCTCCAACTAAGCAGGTTAACTGGCACACAAGTGTGAAATATTGCACAGTGAAACCTGTGTGCCCTAAGAGACTACCCTAGGGTACTGACAAATACTTTACAACATGAAATTACCTACATTAAGCAAACTGGCTCTGCAATTTAGCCAGAGAGGGTCTATAATTGGTTCAAGGTACAGCACTTTTTCCTAAGAGACCTGCTAAAACACTATGGATTTCAATGTCTACAGGCCAACAATGCAAATGTATAGTATTATGAATAAACTTTGTCACTTTGAATTGTTTTGAATTTTGTGGAAGATTTCATATCAATCAAAATAAAACATGCTAAAAATAAGTGTTTTCCAATTAATTTCATATAACTGAATTCATGGCAGCTGAATAATTAAAATTAAGATAAAATTAAAATTGTGTTAAATTCATGCAGTGAATTTATGTACATCAATTTTTCAGAAGAAACAAGTAAACATTTTGATTTAAACAAGCTTAGTAACAGTAATTTCTGACATCAAATATCTGTGATATAATCTCTTATGGGATTTCCTTTACTTTTTTCAAGTACAATTTTAAGACACTTTTAATAAGGGACACATCTCGTTTAAATTGTTCTCCTGCCCTAAAAAGTGACTTGGTAAAAATGGCATGAGGAGGCTCTGGATTCATTATCACACTGATTTTTCTAACCAATGAGCTCAGTTTGTAAGTAAATTTCTAACCGCCAGCTGCACAAACTCAGCCTGGGTCCTGGATCCTTTCCATCTCATGCATCACCACCAGTAATAAATGTCTTGTATGCCAGAATATGCCCTCCATGGCATCTGTGCAATCCCAGTGCCATCCATGAATTTGCACAGGTGTTGCTGGGGCCAGACTTTCCAATCAATAAGGTTACACACAAGTGACTGAGGAAATTATCTTCCAAACAGAGCTACTAGTACTACAGTGATCTGTGGAATGGAAGGGACCCTATCTGACTGGTAGAGCCAGGTTTTAGTCTCACAACCAGGAAGAAAAGTGTTTTGTCTTGCAAACAAAAGTCTGAGAGGGGTGAGATGTATGTGAAACATCCCGACACTATTTTTTATGCTGTTTCTTAGAGAATAAAATGGCTTTGCAATGTTCTTTTGCTCAAAGAACATATTCAGAATTTTTTTTTTTATAAGATGTACTTTGCAATTGGGATGACATTATGAAAGAAGGTAAGTGATACGTCTTGGTGTCTTAAAACATCTCCTTGTCTAAGATCAGTATGTTGAGCTGAGAGGAAATGGCCTGCCCATATTATCCCAGTGAGATAGCACTGTCATGCAATGCCTCAGGGGAGCATGCTGGAGGAACAACCATACTCCAGGATGCCAGACTTGGAGTCACAACATAGCTGCAAGAATAAGGTTACTTTCTGCTCCATTTTAAAGTCCTGGATTATTTCAACCAATGTACACAATCTCTTTTTCTCAGGATGTCCTTGACAATCATCTGTTTACAAGCAGTGGTCAAGCTATGTTTCTAGAGCTACCTACAGGCAGCAAGAAGTTCAAAGGCAGTACTTCTGTCACAGCTCTGTTGTGACCAGGAGTAGAGCTGTGCATTGGACAATGAGTAAGGTGAATATTTAGCTCCGGCAGGAGGTGAGTTAGGAGGAGCTGTTCCTGCTCCTACTACAACCTTCTCTGGGCTCCAGCCGGACCCTCCAGCAGCAGAGGATCACACTGTCCAGCAAAATACTACACTCTGTGCTGAGCAGTCAGAAAACCACCACAGCACTGCCCTCGCCAGAGTGGTATCTGATGCACATACTTTTGACAGAATAAAGATTTCAGCACAAAAAATCAGGGTGAAATACGTCTGTATACCTTTGTCTGCATTTAGTTTCAAATTGAATTTAAACTGAATTTTTCTAGATTTTTTCCAAACTAATTTATCCTCTCAAATGATTACTCTACTTCAGTTAAATGACTGCAGTTCAGCTCTTTATCTGAAGCTCGGTTGTTACACCTGTCAGCTCTGGACACCTATATACTTGCATTTTCAAAACAAAGACTTTGTGTAAACCAGTCTTAAGCAATCTCAGCTCCAAAAGCATGTGGTAGCTATCATACAGTAAATGAAAAAACAGGAGAGGATGCCATTTTCCTAGCAATGACAGAGAAGTTGAATTTTTCATGTGAATTAGCAGTTTAAGATAAAAACTCTCAGGAAGGGAAGATTTACCAAACCTTAAAAAGCACAGTTGGTGTGCCTTTTCACTATTTTACCCTGTACTAACTAACATGAGGTAAGATCACAGCTTATTTCTTTCATCATGAATGCAAGACACAAGGAATTTTTGTTTATTCCAGAAAAGATCCCTAGGAAATGTGTCTGTGAACTAACCTCGTGTTTGACCACTCTGTTCAGAATTCATCATTTTTTTTTTCTGTTTTCTGTTAAGACAAAACTCTCTTGACACTGTAATTCTTTCTTCTTCCATTTTGAATCCACAGCTTGTGACTGAAACCACTTCCCACACCTTGCAGAAGGTGCGTAACTCCAGTTTTCCCACACATTCCCCAGGAAAAGTCATTTTGGGCTCTCCAGACAAAAATCTGCAGCACAATTTAGAACAGGCAAGAAATAAATAGCCAGAGGAACACTGTACTCAGTACTGTTTATCATCAGAGTTAGCACAGTAAAAATCTTGGCTCTCAGTTTACTCAGATTTAACACAGAGAGCAGGCATATAGGAATATCCTCCACTTTTTCTGAAACAGTATTTCTTAAACAACAAATTTTTTTTGCTCATATTTAATTCCTGTTTGATAGTCAAAATCTTGCAAGGACAGCGTAAGGTTAGTCTTTTAAAAACATGGATCGCTTCACCTTTTTAAGCACTGATGAGGGTAGATGTAAGCACATCGGGCCACAAGCAGAGGGCCTATATTCCCATGTGAAGTGTTTCCTACTGGCTTCAGGTCTTTGGAGGTACCTCAGCAGCTTCTTGCCTTCGAGACCTCAGTGCTTTCATGCCATTCTCATGCTGCACAGCACTCAGAATAACACATCCCCAAAACTAGAGCACTCGGAAGAGCAGTGTAGATGCAGACCCACAAAAACAGCCTCCATCCAAGGGGACAAGCATTAACCTCTCTAATTAATCCTGTTTTACCTGTTTTCTCTCACTTTCTGTCATAGCCTAGCCTTCTATTGACCTAGATAATGGAAAGATGATTATTCATTTGAATTTCAAAAGAACGAGTAGTGGGCTGTTAGCTCTAACTGCTGCACTCTAATAGGAATATACATGCATGCATACAATTATTGAACTGCTTTTAGAACAGAAAAATATTTCATTTTAACAGTAATATCTACTTATTCATGTATTTAATCAGATTTCTAAAATCCTCTAGTTTTCTTTTTTATTTTTTTTCCTAGAGTGTGGCTACTATTCATCAGTCTGTTTTCATGTTCATTATTTTCCTAGTGCTATCCTCAAAATACAACAAAACCCAATCAGAACATGCTATTTAACAAGCACAAGAAAATGGTAATGCTGTTTATATTTAAGAAATCACTTCTGAGGAAAAATTGAAATGCTGCCAAGACACGTCAGAAAATTAGATATACTACAAAAATAGAAAAATGGTATTTATGAATGTTATGTGACACCTATAGTATTAAAACATGTTTTCACAGGGACACATATGAAGGAGAAGAAACATCCCAGAAGAAGTCTGGTGTAATGACAGTGGCTTCAATTTACACGAAAGCTTTATTAAAAATTATCTCTCCTGACCTTAATGTGTTAAATGTCAGGTTCTGTCATCCTGGTGGATGGAACCCCAGTCTTATCAATATTGATTATACGGCTTCCATTGTAATTGAATGAAAGTTTTCCAAAATAGTTAATGGCTTTTGGAAAATGATGATTCAAAAAAATAACAGTATTTTGTGAAAATTCATTGCTTTGATTAATTTCACAAGAAATAAAGATTCAATTTTCATTTCATCAGCCTGAATTTTATGTGATTATATGACATAATGAAATCTCCCATAAAGCTGAAACACCAACAACAGATTAAAACATTTTGACACATTTCATTTTGCAAAACTACACCATTATTTCTTTCAAGATTCAAAATACATGTAAAAACCTCAGACTCTCTCATGGGGTATCTGAATACTGGTATTTACAGAAAAAAAACCACTAAGAAATAGGGTTAACTGAGACATTGGTATCCTGGTATCATTCCAGTAAAGGATCCCAGCAGCAGCAAAGCTGCCTTCCCTGGCAGTTAAGTACCTACGTACTCCTGAGACTCCTGTCCGCATCGTCATTACAAGAAACATACTTTCACTCTTTCCGAAATCCTTGAGACACACACGGCTCTACAGTGTTTCCAATTTGAGTGAGTCCTCACCCGGATGGAGCAGGAAGTGTTAAACTCACAGCCCTCTTGGAAGGAATGCCCTGTCCTGCCAACAGCCCTCCTCGGAGAGACCACAGCTGACCACAGCTGCGACAAGAACTCAGGCACTCCCTCACCAAGGTACTGCACACTCTCCTCATGTGGTTTCTGTAAATTTTAACATTTTATGACAGGTCGAGAACCTTGCCAGTCAAATTTTCCATTTTATCTCCTGTCTCTCAAAGGATAAGAATTACTATGGAGCTAGATTGTACCACGAGGTGCAATCACAAGGAGAGAGAGGCAACAAATCACTGCTGGGGGTACTCACGGGCAGGCAGAGCAGTATTTTTCAAAATCTATCTTTACGATGAAGTAGCTGAACCTTCTTCAGCTGTGCCCTTTTCCTTTCCTCTACTCTGTGCACCCAGCTGGGGTCAGGCAGGGGAAGTGACATGACAACATGTATCTGCCTCAAATGTATCCTTCAAACTCCTCCAGACTCCTGACAAGTGCAGCTGGGACCTGGTAGCCCTAAGTATCCATAAGCTAAAAGAGGTATATGACTGGGTTTTTTGTTTGTTTTGTTCCTGTAACAGCACTAGTCACTCTGCAGCCCTATGATATCATAGTCACATCATTCAGACACAATAATTTTTCGGTGGTCTGAGAGAAATGAACCACTGTGATAATTAGAGGATGATTTACCAGAGGACCTGCTGCACCTTTAGCACCAGTTCATAGGATGTGCTCTGGCAGAGGAGAGGCTGTGCCAGGGCTCATTCCTCTTGCTGCCATCATGTCTGTATCCATCCAGCCATCACAAAATTTATTAAACTTTTCTTTTTTAATAACTGCAAGTGGTAGCTGGAAAGACACAAAGAGACCCACAAAACAGTTTGGGTATCCATTTCCAGCATACGTGTTGCAATCAAAATGACCAAAGGTACACCACCAGCTTTGGATTCCTCAAATTCTGTGATAAAAACAAACATGGGATTATCCAGAACAGGTGGATCCGCTACGGGCGTCTTGAATATGTCTCGATATTTCCGGGAAAACAAACATATAAACAGAAAATCAGCACTGTTTGATGCTTTCTGCAAGTTTTCATCCCGTACTTCGGAGAAGCCGCCTTTATACTCTGCCCACAGCACGCGGTTAGTGCCTCCAGGTGGGTGCGACGATGCTCCCGTCCCTCCCGCGGGCAGCACCCGCGTTCCCCGGGGGACCAGGGGACCTCCCCCCGCCCCGGGCACCGCCGAGGCACCGTTCGCATCCGCGGCAACTGGGAGTGCGCTCGGCTCTGCCCTGCGGCCCCACAGACCCTCTCGCTACCGACGAGCCACCGAGACAAGCCCCGGGAGGGCAGGGAGCCGCAGCGCCTGGAGCGCTCCTCGGGGGGCCCAGGGGCCCGGCCGCGCTGCGGAGGAGAAGCAGGCCATGTGCGGGCCGCGGAGGACACCGTGCCCCGGCCAGGGCCGCCCGGGCACCCGCGGCGGGGCCGGTCCCGGTGCTCCCCCCGCGGGGCCGTCGCGCCGCCGCCGCGGAGTTCCAGCGCCCCCTGCCGTCCGCCGGCTGCTCCGCGCGGGGCTCCGCCGCCTCCCGAGGCAGCGGGACGCGGGGTGAGCTGCCACCGCCCCTCACCGCCCCGCGCCCGGCGGTGGGGCACAGCGGGCGAAGCCCCCGCGGCGGCGCCGCCGACCCACGGGCGGAGGGAAGGGAAGGAAAGGGAGAGGATCGGACGGGTCGCCGACACGCCAGGAGCGCCGGCAGCACCACCCCCGCGGCCGCGCCCCCGCGCGGGGGTGTGTCCGCGCGCCGCAGGGTGGGCGTGGCGGTGGGCGGTGCCGGGCGTCGCCATTGGCCGGCGGCGGGAGTGATGTCACCCATATGAGGCGCTGATAACGCGCGGGGCGCGGAGCCCGGAGTTCGGCGGGGCGGGCAGCGCGCGCGCGGCAGGGCGGGCGGCGGCGCCGCGAGGCCGGGGCACGGGCACAGCGCGCGCCCAGCGCACCAGCCCAGCCGCACCCGGCCCGGCCCGACCCGGCCCGGCCCGGCCGCACCGCCCGGCACGGGCACTGCCACAGCCCCGGCACTGCCACAGCCCCGCCGGCACCCGCGGGATCCGCCTCGCAGCAGGGGCAAGGTGCGGCGCTGGGAGGCGGCGGCGGAGCGGCTTTGTTGGCTCGGAGGGGAGCGGCGCCTCGGCGAGAGCCCACCATGGTGCAGCAGGCAGAGAGTACGGAGGCGGAGAGCAACCTGCCCCGGGAGGCGATGGACACTGAAGAGGGCGAGTTCATGGCTTGCAGCCCCGTCGCTTTGGACGAGAGCGACCCGGACTGGTGCAAAACGGCTTCGGGACACATAAAGAGACCGATGAACGCGTTCATGGTGTGGTCCAAGATCGAGCGGAGAAAAATCATGGAGCAGTCCCCAGACATGCACAACGCCGAGATCTCCAAGCGGCTGGGCAAGCGGTGGAAAATGCTGAAGGACAGCGAGAAGATCCCTTTCATCCGAGAGGCGGAGAGGCTGCGGCTCAAGCACATGGCCGATTACCCCGACTACAAGTACCGGCCCAGGAAAAAGCCCAAAATGGACCCGTCGGCCAAGCCCAACGCCAGCCAAAGTCCCGAGAAAAACGCGCCCGCGAGCAGCGGCGGCAGCAAGAGCGCCAAGAGCTCCAGCAAGAAGTGCAGCAAGCTGAAAGCCTCCTCTGGCTCCTCACCCCCAAAGCCGGGAACCAAAACCGCCCACCACGGGGACTACACGGGAGACGAGTACGTCTTCGGCACCCTGAAAGTGAGCAGCAAGACAGTCAAGTGCGTCTTCATGGATGAGGATGAGGATGAGGACGAGGACGAGGACGAGCTGCAGCTGCGGATCAAGCAGGAGGCAGAGGAGGAGGACGAGGACGAGGAGCCGGGGCCGCAGCAGCTACGGCGGTACAACGTGGCCAAGGTGCCGGCCAGCCCTACCTTGAGCTCCTCGGCGGAGTCCACCGAGGGGGCCAGCCTGTACGAGGAGGTGCGGGGCGGCGCCGCGGCGGCGGGCGGCGGCAGCAGACTCTACTACAGCTTCAAGAACATCACCAAGCAGGGCCCGCCGCCGCCGCAGCAGCCGCCCGGCCTCTCCCCGGCCTCCTCCCGGTCCATCTCCACCTCGTCGGCTGGCAGCGAGGAGGCGGACGACCTGCTCTTCGACCTCAGCCTCAACTTCTCCCAGCACGGCCACGCCGCCGCCGAGCTGGGGGCGGGCGCCGCCGCCGGCAACCTCTCCCTCTCGCTGGTGGACAAGGACCTGGACTCCTTCAGCGAGGGCAGCCTCGGCTCCCACTTCGAGTTCCCCGACTACTGCACCCCGGAGCTGAGCGAGATGATCGCGGGCGACTGGCTGGAGGCGAACTTCTCCGACCTGGTGTTCACGTACTGAGCCGCGGAGGCGGTGAGAGCGGCGCAGCTGGAGCGGCGCAACGCCGGCGATGATGATGATGATAACGATGATAATGATTGAAAAAAAGTCTTGTTTTCTTAAAAAAAAAAAAAAATCTCGAAGTTAGTTCCGAGCCCGGGAGTTGTGATTTTATTTTTTTTATTTTTATTTTTTGTGTTTATTTTTTAATTTTTATTGCGTTTGGTGATCACAACAACAACAGCAAAGGCA
This sequence comes from Pipra filicauda, assembly GCF_003945595.2. Lineage (NCBI taxonomy): Eukaryota > Metazoa > Chordata > Aves > Passeriformes > Pipridae > Pipra > Pipra filicauda. The sequence goes on along the minus strand of NW_024104363.1, from coordinate 1,289,934 downwards.
AATGGGACTGGGGGAAAAAAGATACAGAAGGCGCTGTTTGAAGCTTGTCGGTCTCTGATTGAAGTCTGGAAGATGGTCTGCAAAGAAGTCTTTTGGCAGCACAACTGTTACTCAAGGGGGTTTGTGGATTTTTTTATTTTTTTTTCCCGTGTGAGAAGAAAAACTGTTTTTTTTTTTTTTTTTTTTTTTTTTTTTTGTCTGACCATTGCAACTTTTTTTGGAGGGAGAAAACTGATGTCTTCTATGCATCCGATTCTTAACAAAGCTGCAGGGAGCTTGAAAAAATGCAGACTGTACAAACGCTTACAAATAACTGAACTGACTTAAGATCAGAGTTTACTTTTCAGATCAAATTGTTTATGGTTTTACAAATGTGATTTCTACTTGCCAACTTTTTTTTTTGTAACTTGTTCCCTTATACCTCCTTGATTGAATACCAGACAGCCTAGACCTCAGTACAAAAAGGTATTGAAACATTTTTGATACATAACAGACCTCAGTCTTTTTTAAAAATTAATATATTTTCAGGCGTATTTTTGTACAGTGAAAAGGGAACATTCTTGCTGTGTTTTTTCAGTAAGACTTTTCAGGCACTTCTTCCCTTTTATTTTCTTTGTTTTTCTCTGTTTTTAGCATGCAAGTTTGTTGGTACGTTACGTCCTGGTTTTAAAAGGATTAAAATTTTAAAAAAGTAATCCTTGCATCTAAAGGCCTTGTGGTTTAAAAAAAAAAAAAAAAAAACACACTTTTTTTGTACAGCTATAGTTCAGATTTGTTCAATATTTGTAGGTAAAGATTTATTGAAAATGGTGATATAGACCTCAGAGCTGTTATCTTAGTTTAAAAGATTGTATATGTACTGTACTATAGTAGGACTTTATGTATCTCATACGCTGTGATATGTGGATGGGGCCCCAGATGGAAGGTATGAAACTGGATTCTCGATTTTAGCAAAAAAAAAAAAGAAGAAAAAAGAAAAAAGGCACATAGTTAAAAAAGTTTCTCATGTTGTGCAATATAATCTAAAGTACAGACCATCTGCATATTTTGTAGCAAATGATGGCAAAAGCAGACTTGTGCACTGTCAACATCATAGCCTGTTTTTTTTTTTTTTTTTTTTTTAATGCTGAAAGTCTGTATCTTGACAATTTTAATAAATCAGCTGGAACTGATAGAAACTCGTATCGCAATTAGTGTCTGTAGCAGTAACGCTGGAGATGTCGTGTTGTCACCCCTTGTCCGCGGAGGAGCGGTAGCTGTAGGCTGTTGTGCATGATCAGAGCTAGAGGGGAAGGAGAGTCAGGACTACTTTTTTCCTTTTCTTCTCTCGTCGCCTGTTTCCCACCGGCTTTGCTCCGCGGGGCCGCGGTTCGCTTGCTCGGGCCGCTCTGGGCGGCGGCAGGTCGGTTCGCCCCGGGTGTTTTCGGCTCTGCCGCCTTCTCCCACCGCCAGCCGGCGGGGGGACGAGCCCAGCTCCCGGGGCGGCCCCCGCAGCCGCTTTCCAGGGCGGGGAGCTCCAGGCGGGAGGCGCGGCGGGGCCGGGTACCCGCTCCCACCGCCGCCGGGGACGCGACTGCCCCCCCTCTGCATGCTCCAGGTCCTCTTCCTCTCTGCGGTTTTTCCTTTCCCGCTCCCGTTTTTGATGAGTAGCCTGGGCGAGATTCGAGGTGGAGGTGCTGGGGGGTAGCGGTGCTGCATCTCCTCCACCCCGGGCAGCGCTCGGCCCGCTAAGGCGGCCCCGGCCCCTCTGGAGAGCCACCCGCCGCGCCTGGCGGGCAGGGCAGGGCAGGGGATGGGGGGGGACGGGACGAGCTTGGGCTGTAGGTGAGCAGACTTTGTCAGTGTGCTTTTTTTTTTGGGGGGGGGTTTTTTTGTGTTTTTTTTTGTACCTTAGGAGCCATCAGATTTCAGTTGTGCACTCTGAAATAGCTACTGATGGCAATAAACAGACTCACGAGGTGGAAGTTTGTTTCTCAAGAAGTTTACTTTTTTTTATCTGATAGGCATTGATAAATTATTATTATTTTTTTTTTTTCTCCGCTAATTAATGATCCAGCTGTTTACAGGGACAATTCACTGTGCTGGTATTTTGGTGGCAACCACTGCTACAGGCTTTCAGACTTGCTGAAATGAAAATCCTGCATACACATTTGTAAGGCATAATAAAACATAACATTAAAACCTGCATGCATGTTATGTTTAATCAAAGACAACTCTTAGGCATTTAAGTGGTGAGATATCTTACTTTAGGTTAGTTAAACTGGTAGTAAAATGATTAATATAATCTGATCTCTTTCTAATAATAATAATAATAATAATAAAACACTCATGATTCTAAATAAAAGTTGTTTGGCCTAAATCTTTGCTATCAGAAAAGAGATATAGCATATCTGGGAACTCAAATTTATGTCTTGCATTGTGATAATTTTTTATGAGAAACTGTGTTTTAAAACAAACTTAATTACAATACACAAGATATCCTTGGCAATGGATAGTCCTCAATAAAACAGAGTTTCTTGAATTTTCAGTTTTTGGTCTCAAATGATTAGTGTGTTCTCCATGTAATAACTTAGAAATCAGATTGAAAACAAATGACATTTATCTCTTCTAAGGCAAAAGAGTGAAAGAAAATAGATACACTGAAGTGCTCTAGCCTAACCATTCACTATCCTGCTATCGAAAATCCGGTTTTGGACTAGGGTGATGGAGTAAGTTGATCAGGTTCTAAGTCTTAAAACTGAGCCAAAATTCTCTTAGTAATTCTTCAAGCTATCATGAGGTTGGGATGACTTGTTCTTTCAGTCCCTTTCTTCTGATATGCATCCTTATTTATTAAAGTGATAATAGGCAGTGTCATTAAACATTTGTGCTTTACAGATGTTCAGTGAGTTATGAATGATTATGGTCAAATACAGGCTGCATTTAGTTTGCATTGTAATAAGGTCTGTGTCTCAGCCTACAAAAATTTTGACTTTCGTATGTTTTTGGAAGCTGTTTTTAAAATTATCATTTAAAATATTAGTCAAGGATAACTGATTTAAAGGATCCACGTATAGAGCAATCAGGCATATTTTAAAAGAGCAACAGGTCTACTTTAGTCAAAGAATATAATGCCCACTCAAAAGTATATCTTTTTTTTTCTTCTAAATGGGAATTATACAGTACTCTATCAGAGGAATATTTTGAGTGAAGGTATATGGTGCAGGGAAACAGGTTTTTTTGGCCAAGCAGTTGAGTTGTTTTTATTTTAGAGTTTATTGTATCACATTACTCAAGGAAAAAATTAGGTAGTGTTCTGTTTAAGCCACTACATAGTTAGGGCTGAAGTTTGATGCTGTTGAATGCCTAAGCTCCTGCTGATCTCAGTGAGAGTAAAAAACAATCTTCTAATGAATGATAGCATCTGCTAAGCTACTGGATTTATTTTTTTTTGCTTTTGTCATAAGTAATAATATTTATACCTTCTGTTTCTCTTTCCTTTTTGTTTTTTAGTGTGCATAGGAATCTGTTGACATGCTAGAGCAGTCCTGTTGCAGGCCTAATATCTCCCATGGCCTTTTTCCCCACATTCCTTGCATTTGTTTCTGTACAGTACTACTCTACGTGTAATAGAACTCAGTGACAGGAGGGAGAAAAATGAGCTTTTCTATGTTGAAAGACAGTTTGCTTGCTAACACTGAGGATGTCAACTCAATGTAAAAAACATAATCAAACATGCTGATTCTTTTTATTTTAAAAGTGAACATTTTTTACAAACTTACCATTTTTCCTCTTTTGTTGTTTTTATCATGTTTTTTCTCTCTTCCTTTTAAAAGAGTCATAATGAAGAAATATTTTCTTTCTTTAAGTGCAGTCTTTTGCAAATGTGGTAGAAAGACTCATTCCACTCTTAAGTGCTACATGCTCTTTAGGCATTCACTGACATTCAGATGAAACTTCTTCAAGTTTATTGAATGTGATTTGCATGCGTGCAGTATGATCCTTCTTTGCTCATGCCTTTTTGAGGAAAGTGCAACTCTGTTGTTACACCAAGGGAAAACTGGTGTGGGGTCAAAGTCAGGGCCATATAAATTTTAGGTGTTTGATATTCAACACAGTTCATGAGGTTCCATTTTACATCTTCACAATTGTTGCCTAGTAAGGCCTTAAACCTACTCTGGTTAAAAATAAAAATAAAAAATTCTCATTGAGCTTAATGGGAGTTTTTGCCATAAGGGCTGCTGGCAGGATAGGTGTCTTATTTTTCTCCTAACCTTCATTTGTAAGCATGGCCAGGAAAAAATAAACAACAAAAACTTAATACAATGAGTTGCCTTACATTTCCCCTACTATACAGTTGTATTCCTTTGATTTATTTCCTTTCCCCTCACTCACATCCAAGGCTGTGATTGTTTTTGTTTTTCTTAATTTTTTTGCACACTACCTATACCAATTAACTGCCTAATTAGTTTTATCTTCTCTACATGGATGCAGTGAATTTGTAAGAGAATTTCACAAGCAAGTAGTTTTTTAGTAAGTTTAAAGTAAATAGAGTTTTAAAGACCTATTTTTATATTCAATATAAAGCACAAATGTGCAGAAAGTGTAGAATGACTTACAAAAAGGGAAACAAAAGTTCATAATATTTCATATATAAAAGTAATACCTTCTTTGGGGAAGATTCTCTTAGAAAACCCAATACTTATGCCAGTGCAAAGATAGGAATATTTTAAAATCTCTTAGAAAATTGTGATTGACAGCAATTTAAAAGGAATGACTTCTGTAGATATAAGGAAACCCCTAAAGCAATATGGATAAGAAGGGGTGAATGGTTTTCAATGATGAACAACAACCTGGAAGTGTGAGAATGGAGGTTTCAATCCTTATTAATTAATCAAATTTCTTCTTTTGTGGTTAAGTTACAACATCTGGATTTTCTGTGAAGTGCAATCTTGCAGAATGAAAAAGCGCAAGGGTGCCAAATTTCTAAGATTTGTGAAAGTTTAGAAACAGATCTGATTTAGAATTATTAAACAGGGCTTCAGATTTTGGTAATTCACCTTCCAGGAAAATCAAGACATTGATTTACTGCTTGAAGAAATTTGCTCAAGTAATAATGATTAATCCGGGAACTCCCATTGTCACAATTTGTTTTTGTTTCCATCATCCTGCTTATCTCCAAAACCAACTTGCCTCAACTCCTGGCAAAGCCAGGGAGAAGAGTTATATGCCATTGTTAGTTCATTTACAATTTGTATCTGGTTTTGCTCTTGTACATATCTTGGCGTTTTGGAGTCTTTACATAAATGCTGTGATACTTTTTTTCTTCTTTCCTTATAATTTTTGGTGGGCTGTTTTAAAATGGAGGCCTGTTTTCCAGTGTGGGACTTTTGATGGTTACAACATTTCAATGATGTTGCATGATGGCTACAGGTGGGGGAAATTGAATGTTTTAGAGCAGTTTTTCAAGCATGACACTTTTAAAATATGTAATTTCAAAGACTTTTCAAGGCCACATGAAATTAGTTTTCATAGCCACTCCAGGTCTTGGGGGGAAAAGCTGAAAAGTACTTTTGTTTAGAAGTCTGAGTGATGGTGGGGGGGAAACCTTTTCTTGAGGTTTTTGCATGCCAGTGCACGGCCTATTGCTGTGAGAGAAGGAATATGGTAAGGCTGCTTGAGGCAATGCACTGGAGGACAAAGTGTTTTCTAGCACTAGAAAAAAGAAAATGCATGGCAAAGTTTTGTCTTCTAGTAGACTATATAGCATGCAGAGTTTAGTATGTGTCAAAACAGTGTATGACATTGCTGTATCAAAGTTGTAAAATTAAGCATTATTTATTGAAAACTATGTATTTTTTTTGTAAAAACCTGATCACCTAGAGGATTAATATCAGTGACTTGTGCTAGTGCTACAAACTTAACCAGCTTCTTTACTACAGTACTTGATATGCAGTGTTAATGCTCAGGGTTGAAACCAGTCCACTCCAATGTCTTTTTTTGCAAGAGTTTTTAAATAAAGGAACAACATAATGCAATTGTTCGAAAGACTCTAATAAAATTGTGTGATCAATCTTCCTACATGGTTTTATGTGGATTTTTCTTTTCTAGTATTGAATTTGGTAAATGCAGTTCAGCTATTATAGTGAATCCACTCTTCATTCTGTGGGGACCTAAAGCTGAAAGTAAATGGGAAAGTTATATCTTTCAAAAAACTCAACAAATAGTTATGGTCAAGGTCATGTGTACTAAGTGCTGTTCTGGGCACACCTGAAAAACACTGAAACAGAGAATAAGCTAGTTAACTTCCTTTTTTTTTCTGGTTAAGACTCTGGGTAAAACAATAAGGTATTTTATGACAAACAGTTTTTATTTTGCTTTAAGGTTGACCAGGAAAGAATGAAATAAGATGGATTATATGCCAGCAAACCCCATTTCTTTCTGTATCTTTTCTACAAACAATTTACCATCTAAATGTATTTTAGCATAAAAAATCATCATTCTGTATTAAGATTCTAGTTACAAAAATGTTTTTATGAGCACCCTGTAATCAATTCTTGGAACTATAAAGAGGTGGTTTTAATGTGTTTCTGTGGTGAAAGTTTGTTGTATATTAAATATTGTTTCATAGGAATGATGGAGTTATATTGTTACAAGTTCAAAATTTGTAATTAATACAAGCCATCTATTGCTGAAACTAACCTTCTAGAGCTCCTGCCAGTAGACATATTCCCATATCTCAAAAAATGTAGAAGACACTTTTCAGGCTTGTATTTAACATCTGTATTTTTGCAAGTTTACCTAGAGTTGAAAATATTTACGAAAATACCTTCCTTTCTGCTGGGGGAGGGTGTTGGTTAATCTTAATACCCAGGAAATAATAGAAAAATTCTAATCAACTTCAACTGTAGCTGATAGAAACCTTTAGACCTGGGGAGAGTCAATTCAATAAATGAAATATTGCAGATAATTTTGTGTGACTCTCAAGCACAGCTCAACCCATTATTCCTCTTATTTCCTTATCCTAACAGTTAGCTGAATAGCTCCTTTCTCCAAAAAACACTTCTTGGATGACAAGTGATTTCTGTTTAACTTACCAGACCTACTGAGAACACTGAAAGCAATCTATACAATTTCAGTAGTCTGTTGTAGTAGTATATTTTTGTATGAATGGGATGTATAACTAATGTGAAGGGTTTGAATGCGACATGTCATAGTAAACATAGGAAGTTTAAGCTGATCATTGTAAATCAATGAAATAAAATCTTTATATACAGCCATCATACCACTATCCTTTCTGTACATATCAAAAATACTTAAAATAGCATTTTTAAGGTATTTTAGAAGGTTTTGAAACAATACTCTGAGAGTATTCCATGATATTTTGTTTTGTTGTTTGGGGATGTTTTGTTTGTTTGTTTGTTTTAATTCCTGTAAAGTTTTTTTTATGTAAGTCCCATCATAGTTAACTAAAGATGAACTAGAACAGACTAAGGTCATCTCCATGCTGTCTCAAATGTGTCTAGCTGAAGTCTTCTCTTTGATTCCTCCTGAGCAGTTGTTACTGCATTGAAAATCAAGCTTCAGTTCTTCTATGTCAGGTCTTAATGCCAGAGAGAATTTCTGCATGACACATTGGGAATCTTTCCTATCCAGTGTTTGAAAGTGTTTTTGTATAAGTAAACCACAAGTCATCACATCTCAAAATTATCGTTGTGAAGGTATTGTGTTGCTTGGATATTGGCTCAGTTTTATGTGAAAGAAAGGGTGGAACCATTTGTTTGGGGAAAAAAATACTTGGCATTTCAGTTTTGAATATGTTCTCAAGTTTGAATATTAGATCTAACCCTAGGAGAAGTACATGAAAACATGGAGTATAGGTAACAAAGACCCATACAGATACCCAAACACATTTGCATCATTACAGACTTAACACAGGCACATATGTAGTTGGATTTTCATTAAAATTCTTACTGGCTGGACACTCTCAATGGCTAGAATGTAGTGTCCATTCAAACCTATAACCTAAAGTCCTGAGAACCTCAGAAGCTTTTCATCTGTTGGACTTGAAGTGTTGTCCCTGGAGTTTCATTAAATTTTAAGATAATCTTTTCACAACCTTTTAAAATTTTGATAGAATAGTTAAAAAAAAAAAAGAAAAATATGTAGAATGGTTGAGTATTAATGCCTGTGAAAGGGGAAATAACAGCAAAAATACTACCACCATTTCCCCCAGATAACTGCCTGTTTGAAATGTAAATGTTGATGTAGCCATGATGACCTGAGACTTCTCTGCCTTAAAGAAGAGCTTTTTGGCAATAGACATTTTTGGGTATTTCCACTATATTAATCAGTCAGATGTAAGATATCATGTTTCCACAAATGTATTTTGCATTTGGAAGACAAGCAAAAATATATACAAAGTCCCATACAAATAGAAGTATTTATAAAGACATTGGAGAAGACTATGGCAATAGTTTTCCAAAAATATATATATCTTTACTTTCCCTATGTCAGTCTCTTGCACATATGTTCTCCCTCCAACCTCTTGAGCATATATTTTTTAATAGAAATAAACAGAAATACTGGTATATATCACAATCTTTAATGCACAAATACAATTAAACAAAAGCCGCTGAATCAATCATGCAAAGTTAAGGAACAATGCAGGAAAAATTGCGTCTGCAACTTTATTCAAATCCTTTTTAATAAATATACTCCCATGAGAGCTTGTGTACCAAGTGGTACAGTACCTAGAAGTTAGACATCTGGCATCAGCTAGCCATCCATTGTGGCTTTCTGAACTCAGCCTTCGTGCTGGGTGAGGAGCTGTCTACAGCTTTGCTAAAAAAATGGGATGCGTTTGGCAACCCCAATACCTGGCTCAGGATTTCACATTAGACTTCTCTGTCCACTCAAGACCTCAAAGGAGTTTATGGTTTTATTCTGACAACAGATGACAAAGTCTTTCCACTGATACTGGTATCCTTAAGTAAAGCATGTGCTTGGGAAACAGAAAGGGAAGAGACAGAAAGCACACCTAGATTAAGAAATTAAAACAGAGTCTGCACAAAGTCCAGGCACTGGAACTCAGCTGTCAGTATTGTTTAATTGTTAGAAGACAAAATCCCTGACATGGTTTTGGCTGGTGAATGTTAGCACTCTTCCAAAAAATCACTGGAACAATTTGGAAATTAATATGGGCCAAAGATCATCCCCAACAGGCAGTTTGGATTCAGACACTCCGTTTTGGGAAGTAAGAGACTTGAACAGCATTGATGTGGGCAGATCGTGCCAGCTGGTCTCTGAGCCAGGGAACAGATATTGGTTTAATTTACTAGCATAGATGTAGCTACAGGTTATAAACCCTGTTTCTGCAGGATTTAGACCATAAACCCCTAGAATTTTGGAGAAAACCTTAAATTCAATCTATGGAATAGTATCAGAGAGAAGCTGTCAGCACTGTGTATGATTGGAATGCAAAAATCATGAGGCTAAAGGCAAAGCAAAAAGGAATTTGCCCTAAAACATCTTCTGCTCTATTACTGGTGTGTACTGCCTCTCATTATATACAGTGTCAGTTCTACAGCTGTAGCAGTCCTGTTTACATAGGCACTCATTCTTAACAAGGGCATCAAAGAATGAGACTGTGGATGCAATTTTTTTAAAACTCAGAAATTTCTTAGAGAATTCGGGATGGAATGAGTGCTCCAGCTCATAAAAATGATAACAATTTACACTGCAGTGCCTTCACTCCCAAGAATCCAAAAGCACTTTACAAATATTGTTGGCCAATTTTGTTCTTCCCTTTTAGTCAAAACACCTACTGAAATCAATTGTAAAATCACTTCTATTGAATCTCCTCCAACTGTAGAGCTGAGTGAGAATTTTATATGTTGAACAGCTATAGAACTGGAGCCTTGAAATTGCTTTTTAAATTATACATAAGAACAGTGTATATTCTTCTAGCACTCTCACAGTTAGTTTAGACAATATTTTCATAAACTACACTCTTAGGAAAAGAAATCAATCCATCTGGAGATGATGGAGAATCATTAAGTATTTTCCTTTCTTAAATATTAACTTAAATCAGTAAAGTTGATTCACTGTCCTGAGGAAGGAATGCTCCCTTGGTCAGTACATCAGTGTTATTGTCACAAATATTTTTACTTTATAAAATTTGAAGTGTATCAATAAATATATATATATACATACATATATAATGTTATGAATATTTAAGAAGTAAAACACTAATCAATTTTTAATCTAATATTTTCAGGTACAGAAGATTTAAAGGAGATATTCACTAGGTGGTCCAATGACCACTTTTTTAGAATATTGTACTGAGTCAGAAGCTACTTACTATATACCTTATATTAGGATAGACTAGTCAAACCCGTACTCCCCGAATAATTCCATGATTTTTTTTTTGTCTGTCTTAAATTCTCCTCAAAGAACCTCTTAATGCATCTTGTTTCTGAGAGTCTCCTCTCTGTACAAACCACTCTCATTCATCTTAATGTCCTTTTGCTTGTAAGAGAACTGTGATGTTGGAGGCAATATATATCAAAAAGGCCTTTGAAAAAAATTCTTAGAATTCAGAATTCTTGTCCTTTGTGTGAAACATAAAGCAGGTACTTGAAGTACCACACATAAAAATATTATTATAAAAGTTATTTTCAGTTCAGTTTAGATGAATTGTGGTTTAAAGCAGGCACTTAATTCTGTCTATATAAGATGCCTTGTATGTTACAACTACAGGAAAAAAAAGCTTAATTATGTCATAAGTTTTGACAAGCCTTGAAACAGAGGGATTATCTGGTAAAGACTGGCAGGATGGGAATGGAATAGAAATGTTTTCTTCAAGGGAAGACACAGTTTGTCTGCTAAGGGACAGTCACCAATTCCCAGCTCACAAAAGTTAGCAGGGGCTGGAAATTTTCATTGCCTCCCAAGAGGTGGTTTTATTGTGCTCCACTGGGAGGTTGATGTTTGGGATGGATTTCTCAGTGCAATGTACAGAAATAAGTTGCCTCCAAAATACAGAAAATTATTGTAATTATTTTTCATCCTCCTCCTTTCCATTAACTTTGTGATGTGATTCAAAGATTTACATATTTCACATATATAAAAAATACAACCAATTGTAAATAAAGTAACCTTAAAATTACCTTTTACGGAAAAGACTAGACAGATATTAAGAACCTTCTTCTTTTTTTGTTGGGAAAGAGGCAGCAGGTTGTTTTGGGTTTTTGGTAGATTTTGGTGGGGGTTTTTTGTGGCTTTGTTTGTTTGGGGTTTTGTTTGTTTTCTTGTTGGGGGTGGGTATGGTGATTGTGTTTTCCAGCCTGCTTCCTATTATTTCATGCTATCACCATTTAACCTTGCGTTTATTAATCTCTCCAAAGCTAAGTGTTAGCCATCTGACATGTAAAGTACTATGGGAATTCTTTGCAAACAAGGCTTACATAAATGACACAAACAGAATAGTTCGCCTGCTATTTGAAATATTAGTAATAGAGAAACTTGAATAAATAAACTTGAACAGGTATCTGTAATTTTCGCCTCTTTTTCTATAAAAGTACATTTTTAATAGATGCTTCAGTGACAATTTAAACTAATATATCTATAAACTATATGCACTAAGAGGAATGAGAAATAGAAGGTGCGACATGTTGCTGCCTTTTTCCCTGGGGTGCAGCATGTGTAATACATGAGGAAGATGACATCATCTGCAGAAGGGACTGGATTCACAGACATGCTATGAATAAATCATTCAACAAAATGAAGAACCAGCAAAAGGAACAGTTCTGGTCATATTCTTAAACATGCATTATTTACCCAATAATCTGAATCATCTCCTACGGTCTTTCCAGTTTCCCAGGTAAATGCAATAAGCATTGTCATCAGAAAAACTAATACATACCCCCCATCTGTATTTCTTTCTTTATATTTGCAGCTAATATGTACAGAATAAAGTTAAAAAATCCAACTCTATACAGTTGTTTTCATACATTCTTTTTATAGAGTCACACATACTACGTTTGGGGTTTGTTTTCAAATACAAGACAGAAATACTCCCCCAGTCCCAGCAGGCACGTATGCTGTAAGGACTTGGTATAGAGAGGCTGTGTGTGCCTGAGCTCCGACAGAGGGAGGTTTCTGCATGAGGGCACCCCGCCCAGCCCCCCCAGGCCACAGAGTGAGCCTCAGGGAACCAGCCTTCCTGGCCCATGAACACTCTCCTGATGCCAATCTTAAAAATCAATTCGGGATTTAGATGCCTACATCTCTTGGATTTTCCAGATTTCAGGTGGGATTCAGAATATCTAAACCCACATAGGTCCCTGCTGAGAAGGTAAAGTGCTTTTGGTGTCAGGAAACTGCCTAACACTGCAGGGATTAAAATCCTGTGCTGAGACAGGAGATTCCCCCAACACTGGTGGGGATGGTTATGCAACATGTTCGGCTGTGGTCAGGGGAGTGCCATGGAAAACAAACATCTTAGTTTTCTGGTAATTAAGCAAGGTTACAAAAGAGGGGCGCTACATCAATTGGATCACTATACTTAGCACAAAGTTACATCATTTGTATAGTTCCTTCCTGGAAAAATTGCTTTTCTATGAGAGATCTGTCTCTGGCACCTTTCTCAGGCTGCAGCTCTTGAGCAGAGCCTTTGGAGATCGTCTGTCCTTGGGACTGCGGCAGATCCCTGTCTCTACTGCTGGAACCGGACCATCAGCACTGAGCACAAGATTCATGGGGGCAGACAAAGCAAAAATAAGCAAAACAATATTTACTGTACTACAGTTATTTGTATAAATCATGGCAGCATCAAAGAAATGCGTCTTCCTATTGGGATAGAGTGTGATGAGATTCCTGTTTAAATTTAGTGCCTGAGGAAGTGTGTTCACAGCTGAGGTCTCTGAGAATGCTCTGTCTCCTTCACAAAATGAGCTTCACTGCTATTTACAGCCTCTGACCAAGTGCCAGAAACTGCAACCTGGTAAATGTAAAGATAAATATGGATATGCACTTTTCTGAAATGGGACCTTGTAGGCTCCTTTTGAGTTGACCCATGGATATTAGTCATAAGGGCGACTGTATTTATTAAGAAAATACATAAATAATGAAATAAATGGAGATTGTGTTTTATTTTACAGTGTACAAAATAATACAATTTTCTTTGCATAGTTTCAGATCTGACTTTTATCCTTTCTTTGCCCTATATTTTTGCCCCACAACTTTTCATTTCTACAAGACATACATTAAAACTGTGATTCCTATTCTCCCTATTCCTTATTTTTTACATTTTCCTTTTTACACCTCTGTAAATTTAAAAACGTCTTTACCTCCAGAAAAGTGTAAAGCAACAGAAAACTGAAACTCTGTAATTCTGTCTCTCTGTTACATTTTAAATACCTTTTTTACCTTTTTTAAAAGTTATAGAGTGACAAAGTTACAGTTTCATTTTACTTGCTTTCTCTTTACTTTTTCCAAAGTAGAGGAAGTTTTGAAAAATTACAAAGTGTCAGAATGAAAATGGAAAAAGTGAGAAAATGTTCCAGACCCCTTTCGATCATTCAGTGTCCCAGAAAAAAAAAAAAAAAGGCAAATTAAATAAATCAGGAAAAAGAAAAACAAACAAAAAAATTTGTGAAAGTATCTAGACTAATAAGGGCATAATAACTCTACAAAAGCTTTATTTTAAGAACAAATAGTTCTTTTTACTATGAAATGTTCAAATGACGATATTTGTCAAGCTTTAACTGACTCTGTTATGCTAGGCAATGCTCATGGGAAATACAGATAAGGAAATACAGACCTCTCCAGCAAATAAATGCTATTCCTTGTATTTTAAAGATATCAATATCTTTATCAATCGTCTGGATGAGGGGCTTGAACGCACCCTCAGCCAGTTCCAGATGATACCACTTGGGTAGGAGCATTGATTTGCTGGTGAGTAGGAAGGCTCTGCAGAGGGATCTGGACAGGCTGGATCAATGGCTGAGGCCAATGGTATGAGGTTCAACAAGAACAAGTGTTGGGTCCTGCACTTAGGTCATAACAACCCCATGCAATGAAAGGCTGAGGGAATAGTGGCTGGAAAGCTGCCCAGTGGAAAAGGACCTCGGAGCACTGGTTGACAGAAACTGAACCTGAGCCAGTGTGTGCCCAGGTGGCCAAGAAGGTCAATGACATCTTGGCCTATATCAAATATCGTGTGGCCAGCAGGACTAAGGAAGTGATTGTCCCCCTGTACTCAGCATTGGTGAGGCCACAACTTGAGGACTGTGTTCAGTTTTGGGCCATTCACTAGAGGAAAGACATTGAAGTGCTGGACCATGTCCAGAGAAGGGCAACAAAGCTGATGAAGAGTCTGGAGCACAAGTTTGTTAAGGAGTGGCAGACGGAGCTGGAGTTGTTTAGTCTGGAGAAAAGGAGGCACAGGTGTGACTTTATTGCTCTCTACAACTGCCTGAAAAGAGGTTGTAGCAGGTGAGGATCAGCCTCTTCTTCCTGATCACAAGCAATAGGACACGAGGAATAGGCCTCAAGTTGTGTCAGGGGAGGTTTAGATGGGAAATTAGGAAGAAAATTCTTCATGGAAAGAGTTGTCAAATACTGTAACAGAATGCCCAGGGAAGCGGTGGAGTCACCATCCCTGGAGGTTTTTAAAAGACCGTGCGTGTGCTACTTAGGGACATGATTTGGTTGTGAATTTGACAATGGTTGGACTTAATGATCTTACAGATCATTTCTAATCTAAATTATTTTATTATTATTTGACTTGATTATGCTATTTGACTCCTCTTTGATTATATTATTTGATTCCTCTTATCCAGCCTTTTCCAGGCGCTTCTAATTTAATTTAAAATGTACCAGTCTTTTCTTTTTTTTTTAAGCATAGCTAGAACAACTAAACAGAAGGTTTAGTTGTTCTAAACCAACAGACCTGTACAGTCAGGAATCAGGACATTTAGAGAGAGAGTCTCATAGCAGGAGAAGGACAAAGATAAGTAATTTTTGCGCTTGCCTTATTTGTGATCTTTTTTGGAGGAATTCTGGTTATGTGAGCTCATGTAAGGCTATTATATGTCTATGCAGTGATGGAAGCTCAAGTGTAAGGCAAAGAATGCTTCCTATAGATGAGCCCCATTAATTTTCAAAGAAAATTAAAACAACTCAAGTTTTGATAGATTTCAGGGCTCATGTGAATCATAAGTATAGAAAAATAAAAGAGAAGGCAGGACTTGAAGAACCATTATATAGGTAAATTTTTAACATACTTAACAGAGCTTGTTCCCCAAGGGATATCATGAAAAGTGATATAAATACCCTACAGATTTTTTTTTCTGTGTACCAAGAAACATCTAGGATGAGGCATACTGAGACTTGATGTCCTTCCCATGTGTCACAACATTTATCCTGTTGTTCCTTCTCTGAGTTGGCCAGAGCAGACACCAAGTGGGTGTTTCCTAAAAAAATCAGTCCTGTGTCTTCCAGTGGAAGGGAAATGTCTGAGGAAAAGGGGTACAAAAAAATGGATGAAAGCATGTGAGAAGTGGAAGACAATTCATGTGACCCTTATGCTCTTTCTGTGTTCCAAATAATACAGCCACCAGGAAGGAGCTGGACCAGACTCTGACTGCCCTAACTCAGGCTGGGGTTTGGTGGGGAACAGAGAACCATTAAAACACACTGTTCATTGCAGTGTTCCTTTGAGTTTTGGAAGGTGTGGTAGGTATATGTTAGATCAATGGCTCCCAAAACTTTTTTTTCACCCTGCCTGTCATATTTCTATGGGGCTTATGAACCCACTAATGCTAATTGCTCACAGCTGTGACCTAGAGTTTGGGAATCACTGACTTGAGCAGACATAAACATTTTTCTTGTATAATACTCAGGAAACTGGCCTTATCAATTTATTCTGGAATAAATTATTAAATTATGATAAAATTTAATTCTTTTCCATGATGATTTGTACTGTTGACATCTCCCTCATATATGTTACATATAAACCAATTCTCATTCTATTTGACATATAAGTAATTTGTGGATCTCTCTACTAGATATTTCATTAATAAAAACTGTGTAAAACCCTGGGCAAACTTAATATTGGAATGATACTGATGAATTATAAATAATTCAGAAAAATATAATGTAGAGGGAGAAGACACTGGAAAAATTCTTTTACAAAGAAAGAGGGAAAGAAATACAGATGTATTTAGACTGATCAAATGAGTCTGTAACAAATGTGGATAGAGCCTTCCCAAATCTTCGTTCGCAAAGCCCAGCCATGATGATCAAATGAGACTTAAGATGGGTATAGTAACAGATCACAATTATTTGCAAAACGGAAATACCATGGCTGAAAGGAATGGTTTATTTTGGCACAAGGATTATAAGTAAGCATGACAGGATGAAACTTAAAACCAGACATGTCAGCCTACTAGATGAAGGGAGCTCCACAACCACTTCTATTAAAAGCTGAGTTTGACAGAGAACTATTCTAGGACATCCTTCTGTACTGGCATAAAAGGTGTCCAAATACACCTCTCTTTGCTTTAATTTCAACAGTTCAAGTTGAAAAACTATTAACATATTTGTGCAATACTATGTCTGTTAACACAGTACTATATAGTAGTATGAATGAAATTGGTCTGCTTAACAATTTTATATGACTACTTTTATTTTGAACTTTATCAAACTAAAGAGTGGTAATGAACCTGTCAAGTTTATCAGAAAGATGGAGAAACATTTGCTACCATTTTTTTTTAGAGCAGTGAGAGAGGTGATGGAGGTAAGCAGGATTGCTGGTGGGATTCCCAATGGTTTCCAGTGATCTCACAGTAATATGTAAGCAGTATTTAAAACCTAAATGGAGTACTGGTGGATATGAGTGGGAATGGGAAGTTTGTGCTGCACTCCAGCATTCTTAATTCTTTGCAGTGTGAGCTGATGAAACCACACTCTTCCTGTCAAAGGCCAGGTTAACATTTAATAGCCCTGTAAAACTTTAAACTTACTTTCAGAAAGTCTTAAAACATTGTTATAGCCTGGATTAAAATTCAGTAGAACTATTAGGTTTAACTACTACCTTTCACTTAAGATAACTTTAAAAAGTCATTAACCTGTTAAAGGAGAAGGAAACCAAAGTAACAGAAGTCTCCAACAACAAAATATAGACAAAAAACTCTGTCCAAGCTGGAGACAAATGTAAGGCAGCTCAAGGATAGTCTTTATCCGAATAGATTTGTTTGGATTTTGAAAAACAAGGAGAAGTGCCCAGACAGAGGAAGAGAAGAGAGTTGGCACAGCTGGAATGGTAACTCCTCCATGGCTTTAGGGGCCATGCTTGCAGTGATAGGGTGTAGGATAAGGTGTTTTAGTAGGAAGCTGGATAAAGACTGTGATGACCGTGAATGGTGAAATTTTTGTTCATTTGTCATGCTTGAGGAAACAGGATTATAAGCAGTTTTTATAACCAGTATTTTCTCCATCATTTATTTCTCTTTCTACATAAAACAAACTGCAAGACACCAAATTTCATCTAGTGAACAAACCCCCTAATAGTGATGAAAATTGGATGATCTTTCCTTCCTTTTGATAATTTTCTCCTCCTGTCTTAGCTGAGAATTAATCTATTCTGAATTGGACATCCTGTATCCAGATAAAAATTCATTAAAATGATTTAAACAAATATTCATAAACCACATGTAACACAATGATTATTTTCTGACATCAGGTTAACTGAATCAGTGACAACATTTGTACTTTCTTTCCTGGGACAAAGAACTGTTGGTATGAAACTTCTGGCACAATTGAATGAGAGAGACAAATTTGAAATACAGACTTTCATATTTTCTCTAAAATGAGTCTGATGCATGAGTTTCCTCATAAGTAGGAATTATTTCCCTAGCTGTAAGAGCTAAATATCTTTTTCTAGGTGCTGGGTGTTCCACAGTGTAGAGCCACAGCAACAAGGTCCTGTTAGTATGACTTTTAATTCTTCTGTTCAAGGCTTCTCAGGAAAATGGGTCCAGATTGTGCAGTATTTCCAAGAGTTGTTTGTAATACAGCTGGAAATCTCCTCTGGGAATTCAAGGCAAGGAGGAAGTACCTTTGTGTATCTACTTGCAACTGTTAAAAAGTTGACCTGGCTGCTCCTCACTGTCAGTCACCTGAAGATTGTCACCTCCACTACAACTATTGCCATGGATCATTTTAGTATTTCTTGTCTTATGTAGAAAAAATTAGATGAATTCTTTCAATTTGTCACTGAAAGATCTCCTTCCAGCAGAGGGAATAGGTATGTACATCAGAGTCATCAGTATTTTTGAGCTTCTCACTTTGTAGTATTGACTAATGTGAAAATAATTTTATTACTTGTGAAGTATACAAAAGTTCTTTGGCAGATATTAAAAGAAAACAAAATAATGTAATCCCAATATACAGGTCATATTTAATTATATATCTAATCCTAAAACATTATCAGTTCATGAGGCATCATTTACACTTTTCACCATACCCCGCACTCCTCCCAATTAAATTCTAAATCGAGTCCAGCATGAAATTTTATGTCATCTACTAACTCTCACTGTAATGGGTTATGTTTTTCTCTTGTTGTCTTTCAGTAATGCAGTGTTCAGTATACTTTCTGAATAGTTTTAATATCAGTAATTTATCTTTGTTTATAAATGGAGTACACATGAAAGCTATTAGGCTCAGGGAGGTCTCAGTCCTCATTACTGTTAATTCCACCACGCATTACAAACTGTTGTTGCCAAAAAGGGATGAAAAATTTGATTCCAAGATACTGTAATCGATATAACAGTTACAGTTCTCTTCATGTCTGATGTTGTTACCAGGAAAGATGGGAAGTGTGTGATGACCTTTCATACTGAGGTTCAGGGTGACCTCCTGTCTCCGGTAAGGATAGTAGTGAAAATCTCAATAGTTTGAAAGGTACCAGTATTTATTTCATCCTTGTTCTATAAACCTGAGTTTAAATGAGTTCTTTTTGTAGAGGTCATCTCATTTTCACCTTCAAAGGATGAAGGGGTTGTCTCTATGGGTAATATTCATCTCACTTTAGCCATTTAAAAGTTAGGGGACTACCAAAGTGCATCATTCAGGTTGCTTCATGTGAGAAAATGGTACCTAAAGCAGATAGCCTATATTGCCCTCCAGAGAGTGATAATGAACTCTGAGGTGACATAAGTGGATATCTAGATATTAGATCATTAGAGAAGGTGAAATTAATCCTGTCTTACATATATCATGATTAGCTCAAAATTAATATTAAAACCAAGTAAAATAGTGAACAATGAGATCTGTATTGTGAAATGTCAAACCCAAACAACTAATGATATAGTAATCACAGGAAGGGAAGCTATTAGAGCTTACCTTCTCAATTCAAACTCTCTGATTAATCTAATCAGATAGAATTTTAATACAACTTCATCCTTTATTCTGGGGAAATCTTATCATTATTCTGTACAAGGATGTCTGTTTGTTGAAGACTGTCTGTCTCTGATGTACACCTTGCCATTCATTGCATGATAAAGCAGCTGTCAATTATGCTAAAGTGTCTTATTGCTGGTGGCATGTGTCTAAATAATACACACAATGTATTTCTAAGACAATCTAACAGTTCAGCTGAACTAAAGCAGTCTTGCAAGGTAACACATGGGAAGCTGACAGGCTGTCTTAGTTCGTTGGACATGATATATTGAGTTACATTTGCATATTTTCTAAACGCAATGCCACACAGTGCATGAAAATCTGATAACATTCATGAGTGTTAGGTACAACAAATAAGTGCTGTGGTCATCAATACACTTTTGGTAGCTACTACTTAAACAGGAAATGTGCCTTTGGCATTTCTATCTTTTGGTTATCTGTGAGTGATTTGAATGATCTCAAGTTTGGTTCTACAGAGCTTGGTTTATCTCTTCACCTTTAAATAGTATTTCTGGTTTTTTGGTTTTCATTGAAAATCTTTTCAGATGCTTTAAAGTCAGATAACATTATCTTAGAATACATTACATGCTCAGTTTTTTTATAAGCCAAGTATAATTTCATATGTATATCTTCTTCCTTATGCTAGTGGGGTCTTTTTAAATTTCACTGGATTTGTCTTCTAAGGACAGCATGAGTTTGGGATGCTATGGTGACGCAGACCTACATGAACTTTTCCATCAAGAAGCTAAAGAAAATGGAATATAGATACAAGTGACACACACACACGTATATATATATATAAATACACACTCACATGTATACAGATAGATATATACCAATGTCCTATCCATATAAATGGCACTGTTCCCTGAATTTTCATTAAATTATATTCTGATTTTGCTGTCTCTTGTATGGTAATTAATTTCCTTTATTGCCCTATGGCATCTATTTGGTTGCATGAACCATATAGCTTTAGAAATATGAAGTCTTATATGAAGAATTTTTCTTCCTTTTTCAGCTAGAGAAAATATACAGGATAAATAATAGTATTGGAAAACTCATCTCACAATAAGAATCTACAGGTAAACAACTACATTTGCAGTATATAATCTCCTCCCCAAGATTTCTAATTATTGTTATACTTGTGTAGTCAGGAAATCATGGTCTATAAAGCAAGCCTAATTTCCTGTGGCTTGCACCTGAACATGATAAAGGCTCTTGATCTCCTTTCCTTCTCCAGAGGCAAATCACAAAACTGTGACATTACTGTTTAATCCTACAATGAATATATATTTCCACCCAAGTAATCCTGAAAGTGTTACCTTGATGAATGCTTGACCAGGGTCTCTCTCGACTTTCTGTGACTGCCTTAGTGTTTCCTTGTAATAAAATGAAGATATGCAACATTAATTCCTTTTTTTTTTTTTTTTTGGTAATCTCAATAATTGTTTGAGTTTGGCGAAAGGCACTGATTAATTTAGGCAAAACTGTTTTTCTTCTTCAGAATTCTAGGCCAGCTTGACAGTGTGCTTGTGTTGGACAGAAAGCTAATAACTACTTCTTCCTACAACAAAGAGAAGACTATATTGATTAGATGTAGCTGTGAAAACATTTAAGAAAAAACAAAGCCCCAGGTTTGTCTATGTGATGTGAGCTTTAGTGCTTGTGACAGGTGCCAGATTTACAGTGCTGGAGACTAAAATCCTCTCTACCCAAGGCAGGTATGGCTTTCCCCTGCCTGTCACTCAGCCACGCTCCAGCAGAAGAAGCACCAGATGTGCAAAAGCACTTCGTTGCTGTTTAATCCTTTGGTGCTGACTTAGTGGGATTGAATCAGGGACATCAACTTATTTCATATATGGGCAAGCAAATAACATTGACTTTGCAGCCTCTGTCCAATAAAGCTGTTAAGCACATACATAACTTTAAGATCAGCCATTGCACCAACTCCATCAATTCCAGCACTTTAGGTCCTTATTCACTTCTGTCATTGAGGGGATTTGAACTAGTGACTTACAGCTAAAATGTTTCGTATCCTTTCACTAATTCTCCCCAATCACTTCCTAACAAACAGCCTTTGGAGATACATAAACCATACTTCACACTGAACTTCTTGGCAGTACATTTATGTTTCACAACATCTAGCATGTAAGATTCTCCTGTATCAGAGGAATCTGTTTCATTTTGCTGATGTTTGCCAATCTTCATATCCTGACTTTAAGTCTAAAACCCTAACCTATGCTGAACAGTACTTCCTTATACATTTAATCCCATGAAAATTCATGACTTATTCAAGTGAGTTAGGTCTGCATACTCATTCCAGATGAATGCTTATTATTTTGCAAAAAAATAAATATTTTTAGCAACATGTCCAATCTTATATACTAACAACATGTCATTTGAGCTGCTTATGGCAAAAAGAAAAAAATAAAATACAGATAACAGGAAATATGAAGAAGGAATGAAAACACTGAAAGCAGTGCTAAAGTGTTGCTCTGAATATAGTGTGATCAGAGACCAAAATCCTATTAATATACAATTATAATTGGTTTGATACTATAAGTTACTTGAAAACTACGTATATATGTAAAGTAGCCATCAGAGATATCTGATTCAGACCTTTGCAATCATTTTATAGATGTGAATGTTTCTTTCCCACTGTGGGGGAGTCTCATCATCTGCATCCCAGGTGCAGAGGATTGCTGCTACATTAGGACCCCTGCCTCCCTGTCACAGCAGGTGTCTCTGCCTCTGTGGCACTGAGCCTTCTGGTTACAGCTTCCACAGATGGCTTGCAGGTTTGCCCTGGGAGAGCTCTGGGCATGAAGCCATGGAGGTCTGCATCATGTTACACCAATACTGCTTCTTGGTGTGCCCTGTTTCAGGAGCACAGGAAGGGAGGGCAGCTACTGCAGGTCTCATGAGGGCTGCAGAAAAAAAAATCCTTCTGAGCTGAAGGTTGGAATAGGCTTGCTGGACTATCAGTAGTCTTGCTGGTTCCTCATATTGCAAATGACCTTATATATATATATTACGTAAGTTTTTTCATTATTCGGTCAAATTCCATCTCAGCAGATCCTGTAACTGACAGAAATTGTTTGACCACTTCACTGCTCTACTGATTTTAAGTATTTTTGAATTTTAACCTAAAGTTATGTGTGCTACTGCTTTTTTGTATTGGCATTGTCTTTGAGCTGGAGCTGGTTCCCTACTGCATGAACCTTCTTGCTGCTTCCCCCTACCCATAGCCACGAGCTCTCTTCCCCTATCACAGCCTCTTTATGCCCAAGTTTTTGGTATAGTTTGTCTCTTAGAGTCGTCCAGGCCTGTATGCAATATTCCCATCTTGGAGCTGACCATGTCTCCATTTGTTTGATGGCACTAAGTTTTCTTTATCCATACTAGAAATACTGCTCCTGTTAACACTGGTCTTTTTGCAACTGTATTAGTTTGATGGTTAATAGTGATCCTGTGACTTGCTAATATACCCAGGTTTTTCTGTTCCTCAGTCGTTTCTAACAAATGAGCTCTTAGCCTGCATCAGAGGCTTTTGTTATTAGTCCGTAAGTGCATGACCTTGCATTTTGTGGTATTGAATTTCGATTACTCAAGCCTATAACGTCACACAGTTTCTTCCTGTGTGTTTCATCCCAGCCATCCTTTAGAGTCGTATTCCCTCCCGACACTGTATCACTAGGACATATCAGCACCACACCAGCTCTTTTTTACCAAGGGCATTAAAAATGTACACAAAATCAGTGCCAAGATTCCACGCCTGGGAAGAGGAGTAATAACCTCCCTGCTGTAAAATACGTTCCACCCAATGCTTAGTTCTTATGGAAGCACTAAAACTTGGCCCTTTTTTCTTTTATGCCCTTGTCCTTTTGTGATCACTATTTTCTCCAGTTTAACCAAAATTTTCTCACAGTATCACAGTTGATTACAGTGTCACGTGGTTAACTGAGATCAAGATGAAGTAGCTGTGACACATACAGTTTTCTAAGGAGAAAGCTGCCTTTTCCAAGACAGGTGACATATACAAAATTAACAGCTGTATCAGTCAAAATGTATGCATCTGTCTACCTAGAAGTCATCTGTCATCTATCTCTACATGGGTATAGAGAATTTAAATTTTTTTCCTTTCTTCCTCAATGCTTGTTTTCGTAAACCCTTCCTATCAGCTGGGTGATTAACAAGTCCTGTAGCCACATCACTTTTTCCTCTTTCTTAATACAACTACACTCATATGACATCACTTCTGCTTTAGCTAGATAATATACTGAAAAGATTGGAATTGTTTTGTGCTTATGCTCTCAGTACATCCAGTAGTCTTCCAGAATTACCCATTTCCTTCAATTGGTCAGTCCTATTTTCTGCAGAAGCATGGATTGTGTCCTTACAAACCACCTATTTCACTTAACAGCTTCTTATGTGCTTATCACTGCATTGAGTACCAGCTACAAAGAATCCTTAAAATAAATTCACCTAGACAACCATCAGACATGGTGATGTTCTCACTGGAACAGCCTCAATAGAGCAGAGTGAGAGTTTTACTTCCAGAATAGAGTGTAGGCTAGTGTCTGTACTTTGCTCACATAGTTGTAGGCAGAATTATATGAGAGTTTCTAAGGATCTGCACTTCTAGTGGTGGATAAAAGGACAACTAGATGTCTAAGTCTCTTTGAGAATCTAAAATTCCTTCATTTTTAAATGGAATTGCCACCTAAAATGTATTTGTTATAGCCATGGACTATGCATTTTTCCAGTCTTTTGCATGTGTGTGTGTGTGCATCTAGCCCGAGATGGTAAAAAGAATCCAGTTCATCTTTCCCTACGTAGCCTTGCCTCCATAGGCTGTGCCTTATGCAGTTTGGTTGATTCCACAAATGAAGCAATGCTTATTTTTCTTGCTTGTTTAGGGTAGCCTTGTGTCAGAGTAGTGCTGCCTGGAGCCCTTTTTCATGCACATGAATGCATTGCACACTGCTCAGACATGTACCTGAGAAAGTAGGTTGAAAAGAATAATCTAAAAAGGTGAGTTTTGAGCAGGTGCACAGAGGTTATCTATGCTGCCGGATGGATATACTTAAGCAGAATGAACAGATAAAGTAGTCTCCATATTTCAAGGAGTGTTTGGGAAACAGTTCAATAGTTCAAGAGAAACTTTGTTTTGTTTTGTTTTGGCTTTTTTTTGAGAGCAGATATAGAGTAAGAATGCATCATTTATGATTTTTTTTTCATTTTATTCATGGCAAAATGACATTTAAGATGTATAAGCGTGTTTTCTTACTCTTTGTCCAAACCAGTCCTTGCTAAGACTTAAATGGTTCAGATCAAGCCTTTATAGAGACAGAGGAGATGGCATGTAGACTATGGTATATATTGCTGTAGATCTATGGTGCCAGCTTCACATTTTCACTGTCTCTACCTAATTAGATAAAGTGGCAATTTTATGACAAGGAAAAGGTTATCATTGACTTATGTGAAATGCTTATTCTGCCTACTTTCACTGACATTCACCAACACACAACTAAGTTTTGATCTTCTAGCAGCAATCTTCTTCTAAATATCACTGTTTCTAGCCACAGCTTGGATGACACCTTTAATCTGACTTTAAATGATTCTCTCAGCAACTCCTCCTCTCAACCATGAGTGCACAGGCACCTGAGCACAGATCACTTTGCTGTTTACACAGTTTTCTTTCCAAGATGCTGCTGCATTCATGTGGTGGCTGGCATCACCCCTGAAGGAAATGAGCACATGGAAGCTGTGCTTTGGCATACAACAGGTGTCAATGGATTCTCAAAGAAGCTTTGGACCATTATTTTCTTGCTCAAAAAAGATGATGGTTAAAGTAATAATTTTGTAAGAAATTTTGTATGAGAAATTATGTGGGTTTTGCTTCTTGAGGACTTCTTGGCATAAAATGCAACAACATAGACAAGGTCAAGCACGTATAAGTGTCCTTGTACCCCAAACATGTATGCACCTCTGCATCACACTAGACTTCTAACTTTCAAGGCATTTTTTGGTTTGATCCGGATTTTTCATATTTCCCCTATCTACTTTGATTTCCCTAGACCCTTGTATTTCCCTCTTCGCAGAGGTAGGATTATCTATACTCTCTGCTCCTGCAAACTGGCACGCTTCCTTTGAAGTCTATGAATCTGTGCCAATTTACACTACTGCAGACTTATCTGATATTGTGTTATAACTACTACAGATGGGTCCCAGCTGCAAATCTTGGTGTAGATCCAAGCTCACCCCAAACTAGGGAGTGTTTGGATTCGTGATTGTGGTCCAGACCCCTCTCTATGCATGTGTTATAACAGAGGGAGAAAAATAACTTTCTGAATAGGGTAGAAGGCCAGCACCTGTCAGGGAGGCTCCCTCATTATGGTTAATCTACATGAAACTGGAGACCAACTTTTGTGGAAGCCTTCTGTGTAGCAGTGCTCTTGCAGAAGAGAAGAGCCTCTCAAAAAGAATAAAATATACAATAAGCTAAAATTTCTGTCTGATCTAATGCAATCTTAAGATAAATCTTAATAATCTTCAGTCATTGGCTTACTGAGTTTAGACGCTGCATATTCCTGTCCAGTATAAGAGGCAAAGAAAGAAAATACCTATTAAAGTCCAGCCAAGCAATGAAAAAGACATAAAAGCTCAGAGAAATTAACACATATTTCATTCTATCAAATGAACACTGTTAAATCCCACGTTGTCTTAGTTTTCCCCCTCCTGCTAAGACAGAAATGAGAAAATTTTTTTCTATTTCATTTAGCAGATCTACAGCTAATTTAAATGAACTCATGATATTTAATTAATGCTTGTTGAAGCTTTGTTCTACTTCAGTTTTGACTGAAGATGATTAAAGTATGTGGGATGTCATTGCCAGTAAACCAGAAAATTCCTGGAAAGGAACTTTGATTCAAGGGATGAATAGGGTAAAATGAACTTGCTTAAAATGCTGAAACAATTTTGAGGGGTTTCAAATATTAGTTTTCTTTTAACAGATTAAACCCCCCACATCTTAATTATTGTTGTGCGTGACCATTATTGTCAGAGATCAGATTAAATATTGTAAAAGATCAAATAGAAATTTCAGGGCAGACCTCCAGAAGGGTTGTCCAGTTCACATACATGATAGGTCAAAGTCCTTTACAGATCAGAAGGGGAAGCATGGTAGACTTTGCTACACTATCTTCCCAAAATATTTCTTCCCTGCTGAAAGGTGACCAGAAAGAGGGCTTGACCACTCCATATCCACTCAAGTTGCCACTGGTCTGCCAAAGGTGTTACCTCCAGTAGTGAAGGAATACCACTTTCCTAGCACAGAAAATGTGGAGTCAGAGCTCAAACTTCTAAGTAAGTTACTGTTATCTATACATGCTAATACTGTACTTTAAACTTTTTTTGTCTGTTTGTTCTGTTTTGTTTTGTTCTGATAGTAAGTCTTCACTCACAGGCTTCACAGTCTGTTAACCACCAGTTTCAGCAGACAGCAGAGATAAATACAGTAAAGAAGGAGGCTCAGGTGAGGTTGAAAGCGCTAAATTTACTGTATAGCCTGTGACAGACCATTGGCCAGGCAGTCCTGCCTTCCTCTCATTGACATTAGGGCTGTACTTACCCAGGGGGTAGGAAATGTCACCACTGCGTATCTGGGTGGTGTCTGAAGCAATAACTTTTATACACTACACTCTGCAAATATAAATACCTTTATAGTACATATGTATCTTTTGTACATTTACAATTGTGCAATTACAATTGCACATTGAAACTAGTGAATAATTTGCTAGCCTCAAAAAGAAATATTCTCTCTTCCGTTCCTCTTTTTGATCATATATATATGGCATTTTTTACATCACTGTAATTAAAACTAAGATGTTATAAATAAATAAAAACTGATATTATTATGACGTATTATTTTTCTAAGTTCCAGAGCCCTCCAGTGCTCTTTACTTTCATGATAGTATTCTACTGTAGAGAATAAGCATTATGCTTATTCTGTTAACTGCATTGTTAACTTTTCATGAGGAGTAGAATGACCAGGGAAGCCTGTGAGTCCAAAGCATACTGAAAAATGCTTGCAAATATGTAGGCAAAATAATTTTATCTATACTTCATGTTTTATAAAAAGGTTACAGTCAGTATTTGCATAAATTTATCTTTCTAAATTGTAAGATATACCACTACCTTAGTTATATTAACCTTTCCTAAAAATGTGTTATTTCTATAAAGTGTTATAATGCCATTCCTGTCTCTTAATCAGCGTGTTATTAGTCAACAATCACTCTCTCAACTGAAAGAAAACAGTTTCAATATTTTACAGAATTCTGAATAAAAGTTGAGGATACTAAGAGGAGGATATTTGGCAAGATGGTAATATTCTTTTTCTTCAGTAATCATTCAAACCCCAAAGCCATTTCTTCTACATTTTTCATATCACATGGGTCTTCCCTCTAAAAGAACATGATATTCATGCCTCAGTTGAAGTCCAAGTTGATCTCTTGTTCCACCAATAGAATGGATGGCTTGTACTATCCATTACCTAGGATTTGGCAACAAAGGCAATTCCCCAACCTTTGTTCGTACAAAACATCTTAAAGTTTGCAGGTTACGTTAGGGAAATAATGAAAGAATGTTTTGCTAGAAGTTCAAAGATCCCGTTCCTCAGGGTCTAGATCTGCAACCTTAGATTTAATTGTCCCTTCCATTATTTATGCATTATTTACATAGTGTTGCCCATAGATGCAATTCTCAAAACACATAGATCTAGTGACTGACATGACTAAATGCTTGAGTGTGACTCTAAATCAATTCACTGTGTCCCAAATATCTCTTAGGAGCATGTGTAGATCAGTTCTGTGGTGTATCAGACTTGCTGGTGGCGGTATACCAATATGCATGAGTCCAGTGCAGTCCTACTGCACATAGGGTGTGGAAGTGATCTGGATTGGTTTGCTCAGAATCTCAGACGAGGCTGTCAGACCATCAAAAATTATTAGAACACATGAAGCAAAACTTGTAAGGTTGTAGATAATTAATAAATTTTTAATTTACTGCCAACACAGCCACAGTAAGATAGTATGAGTATAGGGAAAAGATTTAACCTGATATTAGCCTAATAAATTATGTTACCCAGACAATTTTTAAATTATTCATCAAACTACTTTTTGCACATTTTTTTCTCCATTTTAATATCTCCATGCCTAGCTTCTTCCTCTAAGTGCTCAAATACATTTTCTCTTGCATCTGTGGAATATTTAGTGGTAACATAGACGGTTGTACTCACTTGGAGATAGATTTTCCAGTCTCACTGACCTTTGAATCCAGAGATATCTGTAGGTCCTATCTCAACGTTGTGCACAGGAAGAAGTGAAATATGCTCAGCATAGGAGAGCTCCTACTCACCTGGGCCGAGTTGCATAGCTGTCAATTTGCTGAAAGATGTAAGTCTGGTCCTGAAAACACTGTTCATGTGAGAAAAATGTATTCACAAGGGGCCTGACATGGCAAGGACCCAAGCAACTGGCATCTGTCCAAAAAAGCACTTATGCATATGCTTAGAGCTACAATTCAGCTGCAAGTATGTGAGCAGTGGCACTGCCTTTGATTGACACTGAATCAACAAGATGTGAGAGGTGATTAACAAATTTATCAAGTGAGGGCAATATTTGGCCCAGGACTAACTTCTATTGTTCAGTTCCTGAATAAGGAAATAGAAACTCTTTGTAGGGGTTGCACAGAATTTCCTTGACACAGAGATTTTTCAGGCAGACATGGTGACATTAGACACAAAATTATCAGAGTTTTCCTAGTGTCTGAACAAACCAGAAGTGTGCTGAATTAGTGTTAACACTAAAAAATAAATCTAGGACTTCTGCTCACTGACTACTATAGTTGTCTTAATGAAGAAAACTGAATACATTCTGTTTACTTGCAAAATACCATTTGCCTACGTGGATAAATTTGGCCAAATGTGGTCTTTTCTTAAACAACATGCCCTTTATAACGCTCACTGTTGTATTACTGACAGATTGAAAGACAAAGACAGAAGACTTTTTCCAAGATTTAAATAAAACACAACCTCTTAAGCCTATTCAGATTCAGAAAGAAGAAGTGTCTCTACTAACCTATGTTTGAAAAATGCTGAACTTGAAGGCAAATGGACCCATTTATTCAGAAGTTACATTTTCTGCTGTGGTGTACATGGTTGTCGCATAATTTTGCTCATAGTTCTGGAAGCATACAAGTGTGAGGGTAGTAACAATCAGGAAGGAAGAAGTCTAAAGGGGAATTTATTTTGGAGAAGAGGTATGGATCAAACATTAGCCTACAAGAGTGGTTTTCAAAGGCAAAAGAGAAGTTAGTGTATTCCGAGGACTTGTACCTATCTTTTCCCATTTTTGGGGTTTCTGAGCCGTCCAGTTAATTTCACATATTTCTTTGTGTTCTTGCCAGCAATTTTGAGTTCAGATGTCACTAAAAGCCAGCGAAATATAGTTTTCAGTTGTATTTTGGTAAACCTTTTCTTAAATTAAGGTTTAGTAATTTCATTTTAGATTCCTAATTGGCGGGAGGAGGGGAGGGACAATGATGACACACACACACAGAATTGTAAAGATGGAAACATATTTGAAAGCACTGTTTCCGTTTCAGATAGAAATGTGTGATCCCCAAACTTCCAGATTCTGTGGACTTTTAATAGTTTATACTATCATCAGCCTTTTTTTTTTACCCAGTTTGGGATTTTTAGCTTTTAAACTGATTATACTGAGCATGTACTTGAGGTTTCAAAGGAAATTTTTAGACTATTGGATAATCAATTCCTTAGGTTTACATCCAATCCACAAAATATATATTTGTGTCAAATTTTGCCTTGCTACATGAAGTAATTGAAAAATTTGCTCAAAATGTAGTTGACCAGTTTGTAGCTAAATTATATACATTAAATCTCGTCTCTTCATGAATAGTTTGGGTTCAGCATTTTCTTTGCCTTGAGCATCCACTTGAACTTTATAAACAGCTATTTGCAGTAGAAGGTACATTTAATTCCACAACAGCTGATATTGAGAGCATATTGTTGATACAAGTTTCAATAATAACCTTGTGTTTCAAATTGTTTCTGCCCTAGTTTAACAGCACAGTTTATTGTTGACCAGTTTCCTCTTTATCCCTTCTAGCTGCAGATTTATTAGCAGAAACACACTGTGCAAATGATGATTTATAATAGAATCATGTTGCCTGAGAAAATGTATTGATTTAGAATGAAGTTGCAGTCCTTACTACAAAGGCAGAACAAAAGAGATAAGAAGGGTCTGCCTTGAGTTAAGTTAAATTCCTCTGACTGCCCTGTACACATATTTTCTTTCTTTTGTGATATTTTACATGAAAGAAAAGGTTACATTGGGCATTTTTTTGTATTCAGTCCTTGCAATCTGCATTCCTCAACATGCCACAATTACTATGATTGTCTTTGTTCAATTCTTTCATCAGTTCAAAGCAGTACAGCATTTACCTTAGTAGCATTTAAAATGAACCAATCAATAGCTAGATGTTTGCTATTAAGAATGATGAAGAAAGGTTGAGTGGGAGGCAAACAAGGTTATCTACTTTTAATATATTACCTAATTATTTTCTGTGTTGGAAGGAAGGGATGCCTTCATTTAATTGATTCAAATACACACACATGCAATTAATGTGGATGACCAAAAGTGGACTCTACAAGTTCAGTTATTTTTTACTGCTTTCATTTCTTTTTAAGTGCCATGTCTTCTCTAAATAAAATACATTGCTTGATTGTTTATACTATTGTTGAAATCATAATTTTAAGATAGCCAGGTAGCTTTAGCATATAAAAAGGTGGGAAAACGTGTGTGCTTATTTCTTAAACCAGGGCATAGGGAAGGTATCCTGTTGTTGAAAGAGTTAACTTTCTTTTGATACAGCATTTTTCAGACATCTGTGAGTTTTTTAAGTTCTACTGCGTTTTCTGCACAGGATTCATTTTACTTGAAGCTTCTATTGCAATACAGATTTCAAACACTGATTTTGTTAAGCTTTCTGAGATCCCAGAAAGCCTGGTTTTTGTTCCAGAAATATTTTTGGCCAACTCATTCTATTCATTATTTCATGAAAGAGGATCCCTCTGCTACTAATTCTTCCTTTCTTTACTAAGCAATTTCTTTGGTACAGAACCAGTACCACTATGCCTAAGTTTGCAACAGCATCAAAACTAGAGCACTATCACTAGCCATGGCTCTGATTTTTTTGAGACCTATTTATGAAGGACCATCTCCTGGGCTCCATCCAATTTGTTTTCCATCCACAAAACCACATCCTTTGACTGACTCCAGTTTGCCCAGAAACCACACTCCCTGCCCTCAGGCTTTTTTCTGTTTTTGAATCTCCACAACTTCCAGAGGCTCCTCTAGCTCCTTAGATGCCAAAATGAAGTCTGAGCATCTCTGAAATGACAGGCTGCATGAAACAGCAATAACATCCTGAAACAGCATCTAGGGAGCAAATTAACAGATGGGTACCCTCAAATTGCAAAGTGATGAGGAAGCATTCATTGTGCTCATGGTGGGAGCTGGAAATTTGGTGCTAATAACACCCCGGCCTGATCCAGTTTTCATTGGTTTGCGTTATCTTCAATCAAAGCTGAATCAGGATCAAAGAGGAAGAAAATAACACAGTATGCAATGTTGAAGAGTGACCCAACAAGAATATTTGAAACAATAAAGGGAGTTAATTTTCCTCTTGCTGTTGATTTGACCCTAATGTGGTTATCTTACATGAAATCAAGACAAACATGTACCTTGAATCCTATCTTGTGCCTCTTTTGTACCCTTTGTCCATACTTGGGATCACTATAAGAAAGATGTTCTACTTTTCTTTCTGAAGTTGGGTCTTGTTCTAGCCTCAAGTGAAGTCATAAAGCTCTTCTGATTTTTCTAAAGACCATTTTCTTTGCTTCTATCTCTTCTAAATAATATTTTGGCCACTATTATACAATTATTAGCATTACATTTTCAGTGTTAGCCATGTCTGTGCTGACATATCACACCTTTTGGCACAACTGTTACCCATTTGATTCAGAAGAAATTAAAAAACACTATATACAGAGACCGAAATATTTTTCTATCCCTGATGCATTGCTAAGAGGTAGCTCACTGCTATTCTGGTCAGTCACTTAGCACATTTTCATTGTTCAATATCAAGGTCACACTTAACAGAAAGAACAGATTTATTTTTAACATTCCTGCTAAGATGCAATGATTCTGTAGTAACTTTGTCCAATGTTTGTATCACAACAAGAGCTGCTAGGAGTGTTTTGATAAGATTGGAGCTCTAATTCAATCTACATCAATTATAGTAACAAGGGTGGAAGAGAAGGGCATATTTCAAATGTCCACTTCTCTTTGAATTAGATTCTTGAAAAACAAATCTCACTAAATAAAAGAGTATGAATTAATTTTTAGCTCATTTATCTAGCAGAGTGACATCAACGTCAACTGTGACTTTGGCTGTAATGTGTAAAGATAATGTTCCAAGATTTGGTATGTGACTCAAGATTGACTGAAGTATTTCATGAGTTCAAGTATTTATAAGTGGATGTATCCATTCCTTGCTTCTAAATTCCTTAGTGATAACTGCAAAATTTCTGCTGCCAGCTTGAACAGTAAAATGTCAGTTCTATTATTATCCATAATTGTAATATCCTTTAACATCTAAAGAAAATCCTTATGTTAGTATGGAACAACTGTATTTTGTCAATAATAGATAATAAATGAAAGAAAGGAACAAGTCATTTTAGTCTCAGGCATATATATTTCTCATTGGATTTGCTTTTGCTCAATACAGCAGAGGATTAATCATATGAATTTTTGATTTAATTATACATACTGAGCAATGTACATACATATGTGTGTGCGTGTATATATATATGTATATATATATATATATATATATTCTTAGCTCTCCTTAAAAGATCATAAAATCATGGAATGTTAAGGGTTGGAAGGGACCTAAATGATCATCTGATCCCAACTCCCCCTGCCATGTGCAGGGGCACCTCCCACTAGACCAGATTGCTCAAGGCCTTATCCAACCTGACTTTGAACTCTGCCAGTGCTGGGGCATCCATAACCTTCCTGGGCAACCTGTTCCAGTATCTCCCCACCCTCACCGTAAAGAATTTGTGCCTAATATCTAGCCTAAATTTTCCCTCTTTCAGTTTGTACCCATTGTTCTTTATCCTATCACTACAGTTCCTGATGAAGAGTCCCTCTCTGGCTTCCCTGTAGGCCCCCTTTAGATACTGGAAGGTTGCTCCACACAACCTTCTTTTCTCCAGGCTGAACGGTCCCAATTTTCTCAATCTGTCTTCACAGGGAAGGTGCTCCAGTCCTCTTATCAACTTCATGGGCCTCCTTTGGATTTGCTCCACCAGTTCCACGTCCTAATGTTGGAGGTGCCAAAACTATACACAATACTCCAGGTAGGGTCTCACAAGAGCACAGAGGGGTGGAACCACCTCTTCGGATGGGGAAACAGAATTGACACACCTTATCCAGGGTAACTTTGGGCAAAATCTGGGAAGAAATCTGACAGTATTGTTCTAGAGCTCTTTTCTTCAGTCCTGACGAAGCTAAGCTCCTGGAGTCAATTTAGCTGCTAAGTCTTGAAGGCTTTATCACCAAGACTCAATAGAGTTCTTGAACATATGTTTACTCCTAAGCACAATGCTTAGAACTAACGAGCTTGAAGTTAGGCGAGGACTTAAGTACTCTCTTAAAGCTAACACTAGATTTCATAATTCCTATAGAATTGGATCCTAATGCCGCTATATAACAGATGAAGACACAAGGCTTACCATGAAAGCAAAAGCAATTCAGTGCAACTCAATAACATCAGAAAGCATCACGTAGCCTGAATGAGGAGCTGGTTGTCAACTGTTGGCCTGGAAAAGGGTAATGATTTCCCAGTTAAATGAACTGAAGTCAGGAGTAAGAGCTTACTTCTGTAAGCACATAAGTAACACTATTTGTGGTGTACTAGAGGCTGGAAAAACAATGTAGGGTATTCAAAGGAGAAATTTTGCCATAGATGTCCCTTAAGGCAAAAGGCCATTTTCAGAATTGTGTTGTCAAGATGACTCTGTTGTTACCCTTGAAGATTGCACTGTTTAATATATTTAATAGTCCCTTGTTATGGTACATGGTTTACATTTTCAGATAAATGACAGATGATGTTCTTTTGCTATGTGTCTCTCCTTTTTAGCTGAAGCATGTCATGGAAGGATAATTACAGACCAAGAGACTTCGAAATTGGTTGAGCAGCTTAGACATTTGCGGGGATTAGTGACTGTATTCAAAGAGTCTCAAGGTGCTTGTTAAACTGTTTCAGAAATAAGAATATGTAAGAAAAAAAGAACTATCATCACAAAATTTTTTATTTTGTACACCAGCTTCAAAAATGGCAAATGTGCTCCCTAGGCTTTTTCCTAGATGCTTTTGAAGAACTACTAAGGCTGAGAAGGAACACTGGTTTGTTATTAGCAGCAATCATTATCCCACAAAGTAATATCCAAGCAGCACAAAAATACTGAAGTCACTAGCATCTTTTAGGACTTTTTTCTTCTTTAGAAGACTGACTGTAATGGCATCTGAAATGGTAAGAATTATCTTAATTCCCTGACTTGTTTACTCGGAGACAAAAGTCTTTCTGCATCAAAACTCAAAGACATGCAAGGGCAAAGATTAATAAGTTTGTATATGGACATGTAGGGACTAATGTTTCTCATATAGCTCATAAAATTATAGAACACTTATGGGTTACAGTGTATATAACACTAACTCTTTGGAAAATACTAGCTGAAATATTGAAATTTAGCAAATGAGTGTAGAATTGCTGGTGTATTCAGCAGTAAGGCATTGTAAATCAACACCTCAGAAGACTAAAATACTTCTGTCAACAGGGAGGAGAACAGACTGTGCAACGGTGATGAACTATCAATTTGCTGTCAAACTCTTCTCTCAGTCTGACAGTGGTCCTCATTGTTAAAACTTGAGTGGTGGTGTCCCATAAAACTTTGCAGAGGATTAAAGTCATTTAGGATTTCTCTGCTTTGCTTTGAAGGTCACTTAATTATAGCTTATAAGACCACTGGAAATAGTTCCCACTGACTAAAGTGCCTAGAAACATTTAGTATATAAAAGTTACTAGTAGGAATAAAACTTTTTTATGTCGTATTTTTATTTTTGTTAGTGGAAAATGTTTCATAATGCGGTATCTCAAGGGCAGACTTTCAGCTAGAGTTAGATAAATAATTGACTTTTTCACATTTGAAAATCTTCCTCTGGATCCACAAGAGAATTTTATTATTATTTTGCCATGGACAAAAGTTATGCTTCTTAGAGTCCCCAACCCAAGTATGAAATTCTGGTTGCCAACATGACAAGACCATGTCCCCAGTGAGAAACCAACAACCCAGATTTAATTCACTTGGGAGAACTGTCTGTGTCAGAAAGGTAACAGAGCTTTTATGTGGAGCAAGGATTACTGAGAATGAATACCTTGACATTAAGCTATAGTATTGTGCACCAGGCAGCATCACAGTACTATCACACCCAACACAGGGAAAAGATGCTTGAATTCAATAAGAACCAAATTTGGGTAACTGCTGTAACAACTTGGCGGAAGATGCAAACTTTCTCCATTTTTCTCTCTTAGCCCTGTCTTGAACACAGGGCAGATCAGCCATAGACCACACCTGAACATTGTGGAGATGTTCTCCAGCCAAATTATCAGAGGTAATTGATGTTCCCTCCTTTGATATATGTATGTGTGTGTGTGTATGTATATATGTATCTATCTGTATATATACACATACATATGTGTGTGTGTGTATATAAGTATATATATATATGCATATCTACATCCGTATCTATAAGCCACTTTTACATGACATTCCTGATATTGCTACAAACCATCAGAACTAAACGATTCACTTACCCAGTCAGGACAGTCTGCAACATTCCAGAAGCAGCCATCTTGGGTCATCTCTCTGGATTTTTATGAGTATAACCTTCTACCACTAAAATAAATCTAAGAAATACTTGGATAACTCCAAGCAACAGGGAAACAGTTTGATGTCTGTTTGGTTTCAGAGCCTTTGACAATAAGCAACTAAACCCCATCACTTATGCTTGACACTGAAAGAAGAAGACAGGACTGGTCCCTCTAGTAACAATGTTTAAAACACTCATCTGGAGACTCACATTCAAGTCTTCTGTAGAGCAATGATTTTAAGCCATATTTTTTTTTTCTAAGAGACTACTATAATTACTAGACCATGAGAGAAAATTTGACATTTCTATTTTACCGAACAATAATAAATTTCGGAAATTTGCAAGTAGCTGCAGGCTTCTCTAGAACTTGCATTTTTTAGGGAGCTTTGGATTATATTTCTAGTTGATAACAACAAGAACATGGTACTAATAACCACAACAATAATTGCAACACTGAACTAAAGAGCAGATCTGTATGAATGGGCTACTCGCATGATCTACATCAGATACAGTACTCACCAGGAAATAAAACACTAATTATTTAATCTTTAAAGTTTCTTTGTGATTTTTTTTGCAGATTGTAGTGGTTTTATTTTTTTATTTGGTTTTGTTTGTTTTGGGTTTGTGTTTGGTGGTAGTTTTTTGTTTGGGTTTGGTTTGGGTTTTTTGGTTTGTTTTATTGGTTTATGTTTCCTACAGGTCCAGTATCCTGCAGGTTACAAACTAGAACAGCCCTCAAAGTCATATTACATTGGTTGCACTTAAAGATTCCTTCTTCAAAAGGTAGTAACAGTCCATAACCCAGAACATCTGTAGGCAGAGATAAACCAGCCAAATAATGAAAGTATTTCCTAGAGAACAGCCAGGCAGTCTAGGATATATATGAACACTGCAAAGATTTTGTGCAGCTAGATATGCTAGTCAAATTTTTCACTGAAAAGCAGATTTTAAATTCAATCCTGAAATATGGCCATTAGAAAATAAGTAGCTCCTGGAAATAATAAAATGTTATCACAGTGTTTTTATTAAAGGGTGAAATTTTTCTGATAGTGATGAAAGTAAAATGTAATGAAATCCACTAGTCCACCTTGATGCAGTTAAAGTCACTGATTTGTTTCTTAGATATTAAAAAGATATTTGACCAGGTCAAATAGACCTTCCTTTCCTATACATTGTGAAAGCCTGGATTTGACCTT
The DNA here is from genome assembly GCF_003945595.2 of Pipra filicauda. Taxonomy (NCBI): domain Eukaryota; kingdom Metazoa; phylum Chordata; class Aves; order Passeriformes; family Pipridae; genus Pipra; species Pipra filicauda. The sequence continues at coordinate 1,252,211 of NW_024104363.1, read as the reverse complement.
TTTTACTTTTTTCCCACTAAGAGTATGTGATTTTGTCAATGATGGGTTATCATAACAATTTTTTCTTCACAGGATCACTGGACAAGAAAATCAATCTTATCTTGCTCTTTGATTCCATGCATTTTTCAGGGGCTTCAACTAACAGGAAAACCCTCAAAATTGAAGCATCATTGTTGCTAATAGAAACAAATCAAACATGTACACAGTCATTTTTATCTTATTTTTAACCTCTGGTTTGTACCTCCTAATTTTACTTTTGTGGTCAGGGAATTTCAATGCACTTGCCATACACTAAGGTTATGTATAAATTCCAGTGCTATTAAAACTAATTAAAACCATTCTTTCTCATTAGGTGGTTTCCTCTGAAGCTAGGAAGGATTGAACAGCAAAAAAATTATATAATTTTAAGACATTAAATTTTAAATATAGAATTGCAAACCACAACTTTCTATTAATGTCTTGCCAGACAGTTTTTAAAAATGTATACAGTCTCATGTGTATAAGGAAGAAGACGAAAGAATAAAGTTTTGCGGAATAAAATAAAATTCTGAAAGATAACTTTGGTATTTTTACTTTTTTTTTTTTTCTGTGTGTGATGTGTGTTTCATTAATAAGACCAAGATAATAACCTTGGAATTCGATGGAAGCATGGCTCATGCCATTCCTGTCCTTCTGCCTTCCCTTGAGCACATCTTGTCCACTCCAGACAAGAAGTGTACAGGCACAACTGGGGCGCATGTTGCAAATCTTCATTTCATAAAGTAAAAACTGATCGAATAATTATAATGTAGTCCTGGAAAAATTCTCCTTTTGACTTTTGCTCCATCCATTTCTCCCATCAAACAAATAGCTGGTGGGTGAGGCAGGTGCTATTTTTAACTAGCAGCTGAAATATTCCTTTATCACCTTTTCATTTTGAATGTTCTTTCTTCCCCATCCTACTGAATGGGTGTTTGTAATTTTAGAATTCCTTAGATGAATCCAAAGACGTAGGTTAGGCGGATTTCTGTGGAAATGCCTACAGTGGGTCACCAGAATCAATTTATTGTTCTTGTGTTCAATCTTCCCAGACTGCCTCAATTTAGGAAGAAACAAACCACTGCATTTGATAGACTCTGGCATGCATGACCCAACACTTAGCACAATTCAGTTAGATATGGAATCAAACATGGGCTGCTTTGCACAATTTAATGCATGTCAGGTGGCATGTAAAGAACAGGAAGTCTTGTTTGAATGAATTTTGACCCTGTTTCTATGAGAATACCTGTGGGAACTGGAAGAAAGAAAAGAAATTATAAAAATATTTAAATATTCTTGTCTGCTACAGTTCATTATGAAAACTATGAGAAAAGAAAGGACAACAGTTTACTTGACATTTCAGACATTTCCTGACACCTATCAGGAAATTCATCTAACCAAAAGGAACAAGATTTCGGTTTCATTTTTCGTGTTCAGTAACCATTCAGAGGCGAGGAGCCTGATGGAGGTTGGCTTCCTGCAGTGGCAGCTTTCCAGGCAGCCAGCCCTGGAGAACATGAACCTCTGTGGAGCACAGCTGGTCCAGCTGCCTCACACTGGAGCCTTCAAAGTTATAGCTTTTCACATAATCTTCTTTCAAGTAGAGAAAAGAAAAAATGAACAACATTAAAACTATGTGGTCTCTGATATCTATAATTTAAAGTAAAGTGGTACTGCTTTGGTGGGAGAGTTCTTACACGTAAGCTAACTGAAAGTCAGACCTTTTAGACTAAACCTGTTATCGTAAGCCAATCACTAGAGGAAGATAAACATCTTCACACTTATCTCCCTCCAAAAACACATGCTTTTTAATTCTCTGCTTCCTGTGATGCTATATGCACCACACTGCTTCTCTTGGTCTTCTGTGGAGAAGCAGGTAAATTTTTTCTTTCTGGGGCTCCTCTGTTGTGGACAGACACACTTACAACCTCTCCTCTGGGCCTGGAAGAAAGAATTACTTTTCTGGTTTCTGTGATAACTTCTGGAAGACCTAGATTGGGTGTGTAAGGTAGCAATTTTTAGCCCAGACATATGGCTTAGCGGCACTGGGTTTGTAACCATACCAGCAGTTTCATTCTTGGCCTCCTTCACCATTGACTGAAACATATTAAAAATACCAAGGAATGATTCTGCGTGGAATGATCACCCTTGGATATCCTACAGTGTCTAAAATGGCACAAAGCACCTGTGTGTAAGCATCTGAATTGCTCTCAAAGTTTTTTAGCACCTGCTGTTGTCAGAAATGATGTTACCTTCTGGTATTTTCTTTTGCTCATGCATCCAGATTGCACGATCATATAGTAAAGCTGTTTGTTTAGACCTCCACATTGCTAGAAGTCTCAACCATTCAGGGCATCTTCCCACTGTTTTTTATTCATATTCATATTCATATTCATATTCATATTCATATTCATATTCATATTCATATTCATATTCATATTCATATTCATATTCATATTCATATTCGTATTCGTATTCATATTCATATTCATATTCATATTCAGTGTAGAGCTCACAGTACACTGCTGTCCTGGCTGGAAAGGCAGTCAGGTCATATCCCAGACTCAGCAGGCCCACCTGATGCAAGGAAGTCACTCACCTCTCTAACTCTTTCTTATCCCCTACTGAACTCCCATAGGCTTTCATTTCTATCATCTCAACCTCCTCTGTTTAAATGCACTCTGAAGCCTGAAGCTTACCTCACCCTACAAATCTCTTAAATTCTCTTGTTATCATTATACTGCTCATCCCTCAGCACAGCCATGAGATCTCTGACTGCTGTCCATCTTCAGCCTGGAGCAATTGTAGTGGCCGCTCACAGGCTGGCCAGGATACTTGGAAAGAGAGTGAGGTTATACCATAAATAAGAGGGTTAAATAAAATTACCATTGAAGGAGCTCATTGCTTTAGTTGAATTGTATTAATTGTGTCTTTAATTGATATTTATGTGTCTCTGATTACCACAGCAGGATTAGGAAAGATGAAGAGAAGGCAGATGCAAGCACAGAGCCAGTAATGTACTGTTCTTTTGTACTAATGGTGCTCTATTTATGATCATTTGAAGCCTAAATTACATTCCATTAAAATAGAGATTTTTTTTTTTTACTTTGTTATGTCAGAAACCAAGTGTAAGATCTACCTTTAATACAAAAATAACCTAATTGAGCTTAAAGAGCTGAGCCAAATCTTGTTGATATCCACCCCCCACACTCTGTCCCCTCTTTCTCACCCATCTCTTAGGTTCTGTGGTTCTCCTAAAACTTCTGGTTTGCAACAGAATGAGAGAAGAGTTTACATCCTACATATAATTTCAAGCTGTGTACAGGAACTGTAATGCAGCAGTGCAGAGGCACTCCAACTAATATACTAATTAGTTGCAGATGTGTTCTGCCTCTTGGAAAAATAAGACCAACTGGATGATCAACAAGAGCCAAATGGGTAACTTCTTTTTAAACAAATTGGTTTTATTAACTTAAAAATGCCCATAATCCAACTAGTCTGGCAGACTTTGGATACTATGAAACCACAAGCAGCATGCGATACCTGTTATTATCTCATACTGCTTTTGGCTGTAATCTTGCCATTCTGAATAAAGGACTAACATGTGAGGCTGAAGTCTCTAAGTCTCTCTTAAATAAAGGGTAGCATGTGTGAGCGCTGCCCCAGGAGATGGCCAGGAAATGAACTGTGATTCAGGCTAAATTCTTTCCTTGCTCCCTACTTTCTTCATCAGGAATGCATTTGTACACTCTGTCCACACAAAGCCCAGCTCTCAGCCACTCTCTCTAAGCAAAGAAGGGTGCTGTCAGGGAGAAGGAAACCATGTCAGTCTTGCTCTTCGTGGAGAGGAAGGATTTTAGTGGTAGCTTTCAATGCTACTCATAATCCTATCAGCCACCAAGACACAGGGGATAGCAAGACTGACATATTAAAGGTTAACATGGGACCCTTTCGTCTAAGAGATGCTTCTGTCAGAAAATAAATTCTTATTTAGTTCACACCTTTGATAGTGATGGGAGGAATGTGATGCCAGTGCAAGCAGAGATGCTGCAAAGTCAAAAGGATCCCAAGGAACACGAACCCCTTGCTGTCACTTGGCAACTTTGACTTTCCTGAGTGACAGAGGACGGAATGAAGGGCTGAGAGTTGAATGCTTTTTTGAATATTTTTGTTTCTTTGTAAACCAGCAACTTTTTATTCCCCTCTGACTCTTCTATTTTTGTGGAAAATTGTTATGACTTTACTAGAGACAGACGCAAAAACAATGGGTATTGTCAATACTCTTTGGAAACACAATGGTTGGAAGAGCCAACACTGTCAGTATCTGTACAGCTTGGGCTACCAGGGCTCACTGCACTGCATCGATCTTCTTGAACCCTCTGGCATCACTTGACTTCTGAATCTCCCTCTTTGGGTGATGACTAGTGGTCTGGGAGAGCAGCCAGAAATCTCAATTTCAGAATGACGGATTACAGGCTACTGAATGACATCTGGGAATTACCGTGGGAGGTCTCTATTTTCCTGGTCACTTAGGGCAAGTCTCTTTTTTAAAGACATACATAATTCAACAAATAAATACAGTATCACTGAAACCTAGTTATAGTATCAGTGAAACCTAGGTGTGCATTTTAGCCTTGGAGAGCAATGAAAAATAATAGCAATGGCAATATTCTTACCTGTGAAAGCAATAAAATTATAGGAAAAGAGAAAAAGGACCTAAATTACCATCAAATAGAGAAACCATAGACATCAGCTGAAAGAAGCAGAAAAAGATCCTAGAATTTTAATTTTTACTATTACTGTTTTGAATGAATCTAGAAGTGCCTGTCAGGAAGACATAACCTTGCACCAGAACCGTGGGGTATGAACAGCAGATTTGAATAATTACCTTTGAGATGATTGCCAGTTCAGATTATTTGAGGTTGCAATCAACTCAGATATAACTTCTTTTATTTTTAATTTTAGAAACATGGTAAATGAGAACTATAAGAGGTGTAAATAAGAATCTAGTGAGACGCGTCTGAAAGATGTTTGCTTGAACCAACTGAAGAGCAGAAGCGAAACATTAAAGAAAGAAGAAAGAAGACTTGTAAAGTTATACATGTTCTAGTTTAACAGACAAAACACTTCAGCTTTTAGCAGAAGAAGAACTGGCAGCCAGAGCCAGGTTGGGTTGCTCAAGTCACATGACACTCAGGAACAGACACTTTCCTCATTTAAGGAGAATTGCACATCTGTAACCATCTCATGAATTTGCGTGCTCTGTGCCAGGAGGTACTGACAGGGACCTAAATCTACCCTTCAGGTAAATCCACTTGTGTTAAAAAATCCACTTTTCAAGGATTTTCACTAGAAACCAACCAATCCCTTAAAGCCACATAACTTATCTAATGTTTAATTGCAGCTTCCAAATAAAAATGTGCTGAGGTCATGCTCGAAAATATGACCTGCAAACAAAGACAGCTCCAATTCAGATTTTCAAGAACGAGAATGACCATGAAGAAAAGCAAAAATATTCCAGTTAATAAATATTGAGAAATATATTTAAGACAGTCTTTTTCAAGTTTCTCAATTAATGAGAAGAAAAATTGTATAAAATGATCTATTTAGTAATTCACAGGTAATGTCAGGTTCCCCAAAGAACCTTTTTTAGCTTCCTGGAACTGTGTGCAAGTGCTGATGGTTTTTCTCTGTTGGTCAAAGCAGAGTCCCTTGACTACAACCAGGAAAGAGCAGGAATGCTCTGGGTGCATACACATGGCTAGGAAAGTTTTATGGTCTTATTTTTTTAATGGTAGACATAGCTTGGAAACAGCTACAGGATTCCTATTTTAGGTTTCATTTTCCAAAGTTGTGTAGCAGTTATTTTGGCATCTAACGCATCTGGACTTTAATCGTGTTCTCACAGCTCCATGGTGTTCGAAAGACTCTGTGGTAGAGCTTTTGCATTCACAGGATCATTCACAGTATCAAACCACAGAAATATTTCATTTGGAACAAACTTCTGGCGGTCATCTCAAACAGCTTTCTTCTCTAAGCCAGGTTAAATTTGGGATTAAAAATCCAATTAGAGTTAAACCTTTATCTTTTAGAAAAGGTAATTTTTTTAGTCTGGTAGTTTTACACCCCAAATGGTGGTTCCCAAATTTTCTATTCTCAGACAATGTTGTCTGCCTGCATATCATTGTACTAAATATGGTCAGTCTGTGTAAAAGACATTCTCTTTCAAATCAGTGTGAGAAACATATATAGTTCACCAACCATGGCTCTGCAGAGTCAGTGATGTGTGGATGAAAATCTGGCATTTAAAATTTATAGAATTGAACATAGTTATATATATGGCTTTAGCCTAAATAAAGTTCTATTCTCATCTAGCATAATGATTTGATTATATAGATTCCTTTTATGATTATTATGACAGATTGAAATTAGACCTACATACAGTTACAGAATCCATATCAAATGAGATACGTATACACTAAGATCTTCGGGAGAAACATTTCAAACTTCTAAGGCAGGACTTGTTTTTATTGCTTTTGTCCTGTAATCAAAATCAAAAGACTGATGTGATTAAATACCAATCTTGTATTTAATTTGTTGGAGGACTTTGCTTCTTAGCCGGTAATATCTTATGTATCTGATTTTCAGTTCTGTTTTTAAAGGTTAATTTTGCCACTCTTTTTCTTCGCTACTCTATACAATTTTTGTTTATCTTTCAGAAGTCTTCTCTGACAGTATTTCATGAACTGTTATACAGTTCTGACACTCTGGGCTCCGACTAGTCAATGACTTAGTTTCTGTCCTGGCTGTATTTGTCTGTGACTCAGAGGTATAATCACTAATGATGCTGTGGAATGATTTGCAATCACGTAGTTATTGCCCTAGATTTGGACAAACTTTCAGAAAATCTACTCTGTAAAGGATCACAATGAGATGTGCAAAAAGTCTGTATCTTAATTTCATAGAAAGTATCAGGATAGCTTTCTATAATAGGAAGAGTTGTGCTGGAAAGCAGGCAACTGCTGTCTATAAACCTAAAAGCTGCTGCTCTGCTGGGCTCTGAAAAGCCAGATGGTTTTATTAGTCTTACCACTTGCTGGAAAAGCCACTGATTCTGCCCGTGTTTGGGTAATAGCTCTGCCCCGGGATCTGTCGGAGCTATGGCACATCCATCTGGCAAAAGGTTTAGCGCTGCACGAGAACTCCAGTCTCATTAACAAACACAGAGCAGCATGCTCTGATGCCAAAGACAGACTCTGTCAGAGCTGCCTTCCCAGCATTTGATCTATGCACACATTGCAGTGCTGACCTAGCCCTCCATGCACCGTGAACCCATGTAGCACTGTGCATGTCCATTCGTCAGCTGCTGATCCTGAAAACTGCTAAGACAGAAGTCTTAAATGTACATAAAAAGACTAAGCCCCTATATGGAGAGACAGCAGCTACTAATTTATTTAATTTGGAGGAGTGTTCACTTATTGTGTTTATGTGTAATGTGTACTAAAGTAGACACCTCAAAATACAAATACAAGGCTAGCTTAAGAATTCTTGAGGAAGAAAAGTCAGAGTCAGTTCTGAAGAGTTTCTAATGTTCATTAATTTATAGGGTCTATGGAGTAGAATGTGTTGGTGGGAAGTTACAATGTTATAAAGTTATTCAATTTCTGGAATATCAGAAGTTAGAAATCAGAGCAGAAGAAGTTATCCAGAGTTTGATTGTTGGAAGAAGCACAAACAAAATATAATTTGGACGATTATCAAGTGTCTCTGAGGGGGACTCTCAGCAGGGTCATTGTGACTGTGAGCTTTCTGAGCTTTCTTAAAAACTTCAAAAGCATCTCTACAGGGCCCAGTCTGAAGGATCTCACCTCTAACAGAAATCTTTGAGGATGTGGTTCAAAGATAAATAGTTGTGAATTTAGTAAGCAGGTCACCATATGAGCTTTTTTTAATTTAACCTATACCATTTGACTGGTGACAAAGTATGAGTAGTTTTTATCAACAGGTAATTTCATTCTTGTATCATACAGTCATCTTTTCAAAATCTCCGGAGAACTGTAAAGATATAAATCAAGCTGCCTTATGACAAATACTAAGCCACAATTCCCTATCACTACATGAAAGCACTTTATTAAACAAACCAAACCCTGAGGTAACACTACAAGTGAATTTGAATTAAAATAAGTGGCCTAGAATCACTGTGGTTTTGCTTGAGAATGAGAAATGGGAAATATAACCAGCTAATACTCTTCTTTCTAAATACTTCTTATGCATTGAGAAAGTATCAAGAAAAACATCCTCTGTGAAGCTAAATGATCTCCACCATCTTTTTAATTTTCAATTTCATTTTAAAAAAAAGAGAGAATAAAAAGCAGTCAAAGTATGGATTTTCATATTGCACAATTATGTCTTATTAAAGGAGAAGTTATGTTGAAACTGTCACTTTGATTTCTTTTGGTGCTCCAAGTAATATACAGTACTGAGACTGACACTACCAGAGGCAACCATTTAATGACTGACAGTCACTGTCTCCTCAATGTAGATACATTTTGCTTTACTGATACTTTTCTTTATAGAAGTGAGAAAAACGTATGCCAATGGCCAGCATTTTTCACAAATGTAAACTTTCCTGCTTTATATTCTTTTCAGAGGATGATGCACTTGGCTGCTCCTGGAAAATACATGAATCATGGTTTCCAAGGTCTTTGTCACGGTTCCTATTGTAACGAAAGCTAGATGGACAATTGGCAATAATTTATGCAAAGGATTTAGCTGCTTTTTCTATTTTAGAAGTTAACTTCAAGACAACTGTGAGAATTATGAATTTACTCACTCTCCACTGCTGCTTAATTTTTGAGGTGAGTAAAAATCTAAAGGTGGTTCACAATCTGTCTGATGAAAATATTTGTTCCTAATTGTAGGCTTTGTCCCCTGACTGCTCTATCTAGGTAGGTGTTGGAAACCTGAGTGTGCACCACTGTGTGTGTGTGACCAGACTGTCCCAGCTGGTCACTTCACAATTTACATGAATGAATAAACTTTGTGAATTTGTCGATGTTAATCCAAGTTTTAGAGATTACAAATATTTCTAGATGGCCCTTCATTCTTCCAGGGAAAGAGTGAGTAAGCACAATGGGAAAAGAAAACTACTAGGAATAAGAAAAGCATGTTGAAAAATTTAAGTATTCCCTTTTCTTTCTTGGCACAAGGAATATCCTTATATTTGGCCGTATGCATATCCAGGCTTAAAAATAGCTGGAGTCTTTCCTGACTAAGAGGGAGAAGGGTATAAACCATATGCATTGGCTGTCCAATAGACTTACAGCTCCATGTGAATATACTTGTGTGGTCCTGGCTGTGACTGATGTCATCATGTGTCTGTACAGATGCCTGCCAGGTACACTGGAAACAAATCCATTCCCTGCTGTACTACTAGCATTACCCTTCCTGCACAGAGCCCTAGCCAGCTTTGAGGAGCTTGGAGGGGGTTTTAAAGGGAAGTCTATTGATGATTTCAGTGAATAAGTGATGTGCATACTGCAAAGCTATTTATTTATGAATAATGTACCTATGTACACATTATGTCCTTTTCACCCTTATAATAGGAACAGTATTTGAAAGCTTTTGCTTTTCTTCCAAGACTTCTTTCCGACTGCTTCACTGTGCAAAGGCTTCCTTCTCTGATTTTCTCTCAGGAACACAGCACAAGTGTTTTCTAGCTAGATTTTTTTTTTATTAATCCACCTACCTAATCTCTGGATGCTGTCATACCTCCACCACCATTATTCTGCCCTATGCTTCTGGAGACAACCTATAGAAAGTTAATCTACTTATGGAGCTATGGGTAGTTTGGCCAGTCTCCTCCATGCTCCATGGCCATGTTTAGGGTATGGATTTCTGTATTTCATCTATTTTACTTCCAAAAGTAAGCTTAATTACACTTTTTTTTTTTCTCTCAATGAAATTCTGTTTCCTTCCGTTTCAAGATTTCATCCAGTTTGTGTCATATCAAGAAAGAATAGGAAATGATAAAGGCTGAAGGACTTTCCTAGGCATGAATTTTCTCTCCAGGAGGATGAAGAGGACAGTTTTTATGGGGGTATCACTAACATGTATAAGCTGTACCAACACTGGCATAGCGATGCCAGAAAACTATATCAAACTTCTAAACAGAAACACATTTGGGATTGTTAGACAAGATGAAAAAGAAACTAAGATAGAAGTTACTGAGATAAGATAATTAAATAAAGAGGATTTTGTGGTTCCAGAGAACTCAAGAGAAGGACTGTTTACCTGACAGAAGAGAGCTTCAGGTTTGGTTCAATCAGTTGGTTTTGTCTATTTTTAGTGATGTTGCTGCTGACAGAACTGCTGCCAAAATGCTATTTTTTCTACCACCTGTTTCAGATTAAATAAGAAGGGTTTTTTTTTTTTTTTTTAGTAATGAAAATAGAAAATAGTGGAAGTTTTGCATATAAGTTGAGCTGAATTCCTAGAGTTGGGTACTGTTTTGGAATATTTTTCCAGACTAAAATTTTCTTACATAAAGTTATTTTAAATTCATTTCAGAGGATAGCTAATTTGCCAGAATTCATCCATCATTCTATCTTGTTATCTGTCTATCTGTCTATCCATCCAATGGATTTTTTATCCCAGAGAAAACAATAATGTAGAACTGTTCATGAGAACTGGTATTTGTTTCTAGCTGTGGATAAAAAATTAAAATTTTAAGAAAATTTTCCTATTGCCCATGCCAAAAAGGTGTATGTAGCTACTGTCCATATATATCTTTCCCAAATTTATTGGTTTTTTTTTCCTTCCAAGTTCTTCCTCACATATTTTAAATAGATTTTGCCTTTACAATTTTGTGTTCTATGCTTGCCATCCCCATCTTCTCACAAAGTTTCTAATATACATGAATATTTAGAACTCCACTCAGTAAAGCAGAACAATCAATTACAGAGTAACAAAAAATCCCTGGAAATGAACCAAAACATACCTCCTCTGCAACTGAAGAGCCTCAGACAAGCTGAGGGTAAAGAGGTTTAATTTGCTCCCTCATCAAATAGACCATACCTCTGTGAGAAATCAGATTAGACAGGAAATGAGCACAAATGTATAAAGCGTGGAAATTCTAGAAAAAAAATAAATTTATTCCAACCACTGAAGCCCTCTGAAAGCATTTCCCTCCCATCTCTGCCCTTTTATTCTACTGGACTAGTTGTAATCCCTGATAAAGGAACTCAGTTGGGATTGACAATGACTTTTCTGTGCTTACTTTACTAATACCTGCTGCAGTGTGAAAGATGCATTTTGTCTCAAAGGCCAAATTAGGAAATATAATGTTTCTGTTTATAAGTGAAGCAGTGGGGCTTCTCCTCCTTTTCTTTAACTTTTTTTTTCTTAGAACGCATTAACCGAGGAAAGTTTTGGCAGGTTAGGTGACTGAGTGGTCTTTGGCTTGGTGCACTGCACTTACTCATTCTATCTGTGTTAAAATGAAGACATAAAACAAAGGGATCGAGTGCAGACTTAGCAAGTTTGTAGATAACACCAAGCTGAGTGGTGCTGTTGACACACCTGAAGGATGGGATGCCATCCAGAGGGACATGGACAAGCTCGAGAAGTGGACCCACGGGAATCTCATGAGGATTAACAAGACCAAGTGCAAGGTGCTGCACCTGGGTCAGGGCAACCCCTGGAATCAATACAGGCTGGAGGATGAACAGATTGAGATCAGTCCTTCTGAGAAGGACCTGGGGGTACTGGTGGATGAGAGTTTGGACATGACCCAACAATGTGCACTTGCAGCCCAGAAAACCAAACGTGTCCCAGGCTACATCAAGAGCACTGTGACCAGCAAATCTGGGGAGGTGATTCTGTCCCTCTACTCTGCACTGGTGAGACCCCACTTGGAAGTCTGCATCCAGCTCTGGGGTGCCCAGCACAGGAAAGACATTGACCTGTTGGAGAGAGTCCAGAGGAGGACACCAAGATGATCAGAGGGATGGAGCACCTCTGCTATGAGGAAAGGCTGAGAGAATTGTGATTGTTCAGCCTGGAAAAAAGACTTGAGAGTGACCTAATTGCGGCCTTCAGGCTGAACAATCTTTTTGTTTTGAACAATTGGACCCCTTAAGCTGGTGAGGCACTGGAATAGGTTACCCAGGGAAGTTGTGGCTCCTCCATCACTGGTAGTGTTCAAGATCAGGTTTGATGGGGCTCTGAGCAACCTGGCCTAGTGAAAGATGTCACTGCCCAAGGCAGGGGTTGGAACTAGATGATCTTTCAGGTCCCTTCCAACCCAGGCCACTCTGTGATTCTATGATTCTACTATACTATGACTTTGTACTGGTGTGGTCAGCCTTCACAAACTCCTTTGATGCTTATCAGGATTCTGGCCCAGAGTAAAAAAAAAACAAACATGAAGAATTAAAAAAAGAAAATCTGCTGAGATAGGGCAGAAAAGAAGAGGAAAGGCACACGTGGTAACAAGCCACTTAAGGTTTCCTTAGCTGGGCTGTACCCAGAACATTTCTTTGGATGGCCAGGGTAGCTATAACACTTAGTATTGAAACATTGAAGGATGGAATAAGTCCATATGGCTCATCTAGATTAATTCATTTATCTTTCTAGCTTTCATACTATGTAATATTTTTATCCTCTAAGTACTTGCATATCTATTTTTTTCCCCAGTATGTTCCCGAATAAAGCATATACTGCCACTTTTGGTACTAAGAGATTACCCAGTGCAGAAAAGAGTGAACTCCCTTGGCATGTGCTTATTTCATTTGCCTAATTTTGTGCATCCTATAAATTATTCAAAGAAGTGATATTAGTGGTTCTATGATAGTTCTGGTTCGTCAGGTCATATTAACAATTTTGGACTATTAGGTTGGTGGGGTGCCAAAGTACAACGCTGAGAGTGAATTTACAATCTATATTTCAGAATAATCCATCTATACACAGTGTCAAAGTCCATTTGTGAGATATTCCTATAAAACATAATTGTCAGTGCAGCCCCCATCCCTGGAGTCAGGGGTGAAATCTGGGAGCTTTTTTAAAATGTGCGATTTTCCTGTCATCCTTCTCCTTTCTTCTTTGAAGATGATTGCAATCAGGAGCTACACATAGGCAGCCATTTTGTGTATTATCTCTTCACTTCCCCCGTGCTTTCAAAGTGCTCTAGGAGGATTTTTGCTGAAGATTTTCCAATCACCTTTTACTTCCTTTTACTGGTCTGTGTAGAAAATATCTGTAATGGGGTGCTATTGAGAGATTCTGATTGTCCCTCCATTCTGTTGCCTAGGAAACAGACTTGTGGATATCCAGCTTTTTCCTTCATTACTGAAGATGCCATTTACAGTTGATTTCCTCCTATGTCTCCTTTGCTGTGTACACTGCTGAAAAGGAAAAGACAGAATAAAGCTTGTTCTATTGTTTGATTTGCTGTTTTAAGGTGTTATGTGTTTGGAGAATATTTGGGCTATAAAGTCTGAATACATTGTTCATGACAGATAGTTATGCCATGGGCAATATAGGTAACTGAAAATACCACATAATTAATTTCTTTACTTTTTCTTTCTTTCCTTTTCCCCTCCTCTTCTGCTTATTGGAAAAGAGAAAAACACAAAGCTGGTTTTATTCCCTCAAATTCTTAAATCTATTTATACCTGTGAAACATTATCATGGTATTAATTATCCTACAATTCGGATCAAAAAATAGAGGCATAACCGAGAGCAGATTTGTTTCCTTCCATTCATTTAATGTCTTTTTATGTACACTGAAGGGGGGGAAAGTATTAATTTTGCAGCTAGGACATGGTATCCTGTTGAGAATGGATCTTAATCCGTCTGGGGACTTTAACACCCAAAAGCTCATATTTGACATCTTTCTCTGGAAAGGTGTAAATGGTGATTCAGTCTACTATTTAGATGCAGTATAAATTTCTTCTCAGTAAAATAAAATATATTAATCATTAAGATCTCCAGATATTCATTTCAATGTGTGTTTTTCTCCTCTCTGCTTCCTTCTCTTTACTCTTTTTCTTTGTTCTCATTCTTATTATTTTGGCTCCTATTTCCTTTCTTCCTCTCATCAATCACTTTTATCTTTTTCATCTTTATCCCCTTTATCTTTACCTGTCCCTCTTAATATTTATTCTTTCTCTTTTGTAACTGTTTTTCTTTTACAGAGTCTTCCTATCCCCCACATCCTTTTCTTCACCTCCCAGGAAGCATCCCTTGTTTTAGAAACATACCATATTTTGTTTCAAAGTGATCTCCTGCCCATTCTGGTTTGAAAATTATTTATATCAGTAATAAAAAGTACTGAAGGGCTGGTTAGCAGCAGAGAAGGTTGTTTATAGCCTGGAGAGGAACTGAAAAGCATTAGGCATTTCCTTACTGTACCAGTTTCTTTTCATGTGCATCCCTCACTTTGCCTCCCCCAGGTTTGGGTAGATCATCCTAGGACCACCAAGCTTTTGCCTCCACCTCTGCCCCTCCAGTAACTTTGCTCAGTTCTTCAGTTGCAGACCTCCTTCCTTGCTTAATTTTCTCTTCTGCCTACTCTACCTTCCCCTCATAGCCTTCTCAGTGCAGTTTACTCTGCATCTCTCTGCCTTGCCTCTATTTTCCTCAGATTGTTCCTTCCTCTGACCCCAGGATGACCACAAAGTCACCTTGGCTCTGTTTTTTTATTTTTTTTTTTTTGTTTTCATTTGTGGGGTTTTTTTGGGTTTTTTATGATATTTGTCTGAGTGGTGTTTTTCCCTTTCCTTTTCTCTCCTCACAGTCTCCTTTTCTCCTGTTCCTCACCTCTAAGCAATTTGACCTGCCTCACTTTGTCATAATCAGCTACGCAAGCTGGAGCAAAGCAGGTAGAGTTGGACAGAAGCTGAACATTGGAAAAAACCCACAAAACAAAAAAACTGAAAACGGACAAAATCTGCCATTTATATCGAGAGGACTGTCCCACAATTCAGAAAGAGAAAAGAAAAGAAAAGAAGAGCAGTGCCTTTTCCCATTAGTCAGTGGTGGCAGAGGAAGTATGGCAATGACGATGATCTTTGGAGTCTTCCTCTTTAATTCTCCAGCCTTGGGTCTGCACTTCCTGCTATAGTTCTCTCTTCCACAAAGAAAAGGTGCCTCAAGTATTAATGTATCCTTACAGCTGCCTGAGAGAGCTCAGACACCAGACTTGAGGGAAGGTGAATGAAATGATGATCAGAAATTACAGTAGTTTCTTTCTGGACACACTAATGGAAGTGGGAGAATAGCTGGGTGTATTTTGTGTCCTTATACTTCATCTGCAGGCAGTGCTTTGTTCTGCAGACATGGAGGTGGCAGAGGAATGGTAAAGAGGAATGAATATTAATTTATTGATGTTAATTATCAGCTGAAGTTGACAGGATTTTTTTTTGATTAAATGTTTTCCTGGTTTCATCATAAAATGTTAATGGGTGGGAGCAAACCCAGAGGTTTTCATAGGAATATATCCATTTCTAACACATTTCTATTGGGAAAACTTTTCTAATCTAGGTGGGGAGTTCTGTGCAAAACTCTCAAAATGTACATCCTGCCCCACTATAATCATTATTTTGGTTAGAGATGTCAGAGGAAATTGTTCCAACTCCTTTTTTTTTCCTAATTGAGACATTGATTTGAATCTGTTTGTTCTATACTTCAGATAGATGCTTCTGTCACAACAGAACTGACTTGTCTTTAGTGAGGTGTCAGTTCTCATTTTCACAGAGGGCCTTGATTTTACATCAGGATTTAGGATTTACTTTTTATCTTGATAAGTTTCAGGGGATGGGGAAAACATTATTATACAGTTACATCCTGAGAGGCAAATTTCAGAAACCTGATGCATATCTGCCCTTTCTCCCTTCTCCATCCACAACACCCTGAATCATCTTTAGCTCTGGATCCCTTGGGCCCTTTGGGACCTCCACATATCTCCTGAGGGGGATAAAGAAAAGAGACACCAAACACATAGTGCGAGAGGCAGCCTGAATAACTAGTTTTTTAGAAAGGTTCAGCTGAAATCTACAAGAACCAAGTCTAAAATAAGTATTTTTAGTAATAAAATTAAATATCTTTTTATATGTGTACTATAATAATAATAATTACAGAAGTTCCCTACTTTCCTCAGTGGTGCTCTTTCTCTTGAGTCAGGATGAATCAAAGAGCCAAATCGAAAGTGTGGTGTCTGACTTGTGACCTATGGCATACTTCTGCTGGCTGGAGTGGCCACGAACAGAATACACATAACAAACCTCTGCCCTTTTGAATAATCCAGTGGGACTGATGTTTTAAGAGGTAACTCTTTTCTTCAGCAAAGGCTTGCAAACAAGTTATTACTGTCTGAATAGAACTCAACTTGAAAGTGAACCTAACAGTGTGTAAAAATGCTAACAATAACCAAACATTCTGGGCTGTGACATATGAGGGCCATGCCCAAAAAATTTGTGAGGGAGAAAAAAAAGAAGAATCTCCTGTCCCTTCCTCCCTATTCCCCTCCACTAGGGAAATTTCTGGAGGATGATGGACTTTATAGCAGTGCTTGGTCAGTAGAGTAGGAGCTACAGCCTGACCCACTCACACAAGCATCCACGTCTGTGGCTCGCAGTCCAGCAATATGTGTGTTCCCGGGTAAGCTTGAGCTACCCACCAGCACCACAACTGGGAGAAGCTGGACGGAAATGTTCTTTCTAGTTCCTAAAAAGCTCATCACATGAGTCTGTTCAAGGCTGGTCACAGTCAAGTACCGTATTATTTTGCCGAATTAGGCTGTGTGGTTATTATTAACAAAATAGAAATAAATTGAGAACAGGATGGAAAACAACTTGCAGTAGAGAGATTTATGACTTACATGTCTTGTGTGAACCCTGTCTGCAGTCATGACCTAATTTCTCACCAAATATAAAAAGAAGGTAAGAAGCAAAATTCTAGTAAAGGAGATAAAGTGAAAGGCTAATACAAAACATACTAGGTAACATTGCTCTTCTCTTTGATGAGTGCATTAGTGACTAATTTCTCTTCTTTGAAAATTCTGGTAGTCTGGGTTTGCTTATTGAATGAGCCTACTACATTAATATTTTGTTTTCCTTGTTCTTGGACCTCATAGGTTTTAAGTTAAACCTTGATAGAATTCAATAAATCCAAATATATCCTTCCTCAATAGAATTCAGTAAATTGTGTGTTTCAAAAAAGATTTGTACAGTTTCTCTGTCTTTCTGTGAAGAGTGAGAATGTTTTAAGTTTCCTCAAAAATGCCATACGTTGCCCTATAAAGCCTTGAAAAGCCTCCATTCAAGAAAACATTTAACCATATGCTTGACTTTAGGCATATGCTTAAAATCTAGCATGTGCTGAAATTGTTTCCTGAAAAGGAATGGATTTAAGCACTTGCTTATGCGCTTTCCTGGACTAGAGCCCTGTGTGTTATACATCAGATTCTCCTGCCTACACCTACAGAGTTATTCAACTATTCATATTCTGGAAGCATTTTTAAAGCAATTTCAATTATT
Source organism: Pipra filicauda (assembly GCF_003945595.2). Taxonomy (NCBI): domain Eukaryota; kingdom Metazoa; phylum Chordata; class Aves; order Passeriformes; family Pipridae; genus Pipra; species Pipra filicauda. The sequence goes on along the minus strand of NW_024104363.1, from coordinate 1,234,656 downwards.
AAGATGGCACTCCATCAATGGAAAAACAGTAAGAATAGAAGACTCAAATTTTCTAGGTATTATTGAAACTCTTATCTCTCAGCAGAAGTTAGGTCTTGTTACCCACAATGTTTCTATATTGTTCCAGCACCTTTTTGAGTATTTGTTGGTGATTTACACAGAAAAACACAGGTTTTTGACTTCATTTACCTTTGGATTTTGTGGTCCAAATATGTAGGTATTTTAGTCAGTGATGGCTTAGTTTAAGATCCCTAAAATGAGTTTAAATTAGTTTGCAGTTTTGGAAAAAATAGATTTACTTCCCTTATTTCAGACAGAGGTAATCATAGAATCATTATGGTTGGAAAAGATCCCCAAGATCATCCCCTTTGATCAGCCACCACCTTTTCAACTAAACCATAGCATTAAGTGCCATGTCCTGTAATTTCTTGAACAATTCTAGGGAAAATGACTCCACCACTTTTCCTGTTCCAATGCTGGATCACCCTTTCAGTGAAGAAATTCTTCCTGATGTCCACCCTGAACCCCCCCTGGCACAGGTTGAGGCCATTTCCTCTTGTCCTCTCATAAGTTTCCTGGGAGATAAATGCAACACCCATCTTGCTGCAACCTTCAAAAGTGTGAATTGCTGAGAACTCTTCCACAAATGATGCATTTCCCTATTTTGTTACTTTTTTTTTTCTTTTTGGAAAGCAAGAAAAACTTAAAATGGTTAATTTACAAAAACAACCTTTTTTTTTTCCCAGTCCATTCTCATATCCATTAATAATGACAAGGGTTGTCATTATTAATACTGAGTGAAATCCTGCTTGAAATGATACATCACTTTTATCCTTGCGTAATTACCAGAGTTTAACAATTTCCTTTCATGTTTGTTAAATTTAAAAGAGTATAGTTTGATAAAGGACTATCTGCAGCCAAGGGTGGAGGGAAGCAGGCGGGCACACAGATTCTTTTACTTTTGAATGGGATTTGTTCGTGCACTTTCTAGACCAGCCCAAGTAAGTATAAGGATCAGAAACTACTGAGCAAAACTCTTTCTTGGGAAGTCAAAACCCTGCTATTTCCTAGAGGTCTGACACCCCAGCACTGAATTTATGCTTCATTATAATTAGAGCTGCTTGCACTCTATTAACAAAATACCTTGCAATTTGTATATACTTGGCTTTAGATGATTATGGTTATTTCACACACTCTCTTTTCCTTGTTTCCTAGGAGATTATTAAAACACAGAGTTGAGCACTAATAATAACGTAGTATGTATTCCAGACGTTGAAAAACACATGCCAGAACCACTAGGGGAAATAAATCACGTTTTATTATTCGATCTCAAGCAGCCTACGGGTCTGTCACTGCAGGCGTATCTGCAGACACTATAGTGCTCCACTTATAGTCTTCTTGGCAGAGAAACTCCAGCTGACAAATCCAGAAATACAGCTGACACTCTGCATATGCTGTCTGTATATGTGAACAGGAAAATGAGGCTGTTGTGCTCTGCAAGGAGGTAGTTATGGGGAGCTGGTGGCAGCTCACCTAAAGGACTTACTAACCAGTTCTGAACCTGCCTCCTAACAGGGAGTCAACACCAGCCCCTCACAAAAACTCATAGCAGCTCTGCACAGTTTTCACTGGAGCCCTTTGACTGCTGACAATTGCTGGGAAGCCTTTAAGGCCACATATCTTAATTTGAATATCCTATAAGAATAATGTAGGAATAATGTGTTTTCTCCAGGCACATTTCAGTGCAGTGACATGGATACTTTTTTCATCTTGTTTATAAGAAAGTGGTATTACCTTCACAGAGGAGTGAACTGAATTTTCACCAGATTCATCTGGGTTCCAGTTTGGACTGGTGACCTTCCTGTGAGGAAGCTCCCTGTTGGGAGCATCTGACTAAAGGGAGAAGGGAATTTGTTCTTGGAAGCTCCTCTGAACTCTCTCTGAACTAACCTGGAACCCCATCCTGAACTAACTGGGGGTTATTTCAACTACCCGTATCTGATTTCCTTCAAATTTTTGGTATATTTGAGCTTTCCTATGAATCCAGCTTTAAAAGTAGGGGTCTGGATCCATTTCCTCTTTATTTATTGTCTAAGCTCTCTAATCTTCTTTGTCTCCTCACAGTTTGCATACACTGTATATGACATGACCTGTGTAGAGCACTTGCTATTTTCGGTCCTGACTCAGTACTCCAGTCATTGGCTATTATTAATCTGTCGTTATCTTCTATTAGACATAACAGTATAACATAGGAGAAAGTCAATGAGAGGTCAGTGAGAGATGCTTAAATCACCAAACCCTTTGAGAAAGTATAGGTTTAAATTAATCTCATTTTGGTCTGTCTGAAAATATTACTGAAGTTTTTAATTTCCTGAAGGAAAAAAGTATAATAAAAATAACTCATGTGAAAGCAAAACTATTAATTAAGCATTCATTTAATTGCTCAGGTAAGTAGCATAATTTCCTTGAATCAAAGGAATTAGTTGAATATTTAGTTTTAGTCTGCAGTGCATTTCTTCACACTGCAGCCTGAGCCTGTGGTGGGGGCACAGAACATTTCACACAAGTGATCAAAACTCCCCAAAATAGCCCAGGAAGGCAACTCCACAACTGCTGCTCATTTGCAGTTAAAGACTGTGAGTGAAGGGTAGCAAATAAGATTTCCAGCACAAGTTAACAAAATAAAATATTTCACTTTATTTTATAAAACATTATAGAAATCATCAGAGATCTAGATTTTGTCTCATCAATGATGTATTCAAAGCTAATGCATGCCTGTGAGTATAGAATAAAAATGTATTTTTTCATGCTTGGCTAAGCTATACACCTGTGCAAATTAAATGCTGGCCTCTTCATCATATCTGAGCATGATACAGAGATTTACCAGCATAAAAATCTGTTTAAGATGCCTAGTTCTAAGACTTCATCTTCTTGACTAAAGTGCCAAAGCATTTTACTAGAAAGAATCTTAATAAGACCAAAAGTAAATGCAGAATTGTCAGACAGATGGAGGAATCATGTAGAGGAACAGACAGCCAGCGAATGGATAAGAACCTACACAGGAGGGTGAAAAGCTAATTTTAATCGAGTTTATTCTTCTTGCTTTGTGGAGTTTGAGTTTTTTCTTATATTTTTTCAAAACTATTTTGTGTTATCAAATGTGCAATTGGCAATTACACTGACCGTTCCTACTAGAAATATCTGGAATGGTTATTGTTGTTGATATTATTCACAAAACAGTAGGGCTTGGAGTCAGCCAGAGACTCCCACTGTGCAAGGGAATATACAGATGCGGAATAAAAAGATAGTTCTGTCTTAAAGCGTCATCCTGTTTCATTGTGTCGACAGTGAAACTGTGTTCATACAATATCCTTTCCACCCTGTAATACTGGGTTGGGAAATCCAAATGTGTGCTGATTTTCCCATAACAAGTAAGGATAAGAGACTGGAAGCTTTGTTGCAACAATAAGAACCTTTGGCCCTGCCCTGCTCTCTGTGTGTCAGCACAGGCTCTTTTGGCTCCTGAACTGGTCTGAGGGTCATATTTTAGATTCTTCCAATTTAGTACTTGTTGAAACTAGACATTCATGAATAGCTAGTGGGCAGAGAGTTATGCAGGGCCAACATTGCAAGGCAGTTGCCTCTCAGTCTCTGAATTGCACCCAGACAAGAGAAGAATTTCTACAAACTCAAACCACATCCTCTGGCATGCTCTAAAAAAGATACTCTCTTCACCTATGACGGGCAAGTGTTTTCACTGGATTTCATGTGAGAGGAAAACATAATCAGCGACAATGAGCCCTTCCACAAACTCATGTTAATTTTATAAATTTGGGAGAGGGAAGGGGAAAAGGAAGAGAAGAAAGAACTCTCATTCACATATATCCGTACGGTTTAGTTAAAACTATAAACTACACATTTTCCAGAAAACCATTTCACTTGACTCAAAGTGACTACTAAGCCAAGTAATCCATTACTTGTTCATCTGAGATTTCAATGTGTTGTTATTAACTAAACTTGATTACAACAAAAATTGATCAAGTCTTTACATACTGAGCATTTTTAAACTGATTTTTTAAATTTTAAAATTACTATGTTGTTCTTCAGCTCCAAAATCTTAACTTCTCTGAGAGCAAATACAAAAGAAAAAATGGTTTTAGCTGATAGTAAAAGTTCTGAACACAAAAGTCTTCAAACAATGTTCAGGCTTTCCAGATTTGGACAAGAGAGCAGAATTAACCAAAAAGGTGCCATTTTCTGTACAGTTTGGCTTTTGCTTTTTTATAGAAACCCAACAAAATATGGCAAATCTCATCTTTGAAGTAATATATTTTTTATCAGTTAAGTATCCTGAGGGCTCATCCTCAGTAACAATGAATTATGAATAACTCATACTTTCTAATATTCCCTGAATCTCCATATTCAGCATCTGCAAAGAAGCTGAGCTTTGCTCTTTCATCATCTGTGCTCCGTTTATTTCTTAACCCAGCAGTGCTGTACTCAGAGGGTCTGGCATGGCCCTACCTATACACCCAGTAATCTCTATGGATTGCCAGAGCACCCTGCCTGCCTCAAAGCCTTTCTTGGAATCTATAGCTGTGCCTAGGAATTATCAGACAATGCTCTATTGCTAAATAAAGGATCAGAGCTGGGACACAGGTGGCAGAGCATGTCCTAACGCTTGGAGGAAGTGCACTTGCAGCTGCATTCCCAGATTATACTTTGGAAATAGGAATGACTGGCACCCCCAGTACAGTGGAGTCTTGAGAAGAGTAAGTAGCTTAACACTGTCTGGTTCTCTTACGCCTTATTAGAAATGTAAAAGAATCCAGCAAGTCTTCTTTATTTTCAGGAGGTGAGTGTGACTGTGTCACTTTAGCTGATACATCTGTTAGACATGTGGGGCCAGCAGGGTGAGGTGTTCATTGGGTAGCCTTGCCCCAGAGAGCATACAGGGACTGTGCTTAGCCCGCTGCTGGGAGAGGGACTGGAGATCAAGGAAGAGGTATTTTACCTACAGGTTTCTTGAATCTTTTCTTCTACATACTCCCAGAAAGTAAAGTGGCCCCTGAATACTATTGGAAGTGCGAAACCTCCAGCTGTGTTTGATTTTCATGTTGTTGTTTAAAAGTAAATAATTACCATGTGAGAAAACCACAACACGTTTAATTTTTATCCAACTCCCCTGCCATACTCCTGTCTTTCCTTGCCCCCTTTTTTCTCCTTCTCAACCCCCAGTCCCACAGGCACACATGGTCTGATTTGTCTTGTGTGGCAAAAGAGCTTGAAACTCAGCAAAAAACCATTTCCCCGGCAAACATAACCCCCACAAGATCACAAGGCTTCTTGTTATTGTGCTTTGCAGGTTTCTGTTTTGCAAGCACCCAGAGCAGCATCCGTGCACATGCCAAGAGACCTACACCCCTTAGCCAGGCAGCAGAGCAGCCAAACAAATGTGTTTCTCAGGCAGCAGCCAGTGCTGTTTCTTGGATTTGCTTCCCAGAGCAAGCTACACAGCTCCAGCGTCCTTTAGACTGAAGACTGAAGAAAACTCTACACCACAGTGCAAGGTTTATTGGTGTTTTTTCATTGTCTGGTTTTTGACTAGTGAACTTAGAGCTATAAGCCATTTAGCTTCTAGCTATGTCTCCAGCAGGAGCAAAAGATGAGATAATTTAGCTCACTTCTCAATGGTGATGTTATTTAGTATAGACATTCCTTAAAAATGTCATCTGACCATGTTAAATGAAAAAAAACCTAGACTTGGCCATTATTGCAGACTTCCAGCACTACAGCATATTGGGAACTTCAGCTCCTATTGAGGCAAAGAGCCGCAACTACAGTTTTGCATTATGAGCTTCACAAACAATAAACTTCTATTTGAGTAGTGACTAGGATACTACTTCGTATTATTCTTATTCTGCTAGTGCAAGTATCTTGTGGGAAGTACAGAGCATTCAATCCCTTGAGGTCAGCATCTTCCAACAGGTACTCAGCCAGCTACCATAATCGCCTATGCTACTTATTGTATTTGTTAATGGGATTTGACACCTTTGCCTTCTGGCTTCAACTGCAGCCTACACTTGTATTCTTAAAACATTGATTAAATTACTCACCTAGTAATTTTCAGGATCAGGACTACATTTTGAAAAACATACATTGCAATTTGATCTTGTATTATACAAACTCATTTGAAAACCTGATTCAGCAAATAATTTAAGCCCTTGCCAAAGTACCATTGAGTGACATAACAAAGAAATATTTTTTACGTATATTTACTCTATGGCATTATCATGTAGCTTTCTGAAAGGAAAGTGGATTAACTTCAGTTGTTATGATTTATTTTTTGTTGAGTGCTGACAGTACACTTCAATGGAACTCGAGAAAGTGCTTAAAGTTAAGCACATTTTCAAGTACACTGCTGATCTAGGGCCAAAAATGAATCTGAGATCTTCGTTGTTGGAAAGCATAGACATGACACCAAGGAAGAGCATTCTTTAATTTTCCCTTGAGCAGGAAACACTGATTAGGCATGTGGGTCTATTTTACAGATAAAAGAGTTGACTGTCAACCATTTATCATTTGGATATTCCAGTGCCAAAGAAAAAGTGTATCAACTTCTCATATAATACGTTAAATTCAAATTTAGGAAAGTGGCCGATGGGACACATTTGTCTTCCCAGAGATGAAACTATAGAATGTAAATACACCACCTGGGGTTTGCAATCCCCATCCCAACTTGATGTCATGCCCTCCCGGAGGGCTTTGCACGCACTCAGAATTTTTACTTTGGACACAGAGAAGGATATTGTCATCTCCCAGTAAATAATACACCAAATAACAACTTCAAAAAGTAACAGACTTTCCTCTTCATAACACTCCTTGTTAGTAGTGTAAACATCCACACCAGATACCATTAGCACAGGAGAGCACTGGGTAACTCCAAACTGCTGTAGGCTTCATGTGACTTTGCTATTGCTGTGTAAGGTGGTTCTTAATGTACCATCTAGCTAGTGTAGCTGCTCAGCACCTGCTAGGAGTAGTCCCTAAATTAATTAGTCTGGGATTATACACTTGTCTCTTTATTACATGCAAAACCAGAGTCTTAACACAATAGAATCTTGTCCCTAACTGTAGCCAAGAGGCTCAATAGGAACAACAACAACAATAATAATTACACTTATATGTTGCCTAAACACAATTCTGAAACATCTGTGGCTTGTCACTGTTATAGTCCAGAAGCTATAGCCTAAGTGAGGTTTTTTTGGAGGTGATACAAGGAAACTCACTATGGCTCCTGAAAACTCTCTTGGAATGTAGTAATATAAATGAGGAAGAAATATTCTATGGGGGAAAAAGTGCTTAAGGCAACAGTAATTATATTGCCAAATATAGCATATAGAATTTGCAGAGTGAGAGTTTCACATAACAAGGGAAATGTAAAATCATACTTTGGGTGTAACTAAATTGTAATGGAATGGCTGGGGGGAGCATTATTTGAGGGAGTTAATATTTAGTCCCTGACTAACCATGGAAGCACAAGAGAGAGACTGTTTGCAAGGTTGTATTTTCTTTATTTGTGCAGGAAGCTATCAGTACGTGTTTGAATGTTGAACAATCATAAATAATAATCTCTTAAAAACCCCACAGAACATACCTGGAATAATACAGTCCCTATCTCCATCTTCTCATTTTTCTGATATTACTAAAACGGTAATATAGAATAAAAAGCCCTGGTTTTGGAGAGCTTTTCTGGGTAAAACTGAGCAGGCTTTCTATTTGTTGGAAGGTCAGTCCTGTCTCCACTACAGTGTACTCTAACAGGAAGGCATTTGTAAGAGTCCTCTCCTCTGCCAGCTGAACAGGGCTCTTCTCTCCCCATTGATCTCATTCAGTCTGAATGTTGAACCACTGCAGCAGACATCCAGACACCTCTACCACTTCCAACAAGAAATTTGCATCTTTTTCATCTCCCTGGCTGCTGTTACTGCCCTTGGTACCTCTCTTCCTCCTTTTGCATTTTCTCATTAAAAATGCATTTATTCTAACTCTAGCTCTCATGGCCCTTTCTTCTCAGATATTTATCCTTCTCTAAGCGTTATGGATTCATGAACGTGGTTCAGACTCACCTCACACTTCAGCTGCAATCCCCACAGTGTCTACAGCACCCCATGAATAGTCTCTTTCCCATCAGAGGTCAAAACAGGGGCATGTAACATGAACATGTGCTTTCACAAGCAAGCCATGGCACTGAGCCAAGGCCCAGTGAAGTTATGAGGACTTCTCCAATGTTTCTAACAATAAAACACACACCGATGTTTTTAAACACAGATGAACATAAACAATCTTTACTGTTTCTCTTCATTTGGTAGAGTTTTTCGTGTGTGCATTGCATCAAAAAAAAAAAGTTATGGAAGAAAAAGAAGATTGTGACTTTGCAAATCAGGGAAAGGAAGCTTTTCTATGCGTCAAGGAAACCCCTTCTGGCACAATCAAATGCCGACAGAAACACCATCAACTGGAGAATTTGTGACCAGAACCCTTTAGTAATCGAAACTATTCTAAACTCCTGTTTCTTTTCTCAAAGTTTCACTATGAGAACTGTTGTAAAACTTGCACATATCATATGAAAATTTTCTAGCTTTGAAGGACATATGGAAACAGAAAACATTTGCTTCATTTCTTTGACAAAATGTATGTCTTACCTGACAGAGGAGCAGATGTACAACAGCAAAAAGCTGTTCCTCTTCTATTTTGATAATTATTTTTGATCTTTTAATTCCTAGACTGTTTTGACAGGTAATATAAAAGAGGATGACAATCCCCCTCCACTGAAGGACCTGGATAAACTGGCACTTCTTCAGGCAAATGGTTGAGTCATCATCCCTGGAGGTATTTAAAAGAGGTTTAGATGTGGCACTTAAGAGGCATGGTGTGGCCTTGGTGGACTTGGCAATGTTAGGTTAATGGTTGGACTCAATGATCTTAGAGCTCTTTTGAAATGTAAAGGATTCTATGATACAATGATCCATTAGTACATAAACATGGTTCCACTGTGTGAAGGTTGACCATTGCAGCCACCAGCTGCAGCAGAACAGACAGGTTCTTTTAGCTAATGACAACTGAACAACAAAGGTTACCAAACCAAGACAGTTACCACTGCCAAAAAAGTGGTGTTTTTACACAGGTGCTCAGTACCGTGAGAGTGTGAATGGAAGGGGTAATTCAAACCCATTTTAGATGATGCAACAATCTAGTCCTTCTACATAATTTTGTCTTTTAAAAGGTATCTATTTTTTTCTATGGAAATAATTTAAAAGGAAATAATTCCATATATTTACAACATATAATGTCAATAGGAGCATCTACAAACTGAAACCAACTCTAAATTCAAAACAGATGTTCTTGGTTAAAGAGGAATTAAAAATTTGGAATTCAAAATCAGATTTTAAATAAAGAAAAAAAAAAAAAAACAAAGAAATAGAGGCCCTGTTTGCCAAGAAGTACTTGTAGAGTGGAAATAATTTTACTGCAAATGCTGTTGTTTAAGAAAAGTGAAAGCTAAATCCGATCTGAAACAGAAACAATTATTACAAGTTGCTTGATTGGCTAAGAAATACTAATTCTTCTCAAGTCATTGAGCAGAAGTGAATTATGGAAATAAATCTGTCAATCCATCAATTTGAAGTTTGTGCCTTTAGTACCTATTTGGTAGAAAAAATAAATTATGTTTCAGAGAGATTCAAATTTATGTTTTTTCTTTTGGATTTTGTAATGTTTTGTGGTCTTTCAAACTCAATGAAACCAAATACATTTTTAAGCCATCAGTTCATTACTAACGAGGGCAAAGGCTCTGACATCAGAGCTAGATAGCCACTGTGGCCCCCACTCTCAGTATTTCAGCCAGCTACAATAGAAACTCTCTGTGCTGGATCTAAACTCCCATCTGTTTCAGGTGCTGCTACGAAAATGTAGTGTGCAAACACAGCACATGTGTGAACATCATCTTCTGTTTGCAGCAGAGGTCTCCGACATTTTGCCTATAGAAAGCAAAATTCAGGGTATTTTTTTTATTTATAGCTGGGGGATTTTTTTATGAACATATTTAAGCTCAAGTCCAAGGTGATCCATTCAGTCCAACTGGGTCTCAGCAGAAAGGTTTTTAAAATACCTTATCGCCACTTCTCTGTGTTATACCAGGGTCAACATATTTCTTAACAAAGCAGTACTCATTGAAAACAGTAGACTGTACAGCATAAATCCTTAGAGTCACATAATTCCATCTTGAATATGATATTTACCATAGAATAACTTAGAGAAACCAAGGAGAGAGAAATGTATCATTTTAATCCCCCAAAATCTTCATTTGTTTTCCTTCACTTTCCAATATTTCTTCTCTGAAATCTCCCCCAGATTAGTTTCTGGACCTCATTTCTTCACCTTATCCTGTCTGTGTTGCTTCTCTTACATCAACCATTTTTCACTGTCTCTAGTTTTTGAAACTGCTTAGGTTTCACAATATCTCTACTGTGTCTCTCAGGTTTTACCACAAAGTAAACGACAAGGGACCAAGGATCACTATGTTCAGACATGGTATTAAAAATGATCACCAACACCTGGCAGCCTCTGAACTAACCCTGTGCATTGCTTGGGTGGTGCAGACCAAAACTGACAACTGGACTGGAATGACCTTGGCGATTATCCGAATGCTTTGGGTTTATTTGTCCATTTGGACAACGCTCTTAAGGAACATGGTTGGATTCTTGGGGCTGTTCTGTGCAGGGCCAGGAGCTGGACTCTGATGAAGCTAGGGGGTCCCTTCCAACTCAGAATATTCTATAACTCCATTGCAATAGACCCAGTGCCAAGCTCCTCACCCATCATCTGACTGCATCACCCTTGCAAGAGTTTTGTCATAGTTAAGTTTAGAAGACAAGAAGAAAATGCTTTGTTTTGTTTTCCTAGGAAATACAAAACATTTGTTTTCTAACATTCTTTCCCACCTCTAATTTAACCTATGTTGTTAAGGTCCAACATAACAGCTAGTTTTGTGGTACATATATGATCCAGTTTCTTCTCAACCCATAGCGGAAGCTATTCTGCAAAAGACCTCTCTTAGTTAATCTATGATATCATTACTATTTTTTCTCTACATTCTAAAAATGTCTTTCAGAAATGTGATGGTTTAATTCATATTTTATTATCCAAATGTTTATGGGAAGTATTCTTTTTCTAAATTAACTCATGCCAAATAATTTATGTTGTTTCTCATCTTGGCAGAGACTTTCAAATTAGTCATCTTTTTATTATTCACATCATCCAAATTAACTTCACAGTTTTATTGAATCCAATGATAGGCTCTGGGGGCTATGAAGCTTTTAATGTTCTAAACATTTTTTCTAAAACTTTTTACTATTCTGAATAGCATGCTAAAATAACTAAGCAAGCCGGAGAAGAAAATTAATATGCTTAACTTGGACAGTAAGTAGGAGTTTTTATTTCACTGATCATTAAAAGAAGCTGTTTGCCTTATACACTTATTTATTGCTGCCACAAACACATTTACTAACTATATCATTCTTGAACTGAGATGGGATTATTTGCCTATGAAAATTGATCTCTTCTAAATTCTCAGATCTATACATTTTATTTTTTAAGTTAGAAAGATCTAAGGAAATACTGAATCAGTAGAATAAAACTAGGTTGGTAACCACTATTACGTCAAATTCTTGATGGTAATGATAAGTATCAAAGTCCAGGTTTCACAGATCTGCCAGACTACAGCCAGATTAATTTGTATTAACTTTTTTTAAGATCACAAATAAATAGCTGTAGCTTCAACTGGGCATCTACTAAACAATTTCTACTTCTGTGCAGAGAGGGATGATTGAGAGGGTGCAAGCCTTGTGCTTTCTGCATGTAAAACTAAAAATATACCAATTCATGATACTTTAATAGATCTTACACTTGTATATTTCTCTGTGGAAGAAAAAGTCTTAACAGATTTGCAACTGAGATATGATCATAAGTTCTCAGTTCTGGCATAAAATTTCTAAGGGATCTCAGTGAAACAATTTAATAATACATTAACTTTAGTTTACACATAAGGAAAGGAGACAATTTGCTCTTTTCATATTTTGCTACTTTTATAGTTTACCACATTTTTGGAGTAAGGTGTGCCCGTATGTCCAGTACCTAGCACAAAGGGACATTGGTCTTATTTGGGGCTGACAGTAATGGTTAGTGGTAGCAGCCTTTGTGATTGTGATTATTACTAGGCATGAAAAATGCATAATGCCATATAATCCATGAGGGGGCTTCTATGTTAATAAAACATTCAATGGGATAAAGCAAAAAAAAAGCCCGTTACATTCTTATTTCATGTCAATGATACCAAAATGCAGGAATTAAATAATGTGCAATTAAATAGTGTGCTATTTGATAATTTTGATTAGTTCCTTTAATGTTTCAGAGTATGATATTTGTTGTAAGTGATTGAGGATACTATAAAATACTATATATATATATACTATATATAGTATATATATACTATATATACTATATATACTATAAAATGCACGATATTTGAATATTCAAAACAAAACTTAGCAGCAGTATCGAAACAATATCTTGTTATTATACTGAAATGAACTGTTTCCACACTGAACCAGTATTTTCAACATTTGTTTTTTGTGTCAGGGTTTTTTTAGTGTATTCTGGAATGAGAAGAAAATTGTTTCCAATATCATCACAGTTAAGTATGTAAATTTCATACTGCTTTGTTAAGTACATGCTGCTATTTTGTGTACATTTAAAAATCTTACATATATCAGATAAAATATTCTGGTTTTTCGTCCCTTATTCTCTGTTTCCATCTTGTCTTGAGTTTTAACATTGCCATTGGGTCTATTTTTCTCTAGGTTATGTTTTAACAAATATAATTATATGTGGTATATTCCCAGAGCCTGATAAACATTAGAAAATGTGTCATTGTATTTTGTTTGCCTAGTGGGTGAATAAAATTTTAGAGCTATAATTTGGAAGATTATGCCACAGCTGGAAGAAATATCTAGTTCACTTAAACAGAGAGTCCCAAGTGTATCATGAGCTGTGACTTCTGTTTCCATCGCTTACCAAAAGACCTTTCTTTTCTCTACTTTTTAAATTTATTCTCTTTTTCTTTATAGTAACCAGGCCAGAATTAGTTAACAAAGTACCACACAACTAAACATGATTCACCTTTTTTGCAGTTGGTTGGAATTTGGGACTACCCACAAAGGCATAGTTTTTTACTTGGATTGATGTAAAATCCAAGACTGACTGTGCAATATCTCATTTTAACACTTCACAGTCATTAATCAATGTCACATCAACAGCCACTTCGTGTTCCCCAACATGCTGAAGCACTCTTATATTTTACAATAGCATCGTTTGGCACTTCTCTCACACTGTTCAGAAACAAAAGCGCTGACAAGCTGCTGCACTGTTGTAAAACATCAGAATGGTTCATATTCGTTGGAGGCACTCCAGAGGGTAGGGCAAAATGGATTTGAATCTCTACCAGTTTTACTGACAAATACACCAGGGTCTCGCCTGATAAACAGAGGTTAAACTGCAAAAGGCAACAGTTTATCTGAATAATCATCTTATTCACTTAGAACATTTGAATGCAAAAAGTAATTGTTTGAGGTGCTTCATGATGTTATCTTGCATGCTCTTTCCAGGGCCTTTGCTGTTGACACACCTGCTTATTTTCTATAGTAAATATGCTGATATAGTATGCTTTAATTTTAAAGACATGATGCAGTTTCTTATTAGCCCTTTCATGCCAGGTAGGTGCATTTCCGTTCTGGAGGTTGCCCAGAGAAGCAGTAGGGCAAATTACCCTCCTACGTATTCAGAAGCACTGTGAGCAACTCTGCCTGCAATCTGTGCTAAGCCTCTGATTCATCCAGATGTGGCTTCTCTAAGGTATGGCAGAGAAGTGCCAGCTTTCAAGGCAGGCTTCCCTGCCCTGTTAAATGGGATTGCTCTAGATTTCTCTACCGGTACATATAACAGAACTGAAAAAGATTCCTGGGGCACTGCCATGTGTGCATGATGGCAGCCAGTACCCCTGTAGTGGTGGGTAATGGACTGATGACACAAAGCTAGAATAAAGTTAAAGAGGTTGAATTCTCATCTGCTGTGGTGGTATACATACTATTTACTGTCTTTGGCTTTTGTATTATAGATTAAATAGCACTTTATAAATGTCATGATAATAGACCTATATGCAGAGCCTTGTGCAATGTGTCAGCTCTTTATTTCAATAATTTAATTCAATCATTTGATTCTACACCATCTTCAGAAAGATCTGTTTATGCCCAAGTTATTGAAAATTGTAAGATTCTTCTCTCTGTCTCTCTGTTTCTCAGACTCTTACAGGTCACAAACTTGCATTTGTGCAGTTATTCAGAACGAGTTTTCAGTTATTAGAGGCACCTGGAAAAGGAGTCTGTTGACTTAATATAGTATGCCAAGGTCAACATCTTGATAAAATACATTGTCCCTATCCGTGAACACTTGAAATTGATATAGGTTATAACAAAATTCATGAAACTTATTTTAATTTTAGTAGACCAGTAGTCGCAGCATCATCTTCTAATTCAATTTCAAAGATAGCCTTTGTCACCTCCCTTTATCCTAAAGAAAAAAGATTTTAATCTTCCACTTTTATAACCCTGCACTTAGCACATGTGATGATTTCAGCTGTTCAGCTTTCTGTGTGGAAGCTCAGGTGTAGGTTAATGTTGAACACATTGCTCTGAGATATCACAGAGCAAGAAATCCTACTGTTACAAACTCCCAGTTTCTTGCAAGTGTTTAGGGGAAAGAGTCAGCTGTTGCTGTGGTCACATTGGTGAAAACTCTGCTCAAGAGACAAATGTGGTTACAAAACATCACACCAGGGAAGGAGGGAAGGAAGGAAAAAACGAAAAAAGGAAGGAAGGAAGAAAGAGAAAGAAAGAAAAGAAAGAAAGAAAGAAGGAAAGAAAGAAGGAAAGAAAGAAGGAAAGAAAGAAAGAAAGAAGAGAAGAAAGAAAGGAAGGAAGGAAGGAAGAAAGAAAGAAAGAAGTTATGTATGATAAGAAAATAATATGCAGTGATGTGAATATTTCTATTTACAAATGCCAGAATGCTCAGGAATCTGATGGCTAGCTCACTTGGAAGAATGAAGGATTTTGGTTTTGTTGTATTGCATGCAAATATCCTGTGAACCTGTCGCTATAAGGCCTTTCTCTAAATGTCTTAGAGTTCACGAGGAATAAGGGGGGTTAAAATAATATTACATAATTATAGGCATGTTGAAATTCTGTATATTTACAATTTATGGCTTAGAATTTCACAATAGGATAAGGACAAAAATTTACATGATTTAAAAATACATTTGCTCTAAGTATGATTTTTTTTTTAATTGTTGATTCTAGCTATTAGTATGTTTTTCCCTGAAGAACCTGATGTTGGTCACCTTTGAGAAAAAACAGTAGACCAGATGGATCACTGCCTTGCTCTACTGCAAGAAATTTTGTATCCCTTGTTTAAGTTCAAAACTCACTTGCATTCCCCCTTTTGTCATCACTGAGGGGTTAAACCCCAGCATATTTTTACACATAAATGCATATAATATAATTTCAAATGCCATATGTTTTTAAGTAGATTTCACACTTTAAGTGCAGTAGAATAATGTTCAGAGAGGAACAGAGATTTTTTTCTTAAGGATTTCATTTCCAGAGAGTTCTGTTTGTAAGACCCTAATCCAGAAGAGCCTGGAAAGCAGTTTTGCATAGTTAATGTGCCACAAGTGAATACATCTGCTAAGTTTGAATGCCTATATAAATCCTCCGAAGTAAGACTCTGAAATTGCCTAGGTGACAGAATAAATCCATCCTGTACGAAAAAAAGGCTAACATTTAGCCTCCAGCTGCTTAACCTTAGTTACTGCATTGTGGTTACTGTGTGCATTCCTGGGTTTATAACTTTTTTTTTTTCTAGATAGGAAGACATTTGGAGTTTGTTTTTATTGGCCATCAATTTTCTCACAGGATCAAAATATCACACGTTGATTAGGTATTAATGAGAGTACATTAATATTAAGTTTCTGGCTCCAGAACCCTGAACATCTGTGATCTTGTAACTTAGTGAATTTTGAGCGCAGATAAAATCTTTCTTTGCAATGAAGATTATTAATAAATGACTGAGTAATGTAATTTATCACTGGCTGTATTATTATTTCTTAGAGCTAAGACTGCATTATAAATTGACTCTTCAGAAAAAGGTAAACTGATTCACGTGCTCCAGGTCTTGCCTTGCCTTCAAACATATGGTTCTGCTTAAACGTGCCCATGTTTGCAACCTACAGTTGACATTTTTGGCACTCAGAATAGTGTCTTGTAATTATGCTAAGTCTAGAAAGGAAGATTAGCTTTTATAGCAGAATTCATTAAAAAAAAAGTTTTAGTCATATTTATTGGCTGCAGTGAGCCCTCCAGAATGCAGACGTCTGGTCTGGTGGAACTCAATAGATTTCTGTTTGCTCCTTGTGCGTGTGCGTGCACGCGCATGCACACAGACACACACACAGACACACAAAAAACTGTTTTGTGAAAGCATTTGTGTTCAATAAAATGTTAAATATTTTCACACTTAAAAATCAGCTTCCCCACCTGCAGTGATTATTATCAAACAAGCTTCATTTGATATGTTTTGAAAGCCTTTTTCTTCCTCTTTCCTCCCCCACCTCTTTCTTTCTCTCTTAAAATACATCGTACTGATTGTATCAGCTGCTTGGCAAAGCCAGTTTTTTGAACACTGTCCCAGTTTTTCCATGATTCTCACCCTGATGCAGTTTTGTGGAGCATTTTGCGAGTCCTTCATTATGGATTCAAAGCCACAAGAGTTGAAAGAGTGTGAGCTGAACTGTCCTGCAGTATGTCATGTGTAGAAACCATCACTTATCAGTCACGAAAGGCACATTCCTGATAGCTGAGTGTTGGTATGAAACTTTGACTTTTATCTCTGCACCAAAAGGGAAAGGTTTCATTTGGGTTAGCAAACACCAGGCACCTATTTCCTTTACAACAACCTGCCTCAGAGTGCACTTTAATTCCCGATGATTCCACTGGAAGATCAAGCTTACACACACATCTATCAAACAAATCTCCTCATCCTTGAGGATTGTCAGCCCTTTTTGAACTCTCTTAGGAATGAAAAAGCCAATAGCAACCTTGCTGCCATGCCTTGTACATTTTGAATACAAGCGTCTACAACAAGTCACGTTCTGTGCTATTATTGATTTTTTCTTCTTTCATCAGTTTACTTTTTCAAATGTCCCTATTAGACACTGCAGGGCAAAAGCAGGATCATTACCTTGAGTTATCATAGTCAAGCATGAAATACCATCTCTCCCTCTGGGAAATAATTAATCCACTATTTATGACACAATTTAGAGGAAAAGGTCTAGTTCTTTCAAGGATTAAAAGCCTTCTTTCATTGCTTCCCTGTAATAGAGTAGACCTTTAAAGGATGATGAACTCATGTTGTTACGAGCAGCTGTCACATACAGTCATATTTTCCTATTTAACACCAAACAGATGCATGCAGCACCTAAGCTAGGAACCTCCTCACTGTGGGATTCCCTGTAGCTTGTAGAGCAAGGCTGGTAGCTCCCAGATGCCCTCTACTTGGGACCCTCTGCCTTTTCCATGGCCTCTTCCTTTTTGATTGCCTGCGCAGGAAATAAGGCCAACCAGACTCCTCATTTAGATAACTCACTTAACTGTCTGTAATGTGGTGGGATTAATCTAGGCCTTGGTTTCTAGATGGAAATTAATGTAAAACATCAAAAAGCTGAAGGGAAACACCTCAAAAAGAGGAACACAAGAAAGATGTACCACTCCACCATTTCACTCCTGACAGGGAAATCCTTCTGTTCTCCTAAGTAGCAATTGTGCAGTATCTGGCAATTGTCCTGGACAGTATTATAAAATGAGATGGGATTGTTTAGATTACACCTAAATTTAGTCTCTAAAAGGTGGGTGTCCAATACAATTTAAGGACTTAGTCTCTGTCAGTAATAAAAGAGGAGATACAGACACCCCCCCAAGGTGATTTTTCCCATTTGAAGGTAGGTGTTTCAGAGACGGCAGGCAAATAAACTCCTCAGAGACAACTCTGTCGACATTGGAGAAAGTTATCTCATGCAACTTCTTCAGGTTATTCAGTTAAATTTTAGAGTGCTGAAGTTAAGCAAGTAATTTCTTACAAGTCTGTGGATCCTGTATCTCTAGAGGTACAGGAAACTAAGCACAGGTCCGTTCAGCCTTAAACTGTATCCTGTCACTATGGCTATTTTTAACATTGTTTTGCATTAGAAGCTAATAAATGTTACCAGTACCTTTTAAACTCTTAACTGTATACTACATGGGTTGGGTTTTTGTTGTTTTTTTTCTCCCCCTGTAAAACTTCTAAACATATGCTTAACCATCTGGCAAGAAACAATCAAAACCAAACAAACATGGTGTTTGAAAGTTCAAACAGACAATCAGTCACACTTCTTCACGGATTTTATATACAGGCCTGAATAATAGCACAGTAACGTAGAATAAAACAACAATGTAAAAATTAATTAACATGCCCCACTAGGTAGTTTAATTCTCTCATTCAAAGTAAAGATACTGTAAGGGAGAGAAGTTTCTTTTCTTTTCCTCTCCTGCTCTGATTTTATTCTAGCTGAACTGTATTTTTTTCAGGCTATTAGTATTACTAGTCATATATTACCTGTGTTTTCCCTGTCCTTTTTTTCTCCGCCGTCTCCTGCTTTTCCAACACACTGCAGCAACCATCTTAATTTTCAAGGTTCTGTGCTTCCTAGCACCTCCTTATTTTTCATCACTGCTGTTGTGCCAGCTTCCCTGGTACTCTGTCCTGGACCTCTGGATATTCCTTGCTCATTTGGGAAATTCTCAATCAAACACCTTGAAATCCTTCCGGCATTCTTTCTGAGACACAGAAGAATCACTCCGTAGATGCCTGTGTAAGCATGAACTTGTCCTTTGAGTCAGTGTTTTCTATTACAAGTTTTTATTAAAAAATAAAGGAAGTTTGGTGGACTCCTGCTGGGTGTCCCAGGCTCTGTGGCTGTACAGAGAGATAACCAGCAAAAATAAGATTAATAAAAACAATATCAGTTGGTGTCTTCCATTTCTCTACATATTCCATTAGGAACAAAAGAGATATTGGAGGAGGCAAATCCCTCAAACTCTTGTTGGCTCTATTTCTTCTAGGCTAAGATCCTGGCAAACTTTGATAGGGTAACATATTCCAATTCAAGTAGTTGCAAAAAAATCAAAATAGTGCTTTTACTTTTCTTTTGAGGAGCTGAGAAATGCAATGTCAGGGATCGTCAGAACTTGGAAAGAACAAGGAAACCAAGGAAGCAGTGTGGAACCATCCACTGCTGGTTCACAGGAAAGGCAGATTTGGTTTAAGGGGCATGTAGTAAAAAAAAACAGACTTTGAATGAAGAGCATTATAACCGAAACACAGCCAGGCCTCCTAAAGTCATTAAAGTGCAACGTAGCTTTAGAAAAGCTTTATTCCTGTTGCTGAGAATGAAATGTACACCAATAATTTCACACCCTTCTCTGAATACACAGAGCCCAGACAATTTTTCTCCCAGAGAAGTCAAGTTCTGTAGCATTTGTCTCTCTGGATTTAGCAACGTAAGCAAAGTAGATCTAAAACAGGCTTTTACAGGAGGAGATCCACACTCAGTTTCTGACACTGAGAAATCTGAAAAGCAGAAAGAACAAAAGTAGATCTATTTTGAGTCTGTTTGTTTTTTTGAGACTTTGGCCTTAGAGTTGGTAACCTGCTTAAGCTTTATGGTTTGAATACCCATCTCCACCTGGGTGCCTGAACTTCATTGTCCTTTATTGTTTCCTTGGCATGTGCTGCCTGCCCAGGAGCTGGCACTTTATGTCTGTGTCCTCAGTCAACGCTCTCCTTGCAAGCCCATTACTCCCCTTTTCCATGCCTCTTCTGTCAGCAGCCTGCGAAGGACACAGCAATAGGGCAGCATCTGAGAATACAGCTATCAAAATGATGCATTAAGTGAAAGATCAGTGTTGATAGTCACAGACTTCCCTCCTCTGCTGTCAGCCAGGATGTTACAGTCTTTCTTGACTAAGATAGCGTCCGTCGTTGTGTCTCCACTGATGGAGTTACAACCTGAGCAAATCTCTGTTGGAGATTTTCAGAAGGGGTAAAAGAGAGTCTGTGCTGTTGTGATTTATCTTCCTGTTTGTCACTGGCTACTCATATCAGAGTGAATTTGTCTTACACAAGTGCTGCACATCTATCTGTGTGTTACACAGACCAGGTTGGAGCTGGTGGCAATCTTAATCTTCCACAAGCCGTGACTCTGTCTCAGTTTACCCAGAATTGGGCTCTATATCCATACAGACCAGGGGGGTTGTTAGATATAGCCCAGCACAGTAGGCTAGGATGGGCAACTAGTTGATTTTTGGAGTCCAAGACACAAAGTACGCTGTTGAAAATTCACTCTAATAAGCTATTTTTGTTCTCCACCACCACTTTGCAAAAAGATATGGCTATGATAAAACTGGGTATCATGATTTCTACCAATCCTTTCCTGGTGTGTACCAAGAACTTTTCTTTGCTCCACTTTTCACTTATGAAAAGTACTTTTCACTTATGAAAAGTATGTTAAAGAGATATCATTCACCTATAAAGGCAATTTTCACATCAGAAAGTATTTTTGGAATTTTTTTTTTTTTTGAGGTTGAAGATCACAGTTGATACACCTAACAATTTCTTTGCCCTCTTTAAGCAAAAAACCCAAAGCACTGTAAACCAGCAGCTGGCAAAACAGTAGCAACATGATTTAGAGAAGCCTGGTCTTCCAACTAGCATGAGATTAAATTAAGCATTATTTATCTATTAGCTTTTCTAGTTCACTTACCATGATTTGCATATAATCTAATATTATGGAAACTCTTTGAGACCCCAGTGGAGTTCTTCCTTTTGCTAGATGTATGATCCCTCCCCCCAAAATGCTTATCTAAGAAGTAGACTCTGAATACCTTGCATACACTAATCACAACCTCCTTGATAGAGAGTCATTGCTTGATTTACCTGTGGGAAAATAAGATTAAATGATTGGCTCCAAGTCAAGAGAAAGCATGTGGCTGAGCTGGGACTAGCACCCAGATATCCTGAGTCACAGTCCAGTGCATTAACCACAAGCCTGTTTTGTTGCTGACAGACTTTTCTCGGTAGCAAGCCCACATTTCTGGAATGTATTCCCTGCAGAAATGCAATTAAGTATGTGCTTGGCTACTTTTAAAAGAGCTGCAAGTCCCACCTCCCTACCCAGGCCTTCTATTTGCTAAATCCCTGCTTCTTAGTTTACTAGTAAAGCGGCAGGCAGCCGAGAGGCCAATCTGGAACTATTTTTATGGTGGTTATGTCTTGTTGTAGACCTGAAAACAAACCCATTTTACAAACAAATAAATTCAATTAAAAGAAATGCATTTTGACATCAGAGGATCCCGTCACTGTTGTAGGTGCCAGTCTGTGGTGTGTGTTGACCAAACACAGGATCAGGAGCCCACCTGAACTCACTTAGGATGTGTCAGTGTCTGATAGGTAACTTGAATAGAAAGATTTCCTTTTTTTTTATAGGTGTCAAAGTAACTATCATGATAACTTAACTTTTAGAGGATTTTTTTCATGGAGGGTCATTTTTGCATCATTTTGACATTTGGTAATAGGTTAATCCTCTGGAAATAGGAATATTCACAACACTGCATTCCTGCACACCATAATGTGTTTTTTATGAGAGAATTGAGTAATTTGCCAAATCAAGTGTGTATGTCCCTGTAAGAGCTAAAGTGTACAAGTTTATGCACTTGTACTTCTGTGCACAAGGAATTAGATACACTCCTGTAGTTGTTGTCCAGTCAAGTCTTCCTATCCGCATGGAAAATAATAGCATCTTGAGGAGAATATCTATTGTTACTAAACCCCTTTAGACATGGAAAGTAATGTAATAGCTTTTGAATAACTGGTGTTCAAAATATCTGAGGCAAGTTGTCACACTGCTCAAAGAACATTAGGGTGCCAATCTAAGCAACATTTGGTTCTAATTAACCCTGTGCTTTAAATTTGCTATAATTCAAAAAAAAAAAAAAAAACCTCATGTATGTTTCACAAATTAAATCTAGAATTTGAACAGCTTTATTATAACTTATCTTCACAAAGATAAATAATCTTTGGGATCTGTCAGATCCTTCAGCAATCCTTACCCCAAGTTCTTTTCTCAAGTACCCAATTTTATAGGCACAAGCAAAGATAAAACTTCATTAAAAAAGACAAGTTGTATACATGCTTATTGCAGGCTTCCTGTATGCACTGCTGTATTTGTAAGCAAACATATGCATGTATACAAGTTACACACAACACATTTACCTTATTCAAAGATCATACAGAAGAAAATATATTTATCAAGTAATGAGTAGCCTTCCTCTGTAGCTAACATAGCAGCTTCCATCTGTGGTGAATTAGAGGTTATTCCAAGAAAAGATCCTTTTTGTCAGAAGAAATTAGTTTGGTGTGCTGTAAAATCAAAACCAGAATGAGATGTGATTGTTGCTGAGTGGCTGGGCCACTCCTAATGTTGCCTTGGTTCCTATAAACATGAAAAGGAACTTTGAAAAAAGAGACATCACAGCTCTGCCCAACTGTGCTGCTTTCACAGTCCTAAACTGGTATTAATCAGAGTTAGTCCAAGACAGCCTCACCCAGGTCAAGGGATGCTGGAATGGCACGGCTGAGTCTGCCAGTTCCACTCCTGCAGTGAACAGGCCCATTATTTGTATGACAGTGAAGTTCTGGACCGAGGGAAGTCAATAGCCAGGGTGCTGTTTTGTGGTGCCAAAATACAATAAATTTTGGGGGACTGAAGTTTTACATGAAATGCCTATTTTTAAAGTTTTCCATTAGACATTGTAGCCAATAACAATGGTAGAGCTTTAAATTCTGTACAAACTATGTAACACTACTTAGGTTAAATCTCTGTGATTTGGTATATATAAAATCATTTGCCTAATGACCATTTGTTCTGCAGTCCAGAAACAAAGAGCTTTTAGATAACATAAAATATGAATGTTGTTGGTGTTACTCATATCCACAACTGATGTAATGTACAGTTACTGCTTTTACTGTAGATTCCAGATTTAAACATTTTGAAAATACGTAATTTGCTTATGCCAGGCTGATCTCAGACAGCCCAGGAAGGGTTTCCTGAGAAGTAGACCCTCTACAGTCCTTTCAGGCATTCTTTAGGCCCTGTGCTTACCCCACAGCCTAATGGCTTTCTTCTGTCTCTTTGTGTAAGAGTTTGCAAAGTCCCTCGCCAAAGCCTAGGAGTTCTTATTTTAATCCCTGCAAACCTGCATGGGGCAGCTGAAAGCTGCAATGAATGTATGTGTGAATGTGAAAGACTACAGAAAATACTTTTAGTATCAAATCAAACTGCAAGAGAAACAGAGTTCATTATTAACATGAAGTGGATTGTTCATTTTCATCTTGAATTCAAATACATTTCCATGAACAGGGCAGCTGCAAACTCAGGTCCACAGAGAATATCAAATTCAAATATTTTAAATGGAAGAGATGCATTACATAGCATTGAGAGATTGTCACAAGGGAAGGTGTATGGACTTGTGGTTAAAACTGGGCTTATTCTGGGAGCTGTGATGAACTTGGAGCTCTGAAACAGAAATTTGGTGTGATCTTGTCTGTGTCACTCTGTTTCCCTGTTTGCTACTTTGTCATCTGCAATAGGAGCATCTCCCTCACCCTTTCTGACACACCGGCTAGAAAGAGAGAGCCATAGTCCTACAAATGTTATTGGTTGTTGTTTGTTTGATGTTTTCCTTTCTAAAATGAAACAAAATAGCAATTAAAATATGAATATTTTAAATGAAAAAGCAATTTTTAGTTTTGTTTTTAAAATACAGATTTACCCCTCACTCTTCTTTTTTTTTTTTTTCATGTTATTACAGGATTAACTGGATAGCTCCTCTCTAATGGGACTTTGTAAGTCTACATGTTTTGCCCACTAAAAAATTTAGGGGGGAAGGAAAGGGAAGAGAGGATGAAACTGTAGTTTAAATATTTTTGCTAATACATTTTTGCAACATTTCAGCATATTAAAACCATGCAGGGTTGCTAATAGCGTATTTGCACTTGAGAGGAAAAATTTATGGACTAATTTGGACAGTGGTTTGAAAATACAAAATACATTAGGGAATAGGTTTTGTTTGGTTGTTTTTGGGGGGTTTTTGTTTGTTTGTTTGTGGGTTCGGGTTTTTGGTTTTTTTGTGGGGTTTTGGGGGCTTTGTTTGGGTTTTTGTGCTGGGGTTTTTTTGTTTGTTTGTTTGTTTGTTTGGGTTTTTTTTGTTAATGCATTATCTGAGCTTCTTGCAGGAGTGTTAACCTTCCTAAAGATGTGAGGTACCATAATATCACTTTGAATATGACACAAGAATGAAGACAGATGTTGAACTCCTCCTTAGCAGCTGGTCCAGCAGGCTCTCACCAGCAACACCTCACAATGCAGCCAGAAGTACAGCTGAGGTGAGATAAATACACCTTGGATAGTTTTCACTGGCTTGTCTGGCTGCAGGCTACAGTGAAGCCAAAATGTGGGCTTCTGAGACGTGTTCAGATCCCAAAGGACCTTCAAAATCCCACAGAGAAAAATCCTGTTGCTACTACAATATTAGTGACTGCAATAAATCGATTGTACTTGCATATGATGAATTTACATCTTTGTCATGTAAATATACTGCATTCATTTGAAATTTCACCTGAATGGGATATTCTACTCCCAGGTAAATCTCACCTCACTGTTGGTGAGTTGCCCAATCCTGTCTTTTAAGAGCCAGAAAGAAATAAATATAAAAGTAGAAAATATTTTAAAGAAACACCTTACTTACAAAAGTAAGACATTTCTCAGTGGCCTGTTTGAAGACCTACATAAGCATGTAGGTGAACTTTAAACATGAGCTTGAGTTTCTAGCATGTGTTTAAAGTTAAGAGCTTTACTCCACTGTAACAATGTGAGTCAGGGAGGAGAAACCTGGCCTTGAGTAAACAAGTCATGTTATGCTCCAGCATCATGTCAGGAGGGATAGAGTTAAAATCTGCATGTGAAAGCAGCCAGCAACCAAATACAAGCTACACCCTAGTGGTGTCAGGTCAACATTTTGGATTTCAAGCTAAGATGTGGTTTCCCACACCCAGCACTGCCAAGCACCACTTTTTTAATGGGAAAAACTTAACCAGTCTTTCCTAGACTATTATAGAACTTGAAAAATATGTTTGCTAAATATATATATATATATGTATACATATAATTCTAAATATATAACCACAACCCTAACTATATATATCATTTGCAAACATATACATGTTTGTATATGTATATATGTCTGTACCAGAAGCAGTAAAAAACCTTCTGGTGCCCTGAGTCAGCATCTAGTTTATCAGCGGGAAACTATTTGTAAAGCAGGAAACTACCAGAAATGAACCTGAGGTTTTTGAAAGCATTTATCTCTAAAGGTTTGTTATTGGGTGGTAGAAAGCATCTAGAAATTACCTCATTTGGTATCTTACATTTAACCATGAGTTCAGAAATTTCTCCCCACAGTGATTCAAGGAACTTATCCTTGTTAAAAACAAATAACCACTTACAGTTGTGCAATCAAACACAACAAGCAACTTAAAACTTAATAATAGCATTTAAGTCCAAAAAATCTACTGTGTTTTACACTCCACATAACCCTGATCATGTGGTTGAAGCAACAGAATGTTGCTCCATGTATGCCACATATGTCCAGTGTGACCTAGAGCAGACAGGTATTCCTCTGCACCCTACATCGAAATAGCAGGGGAGCCAGTGATCATCTCGCACATAATCCGTCTGTGTAGGGACTGCCTTCTCCTCCTGTAGCATGCAACATAATGAGACCTTAATCGTAATGAAGGATTCTAAATCCTGTTGAACCACACTAAGGCACACTGTTCTAAAATTGGATCTTGCCCCTTGCAGGAAGTCTGACACTTTGCAGTTGCTTTCTGAATTCTGAGCAGGGATGAGAAGTCAAAGAGCATAGATTTCTCACCAAAGAAGTATTCTCTAAATTTCAGATTAGAAATGTCAAATAATGTATTTGTAATAAACATCATCAGACATTCTGAAATAATATTCCAAACACTCTTCTTTAGAGTCCAAATAGATTTGTTGAAGTACAGAAAGGCCGTTCTGAATCAAGGTTAGGAAAAAAGAACAAAAATCTTCCTTATGAAATTTTGTTATGAAATATTGGCAAGATTTTATTTTCACTCTCCTCATCAGAAAATATGAACTTTTTGCCCACATATATATTTGTCTCCAGGGGAAAAAAACACTTGAAAATGTTCTAACGGGAAAAAATGTTCATGAGTTGATTCAGAACAAAGTTAATATAGCAAATCTGTAGTTCCATAAAGCATAAAATGATATAAAGCAAGACTCTTAAAATGTCATTGTAATTTGGCAGTTTTAGAAAATCAAACAGCATTCTAGCAAGTATATGAAAATGTTTCTCTTTGCTCAACTTTATCTAACCCTTTGGAGTGTGATTTATTGATAATCTCTGAGAATAAATACTTCTATTAGCTGTCTTTTCTATTTTAGCCTATTGGTACCCAAAGAGGCTGAATGCCCATAACGTCCACCCTCTTGGCTGGCATAGAAGAACTCCTAGAAATCTTATTACTATTAGAAAGCTTGCACATGGAACTAGGTCTTGATCACTGATGCCAGAGTTCCATCCGTCTCACCTAGCTTTATCTTGTAAAAGTGATATGTCTAGTCTGAACTACTCGTCGGGGCTCCCTCAATAACTAATGAGCAGACCTAGGTGCTTACAAAGAGGTATTTGTCCCATCTAGAGACATATGTCAAAGACAGATTGGATAAACTATGCTCTAGTGATGCTGGTCTCCTTTGACCACAAAGCATGAAATTAGATGTCTAATTTCCACACAGTTAAAATTAGGGGTGATAAAAATCCCCTTTGGTCCCCAGTCTGTGTAAATACAAAATGTAAACCTTGAAGCAAAGAAAGTAAGAAGAGGCTAGACACCACAATGTTCCTGTGGAACATATTTCCTGAGATGAATTTCTACCAATAGTGTCTGATTTTTCTGCACTCATTACATCAATATGTTTAGAATCTCTTGAAAGGGACTGTGTCTTAGGAACCCCAGAAAGAGGTGCATGTGGTTGCTACTGGGAAGGCAAATGATTTTCTTTATGTCACACTATGGCTGTATTGCTTTGCTTCTACCATTCAAAAACTCTGCCCTTCAATATATTTCTCCAACTCCGATAGCAGCTGACAGCAATTTTGCTCCTTACCTAATCGTTTGATGAATTCTTTGAAAATGAACCCATGGCAATTCACTGGCAGTTTTGCAAGATCCACATATTCTGTCTCCATTCGTTATAAACACCTGGAGTGAAACACAATAAACTTGAATTTTGATACAACAGTGGTAACAAAGCACAGAAAGTGATCTCAATGCTGAACTACTGATGTTCTTCTTACTTAGATAAATAATACTCTTTATAGCCACTAATTAGGCCTTCCAAATTAACTTGGGAATCAGCTACCAAAATTGTGTTGCTTTTACTATTTTTTTAAAAGAGTGTGCCAGGAAAGATCTTTTATTTATTATTCTCTTATTCATTCCTCCTATCTCCACTGTGAGTGACCACTTAGGGGATTCACTTCATAAGATTCCACTTCAGTCATATGTGGAGGCACTTGTAATTTCTTGCTGCTCATGCTCAGAATGAATCAAACTCTCCAGGAAGATCCTTAATGTGGCTTTTAGTCAAACAGTTTTCAGATTGATATAGAAAATGTCCCAGGGCCTTAGTCTTAAGTGCTTCTTGTCAAGTAGAGAAATGATTCTTTCATCAGTTTTGGATATGTCATGTTTAAGTTTTAGTTGAATGCCCACTTGCTCCTGTAACAAGGAAAGTAAAAAGGCTCTCTCCCGGTTTTTATTTCTATCACACTTTTTCATTTTTATAGTGTTGTTCAAAACAATATTATCTGAGTGCTTTCCATGTCCAACTTATTAAAAATAATGGAGCTCCTAAAGTATTTTCTCTTTTCAGTGTGAAATCTGTATTCTGAATAAACTTTCAGAATTTTAATTTTTTTGTTTCCTTAAACTGAGATAGAATTTGAATTTGGGTGAAAAAAGCCACTTTATATTTTTTCTTGTACTACAGAATTAACTAAAAAGTTAGAGAAAAATATTATGACTTCTAGGTAAAAAAAAGATATAAGACCTTAAATTCAAAACATTTTGATTACTTTTCTTTGTTTTTAGTCAAATGCCTCTCTTTTTTTAGTTGCCATTTCCTCAAGTTGTCACTGCCTGTTTTCATACCCAAAATTTTTAACCCTGGAAAACTTCTTATCCAGGTTTGTAAATTCCTCTATACCCATTTGAATTTTTTATTTTATTTTTTAATAATATTTTGTCTATTTGCTAGTGCAAGAGGCACCACAGGGAGTAGAAGGAAAAGAGAGAAAGGAGGGAAGGGGCTTAACTTCTCCCCACCCACCCCTTGTCCGTGCCTCAGCATCGTCCTCAGGTTTCTCTCTCCTATTCCTTTCAATATCATTCTCAAGCCATAAAATCTTCCAGGGATTTCCTCCATCCATACTCTTCTGTTTCCCTTTAAATATTTCATCCCTGATAAGGGCTTCTTCACCCTCTACTGAAATAATTGCTAATGTTAAAATGGGTCCTGCAGGGCTTCTTTGCAGTGATTGCTACTTCTGAGCAATAAATAGAATGGAAAAGTGTTTAAAACCACTGGGTTCTTACCATCTTTCCTGCGTGGCTGAGAAATTAGTGAAAAAGAGTTTAGGTTTTCTTTGACCATGGGATATTTTAAACAGGTTGAAGAGTAAAGGCAGATTATTTTAATGACAGCCTGAAAGTGGTAAATTAGTGGGAAACACACTAAATAAAATGGTGACAATGAATGAAAGGTGGAAAACTAAATAAAATAGAATAATAATAAAATAGTGGCATATACAGCACTGAAAGTGACTGTGTTTGTCTGCAACAAATGATGAGTCAGGAATTTGGCTTACACAAAGGGAAGGTTACATGGAAGACAATGTCAATGAAGTGACACATTATCTAGTGAAAGAACTAAACAAATGCCTACTAGTCAGTGCATAATTCCTGCAAACCTTAAAGAGCAGAATTTAGCATCTGGGAATCCACTTCATCCTGGAATTTGCACAACAGTGGATGGGAAGACTGCTCGCTGAGTGCCTGATGGTATACTGGCATCTCAGACCACTTGCATGCTAATATGATCGTTGTTTAACAGACATCAATCCTTTCTTTGTGAGTAATAAAGCAGATATGAGGGTATAGAGTTGACGTTTTGCAGGGGAGATGGCCAGTTGCCTACATTTAGATCATTCCAGTGTTTCTTCCTATGTTTTATGAGTTGACTTCATGAGAAATATTATGTACGTAGAGTGATTTTCCTCAAAAAACAAACACAGCATCCATAGCAATTTATGATGGCAGTCACTCAGGCTAGCTTGTTTCTGCGCTACCAGTTTTGCCAGATGCTGTAGCAGGAGAAGTAGAGGCAGCAAGGGATTTAACTGGAAGCAAAGTGTTTCTCCTTCTGAACTCTCAGACAATCATCTGCAATATTTTAGAGGGAACATGTAGCTTGCCCTTGATGCTGACTATTCTGACAGGACACTGAAGATCTCTTTTGCAGCTGCAGTTAGTTATCAATTTGTCCAGTCTCTGGCTCAAGCCTATTGCCATGAACTTCCCAGACTCCTGCAAGGGCTGTGTGTAGCACGGGACAGCACAGGAAAGATGAAATGGAAGAGGCTGCTTGCCTCCAGCTACCACTGTCATCTTGGACACCATCCTCTCTCCACTTGAAATGGTTATTCCACTTCCAGGAACAGGTATTATTACCATTTTGCAGATATCTGCACCTCTGTCAGTGTAATATTTGGTTTGAAGGTGGCTTTCTTTTTCTAACTACTATTACTACCTGAAAAGCAACTGCAGGCAGGAAGGACAACTGGCAGCAACTTAGAGGTACCTTCTTTAACCTATAGAAGTCTGTTTGAAAAATATGTGTGTGTTGGCACTGATCTCCGACATATGCAAGGGCATATTAGAAAAAACCGCTTTGACTCCACAATAACAATTCTGCAGACTGTTGGAAGGTTGTTTTCATAAATAGAAGGCTTGAGGAAGAAGTGATATCCATCTCCTTTCTCTGTTCCTCTTAATTTTTTCCCCAGGATCTGGCCATTGGAATACGTCTCTTGAAATGGAGAGTGTTTATATTCCTAAATATTTTGGAATACAAGAGTCTAATGACAGAGTAGCAAGTAAATTGACACGCACATTGCTTGCTACGTTTACTGCCACTACTTCCAATTTCTTCTAAGGGGGAGACAAATTCATAAAGTCAGAGGTAAAATTAAAACACTATATTACTAACGGTTAAAAGGAACATGCTAATGTAAAATAAACTTCTAAGTTAGTTGCTAGAAGGATGAAATCAGTCATTCAAAAGCCAAAAACTCACAAGTGAGGTTTTATTGTAAAACAATCAGAGTCACAGGAAGAAACCAAAAAAAATACATAGACATTTTCATCAAGCTCGCAAAAAAAAACAATCCTTAATTCATTGTGTTTATTTATATTATTACACTTTTATGTCCCGTTGCACTTGTTTTGGATATAGCGGCTGTCTAAAATAAGATGATAAATCAAAATGTTCAAATTGTATCGTCAAACACCTTCACTAAGTTGTAAAAGCTGATATGTTTGCTTAAGGGCATTTTCTTTATGGTTTTTTAAATTTTGGCAATGTTTGTCTGGAAACAGTTGAAGCTAAAAATCCCCTCTAATTCTAACATAAGAATTTCCACATGGATTTTATCAGTCTAATTAAACTGGCATCATTTCCAGTTACATGGAAAAGTTGTCAAGTGTGCTTACTTTTCCATGTATGTAAGTCTTTTAAGATCCAGAACATGTTGGAAAACTTTTCAGAGGAAATTGTCCTATCTGACAAAATACGCTCTGTGGATGTCTTTTACCAAGTAGCCACCAACCCAGCTAGTTATGTTTGCAAAAAGTCCAGCTTAAATTAATTAAGTTATGTGGAGTAAAATTCATCTCAATTATCTGTTATCGTTTAAAAGTTCAATGTCTAGCCTAGCTAGTTGTTTAAGTGTGCTCCGTCACTGAAATGAAGTGGGCACTATTCCAGATGGTGACTCATCCTGCTTTTCTGGGATACCTGTTTTAGGATGAGCCGAAACATCCTTTGGATGTACTTCTCTCCACCAACTACAGACAGAACTTGTGTGCAGAGCTTGGATATACACCTGAGTTTGAACTGACTAAACATGAGCAGGAGAACTGCTACCTTAGTGTGAATAACTGGATAGGCAGATGGATCCTCCTGAGCAGTGTAAAGTATATCTATTATACATAATGCATACAAAAAAGTGCAATAACTAATTCCATGACTATGTCCCAAAGAACAGAGACAGTAACATCTCAGTTTGTTCTTTTTCCCAGAAAACAAACTGAAGATACACTGCATAGCCATATTTTTCCATATTTTAGGTATTTAGAACTTCAAAGAACTGTTTTCTTTTCAGATTCTCTTAGATTACATTCTTAAAGGACAGTGGACTTGCTGAAGTGTATCTTTGACTTCCATTTTTGAGCTACAACAGAGAAGGAAAATCACAGAAGAAAAATTCTCCTTGAACACTTGCTTTACATATTCAGAAATTACATCTTTGATGTGGTCTATGGAAAGTATTTGTAATTAATGTGGAAAAGACAGTATATAGGGAGCTAATAAAACTGTAAATTATATAAACTGACTTGGAATGGTCAAACTGACTGTAAACAGTTGCAGTTAAATAACAAAACAAAGCAAATAACAAAACAACAGTTGGTTAAATAACAAAATAGCACATAAATACATGCATGTATGCAGGAGAAGGGAATAACCCCACACAGAAGTACAAAGAGTGCTGTAAATTAGCCTGGGACACAGATGCACAAACCCCTAAAAGCATTGACTTGGTATTCAGGCAAAGGGCAAATATAAACTTGACCAATTAAAGAAAGAGAAAACAGAAATCATCATTATTATCACTGTTCTGTCAATGTCTCACTCACTGTGTGCATTTCCAGTCATTCTCTTTCAAAAGAATATTGGAGCAGCTGGAAAAGCAACAAAGATGATCAAAGGTATGCAGCGATTATGATATGGGAAAAGGCCAGAAGGTGTAGAAAAGAGGTGATTAGGACACATATTATTGATAAATAAAATCCTGAAGGTATAAAGAATGTGACTGAAGACCAGTGGTAAAAGGAACTAGGGGGATCCCAGTTGGTGGGCTGAAAACAAAGGAAAGGGAAGCAAATGCACTGAGTTATGGAACTCATCATGGCAGGAGGTTGCAGGGTTCAAAAGTACAAACAGAGAGGAAAAAGGCAAGGAAATGTCAAGAAGATAGTTCTTGCACAGACTTCTTAAACGAAGGTCTAGATATAGCTTCTAGTTTAAAAATTTCTGAACATGCTGACTCAAAAGCTAATGCACTAAGGATCAGTCTACAGCCCCTCTTTTTTCAAATGTTCTCTCTTTTATGCTTCTGTCCGAAGTAAATTGGGCTAACTGGACCTTTCCCTGGCCTATGTTGCAGTTCTTAACAACTCACATATTCTTACAAGTTGTATAAATACAAACCTCTCCTTCTGCAGGTCATTGGACATGGCTGATTTGTATGGCTACAGACAGACTCATTGAAACAACTAGCCTTAGGTCATATTGAAAAGCATTACATAGCACTTTGAATGTTCTTCTGAATTTCAAACCCAAAGGTCTGCAGTAATGATATTCTTTCCCTAGTGGCATTCCTTTGCACCTGAGGAGGATCGCAGAGAAGATCCAAAGAAAAAGAAGGGCCTTTTTCACAGATATGTCTTCCATAAAAAAATTTAGCTCATCTTACACTATTTCTTTCTCACACAGAAGTAATTAACCCATTTTTTTATTTTTTTTTTTACCTTAAATGTCATGCACTATATCACATTTGTAACTTTCAGAAGCTTCATCTGGCATTCTTGGGCAAGATCTGTAGACACCACATGGGAGAAAATAACTTTCAGCACTTACATTTCTTATCTTCTGTCAGAAGGGATTATTCTGAGTCAATACAGCACAAACACAAGTACATACTCTCAGTGGCCCAAAAGCTGATATATTTTTAACTCAAGCCATTATATCTGAAAGAGTAGCTATAGGCTATTGCTACTATCTCCTGTATTATGAATCCTTGAGTAGGAGTTATTACAGTTCTGGGTCTGATGTAGGAGCTATGTCCAGAATATCTTGTCACCTTTTAATGCAAGTGACTTCATGTTTCTTACTGCTATTTGTATTTGTCAGGGGTATTCCCAACACTAGGACTTGTGCAGATCTACATGAAAGTCAAGTCCATCCTTAAGGTAGAAAATATATTCGAATTTCAATGTTATCAAAACCAAATAAATTGTCATGGAAAGGTGAATTTTTATGAAAGATTGTGATCTCTTGGTCAAGCTTGCATCTAAATATGCAGTAAGGATTTTTGTCATATTTATACTCAGTTTGAATACTTTGATATATTCATTAAGAGTATTATACAAAAATAGTGCTCTTCTAATGGGTTCAAAATCTTCAGGGCAAAGTTGCATTATGTCTAGAGCTACACTGTACAAGGGCTGCATCATACCAAAGAAGTCAAACAGAATTATATACTGGTATTTCATTTAAATGTTAAGGAATCCTTTAGGCTAACTATATAAACACAGGGCTCCGTTCACGTAGTTTTCATCTGTATGCACAGTTCAAATATAAATATCTCCCTTCAAATATAGGGGACTTATGTGACAAATATATGTTCTGGTTTTATGTCATCAAGTTATTGACTTCTAAAAAAGTCCCACATTAGCACATTGTATGTCACATATGCATGTAATAGAGGAATTACACACAAACACATACATATATCAGCAAAGGTGTATGTGTGCATAAAAATGCCTATATCTACCCATACTCAGTGATTCCAAGAATATGTGTGTCTTCTTAGAGGTTTTAAAGAGAGAAGGAAGGAAGGAAGAAAAGAAAGAAAGAAAGAAAGAAAGAAAGAAAGAAAGAAAGAAAGAAAGAAAAAGAAAAAGAAAGAGAAAGAAAGAAAGGAAGGAAGGAAGGAAGGAAGGAAGGAAGAAAGAAAGAAAGAAAGAAAGAAAGAAAGAAAGAAAGGAAGGAAGGAAGGAAGGAAGGAAGGAAGGAAGGAAGAAAGAAAGAAAGAAAGAAAGAAAGAAAGAAAGAAAGGAAGAAAGAAAGAAAAAGAAAGAAAGAAAGAAGGAAAAAGAAAGAAAGAAAGAAAGAAAGAAAGAGTAAAGACTTCTGTAATGAGTTTGCTTTCCAAAAATTTATTCATTCTTCTAGCTCACAATAACCTAGGAATAAAATTTAGGGGTATAAAAAAGGATAATAAGAATTCAGATCCACAGATTAAAAATACTTGGATGAAAAGTGAAAGACGAGATTTATACTATGGAGTCTAGAATGAGACAGGGCAAAAAAAATTCACAGCAATAATTTTCAGAGGCAGATTTTCTGAAGGGGAAAAAAGGTACATGGTGAGAAAATTTCCTCTCCGTGCACTAGTGGAGACTGATCAGGTGCTCTGTGGTGTGACCATAGCCAAGAAAATATGTAGCCTCTCCACCCAGATTGAGGCCAGGTCTGTGTGGAGCTCTTCAGAGTTCCCCATCCCTAAGACTCTGATACTCCAAAGTATCTGCAGGCCACTGGCTTGGTTCTTGTAATTGTTTAAGAATTGCAGCTATATCTTTTACCACATCTGGTAGATAAGGAGCCCTCCCTTTTTTACGGCTGAGGCTGTAGCTGAGGTCAGTCCAATATGCTTCCACATGGTACTTTTGCTTCCATTGGCAGTCAGTTTATTCCACCTCCACTAAGTGCTTCCCTTAGTTTAATTATGCAAAGAAGGATATAATCCTTCTGTATCACATATATAACTCCTCCAATAACAAATAATTTCTATTTAAAGGGGTCAAAGCCCAACAAAAACCAGTGTGAGCGTATTGATCTATCTATCTGTCTATCTATCTATGTATTCTCTCTATACATAGGCATGCATATGTGTGAGTGCTTACAAGTAAGTGTGTTTATGTTGAGATCTAGGTGTCTGGTATGATTGCAATGCATAAATACACAGTTTTTCAATATCTCATAATGTGGTCATCTCAAAATGAAATTTCCTTCCCACCCTAAGAGATGTCTGTTTCATTACAGTCAAGGCTATTTATTATGAACTACTCCAATTCGAGACTGCTTATTCAAGAAAAGCTTGGAAAAATGGATTAGAGTGCTCTTTATTCAAACTTTTCCAAAAAGTCAGTGTGCAATAAAATTTCAGTCTAGAAAATTAAATTATTAAAAATGTTAAAAATATATTGGTGGCTGGGGTAACCATAGTACCTACTCTAGCTTGAACTATAATTATTATTTACGCAGGCTATTTGTAAAACATCAAAGCATTTTCTAGAGATGCAGACTAAAGGTACTATTGAAATGCAGCCAAGTCTATGGTGGAACATAACACCTGCTGTAAAAGTGTGTTGTATAGTGTTACACGGAGATGGGTTTCTGGAGGATGTATGTGTATGCGTGCATGTGCATACGCACACATATATATGCAAAAATTTATTTTGTTATTAATATTGTATTCACATTTTCTATACGTATGCAGCATAATTAGAACTGAAAGCCCCAATTACACTGAAGTGAAAGCCTGCTTATTAATTGACAATAGGCCTCAGCTAAGTAGCAACAAAAGAAGAGCTTTGTTTGGCAACCTTTGTTTAAAAGGTCCTTTGAAAACTCTGTAAGAATACCATGAATAGAGATTGAACAAACCTTTAATCCTCTTCAGGTCACATATGTGCTAAAGTGAATAATACTGTGAGGTCTTTTTCACCTTTTGAGTTCTTTTAAGTCAGCAACCTAATTTGAAATAAAATTAATAAAAGACCTAAGAAAGCTTGGAAAACTCTAACTTGTACACTTCTGGCTTATTTATTCTGCTGCAGTAAGCCAAAAGATGCATTTCTTGTTGGAGAGATGTATAAACACTCAATATTTATAATTCCATTCATAATTTGCTCGGTCCCTGACAGTTATTTCCCTTTTATTCACTTCAAATGCACTGAGAACCTTAGAACGTTTTTTTTTCATTTAATGCTTCTGTTCTTTTGTGAGTATCAGTGTGAAAATCTTTCCTTCATGTTACAGTCCCTTTTTCCTATTCAACACTAGACTGCACACGATAATTAAACCTTGGGGGCTTGGAGATTTTGGACTAAAGCTTAAAGAAATGCAGTAGTGAGGCCTCTTCTTGCTCAATCTTCCACCACTTGCTGTGGGGATTTTCTTTAGTTACACATGGCTTCACAGGTAAACAACCTTGGAAAAAAAATCACAGGCAGGAATTGAATTAACACCTTAACGTTTCTTACAATGAACTAGTTTGCTTAATTAGACGATTGAAAAATTATGTTCTGAAACATGACAGGCACAGGCTGAAGTCTCTATTCAGGCAAATACCCATGGAGCTACACCAGGATGTTTGCAAGTGAACAGCATCCCAGGCGAAACTAAAGTGACAATGCAAAAATACTGAGTTTCTACCCAGACCAAAGTGTTTTTAAAAATCAAATATAAAGAAAATTATAGGGATTTTCTTATACGTTTGCTTATAAACTAAGTTCTTCAAGTGTCTCTGTGACTTTGAAAGTAAGCTTGTGGACATTACCTAAGGTATAGGTCTGCAAACACTGAGCAATGCATTTGCCTCTGAACAAGGTGAAAAAGCCCACAAATTGATTCAATGACCAGAGGACAGAAAGGCACTGAATCCAATACTGCAGCCAAAGGCCAGCCCATGGTGGAAGCTCACCGGGCACCCCAGGCGGTTCTATCCAAGCTGTCAGGGCAGGGGGGAGCTGGTTGCACACAGAGATGCTCCCAGGATCAGGTCTGGTCAGGTCCTGCTGGAAGGACCGTAGAAAAGTGGAATGGGCTGTTGAGATTCTGGAGTAGCTGGAGATGGCAGGAAGCAAGGGAGAGGGCAGGATGCAACAGTGTTTGGAACCAGTTGGGTTCTCAAGGCTCAAGTCCTTTATAAATGAAAGTAAGCATGCATAAATGCCTCGTGTTGTTCCTGGGATCCTGCCTTAGTCTTCATGCCAGCCCCATCTGTAAGAAGGCATTTCAGACCAGGGAGAAAGGGCAGTGTCCAAAGAAAAATCCTATCTGACACAAACACTAGCAAGTCTCCTGGCTTTTTCTTTTATTGTACTATGTACGAAGACATACCATAATATGAAGGGCCTTTTAAGCATGCACGAGGCTGCATAATAAACTACTGCTAACATCAATCATAAATTGTTTTCTTTCTCAACATTGAAATCAGTATGACAGTAAAACACCAGCTGCTTCCAAAGACAAATGCATTGTTTAAATCAGAACAAATTATTTACAAATAGGTTTCAAAACTCAGGGTCTGAATTCTGCAGCATGTGAGTAAAATGTTTCTGTGCAAATCTATCAGCTGCAACAAGTACTTGATCACTTATACTGAGCAATCTGGGAAGTCAGTAACTGGCATGTCTCTGAGCTACTGCTCTGATCATCTATAATGATTTCTGGAGCTCCATAAGAAAATCCTGCATATTTTTATCTTCACCGTATAAGCAGTTTTTTGCATATATTAATTCTTTTTTTTTTCCTTTTTCGTTTCAGTATCCAATGATTTACAGGAGGACTGCATTCTTCTGCAAATGTTTATCTCTTAAGGTGTTTGTAAATACCACTGCCTGATATCCTCTCTGCAGAGGCAACCACCAGAACCATAAATATTATCTCCAGTAAATGGAAAAGTTGTCTGCTGCCTTAATTGTGAGCATTTAGATCTAAAAGGGACAGTTGCTTAGCTGGGCTCTTCTCTTAAGGAAATTAACTTTTTATCTCAAAGACAGCTAATTTAGCTATCACCACCTTTCCTTCCACTCTCAAGTACCTTCTTATCTTGGGTAATCAGGATGCAGGGATTCCCAATCTATCCCTCTTTATAGCTCTCTTTCAGCAGTGTTACTGTTTGAACTTCATACCCTGGATAAAAGGACCAGTACACCAGCTCAGGAAGCAGTTTTAAGTACGAGGTAAATATGCAAGTTACTTAACAGCCCATATATGAACTCAATTGCATCCTTCGTCTCTTAAGATATGAATAAAAATGTTTGGCTTTGATCTTGAATTAGGCAATCCCCACTTATAAATCAATGTAGCATGCGATTTTATTAGTAGCAATAATTAGTGGTTAACATTGCAATGAATACATAGTTGGAAAGCTTTAAAAACCAGTGCCAGGCTGGGACATATTTCTCACGTATATTATCTGAATTATATGGAGGAAGCCTTGACTTTTAATCGGGGAGGTACAGTGGGAATATGCACAAGTTGTTTTATTAAATAAGATACATGAAAGTATTTAACAAATAAAAGCATACAAATGAATCTTTTTTCATTACTCCATCCATTTATTTTAGTATAATTTCAAAACTACATCCAGAATAAAAGTTAGAGTATTTGTGTACTAAAATCTAGAGACATATGTGTACATTTAAAAAGGAATACAAGTAGGCACCAGAAGTTATTTTTACTGTAAACATTCTACATATGTTCTCATGTAGAATGTAATGTCTGCGTAACAACTTCTCAAATGTCCAAATCCCCTCCTATTCCCATAGTGCAGAACAGATGTTGTTCTGCTTTTTATTATGTTAATTTATCAATCATACTTAGGCTGAGTTATGAAATCAAAGTGATAGAAAAAGTTACTTAGCTTGGATTCTTCTTCTGTATTTTAAAACCTTTTCTAACACTTCTTTTGGAGTGATCGTTTGGGTTATTTTTCACTGAGTTGCAAGGTCAGAGTTCCCATTTGTAGGTTAAAATGTAACCAATCCCAAAAAGTTTAAAAGTATGAAGAGCCAACTTAGAGCAAGAACCATGCATACTTACAGAAACTTGAGATCCATAAGTTCAACCATGCTGGGAAGAACTTTTTGTTTAAAACATTGAGCTAAACAAAATGCAATTAAGGCTGACAGGACAAAAAGCATCCCTCTTGAGATTCATAAATACACTCATGGGAGACTGGAAGTAAAGAGAAAAGACCAATATAATTCTAATTGTGTCTTGCCTCAGATGGCCATTTAAACAGATAACTTTTCCCAAAGTGAATTAGTTGGTCCAGGTCATACTTTTTCTGTCCTTACTTAACCAAGTGAAGCAAAGGAGAATTTTCTATAAGTTAATCTAGGCATTGGGTGCAGAATTTTTATTCTACTTTGATGACAAGTTGTGATTTGAGTTCTTAACTGTATCAAGAAATACTTCAACCTCTAAATAAGTCTCATAAAGTCGTGTCAGTGCTTTAGGAGAGCATGGTTTCTTTCCTTGTTTAAGCAAGACTGGAGAAATTTGAAAGACTCTAACACAGTACATGTACAAAACTATGGGCATTATTACTGATCTGTCTTTGTATCTTTCATGCTCTTAAATTTTTACATGTGGAATTCTTTCAGAAGTTTGTGTGCTTTGTTATTTATTTCTTGCCTAATTGCCACCTAGATTATTTAACTTTGTCATATTACATTGCATGTCATTCCATTTTCTAAAAGTGCTTTAATAATAACCCTAAAAATCTCACACCCATATGAGTTAAATCCATTTTGACTTTAAAATATCTTAGTGCCATTATGGACCATAAGGATGTTTTTTAGCAGTGAAATAATCACCAGGAGAGGAACTGGAAATGACAGAATTTGAAATGTGTTTCCCTCAAGCTCAGATAGGAAAATAGGAATCAGCTACGATCCAGGGACATACTGGTTCAAACCAGAGCTGATGCGCCTGATGGAGAGCAGTTCCACCCAAGTGGAGCTGGCTGGGGGTTTCCCCTGAAACATTCTTTGACCGAGAGGCTGGCTCAACAAAACCAAAACTTACCAACTCCAGCTTTCTCTGGCTAAGGTTCTTACTCAAGGATAGAGTTCTCCAAAACACTATTTTTTTGAAATGGGGGGATGTCTTCATAAAAAAAAAATAATTATTGGCTTCATCCAATATAGTCTGGGAATAAACTGCATTTTTATTGTATAAAAATGTTTCTTACCTCACTATACCTGGTAGCTCATACAAAGTAGATAAAGTAAGACACCAGAATTACTCCCAGCTTTATGTCCAAGTGCTTATGCATATTTATGAGATTCACTTATTTTGTCACCTTCTGTAGAATGCCTCAGATAAAGTACTATGAGACAAAGATTTATCCTGGTAAATAAAGATTCTAGAACAGACCACTCTTGATGGGAATCAAAAGGAAACATTCTAGTTTCTTTTTCAGGATTAATCTCCTGAGACTCAGGCCATATGCCTTCTCACATATTAGTAGACCCTTACTTTCTGACACAGGCCATGGAATAATGTTCCCAAATCGATCCATCCATATTCCTGACACTTCACAGCATATCTCAGCACAGATGTTAGACAAAAAGATGTTTCACAACTTTCTTGATTTTTGCCCCAGGTAAACTAATGAATTTATAAATGGAAATATTTGTGTCTTTGACCTATATACACCCAAATCATTACAGTATGTACAACTTCATTTATTGCGCCTACTATGAAAATAGCAGGCAATATTAAATAGTTTCTTCCTAAACAGAAGAACCTGTTTGAAAATCAGTGAGAGAACCAGATTATAATTCTAGTTTTAATCTAAATACTTTCACACTGAACTTCTGTGCAACTATTCTCATTCCTTTGGATTTCATGAGTATAGATCCGGTATGGATTTAGTTTTGCATTTGTGGAATCTGCAGCAAAATTTTTCCAGCTATACATTGAATTTCTAAACTTAATTTCACCCCTGCAATCATGCATTATAACCTCAGGTTATAAAGCACAAGAGGCATTCAAGAACTGAATCATAAATCTGCTTTTTGAGGGTTCCCAAATTTACGTTTCCTTTTTCTTTCTCCTCACTTTCTCTATTTAGGCTTCCTTTCCTTTTTTCCTTATGGCTCAACATTTCCATTACACATTTATTAGGAAAATAAGTACCATTAGGAGAAATTTAGAGGGGAGTGGAGCTTCTTTTATTTCATCTGAATACAGTCAGTCACTCACTGCACTCCAGACACAATATCTGCTTAAGCTAATTAGCATTTCCCTAATTCAATTTGCAATGTGCTGGTGAGGTGTGAGGGTTGAGATTCAGATGTGTTTCCCCACAGTTATCGGATCATTACAACATGCAGGTGTGTGGATTACAGAATACTCCAACTATTTCCCAAAAAATCTGATCTTCTCTTGCATTACTATTTTGGCTGCTGCTTCAGGCAAATGAGCTACTTTTAATTTTAAATTGCAGTTACTGAGGAAGCACACACATCACACCTGCTGACCAACACCAACAAAGTCTGTAGACTGATGCAGCTTCGCAGAAAACTTGTTGACCAAGGACACCAAGCAGGAATTCCCAATCTGTGTACATTTCATCCTCATTCAGAACAAGTCCCCATATAAGCCTTAATTCTCAAAATACCATTAGCTTCCAGTTTTTCCAATTGATCTACCTTTTGTAAATAAAAGCCAAACCTTATGTTCTATGCCAAAAGGCTCTGATCTCCTTAAACAGGCAGTACATAGCCTCTGTAGAAATGATCACTCACTTCAGTTTCTGTGCATGTGCAATTCCTGCTGAAGCTAATGGTTTGCCCAGATGCCCAGAGGTGGTACAAGTAAATCTGTGCTGTAGCACATCCACCCACACCCACACACATCTGTGCTACCAAAGCAACTCCTGCTGTACTTCTGTTTCTCCTACTCTCTGCATCATCCCTCTATGTCTCTAATTTTTGCTGAAGTAATTTGTTAACAAATACACAATGGGGAAAATTGTCTCTGGTCTCTCAAATCCATATATGCTCAATGAAACATGCATGCACACATGAAGTCACACACATGAGAGAAAGACAGTAGAAACACCCACTGCAAGCCCTTGCACTTTCAAAAAACACATGAAAGAAGTGTCTTTTATTTGGTAGGAGCACTCTTGGGAAGAAAAAAAGGAGAGGACAGGATCTGTCCTAGGAGGACAGACTTGCAAAGGCTGAGCATTTCTGAATGAATCAGAAAGGGAAAAGGGACAGATGAAGCATTTACACCAACGTGGCATGACTGGGGGACATTTTGATAAACATGAGAGGGAAAGAATATTACAAGCGATGCTGCCATCTGGGATATAATTCACAACTGAAATCCAAAGTGTCCTGTTAAAAATATAATTTCAAAATTATGACACTAACTTGTAATCATTTATTTTGCACACTTTTCATTCTCTATGTTTAGGTTTTGGGGTTTAGTACTTTTTTAATATAAAAAGACAGGAACAGTGTAGTACTTCTGGAAAGAGCAGAGCAGAGACTTTAGGTATAGACATCTAATCAGAAGATTACAGCAACACTTATTTCCTCTATATTTCCTCTCAAAGAACATATCAAAACTTGAGGAAAGATTTTCATGGTCAGCATATCTCCATATGGGATTGTAGGGCTACATGTTTTGTGGGTTATAAATTAGCTTTAACTCACACATACATTTGGCTTAAACTCATTTGGCATTGCTTCCTCAGCAAGTATATCTTAAATCCACGTGCAGGTCAGTGTAACTGCAAAGCCTTTGCAGTATGTCTCTCCCTTTACATATGTAGTCCTACGTACATTCAAGAGCATGCTGTCCATATCTTCTCTGTCTCCCTGAGAGAACATTATTCATGGTCGTACTTTGTAACAAACAGAACTCTTCTGGCAAGCACAGCTGTGTGGAAGAGCTGCTCTCCCAGTGGCAGTGAAAGGATGCAAAATAGGTACAATGATTCCATTTTTTTAAGGCTAAGATATGTCGTGAAGTTCAGAAAGGATCAAACATTTCCTATTGCAGATAAAATTGAAGAGAAAAATCAGTTAAAAAATGTATTCAAAGACCTGATTCTCTACTCGAGAGTTGGACTACTTCAAATTCAGCTGATATAAAATCTCCCGTATATGGGACAATCTATTTCCTGTTGTAGATAGTATTTGATTCCACAGTTGCACTGCATGACCAGTGATATATTTAAAGTACAAGCAATTCTAATCTATGTAATGAATAGCACAGCTAATATCACAAATTACAGAAAAGGGTTAAAAAACTTGTTATGTCCTGGGATTGGGATTTTAACTATTTGAATATAAACATATATATAAAGTTCAGGTGGTTATGTAATACATATGCCCCTCTTGTACGTACATAGTTCTAGTATTACAGGACTCATTCACAGTAAATGGAAAAGTTGCATGTGCCCCATAGTAATGCATAAAAATTGTCCAAAATTGGAATCAATGAAAAGAAGCAATTACTTTTAATTATTATGTTTGCTTTTTCTTGGTTAGTTTTCCACAATTGACACAGATGATGTGAACAGATTATTTCAATAACCCATGCAGACGGTGTAATGGAAGGCTCACTCCTAGCATTTTTGCTTTAGAGAAAGCAATTTGCATTGACTTGACTTTATTTACAACAGCATAAATTAAATAACTTTTAAGAGATGGCAATAGAAAAAAATGGAAGATTTTCCTCTAGTGTGGACGTACATTTAAATTTCACGTATCCTTTCAAAGTGTTTTCTGGACTCACTTGAAAAACGACAAGAAACACGAGAGGGCATTTGTAGCCAGATAATTAATACATATTAACCATATGTCTATGAAATCCCAAGGGAGTGTGAGACAGCAAGATGAGGTGAACAGTAAGCACTTCCTTTTCTTTAATGGCTGCCTTATGTACTGCATCAGGCCACAGTGTTAATGCAACAGTTCTGCAACCTGATTTCTGCTCCTGCATGCACGACCCTTACAGGAAAATACACAGACCTACTTTCTGACAGTGCACCTTACTAGTGTGGCTGGATGGATGAAATTTAGGAGTACC
Organism: Pipra filicauda; assembly: GCF_003945595.2. Lineage (NCBI taxonomy): Eukaryota > Metazoa > Chordata > Aves > Passeriformes > Pipridae > Pipra > Pipra filicauda. Next base: position 1,190,252 of record NW_024104363.1, on the reverse strand, counting down.
ATCATGCTAGGCTTTGGATACACTTCTAGTAGGTGTTATCCTCTTGTCAGAAAAAAAAAGGAAAAACAAAAATAGAAAATGTGTTAACAGTTTGATTAATTGCATTTTAATACAATGATGTAATGATCAGGTAAATGTATCTGCTAATGGCTTTGGATAGGCTGTTAGGACAATGTCTGAGCACAGTCTGGCTATCACATTTTCTCCTAAATCCCTGTGCTGATTTACATAACCATTTCAGGAGCTTATCTTAGCTCTTTTCTTCTACAAATCAAGATAGGAACTCCAGTGTAATCACCTGACAATTGGTGATGACTGTTTAATCTGTTATGACACCTCTTGAACTACGGTATTGTTGTCTCAGACTTCATCTTAGTCCCCGAGTAAACTGGACTAGCATTACAGAAAAATTAAATCAGTCATCTTCTTTGGCCAAGAGACCACATATTCATCAGATGTTTGAACCTCTTTCAAGGGCTGATTGTCACACAGGAAAATGACAGGTCTGTCTCCTCATGGTTGGAGAACCTGATGGGAATGATATCCACATGCACAGTTTGTTGAGTAGGCTGTTTTCCAACCCAGTAGACACATTTTGGTTTGGAAAGAAGTTATAATTTGACAACACCAAAATCATTAATGATCACTGGAAGACAAAATAGCTTTCCATATTCCTGTCTTGCGTAGATGTAGTGGGTCAGAAATTTAGGTTACATCTATTCTGTAAGGGGAAGACATGACTGAAGGGGGGGAAAGGGGGCATCTTGCTAGTCCAGCAAGAGTGGATAACAGTGGTGTCAGGTTAGCGAAGCAGTCGCACATCTAATTGTCCAACGTGTTTCAACCGAGCAGTAGCTGTGCTGACAGGCCTTTTCCAATTAGGCGTCTCCTGCTGACAAAAGTCAGCCTAGGGCTGCCTCTTCCTAATCTATGTAGACCTTTGACCATGGGGAAGAAGCACCTATAGTGGACAATTTCCTGCACAAGGTAGAAATTTTTCTACTTCTCTAAATGTTATCTAGCCATTCAAGACTCATCTAATCACCCATATAAAGACACAGGCAACCCTGGAAGACGATTCACCTCAGCTTTGCAATAGATGCCAGCAACAGGTGAGACGAATCACCCTTCAGTTTAGTTTATTGACTATAAGGGTGACACAGATGATTGGCATAAGCAGCTTTAGATCTTTAAAGCTGTGGCACAAATTTCGTTGCTGGTGTGCCTCAAATCTCACTTCTCTATCCCCCAGCTTCATTTGCAGTTCATTACTGGCTGAAATCCTAATGTATATAGCATTTTGAAGGCTGTGGTACATTTCCTCATTTTCAGTTTTGCAAGAATAATAAGAAAATTCCTTGAGTTACAAAACAGCAGCAGTCAATAGTTCGGTGATAGGGCAATTACAAAAATAAACAGTCCTGCCCTAAGTCTCTAATGCAATCTTCTGCTTAGAGATATGCTAACACCTTTGAATCAGTTTGACCTACCTTCTATTAGTAAACTTATCAGTAATATATCCATTAACTGATTTAGTTGGTATGCAAGAACTTAATTATGCAAGGAGACAGGGCACAGCTCTGTTACAGTGAGATAATGCACACTCCTGATGTGGTGTGAAACACCAAGTGGAACCAAGTAATTTCAAAAGCCTGAAAACTATGTTAAGTTACAACACTGCACCATGTGGTTTCACACAGGGCATTGAAAAAAATAATAATTTGAGAAACATTTAAAAGAAAATTTTAAATTACTAAATCTATGTAAGGAGGCTACTGAGTTATTCTGTGGCTAGCTCATGAGCTGTAATAGCAGATGTGTTCTATACAAAATGTTTTAGTAATTTCTATGTTTTTTAGTAGTAATTTCAATGAATGAATGAATGAATAAGGTACAAAGCATCACAAATTTCACTGATACTGGCTTGGAATATCAACCTGTCCTTTCTGCCAGGTGAAAGATGTTTTTCACTTGCTTCATTGTCCTTAGTGAAATGTTTAGCACATCATTCATATATGAAAAACAAACAAATCTCTAAATCTCAAAAACTCATACAAATTCTCTCCTCTCCTATCCCACAGGAAAGAAGAGAACTAAGGAAAAAACACATATAAAAATCCTGCCACTGCATCTGAGTGAGAACAAAACTTTTGGAACTGCTTCTTATACTCCTGCAGCAATATGCTGATTTTATACATGAGCATCAAAGTCCTTTCAAAAATAAATTACTAGATTTTTTCAAAATCACTCGAAATTAATATTTCTTCCATTTTACTCATGATGGGCAGAGCCTGCAGAAACTCAACGTCACAGAGAAAACCTGATATAGTGCCAGGGACCCTGGCTTCTAGACCTGGGAGGAAAGGCTAAAAAACCATTTAAATTCCCCCTCTGCTGTTAGCAGATAGGTTATTTCACTTTTGCAATTTATTTTCCTAATTTAATAGCTAGAGGTCATATCTTTAAACAAGCTCCTAATGGCTTCTGTTCTATCCATTTTGTACAAATTTCCCCACTGAGGTAGCTGCAGAAGTTAATACTAGCCTTTCTACAAAATATCCTCCTACCTGTAGGGACTAGGCATTATATCCTCAGTGGAAATGTGAGGATGCTGAGCAACTCTGACAAGAAACCCTGGAAAGTAGCAGTCAAGGGAAAGAGAAATCTATTTTTACTTTTGTTGCCACATTAACATTTTTGGCTCTTCTGCTATGGCACGCAGAATTCAGGAATGGACCCCAAAAGAAACTGCTGATGTTCAATGCATGCTCACTGAGATAGGAGCAGCAAAGGGATGTCTTCCTGCTGAAGAAGAGGCTGACCCTTTGACCTTAGCTGTTCCCACTCACATACAGATATAGAAATGTAAGCTACTCAGCATGATACCAGTTAATTTAAATTACCTAACATCCCAAAGGGCAGCTCCCTGCTGAGGAGTCTTTTCTTTTCTTTTTCTTTTGACCTTCTAATACAGAGTAACTTTTCACAAGGATAAGTCAGATGGTCAGCTTGGAAGTATTCAGTTTCTGTGGCCTTTGGAGGTTTGTGCAAAAGGTCATCTCAGACTACATTCTGCTGAATAAGGGGTTAGAAAATTGCTAAATTATACTGAATGGTCAGATCCTCAGTCTTTGGAAAAAGGTGTAGCTGCACCATTGTAGCCATCTCTCTCCTCCAACTGAGTTATGCAATAACCAAAACTAGATGACAGATTTCCTTCTTCATGACGGCAATTTATTTAATTACTTTTCATCTAAGCAACTGCGGTCCTGTCAACCCACAGAACTTGCACTGTTTTAACCAAATCTGTCCAATGTTTCCTGCTTCCCTGGGTTAAATCCTGCTCTGTTGCCTGATGTGACAGCACCAAATTTGGCCCTTTGGGTCACAGGGTGGAGCAGGACCTCTGGGTGCTCTGCAGCACCACAGCATCCTTCCATGGCAAGCTGTTATCTGGCACATTAAAGGGTCTAAAACCCAGACACACACTGCTAACGTAGAAATTACAGTCATCATTACAAGAAATATTAAATGGTAGAAATTACAGAGATTGCATATTTAGAGAAGACCTGATAGATCTATCTAAAAGATATATAAATAATGACAACAATACAAACTAAAGGGCTTAATGAAAAGTATTTCCATTTTGCACATGGGAACTTTGCTTAGGTATGACTGTGTCCACAATGTGAGAAATAGTAATGCTTTCCCTGTATATGTAATTGTGAATTGATCAATTAACAAATCAAATATCCCTTGTGTACTGTAGACCTGCATTTAGCTTTCTAGATCCTTTCAGCTCTGGGATTTCTACTTTTCTTTATTTTTCCTATTTACACACATTTCTGTTTATGCCCTAATCCCCCTGAACTGGTAGTCAAGACACTGGACAAACTCAACTTTGCTTGAAGAGCTAACCTGGGTTATCAGCAACCTGTGGGTCTTGCTGCTTGACATTAGTTTGATGGAAATGATGATTTGTTCCTTATTCATTATTTGTCTGGCTCCATTAGCTAAGCTGGTGTTGGAGGGCTTTGCAAAGTTAGCAATGACTCTCTGGCACCTCCTTTGCTCCTGTCAGGTGCCCCAGGCAGCCCTGGTGTGGTTCAAACCCTGGGAAGCTGCACCCCTGCCATCTCCTGCAAGTCATTTTCTCCCACTGAATTCTCTAAGGGAACCAGTGTTCATTTCAGCTGAAGTACAGAAAAAGATTTAACCTGTTTTTCTAAGGTTTCTCAAGTTTAATACATTATTTTATTTGTTAAGAAAAGGTCTCTCTTTTTTTCAGTTAAATTATACAACAGTCCTTTATCGTCTCAGCAGGGCCTCTGGAAGGTGTTAGCTAGCATTTGGAGCTCCTACACAAATAAATCCTGAGGGACTTGAGTCAGACAGCAATGTTATCTTTTTTTGTTAGGGATCCATGTGGTGATTTACTCTTACTGGGTTGGTGGGAACTGATAGTAGGATCTACGTATGTAAAGCACACAAATCATGCATGTAATTTTCTGCCAGAAAGGGACCTTTCTTCCAGTATATTATGCTTGTGAACAAATCAATTAAAAACATATTCTGAAACATATTCATATTTTTTGCTGGAAATTGTAAGCTAAATTATAGCTATCTACTTTTAGACTTAGCAAAAAAGATATGCACCCAGTAGCAAGGTGGGAATCGATAAGCAGACCATGAGTTCTGAGCCAGTATAATCAGTTTAAAATTCTGAATGTGCCAGAAAATTCTCCTTGTGCCACTTGCAGAAAATTTAATTATAAGCCCTAGAAGAAAATAAAGTCTGTGTTTTTTCCTTCTCTGCTCATGATCTCCTGTCAACTGATATTTTTCAGTCCAGTTGTGTCTGTCCTTGCCTCCAACTCTCCATATCCCATATAATACTTTCAAAAGATTTTGCCTTGAAAGGACCAGGCACAGCTGACAAGAAAATGTTGGACCTAGGACATTCACAGGAGAAACTGAGGAGCCTCCTCTTAATGATATGGATTCCATATGAATTATAAGTATACTCTGAATATATCTGCTGCTAAAGCTCTTCCCTTTGAGGAGTGACTTTTAGTCTCCTGATCATGGGAGGTATGCACTGGCTCTGCCCTTGGCTATCCCCGTTGAGGCTGGACTGGCTGCATCACCAACACATCACTTGACCCAGACCACTTCTGTTCACCATTTGGCACCCATCTGTTTCCTCAGTTCAAAGTACTTGAAGTAAGGTGAAGACTGCATTACAGCTCCTGGGGCAATAATCTATATAACCACAGCAAGTCTCCTCTCAGAAGGAATGAGCTGGTTTAATATAGCTCAAGAAGAGCAGGAATCAATAGACATAGAGTATGGATGGTCAGGGGAGCGGTACCCATGGGGAAAAACTCAAGGAAGGAAATTACTTGGCACTGGTATATATACCTGTGCATTTCCTCTGCTTAAAGAACTTTCATTTGATCAGTAAGGCCCAAATCTGAGCCTCAGATGGCCCAGCAGTTTGCAGTAAGAGTAATTTAGGGAGGTTCAGCTGGGAACAGGTAGAAGTAAAATCATATGTTACTCCAGCACAAACTAAAGAAGCAGAAAGCTGTGGTCAGGGATTGAAGCAGCTCACACATGCTATGGGTCTGCACAGAGGGGGCCCTCTAACACCCACTCACCAGTGGGTTACACCACCTTGCTACACCAATTTACATCCCATTTCAGAGCCCTAAGTTGGCTCTGAAGTAAAGCTAAAGTTGAGTTCAAAGCAACGCAGCTGCTTCCAGGAGCTGCTGTGCATGGGGCAGGACTGTCAGGGGAAATAGTGATTTCTCTTTGAAGTTCTGTTGCTAGATGCATGCTGATTGTCTCATGTTACTGTAAGCATGAAGTGACTTAAAAGTTGAACTCTCAATTTACTGAGTAGAGGACAACAGGAAAGGCAAAAATATTTGTCAAGAATGCTAATGACTTTCATTTAAGGCCCACATGTCTAGAAAACCAAAGAACTGAAATAAAATTGATTTCTAGAAATCATCTTCCAAGAAAACAGATACACTGACACTGGATACCAATCATATTATTGGCAAGACAAACAACACAATACATAGGAAAATTAATTTCTCATTAAGTGAAATATAAACCATTTGGGGCTTGGGTTTCATAAACCACTCAATTTTTATTCTGATATGTAAATTTATATATTTATAGGTTTATGTATTTATACAGAGAATATGATATACATAGTATTTATATTTTACTAGGATATAACTGAAAATATAACAATTAGTAGAAAGAAAAGACTTAATAAACACAAGGCATGAGCTTTTAATCAGATCTCCTCTTATTACCCCCTGATCATTGGAGTGCAGCAACACTGTATCCAAGACATATTCTAGAGTGAATAGTTTGGGGCCCAAGTTCAGCAATTCAGCTATGGCCCTAGTAATCTGGGAATAACTCATTGCTGCTTGAGCTATTCTGTGATAGTGATACATTTGGCAGATGGGAAAGTACGGAGCAAGGAGGGTGATCATGCAAGGAAGTCTGAGGTTGGTCACATGACTGATAAGATTCTTATCTGACTTCGCTTCCGAGACTGGATGGTACCGCTTGCCCGTAAATTAGCTTTCCTTTATCAACATGCATCACCATAATACGATTCCAGAACTTTATTGGGGGTTTAGTTCTCTTATCTCTGTCTCTGAGGCTGCTGAGACTGGCCAGAAGTACACACCACAGTGTGGTAAAGGTATATAATTTACAATATGTAAACGTATATAATTTATTGCCCACTATGAGTGTGCTTGCAACTACAGTTACATCATACAAAAAATTTTGCTCATAATATGCATCGGCCTTTGTAAGGGAGAATAAAGCAGCCTGAAAATATGTTTAATGATATCATAGTATATGACATGCACTGCAGGGTCTTTGCTCTCAGAAATGTCATTTGCTGGCAAAGTGTGTCTGTGCATCCTGGTTATGTATTGGCCATGCAAACTATCTTCCCCCAAAAATATCTAACAAGAAATAGTTTCTTTTATCATCTGTCTTGCTAAAGTGGAGAACTGTTAGTGCACACAGTGAGTTTATATAAGGAATGACAAAAGTTTGATTTCTCTGGAAAGATCTAACTCTAATGTCATCACTTTAAACCAAAGTGAGTATTTCTATGCCATTCATTTGCACAGCATACCTAACCATTGTTTGTAGTCCATCTTTTATATCTTACCAGTCAAACCCTCCACTGTGGAAAGGTACTAAAGAAATCAGTAGATAGCTGAAAATATATAGTATTCTTGAATAGAAAGACATTGCTTCAAAATTTTGCATAAATTGAAAATTAAGCTGAGTATCTGAACTATCCTCAGAAGGCTTTGGTTACCACCCTATAGCATTCTATAAATATATTTGTCAGTGGTATAATGTAGCTGCACAGTATTATGAAATGAGGGTGGTATAAGGATTATTGTAAAATAGAATTGAACTGAATCATAAAACAGTTTTCCAGGAAGGACAGGCTGTAAGTAACCTGGGCTTGCAAAAAGTCTATCATCAGTAAAGAATAAGTCTGAATTAGAAACACAATCTTAATTTCTAAAGTCATAAAAAATTAAACTTGTTGTAAAAATACATTTTTTTATTCTATATCACTTGTACAATGGTCTAAAGACTGGCAGTTTGGATGCAAAATCGTATGCATAAACACCAGGAGGTTATTTTTCTCTTTAAAATTGACTGGGTTTGTTGCAAAATAATGTGATTGATTAGATTATACTTATAATTTACTTGACTGCAGTGGGATGCTTTTTCTCCTGTTTTAAGTGCTCTGAAACTAGTGGTGATATCTACTGAGTGAATTTAACTGTGGTGTGTTCCATATCTTGAAATACAAAATTTCTGAGGAGACCCTGGATCTTTATAAATTCTGATCTTTTTATCAAGTTGAATAGAAACTCTTCCCAGTCTATTTGAACCTCCCAAGGACAAATAATGTAATCCGTGGAAAATCTCAGGCTTTCATCTAGAAAAATTCCATCCCCGTGTGATATTTAAGCAGCTAGCTGCTGGAGCTTTACAGCACCGTTTCACTCTAATAAGCAAGCATTCATCACCCAAAAGTGCAGTTTGTCTTCTGAAAAAGATGTAGGAGCAAATACAGTCCAAAATGATGAGTCGTTTCACTCGAATGGCCTCTGAAGACTGCTATGAAGAAATACGTTTAATATTGCTATAGAATGGCTAAAATTTTATTGAAAGACTCTTCGCTACCTTTCATTTAAGTTCCACTAAGTCCTTTTATGGATGCAGGTGAATGAAATAACAATATTTTCCAAACCTAAAGTATTGGCTCAGACCTTTACCTCAGGCAGAATAAAATATACTGTACTTCCCTGGGATTTTCACTCTTCAGCAGGATGAATGGTTGTGTGTGCATGTAAATATGTGTATGCAAGAGATAAAAATCAAGCTGTAAATCCGAGCTCAGAAATAGCCTGCAGAGGAATCACCAAGATTTCCTGATTATTCCCAATAACATTACCCCCAAGAAGGACCCTGCAAGAGTCTTTGGAGGATTCTGAGAAAAGAGGTTTTAACCTTTGGCAAGGAAATGGCCCCTAGTTTTTTGAAACTGTATGTTTTTGAAGAGAACAGAACTGTGTATATTTTTGTTGACAGAGTAGCATCAATAACTTCCTCCATTGGGAATAACCTTCAAGACCCTCAAACTTCCAGCCAGCTACTAAGCTCGCAGATGGAAACAGCTTTGTGTAGGGTTCCCCACTTCAGTTACGTGCCCTGGACATGGGTGTCTGCTGTGTGTTGAAGACACACTGATCTGCTGAACACTTCTGGTTGAAACATGGTTCTAACTGAGTGTTAGTCTTGATGATTCATTACCTCACAATTAACCTCACAATAAACCCTCATTTGAACAATGTCAAAATGCAAAGCACAGAACTCTTCAAATAGTACCACAGACACGTGTTTTCTTTAGCCCTAGGCACAGCAGTGATACATTTCGTTCATCTTTTATGGACTTCGGTGTTAATCCCTGTATGAGATTATGATGGCAATATCCTGCAACAATGTGCCTGTAACAATTATAGCAACAATTACCACTACTCCTGCTGCTACAACTACCACCACCACAATTTCAAAAAAGTCTCTTTAAGCATTTCCGTGTGTGCTGATTGTTTGAATGAAGATTAAGATAGATGATTGAGGTCTTGCCTACATGGAAAGATTAAAAATTACTTAACTTCAGGCTGAATTCCTCTGAAAGCCAGCTAAGATCGAACAGGCTTCCCTGGACATTCACTAATCCAAGCTGTCTGAGGTACCTATTTAAGTGTAAGATACATCACCCTTTTCTGATATTTATTTCTATTTCTTTCTCAGTTGAGCTGATAAAATATCTAATTTTAAGAAGTCTAATCCCTCCATCAGAACTGAGGAGCCTGCATTCCCCAGGTACAGCCTTGAGGCAGCCCAATGTGGGCTGCCAGTGCTGGGTCCCCCAGGGGCTGCCAGCAGCCAATCTGTCTGGCCAGAAGACTATTTCTGTATTTTTACAGTAGGCAGTCGTTAGAAAAAACTACAAGTACAGACCCAGGTGTATGTGCTAAAAATGAGGAATGCCACGTTTCCCTTGGGTAGTGCTTGAAATCCTTATGGCTGGACTCGAAATGTGGTGTCACAGTCCTCTGCCAGCATGACTCCTGTCATTCATCTGGAAAGAAAAGTGAAATGCCATTTACAGAAGATCTCATGATGCAGAAGAGATGCAATACTAATCAGAAGATGAGTCTAAAGGGTTGATTTCCATTCAACACATTTATTGAAAGAAGCAACTCCCATTGGAATGAATTTTCATTTTTTAGTAACTCTCATTTCTGCAAGGTATCTATTCTATGAAGATTCGGGCTAATCCGTTTCCCCAAAGTTTGGAAGATTTGTAAGATTTACAGTACTATTTTTGTAAGAAAAATTTTGTCATAATCCACACTCTTTGAAATAAAGTGCTATCCAACTATCCATCTTCTAGTAGTCACTCAATCTTAGACCAAAACATAGTATTTATTTGGATTATTTTTCTGTAGCTCTATAATATATGATGTCGTATAAAACCCATGGTTAGAAAGGAAACTCTGAAAGCTACACTCTGCATTACATTTGCTTTCCTCATTTAGTTCTATAACCTTTTCAATTATCCTTAAAAACTTGAGGAAAGATGAGGTTGTTTCAAGGACAGTCCTATTTTCTTTTTACCAAGCAAGGTCTAGAGTCCGGTCATAGTGATTTTGAATGCCAACTTAGTATGAAGCTTGCGAATTCTCACAGGTTATTCAGTATTCCAGGAAACTGATCCAGGTCCAAATTGGAAACACATTATGTAACTGTATCTGGCAAGAGAAGAAATTAGATTTATTGATTAGGTTTTTTATCAAATAATACTTCACACGGAAGTGTGAAGCTGTCTATAGGGCATGCCTGATTGCAATCACAGACCATTAACAAAGGAATAAACTGGCTTAAGCACATTAAAGCCTTTACAGGATATATTGAGCAGTGTTAAAATAAAGGATGTCATAAATTGTGTGCTGCAGCACTTTTCAAACAGCCAGTCACCTCTGCTGTGAACTTTACTGTATTTTAATTGTCCAAACTGTGCTGTTATCAGAGTGACTTTCTTAAAGAACAAACTCAAGCTTACCCAGAAGTTATTGGAATGCTTGATCATTTTTTAAACTGCTTGCCATTGCCTCAGCTTAGACAACTGATATTCTGCTTAACCAGAAAATGTTAAAAACCCTGCATGTTTGCCTAATGAGAAGTTTTCAAACAGCCTTTCTGTGCTGAAACTTGCTTACCCATTAGCACATAAAGTGGGAAAAAACCCTGGCTAATTACTGTTCATCTACCATTTTTTAAATCCCATTTTGCTGGATTTTGTTGAAAAAGTCATTCAAAAGCATACATTTTCTCCTTGCACCCCATCCTATTTGGTCAGGTATCGGCCACATTATTGGACTGCACATATTCCAAACTACAGGTGGAAATTTTTTTCTTAGGTAATTTTATTCTTTTACTGAATTTCTGTATGAAAGATCTCAGCAATACTCCAAAACTGTTATAATGTTTTAAAAGGCATTTCAAATAGCTTTTTATACAAACATCTTCAAGCAAGAGATCTATGGCTGTTCCTCTTCACTAAAAAACATTCAGCTGGCAATAGTCTTCCTTTGCTGCACCTCAGGGGCGAGGCCAGGGCCTATGCGTATCTCTAATCTGTGCTTCAGTCAGTTCAGGTTTTGACAGTAATAATTCTGTTGCATCAGAGATGTCAGGTTGTTGGAGGACTTCCCTGGTGCCATCACAGTTGGGAAAAAATGAGCATGAGTATGCCTGGTCCCTTTACAGTCACATCTCCCCTGCAGACTCAGCCTGGCTTCAACCGGTCTATCGGTTTGCAATACATGACCTTGCATGAGCAGTGATGTTATGGAATATATTTTGCTCTCAGTTGCCTTGGAATATGTATGTCACAATATTCACGTGGTACCATTGTGTTATGTTACAGTTTGTAAGGTCTACTTGGTGCGTTGCCCAGCTGTGCCAAGAAAGAGGAGAACTTTCCAGCCTTACAATACTTTCCTCTCAATGAGGTTTTGGGTTAAGTATTGTAGCTAGCACTTAAAAAAACTCACTTTTTACTGACTCTAGGTTTCACCATGTATGTTGTAAACCTCACACTGTTTAACACTACTTACAAGTAACTGCATTATTCTTATTGCTAGGAGACCTAAGAAAATAATAATACAAAATTTTTAAAAAATTATATATAATGATATAATAATTATATTTATAGAAAATATATAAAGTAATGATAACAGCAACAGCAACAAAACAACAACTATTATTATTGTTAATAATAATAGTAATTTATTCAAGAAAGTATGTCTGACATCTATATTTTAAACTCAGAGTACTGTATTAGGACACTGAGCAGTCTGTTGTTCATTCAGTGGATGAAGAATTAGGAAACACTACAGCTGTGAAAGAGGAGTAATAATCTACTCAGTTATTGAACAAAAAATACAATGCAAAAGAAATGCAGATGAATATTTACATCTAATTAAAATTATCAGCTGGAATTACAGAGATGTGTTAGTGTAAATCTGGAACAATCCTGTGTATGCTTTGGTAGAGGTAGAATGCAAAACTGCAACACTTTCTGTGAAAGCTTCTATTCTACTACTGGTCTTTAACAAGAAAAAATATTAATATGATTGTATTCTCTTGACTGAGTACCAAAACTATTGAAACCCAATTTGTTGAAATGAGTTACAAGATTTCATTTCAGAGTGAAGAGATTAAACATGGTTACTTATCTGTCACCCAGCAGCTTATTTAGTTTGTCACTCATCTGCACTGAAGTCAGCAGTCCAAAATCAATATACTGCAGCTGCAGAATAAATGCAATATATGCCCTTGGAAGAGGAAAGCATGTGGTGTGTAAAATGATAGGTATGATGATCAAAGTGAAAGTGAACAATAGATTTTTATTTTTTTCTTTCCTATACTGATTCTAATAAAGAGGAGTGAGCCCTGTAAAGTGAAAGTGTTTTCACTTGCACATGTCCATTCTTCAACTCCTTTACTGCACCTGTGAACATAACAAAGAGATGACGGAAACGTTTTTTTTTGAAGAACACTGTTCTTAATTCTCTCCCAGTAGGGTTATTGTGTGAATGCATATACTTCCACACATATTTTATTGCTCTCCTATATGCACATATATACACACAAACATATAACCACAGAGACACATCCGCTATGTACATTGAAAATGAAAGAAAAAAAAAGGCATAAATTAAATTTTTGCACTCTTATTTGACTGATAAAAATACCAGTTCTTTCTAGTGAGCTTTTGTTAGATGAAATAAAAGTTTAATTAAGTGAAAGGATGCAAAGAAGCACTCATATCTTAAATGTCTTATGAAGATTATCTAATTAATCCCTACAACTTCTCAAAGTCCCTTTGTAATATTTCTCTATTAAGATGCTGTTTACTCCCACTTCTTGCTAATTAATGTGGATGTAAAACAAGAACAGACCAGTCCCTCTGGTCACAGCATATCTACCTGCCGCAGCTCATTTTTCTACCATCTATCATCATTCTTTATTATAGACTTGAGGTGGTTTTAAATCCATATAACTTTGGGTCCTTTTATGAAGGGTATTTAGATAAATAAAGATGCAGATCGGTGAGATTTTGAAAAGACCTTTGTCTGAGGTCAGAACCTGCTTTATAAATACATAAAAATACTACATGTGAGAACAGCCTCTGTTCCAAAGAGCTCTAAGTCTCAACTGACAAAATCTTATCGCCTCCTTTTTTTGACAATTTAATGTATTTTCTCTGTTGCATGTTCTTGTTACATATTTGCAAAACCATCTCTTCTTTCTCTCACCTCCCTTTGCCAATGCAAGTTCACCTAGTTAGCTGACTGCCCTTCTGTTTTCTGTGGTAGCCTTTAACATTCAAATACTCTCAAGTAACTGTCCTGCTACGATGTCTGATTAATTTAATTTTTGCAAAGCTTCATGGCGATTCCTGTACAATTAGCTGCATGTAAACCTTTCCCCTCTGCAGTAATGTGCAATAAGGAATCATTATAATCATGTAGCAACACAGGCTACTAAAAAAAAAAAAAAAAAAAAAAAGTAAGCAATACTGTATATAGTCCACATACAAAGTATTGGTGAAGAGAAGAATAGTTGAAAACAGCCAATGAATAAGCTGTATAAGAAACTGAGCTTGTATCTGCACTGACTTTTACAACTGACCAGGTCATGCAGACCCATCCTTTTGCACCTTCATAGTATCCTACAATATGAGTGAAAGCCAATCGTATCACACATCTTATTTCTCTAAGTAACTTCAAAGCACAAGCATCCTAGGCAACTGCCTATGGAACTGCCGTTTACTCTGCTGGTGGAAAAATTATTCCATCTTAACTCAAAGACATAAAAAACACCAAAAACCACAAACCCTGAAAGAAGACCAGACCTTTTCCAAGGGACAGATAAACATGTGAATCAAACTTAAAAGCAAGAATTAACAAGTTTGTTTCCCAGATAAAGTTCTCCACATTAGATTGCTGTGGGAAGACAGAGTTTTGTAGAAGGAAAGAGGCTAAAACCCTAAATCATGTTAAAACAGAAATCCTGGTGTTCCACCCTGGTTTTGCTCCTACCATCATTTCCCAGCTTGCCCCTGCTCCCCTGATGTAGATCATTGTCTCCATTGGAGTGATTTCTTTGTAGCTCACACCACAGAGATGTCTCCTTTGAAGTGTTTGCAGAGAGGCCATCACACAAAAGTGACTGTAGTTTCAGGCTTCATTAACCCTTTGTGGATTTACTACTGATGGCCTGGTAGGCACTCTGCTTACTAAACCACTTCATTTATTGGATGATACACCAGCTAACACAAAGAAGTATGTCACCAGGTGCCTCTTTCAAAAAAGTTCAACTAGGGTATAATAATGAATAAGAGACAGAAGAGATGTAAGTGATTCAGACAAACTTATGAAATCATTTTATGTGGATTTTGTTTCCTGAAAGTTGAGTTTTGATGGCTTTATGGCAACTTTCTGTTTATTTCCTTCTGCTCTTGAAAGATGGTAGTGTGTGAACCAACAGACCTGACCTTAGATGGATTATGTGAAATGTATGTAATGAAAAGCAGCTACTCCAAAAAAAAATATAATGAGAGTAACCTCAGAGTTTCTCCATCTCTCACCATCAGTAAGAGGAATTGGACTATCTAGCCACATAGATCCGTTTTGTGCTTCTTGCTTGCAGGAACCTCAGCCTCACTATATTGCTCAGGTCCACTCCTTCCCTCCAGTCTGCTGGAAGAGTTTTTGCAAGCTGTCAGCAGCAGAAAAAAAATAGCAGATCCCAAAACCCAAAAAACCCAAACTTCAGCTGTTTCCTAATGTTTAACAAGGGACTAAGAATCAGGCCTCAGCACTTCCAGTTTGAATGGGTGACCTACCCAGTCACAGCCAGTGGTTGCTGGAATGCAGAGATGCTCTGTCTGGATGTATCGCATAATCAGGCAGCTCCAGCCAGCTATTGGAAGTGCAGCCAAACACATGCTCATGTCAAAAATAGAAATTTGTCTAACTAGTGTGTTGGCACCGCTTTGACAGGTATACGATTTATAAACTATTCCTCGAGGGGAAAAGGAAGGCAAATTGTTTAAACAAAAGTGTCGGTACTTTCATCACCCTCTTTCCTGGGCAGCATTTTCTGACCCGCGGCTGTGTTCCAGCACTCTCCGATACCAAAGTGCTGCTGAGAAGCTTCCGTCTAAGCAAAGTCGGGTACTGTGTTCCTGGAAGTTAAATTATAACAATAACTTTGAAGAGAACTGAACCCCCCTGGCTGATAAAATGATATACCATAATAAAAAGGGAAAGGCACAGTTACATTTTGGCTTGAGTTTCCCAGACTTGGTGCAGTTGCCTGCTGTCAGCAGAGGATGTGTGTAATCACCAGTGGCAGTGGGCACAACCAGCTTTGAGTGCTGTCTTGAGAAGGAGGAGAAGGAGATTTGACCTTGCCTGCTCATAGCATACGTCATTCCCTCCCTGCCTGCAGCTGCTGGTCTGACCCAGTGGGGTGGCATCTACACTCAGGTGTGACTAGACCCTGGCAACAACCACCTGGTTCTTCACTTCACCATTCAGGAATATTCTTCTGCAGAGGGTCAGGAGCTGCACTGGTCTTTGCTGAAGACTGATTTGGCTTATTTTTCACTTGAGGGCCTTCACTGGGTGCACACATAGGAACTGAGCTAAAATGACCATAAAGACTTCTTTCAACCACAGTGGAAGAAATCTGGGAGCTAGAAGGCATCATACTCCTCCAAAGAGAGCAGTAGAACTTGTCTCAGCAGCACTGAGACTTAGAATCCAGGCAGTGCCTCATGGCCTCTGGCTAAATTCCCATTTGGCCTTGGGACTCTCAGTTCTGGATCCCACTGTGTGAACTCCTTTTTTTTATTTTCCTCTCTCATGTCTCTTTGGTGGTTTCCCAGCACCACACGGCAATGCCTTAGCAGTAAGAGGAGGGATGGAACTGTATCTTCTGAGGGATGGACCTGGCTGTCTGCTAAGGAATGGACCTGGTTGTTTACTGATCATCGTGCTGCCTCCCCAAGTTTGTTTGTCTCTTGGAGAGTGTGTGCAGGCACACAGCTATGGGTGATAGGCAAAGTCAAGCCCAGAGTGTCCTTGTGAAAACCTTGGCCTCTGCTAAGAGTTTGAAATGGGCCTTCCTTGCAGCAGTGGAATTAACCTGAGATGGCCTGTCTTTCACTTCTCTATACAGTCAGCTGGAACACAAAAAAAATCTGCAGTAGTGCTTTGGGATGCTTTTTCCCAAGGCAAAATGGATACCTCGGAGATAAGCAACATTATGCTTCATCCCCCAAACAAACACGTCTAAACAGCAACACATTGTAAAACATTGACTTCTATTGTCAAGGTTGCCTACTGTAATTCCAATTGCCATCAAAGGACTTTTAACATTTTATCTCAGTCAATAGAGACAAACATTTTGTGCCAATTAACTCAATTAAAATGTGGCGCATTACAATAACAATTAACAGCTGAGGTCTCTGCAAAATGCTGTTTACAAAAGCATTTTTTGCTAATCTCTGAGTATTCTGAGGCTTGAAGCTTGTCGCCTTGTGCTGCACTGCCCTCTTTGGCTTCTTTCACATTGAAAAGTTAGGTTGTTTTAGCAAACATAATCAACTTGGCATGTCCTCTGCTTCAAACATGCAGCTGGAGACATCAATAGAAGATTAAGGGATATAGGTCAAATTTTCCAAAACGGAAGAGATTTAGAAGTCTTTCATCAAAACTTAGACTTCTAGATAACTGCATTGGCAAATCATATCCTTACTCAGAGAACTCTTTTACCTCAACAGCATTTGTGCCTCTTTGTGCACCAGCTGATTGAAAAGCCTCCAGTCACATTAAACGCGTTTATGTCACGTGTCTGTCACCTCTGACTGCAGGATTATTCATGACAAGAAACATGACATAAAGCAAAACTAATTTAATCTACCTTTGGATAGGTTTAACATAGGAGAATAATGTGTCCTTGCCCTGCCAGAATTTTATAAATTACATAAACCAAATAAAAGGATTTTGACTTAAGGGCAAAATCTTTACTAATCTATAACTTCAATGACTATGACGTGAGCCTTGATTAAGAAAGAGCTGTGATTTAAAGAAGTCTTTATGGTTGCACCTGATTTTAATGGAGTAGATAGCCATATTCATAAAGCCTAACCAGTCACTATCAAGCATTAACACTTGGTTCTACTGCCTTTTCTGAAGGGATGGACTGTGCAGTCATACCAATGACTGCTCAGCTTCAGTGGTCAGAGTATACTAAATAGGACTACTACTTTAAAATTATTTTAAACTGTAATCCATACAATTTTGGTTGAAAGTCCCATGTGTGATTCAAGAATACTCTCTACCACATGCAGAACATAATGTTATTTACATGTGGAAAGTAAAGCACTCCAAGAAAAACTCTGAAAAATCAAAAGGTGATAAAACCAGTGGGAAGAGATGTGAGTTGCCAAGAAGAAGTCAGATCAAATTAATATAAAGGATACTTAACTCTTCCACTCAGTTTAAATACACATTTTTAAACTATGGGCTAGCTAACACGATTATATACATATATGTATATAATCAACGGCAGGAAATTGCAAATTACAGCTGAATAGGAAGTAGTTGATCATGACAGAAAGTTAAAAAGCAAGAGACTTAAGCAGTGTCCCTTAGCATTTGTCTTAGCAGTTCAGTTACACATTCAATTATGCACAGTTCCAGAAGATCTGAAGTATTATTCAGCCATATTTAATTTAGCTGGATTCATTTTTTAAAAACTTTATTTGCATCTTTTAAATGGAATACTATTTATATAATTTACAGAGTACTTTCCTCTGTACTGTCTCATCTATATCTAGGGCAGTTTCTTTTATTGGAAAACAAACAAACACATAAACAAACAAAAACCTCCATAAAACCTTATTTATATTTTCACTTGTCATTTCCTCTGAGCACTTCCCACCATTCTGCTGTGGCAAGTCCCCTATAGTTACTACAGTATTGCCACATCATTTTCTACATCCCATATAGCTGCAAAGGGAAATAATTCACATTGGCTGCAGATCCACAGGCTCACATGTGTTTAGCATTAATGTAAAGGACACATAAAATCATATAATGTTAAATTTAGCTATAGTATACATCCAGTTTCCAATGTTAATCGACACTATATATGCCTAACTTACATTGAATTAAAAAAAAAAGTATCTATATAAATAATGTGGAAGACATATCTGAGCATATATTTGGACATATACATGCTGGCAGGGATTTATACACGTGCATATATGAATATATAAATACCTGCACATATAGAAAGTGAGGTTATAAAATTTTACTAAAAACCTCCTAACTGGCTGTATTGTCAAGCATTTTACCGAACTCTATTATAGAAGAAAACCCAAAAGACAGTGGGTTTTAAGAGAGGGAGGTTGGAAAAGTGGTTAAGGCCAGTTCTGAATGAAGGAATGCCTCAGGGTATGAGATTCATTTGTCTTTGTACTAATGGGTTTATGGCTTTCTTTTTAAACAGCCAGCTGGGGCCGGGGAAGGGGTGGGGAGGTGAGGAGGACTCGCTAATCCCGGCTCCTGCCCTCCCCATCTGCCGTCAGCCAGCGAGGGGCCACTGCCTGTCTCACTGCCTGGTCCTCTGCCTGTACCCTGCTGTCTGAACACCCTACCTTCCCCCTCTGCCTGTCCGCTCTCCCTGGCCCCGCTCCCTGGCCCCCTGTCAGCACCCTTTCCTACCCTGCTGCCTGCCCCGCTGCCTGTGCTGCCTGCCCCTTCTGCCTGCCCTGCTACCTGCCCCCCCCCGCCTGCCTCCTATGCCTGTACCCCGCTGTCTGCCTCTCTTCCTGCCCACACACTGGACAATCCCGGACCAGAGCCACCAGCCGTGGGAAAGTCATAGGTCAGAGCTGTGCAGGACACAAGGTGACATGTGGAGAAGAGCAGCTGTGTGGTGATTTGTGGTCGAGGGGGGAATATGTGAAACGCTAATGGCTGCCAGGTCATGGGCGACACAGCGTATCCCGCTCAGCACTCCTGGCCCCAGCTGAGTTACCCTGGCTCAGCACTGGAGCATTATCTTTCGATTTTTACATTTTTCTTTCCTACATTCGCAGAGGGCCAAACTCACCCCACTCCAAGCATTGCTCTGCCTATGCGGGCTGTATGCATGCTGTTTGCTAATCTGCATGAAAGTACCCGGGTATGGAAGGGAAACAGCAAGACATCTTATCTTTGAAGGGATCTCAAGGCCTTTTGAGTTTACTGTTGTTGCAGTCATTATTGTTTAGCATATCCTTGAAGGTTTGGTCTGAGGGACAACTGGTGGGAATGCAATTTAGCTTTTTATAATGTAGCAATTATTTAAATATACACCAAGCAGGAAAGTAGAGGCAGAGTGAATTTCCTCTGTTAAACTGTTACGATATGGGTCTTCCTGGGGGAAGGGGGGAAAAAAAAGAGAAAAAAAGGGCAATATAATCTGCAGAAGGAGCATCACAAAAATAAATTCAAGTACTTTCAGGCCTAGGAGCAAATTTTTGTATTGCTGTCTACAATTATTCAGCTACAGCTTAAATTTAGTTTATTCTTGAAAGTTTTTTGTGTGAGAATGAAGTGAAAGAGAAGCACACACACACAAACACAAAACTCCCTGTTTATCAGGGGGTGATTGGCAAAACCTGTAAATTTTAAAAAAAACGGTGTAAATTTAGATGTTCGACGTTTACCAGCATGGGGTGTCAGTGCTATGTACTTGCAAAAACTATTGCAATAGCAGCAAATCACATCCAGCACAGATGGAGCCTTGGAGTGACCTTTATAGTTCAGAATTGGAAACAGGGATGACACAAGCAGCAGGAATATCATGGTGGATGAGTGCAGACGATGGTGCAAGGCATTTACAGTCCAGTAATTTCTAATCTCAAAGTCACACTCCACTGGCAAAATTCAGTACAACTGCACCACCAAAAATTTTGGCTGTGAGTTGTGCAGAGCTGGGCTGCCACTGATCCTGGGACTGCAGAAACAAGCTAGGACCGTGGCTGCAGTGTCCCGAGTGTATTGGCTAGAAAGGATGGCACTGTCAGCAGAGTATCCGCAGGTGGGGAGAGCAGCCAGGGGAGGGTGAGCACAGAAGAACCGTGAAACGCTGCTGTTTTTCTGAATGGAGACCTATAGGCACAGTAGAAGACATGGTACTTGGCCTCACACAATCACATTCAAAGGATATGGAAATTATGTCTTTCCTGAATGCAATCTATCTCCTCTAGTGGGATTAGAAAATGTGTGGAAGGGCTGCCTTGGCACAAAAAGGCTAACACATTCTACCAATACAGTGCAGGTGGAGCCTGTGCGCTGTCTTTGCGCGCTTGCCAGCTCCGATGCAATCCCTACGCAAACCCTTCCTGAAGGCCAGTAGCTCTGCTTGCCTCCTTTCTTCGGCCAGGAGCCAAATGCCACTATTTGATTAAAAGTATCAAGGAAGACCTCCTATGGGGCTGGTTACTGAAACCCAGAAATATCACATAGTGAAACAGAGAGGGCTAGCAGCTACTAGATCAGCAGCAC
Source organism: Pipra filicauda (assembly GCF_003945595.2). Taxonomy (NCBI): domain Eukaryota; kingdom Metazoa; phylum Chordata; class Aves; order Passeriformes; family Pipridae; genus Pipra; species Pipra filicauda. The sequence continues at coordinate 1,169,475 of NW_024104363.1, read as the reverse complement.
ATATCTGCTAATGCTGCACATTTCTCTGCATCAGGCATCATTGACATTTTATCCTCTGGTTTGTAATAACTCTTTCAGCGCCACAGGCCTGCCAATTTTTCTTTAACACCTCCCCTCAAAAAATCAGGTGCAAAAGCAGAGGTCAATATGTTAGAGCCAGTGATCCCTTTCCAGAGCCTGTGGCATTGCTCACCTGTAAAGTGTAGCAATCTGCCACTTCCAGTGACATTCCAGTTGGGTTACATCCCAAGTGTCTCACCATGAAGGGGTTAACACTGTAGCAGCCTTTCTTGGTGGATCAAATTCTTGCAAGGCTCTCCTTGCTTTGTTCTTTAGTGGGATGAATTCAGCAAGAGCAGTCTTAACACTGGGATCTGTTGTCCTCCTTCAACTAGCACCCTTGTTCTTCTCCCTGACTTCAAGGCGGGCTCCCTGTTTGCATATCAGAATAATCTCACCCTTTCACATTGTCCCAGCAGCAGCTTCACACCAGTAGACTCTGCCCCTGCGGGGCCCCGGGTCAGGGACAGCAGCAGCCACCACCACTTCTGTGCTGTCAGGCAGGACAGAAGGAATGTGCCTGGCCTTGTCACAGGGGAGGGAAGCCTGCACTCCGCAAGAAATTTGAACAGATGTCACTAAGCTGGCTCAGAAATCACTCTTCAGTTGCTAGCTATCACCCAAGCAGTCCATCCAAGCATCCAGTGCTCATCCCAAATTGCTTGCATACCAGCAGCTTTGCCTTTTGTGATCTGTACACACTATTGGCATCTTTATTTAAAACCTCATTCAAATATTATGTGAAAATGCTTTAGATCATTCTCTGGCACTGGGTAGTGGGAAAGCCTGCAGATGTGCCACCGAGCCCTGCCAGCCCCAGGGCTGGATGGATGGTCACATCCAGGTCTCACCAAGACTGTGCTCTCTGTCACCCACTCTGGCTTCTTGATATTTCTTTGCTATTAATACCACAACAAGAAAGTCCTGTGTTCGCAGCAGTCAAAAGTTTTCTAACTTTTATCACTCAGAACAAATTACCTTCAGTTGGAAATCTTCCTGTCTTATGGCATGTCCTTACAAATATAGGAATTAATGATATCCTCCTGTCCCTGGAAATGTTCAAGGCCAGATTGGATGGGGTTTTGAGTAAACTGGTCTAGTGTAAGGTGTCCCTCCTCATGGCAGGGGGTTGGAACTAAATGATCTTTAAGGTCCATTCCAACTCAAACTCTTCCACGCTTCTGTGATATCTTTGTACCTGTACCAGACATAAGATGCTCTCTGTGGAGCAGCTATTAGTAAGCTGAGCCATAGCTGGGAGTGAAAGATGCCTGGGATATACCCCAAGACTTCAGAGGTGTCAGCACATGCTGGAGTCCTGGAGGGGCTCCTCAGCTACCCAGCCCTGCACTGCCATATGGTCACCAAAAGAGCATGGAGGTTAATGCTCACAACAGAAAATACTTTCAAAACATACAATACATTCAAGTAGCCATCTAGCCAAATATCTGAGAAGTTGCAACAGAGGTTGTTTAAGGACTTTAAAGCACATGGAAGTTTACAGATTTGAGGACTTTTTTGGGACCCTACTTTGAGAAAACAGACTTTACCAGTCAATTTTCCCATATATGTCTCCCTGAGTAACAAAATGTGCATCAGCCTCCTGGATAAGAGACACTGAGAATGCCTACAATGGCCCACACTCTCCCAGGTAAGCTACGTGGGTTGTCCTCAGAGAAACAGAAGGCGGCAGGTGCACCACCATAATCTCACAGAACTGTGCCAATACTGCAGAGCTGCAACAGGAGAGAGGACAGTCCCCCTCCCCCCTTCCATTGCCTGCTGCTCACCTGCACTACATCAGGAGGGCAGGTCTGTGTCCTCTTTTGGGCCTGCTCAGTCATCAAGAACCTGTTCAAACTCCCTGATATCAAACCACATACTGTTTTGAATTGCTGGCTTTGCTCTCTGTCAGGCAGGGGACAAATGTGGAGACTGGTAGCACTATGCCTCTGTACTGAACCAGGCCCTGAAGATAACATTTTGGAGACCTTGAGGCATTGGTTTGAAAGTCAGACATCCAAACGTATTCTAGCAGCAAAACCTGTTTGAAAGAAAATGGGGCAATTGTGTCATCATCATTCCTTTTCAGTGTCCAGTCTCATTTCCTTTTGCATCCTTCCTATTAGCATTCATTCACTGTGACCATTCCTGTGAGTTTTTAGTAAAAAACAACTTGCAGATTAGTCAGTTTTAAGCAAATATTTGAGTGCTCTAACTTGATATGTATTCTGAACTAAAATTAAAAGTGTTTGTCCGCATAAGCCTGACAGAAGTTCATAGTGACAAAGAGTCTGTGACCAGTCAGACCCTATCCTCTTTACCAGCAACTAATGGCTTATGTAGAAGCTGAGGGTTACAAGGAACCAGCTGCAGAATTATCTAACAAATAATTCGTGGGCTTGAGCAAGTATAATGACACTCATTTCATCTGCGTTTAAATTCAAGCCTGAATCAAGCTAAAGCATTGCAACTGGGTACAAGCAGAAAAAAACAATTTCTCTTTAACAGGAAATTCCGGGGTTTCAGACAAAAACCTAAACATTTTCACAACCTTCAGGCAAAAGACACGGTGTTGTAAGATTGGCTCCTTAAATCACTGTCTTTACCACTCGAAGGTGCATTTTTCAACAAAAACTCTTTTAAGGGAGTAAAAAGAAGGAGCTCTTATGGTCCAGCAAATTCAGAATCTTTCTTTAGAGTGCCAGAATGATCTAGACACAATAATGTAAATATCTATTTTTTCATAGCTTCCTGTAATAAGCAACCCAAGGCTTCCTTCAGCCCCGTTAGCTGAATATACCTTGTAGTCTCAGGGATGATCAATTCTGCCCCCCAGAAGTATGAGGCAGAAGCTTGAAGGGGTCAGGCACCACACCAAACTTTTGTTTTGTTTGCATTAGGGCTTTGTCTCTATTGGCTCCGCAGTATTTTTATTTCCTCTTTCATCAATTGGTCCTGATGAATTTAAGATTCGCTATCATACAAACTACAGTTTTAGAACAAATCACCCTTTCATTTAGTTAATACCAGCAGCATAGCTATAAAGCTGTAATAGTTTACAGCTTCCAGGACATAACCTGCAACCACAGACAATACAAATTATATTACACTGTGTTTTATTGCTCTTTGAGGCCCACTAAGAGGCTCAGTGCTGTTTCATAGTCCAGAGTAGCAGCAGCTCTTTATTCTTTTTAACACATACCTGAAAAATACTTTAATTCTGTTTCAAAATGGTGTGTTTATTTTTTTGTGAGTCTGTCCTCAAAACTGCTTGTAGTTCACTTACTGTAGGATGCAAACAGTACTCTCTGTGCAATTAAAGGAGAGTATGCACGCACAGGGAGAAATGTCGTCTTCCACACGCACTATCTGCACAAAGAGCGTCTCCATTTTGAAAAAGAAACAAGACCCCACACTTCGATAGTAATTTGCAAGGATATGACATCTGAGAAGGCAAAAACCTCAGAAATCACAATTCCTTCCTAAAATGCCCTTTGATTTTTCAGGTTGTGTGTTCAAATGCTTGAGGAATCATAAAGGCTGCTGGCGCAGTTTCTTAGCCCTGCCCCTTCCTCTCTAGGCCTGAGGCTGGGCACGGAGGGGAGCAGAAAGGAATCGCCATGTTTTCTTTAAATGGAGGCTCTAAAAAAAAATGAAGGCAATAGGGCTTCAGGAATTGCAAAGGGCCAGAGGGAGTGGGTGAGCACAAGCTAGCCCTGCCTTTTAAAACATGAAGAGACCATGTACTTGTTCCTACTGCACCTGCTGTCCGTGCAGTGCTGTGTTATGGCTGAGGCCAGCAGTCCGATCTGCATATCAAATAGCTGATTTGTAGATGAGGTCATTCATTTTGTGGTCGTATGTTTGCTGTGGTGGGGATGGGCTGTTGCCTAGCAGTGGGCCACAAAGTCCCAGCAGGTTTCTTGAGTCAGCAGCCATCCTTTGCTCCCCTCACCACTCTCCTGCCCTCATTGACAATTCAAACCCAGTTTTGACCTTAATAAATAAAACTCCAAAAGGTTTGACTAGTTCCTAAGTTCAAAGCGTGGGTGACGTGCTGTGAATTGACAGCTTCCTTTGATGCTGCATTGGTTTGGTGACTCGATAAGAAAAATACATATCCAGAAACCTTGGTACCATGTGAATGGAGGGATGGCAGATAGTGTCTGGCTGCAAAAACACCCTCCGAGAGGCTGGGGCTGCCTTGGTGCCTGGGTACACTGCTCCACTGTTAAAACATGGAAGAGGGGATTAAAAGATCAGCACCACATTTATTTAAGCATTTAAACACGTCAGAAGTGGTTTTGTAAAATTTAAGCTAGTTTTCATGTATGACTGCTAGGGAATCAATTATGCCTTTCCTGTTAATTTTGACAGCCACTTCGCATTGGGCAACACTCATTCAAAACGCTTTTTAAGAAGTATTTTCTTCTTTCAAAAGCAGCTAAAGCTACTTACTTGTAGCGTACAGCACATCAAGCTGGTGGAAAGAGAAAAAGAAATCAGTCACCGTTTCAAATTAAAAAGAGAAAAAAAAGCAGGGCAAAGAAGATGAAAACACTGGAGTACAAAGCTGCCTCTAGGAACTACAATACATATATGTTGTCACCATTTGGTGTCTGATAAGTTGGCAGAAACTGCAGTTTAAGTGCTTTTATTTTAGGAGTGATCTGCTGACAAAAGACACATGTGCAAACCATGCCATTTAGATGAAGGAGTCATATTCACTTTTTGCAAAGTACAATTTATTTATTTTTTCCAGATTATAATGTTTTCTAGGAAGAAAGGAGTACAAAGACCTCTCAGCCCTAAAACAAAACCAAACATCTCAGCACAAATTGGAGCCCTGATAGCTCAAAGCAAAAGCCTCACAAACATCTATTAGAAGCAGGAAATGTCTAATGGAAAACTTACAAACATCTGATACATGAAAGGGAAGGCACAAAACAGGAAAGCAGAGGCATGAGTAGCTAATTGCTGTAGATTCCTCACAACATTCGCTGAAACACAGCAAGACACATCAGTCAGCTCCACAGCACTGGGGTATACAACAGCCATTAAAGTATTAGTAAGAATACTTGGAAAATGAGCACTTAAAAAAATGCTAATTCTTTGGACAGAATGAAGCTGCTTATGCTTGTGACTGAATTTACAAGGATGCTTTGAGGGTGACCAGAGGCATCCTGGTATAATTCTTCTCATCTAATTCCAGTTATAAAAGCCTGCAAAAAGAATAATTTTTTAAAGTATGATTATTATTCACACTGAAATCTAGGTGTAAAAGCAAGATGTATATCTTCCCAGCTACTGCATACATATCCAAACTTGTAGATGAAACTTGCACTTGGTTTTGATAACCTCTGGTCTAAGAAAAATGTGAAGTTTTAAGCAACAGCAATGCATTATGCTGGAGCATGGACATGCAGCAAACACAGAGCACCTATTCTTGCCCCTTGTAAATGCCTGCTGCTTGTCTGGTTTGAATAAAGTTATGCCTACTACTGTCAGAACTGAATTTGGCTCATGGTCCTCATGCAAATTGCCGCTTGCCTGAATGTGTGCACCATATTAAGAATGCAAATATGTTTGGACTAGATGATTGTTCCTTTATTTGCTGTACACCCTAATTCACAAGGAGTTGAATAAGGATAGTTTTGGTGTGTGCAAGAAGGCAGGCTCAGACAAAAATACATTAAACTGTTTGCAAATAAGTTAATTATGTCAATAGATCTGATCTTAAGTCACCCTTTCTGATGTTATGTATATGGTTTCTTGAACATAGCCAACAGAGAGAGAAAAAAAACACGTTAAAAAAAAATAATTGTCATTCTTCAGGACATGAAATGAAGTACCTTTTTCACATGTACTACAAACAAGCTTATGTCCAGGGTCCCCATCTCCAATGCTTTGAGTTCTGAAGGCCAGAATGTATCATTTTATCTTTGTCTGAATTTCAACTCACAGACATTCTGTGAAGTTAATCGCTTGTATTTGTCTATTGGAAAGGCATCCAGTGCTGAGCTGAAGACATCTGGCAATCTAAAAAACAATCCCTCATTTATAATTTGTTCAAATGAATGATAACCATACCCATTAAAAATGTATATCGTATTTCTCATTTGAATTTCTGTGATATACTTTTTCATTCCTTCTCACTTCCAGCTGTTATTCTGGAACTCCGCCAACCTTCTGTGAGGCACTTAGGGAAAAAAAAATAAAAACACAAAACCAACTAAAAATTAACATTTGTGAAAAGAGAAATTTTTTAAAAAAAACCAACAAAGTAGCATTTTCTAGATTTCAGAAATAAAACCTAGCTTCAACTACAAAGTTAATTCAGCAAAAATACAAATTTTTATTTTGCTTACAATTTTTCTTGCTCACGTTTTAAAGAATATTTTAAATTATTTTGAAGGAAAAACCCTATACTTTATTTCATAATGAAAGGGGGAAAAAAAACCCACCAACAAATACAACAGAACAAACCAAACCCAAGGAAGAAACCAAAATTATTTTAGCCATATTTTCAGAGCATGCTATTCTTTCCTGTGGGAAAATTCACACATTCCTTACACTGAGATATTAAGTTTGAACTTTCAGTCATTTAATTAGTTCTCAATTCAACAAAGCATTTAAGCATGTTTTCAAAGCACAAAGCACTTAAGCACATTCTTATTCTGTCCCTGAATAGGAGCAGAGTGCTGAATCACACTGGGAGCTCTGAGAGCGGATCCCAGGGCAGCCTGGCAGGGCCACAGAGCTGCAGGGCTCTTGCTGGTTTGATTCCCCAAGAAGGGGTATGGTAGTGATTACATCATGCCCAGAATTAAAGCCAGGCCTAGTTTGAAAATGCAAAACTTTTTGCAATCCTATATAATGTCACAAATTTATAATAGAAAATTGAAAACACACATATGCCATATGAAAAAAAAAGACAAAAGAATCTGTTGGGGATTTATATTTGCCCATTTTTCACAAGTATAAAATAAATATATTAAACAATAACCCGATAAAACCTTACGTTATAACTGTGCAACTAGACTTTCACTGTGTTTTGGATATATGGGATATGAAAATGTAGGTGAATTCAACTGCATACACAACCAGACAGAAAAACACACAATTTAGGTTTCCAAAATCTTCAACTGCAAGGTACCTGAGGGATACATACCCAGACAAATACACACACACACACACACACACACTCACACACATACAGAGCTCAGGTGAATCGCAACAATGCCTTGGAGAATCAAGAAAAAAGATGATGCTATGTATCAAACAGATATTGCAAACATATTTTCAGTTAAATTAACAATAGTATTACCTTACCAGTAATATTTTCTATCTTTTACATTTAATTTTATACCAAGAAGTCTATTATTTGAAACTATGTTTTCCGTTTTTACTTCATCACTAGGTGTTCAGAAATATTTTAAACTTTACATTGTATGCTAAAATAGTAATATTGGCATTTCTGATTATTTCATACGATATTTGTGTCTAAAATAAGTCTGTCTGAAATTTAAACACTCTGCTTTTTGCTTCCAAGACTCCCTCTGATATCAATGAGGAATGTAGGCTTGACCCATTGCTGAGTAGCCTTTTGAACAAACACCTTTAACAATGCTAGAGGTAGCAGTCAGTTCTCTATAGAGATAAGCACTTAACAATTCAAGAAAGCAAAGAATTAATGGGATTCCTAAGAATTTTGGACCTGTGTCCCTGCCACAATGGCGCGTTGGTTTACGCTGCTGCATATGGCTGTAACCCCAGAATGACAAAATATTCAACTGGGATGCTTAGTTTTGTATTCACTTTCTGAGTGGCAATTCTTTAATTGTGTTTCTTTGTATTGTTTCTGTGTAAAGCTTTAAGGATTGTAAATCTTACTTACTTTCTACATCTTATTTCCCGTTTTCAAGAGTCAAATTCTGAAAAAAATAGATTACACCCACCACATCAGGTAATATTCAGACTGAGCAAAAATATCAGGAATCAGATAAATATTACTTTATATTTTCTAAACAAAATTTTCTACAGTGACGTTAAAAATATATCTAAAGAAACACTGTTTGCAACTCAAAAAGGGATTTATAATGCAACCCAACTGAAAAAGTCTATTTACCCAAACTGAAATTCTGTTTCATTTTAACAAAATCGTAAAACATTTTTTTTAATAAAAATGTTTTAAAAGATTGAGAAATTCTACTGCCCAATGCCTTTAAAAAGGAAAAAAATGAATCCCTGTACGTTTCATCTATGTAGGGCTGCTAAAGTCTGAGGAAGGGGGAATTGTGCTTACGCAGAGGAGGACGCCCATCATGCATTCGCCAGCAGGGAGATGTCAGCCATTTTTCTGCACACTCTCCCCAAACGCAGGCTGGAGCTGCCCTCGCTCCACCATGTCAGCCCATCTGCTTCTCTCCTCACCCTGAGAGCGCTTCCACTCACGCAAACATCCTCTGGCTCACTACAGGCATATCAAAAAATGTTTTCTTTAGAAGAGAGGTAAATGAGGAATAGGAAAAAAAAAGATCATATTTTCCAAAGAGGACAAAGAAATGCGAAGCTCATCCTGCCTGCCTTGCTTGAGAGAGCTGCTCTGCATTCAGGGGTTAGCCCGGGTGGAGAATGATGCTGTTGTCTCACAAAGGACTCATGTTGAGCTGAATCTTTGATTACAGGACAAGTGCCTGCATTAGGCCCCTCATTGCGCTCACATTCTGCTCCTGCCATTTGTACAAAATTTCTGAGTGATCTCTTTGTGAATACAGACCTCAACTGAATCAAAGATGAGCTTCGTCCTTGTTGTGTGTGTGTCCCCCCCTTATTTTTCTGTGAGCACTCCTTTTCTGTTTCCCTGCTCCTCCTCTCCCTGATCCCCTTCTCCCTGTCTCCTTTTAGACCCTTTGCCTGGTTAGAAAAAGGAATGCTATGGATCTAAAATAAAATCTAATGAATGGCAAATCTTGAAAATAGAGGTAGAGGTGCCTTGTGGAATCTTTTAAATTTCCCCCTCAAATTCAGTCATGATCCCTGCAAAAATTATGCATAACCTCTTGGTCTTCTTAATAGGATTTATGCTTGTTGTTGCTCTGCACACCCTGCCATGCCAGAGAGGACTCCAGAGCTGCTGCTGTAACCATGGCCACTCCTCATTCACCACTCTTGGCAAATTTCTCCTGGTGTAAAAGGCAGTGGGAAGGAGAGATGCACCAGCAGATGCACGAACACGATAACCCTGTGTCTCTCTCAGCAAACCACCATGTGCCTAAAACCCACTGAATTTGTAAGCATTATCTGAGAACATTCTTTCAGCAAAATCACCTCAACATCTGCAACACAGAAAACAAAGCAAATATATAATCAACCTAGTTTAAAATCCTGCTTCAGTCAAATGTCACGGGGGCTTCATGCAGGCTCCGGAAGCTGGATTTTTTATGCATCTGCCCAAATTGAAAAGGTTATTTCACTGTCTTCAGGATGACTCTTGAGCTGAAGGCAGAGCTGAGGGTTGCTGTCCTGAAAGAAGGGAAGTTGCTAGGAGATAAGTCCAAGATTTCAGACAGCATTGGTTGGAGTTATCTCTAATTGACAGCTGCTTACCCTAAGGGTCTAATTCTAACCTTGAGACCAAAACCATAATGAGAGGGCAGCTTTCCTTCACCCCTGTTTTCTAGCCAGGGCAAGGAGATTACTGCAGGTCTGTTCTTCTCTGGTTTTTGTTATGCTTCTTTTCGTGGGGCAGCCCTGTGAGGCTCAGAGCCTGCTGTGCTTTCTGAGGCTATAGTTTGCATCAGTGAGCCCTGTCTGATTCATACCACCTGAATAAACTTGCTCTTACAGCTAAGATGGTCTCACTTTTTCTTTTTTTTTTTATTAAAGGGGGAAGGGTGAAAAGAAATTCTCTTACACATAAAATGATTTAAAGACTTATTTTTTTAAGCAGATACATTAGTGTGCAGCCTATGGTTAACCCTTTTTTAGGGGGACTTAGACTGTCATTGGTAGTTTTAAATCAAGTCCATGCTGTTGGCAAGTTGCTGTTATTTAGGACTGAAAATAAAAAAAAAAGAGAAACATTCAGAGAAAAGAGATTAACAGAGGCAGGAAAATAAGCTGGGGTAGGTTCTCGGGGGGGGTTGTTTTGGTTTGGTTTTTGTTGTTGTTTTGTGGTTTTTTATTTTTTTATATTTTTGGGGGAGTTTGGTTGATTGGTTGGTTTTTTAACTGACTAGGCTTGTTGGGATATTAATTTATGAAAAAAAAATCTCGGAGAACGTCAACTTGTATTTTAATAATAATTTTTTCTATAGACAGTGGAACAGTATACAAGAAGCCTAAGTCTAATTTTCTTCTTAGATGTACTAATAAAAATCTGGTCTTCTTCCTCTGAATTCACTGGAACTACTCTGGACTTATACTAGGTGACTGAAAATATAGTTTGAATAAATATTTCCAAGGGGACAATTAAGAATAGGGAATGCAGTCACATTTAATAACCCATGGCAAAAGAAAAACAAGAAAAGAAAATAAGAAAGGAAATAAATCCCAATAATAATTTTTTTCTAGAAAATAATCCCATGAATTCTTGAATCTCAGTCACTTTCCTGCTCAACAAAAAAAAATTGTTCTGCAGATTTTTTCAAGTAGGTAAGATCAAGTAAAAATTTGTATCTTTCAGGGAGAATGCAAACAGGAACCAGTTCATAAATGCAATATCACTATTGTAGGAAATTTCTCTGATAGACACTGTGGGGCTAAGTGCTCCATGGCTTAAACCATTTCCCATCCCTCTGCATAAGGGCAGGTAAGCAAGTGGGGAGCAGAAGCAAACTGCAACTCCACAATTACAGGGAGATAGGATAGTCCCAGCCCCTTCATCCTGAGCCTCAAAAGCATGCCAATTTTTTATAGTATTTTGGGTATATAAATACTTACCCTTGAGAAATGTGTTGAGGCTACCAACTTGCTTCGCAAAGACTGACTTGCTAGCCCTGATGTTTTCAAAGTTAGCAGTGTGGTCATTTGGATTTCATTACGGTATTCTTGGTCTGGAAGCATAGTCCACTGGGCAAATTAATTTCTGAAGGAATAGCTGAATGCCTGCCTGCCTACCAGTCAAAATGGATAATGAGTGTATTGCCCATGCGTCAGAGGGGAGTCAGCAAGGCAGGCTGGACAGTGATAAAACAGCATAGAGAGAAGCTCAGACCTTGGCATCACTCTCACTCATCTCTGCTCTTGAGGGAGTGTATAAAAAAAGACAACATCCAAGGCCCTTAGAAAAATAACCATTAATGAGTCCCATAGAATGAACTCATAGAAAGTGTTCTGTGGAGGCTGGAGTAATTTGAACGAGCAGACAACCAACCCAGCAGTGCATACAGGCATAGCCATAACTGCTGGAAAACAGTGAGTCTCATCTTAATCTTCATTTTTTCCTGTTTATTAGGTATATTTTCCTACTATACTGAGTCCTCTTATGTACTGCCTGTGACTGCTGCCTCTGGAAGTCAGAGACTTTCAAATCGCTTAAATGGAATTTGTATATCCTTAAGGCTTCAAGTAAAACTAAAAATATGGTTTGGTGGCATATTTATAATAATGTCTATTTCAACAGTAATTTAACTTATCATTTATTAAGTTGTATGTATTTGAAAGCTAATATTTGTACTGCGTCTGATGTGCAATTCAAATTTGTGCAGCAATTGCTGCAAGAATATTCACAAGAGTTGTTTCCTTGCTCCGCAAAACAACTATCTTTTCTTATCACTATCTTGGTAAAGTGACCTAAAATATTTTTTCTCCATCTGAAACACCAAGAGTAATGAAAATCAACTCCTCCCATGATAAACTGTGATCTTCACAGTAGAAAGCAAAAAAAGAAGCTGCACAGAAAAAGAAACATGATCTTCGTACCTTCCAGAACCGCAATATAAAATTAGGAGGACTATCATGTAACTTCACAGGGGCATAAAGGGGTCACCTTAGCTCTTTGTATGTGTTACTGAAATAGAACTCTGCACCTCAGTCAGAAAAATTTCCTAAATTTTTATCTTGCTGTGCACTTCACTTTCCTGTCCAGGCAGGCCGACCTTAAGGAGAGAAAGAGAGAGAAGATGCTTTGCAAATCAGACTTGTATAAACTACTGACCTCAGGAATAAGAGGAAGAGACTCAGGAGTCTGGAACCACATCCTCATTCTCTGAGCCACCAGCATGCAGGCACTATCACTAAGCTGGTGTCAGGACTGAGCCATACTAGAGGTTTGGTGCTGATGAGTTACCCCTACATAGGCCTTCACTAGTGAGCTTATGATGGTCTTTGTCAAGGCTGTCTAAAAAATATTTCAAAAAAACCAACTGTATCTACAACATAAAAAATAAGAGCAGTCAGAGAGGGTTTGATTCTTCCCCTTCTGAAACCAGTGAGTCTACATCGAGGCTCCCAGTTTACACATGTGGAGGTACCCTATACACCACAGTTTTAGGATGTGACCTCTTGCAAATAATAAAAATATTTGAAATATTTTTTTTCATTTTTAATAAAAGAAGATTCAAACATCAGCAAACTTCCAGGAATAAATCTGTGCATGTTCAAATTAGGAAACAACTTTGCTTTTGTACTTGGCAACAAACTATACTGTAAGTAAAATTTTACCCTTCTACAAGTTTTCAGATCTCTAACATCTTCACCTATTGCTCCCAAAACCATTTCCAGCTTACTAGGTATGTAACACATTAGAACAAAATAAATCTGCAAGTCCTGGCACCAGCACCAGCCTCCTTCAGACAATTAGCAAAACTAGATCTGACCACAGATCATAATGATGTTCCTCTCATCTTCAACAGTGGCTAAAATATTTGAATACAGTTTCCTTAGATGGCATTCTAAAGTTCTTTTTCCCAGCACAGAGAATTTTTTTCGTTCTATCACTGAAAAATAGTTTATGCCTTTCACAGTATTCCATATATTATTATATTTACATTTCTTTTCACCAGAAACCTTGATTTATAACACTGTGTTTTGAAAATCAACATCTTACTTCCTGCCAGAGCCAGTAGATATACCAGCCAGTAATAGCTGGTTTCTAATTTTTTCTCTTTGTGCTAGAAGGAAAAAAAAAAGTAAAAAAATTTGCTGACTTTAGATCTTAGCCTATCAGATGAAGACTTACTGGTGCATTAGAGGCCTATTCAAAATAGGGCTTTTCTTGCAACAGGAGCCCCTAACAATTGGTAATGAGGACAGATTCTGAATTGTTTGTGAGCAGCTGCTTAGTAGGTAAGAGCTTGTTTGGATTCAATTGAACAGTGTTTTTAGAAGCAGTTACTGACCCCTGACCCTTCCTACAGACTGGGTTGATGGGATTAGGGAAAACTAGCGTTCAGCTTACACTTGGCTATAACAAGCTGGCAAGAGATAACATACTTTTTAATTATCAAGTTACACCTCTGCCAAAGTTTGTCTATGAATTTACCAAATGGGTCAATGAACTATACGAAATCAAGCTAGGCTATGGGATAATAGTTACATAAGAAAACAGTTTCGGTGGAGATATAATTAATACATTTATGTGGGATTTTTTTTCCCCTCTGCAAATATTTCACATTTTCAAGTCTTCTTCTATATATGCTGTATGTGGTATTTATGTCAATGCAGCTTAAGGTAAAAAAAGATCTGAATTACTTCTAAGAGCTGCCTAAAAGGTAGCCAAGGAAAAAAAACCCACAAAACATGCAATAAAAGAAATTTAAATTGAAGTAACAAACTGAGTAACATTGAAATTTGAAGCTTGATTTGTTCTGTCACTCTGAGGCTGCAGCAATATAAAAATACTTACTATTGGCAAGAAGCCAACTTGCCTAGCAGTCTACAACCATAAGAAAATGAAACAATTGTGGTATTATTCACCTGGAACAATCAAAGATAATTTCTTACATAATAATAAAAAAATTACAAAGGCCATAGGGATTTTATGTCTTAATTATAATTAGTTAAAACCAAACCAAAATTATAAGGCTTAATTATTTTTAAGGATTTTTTTCTCTGTTTTCTTTCAAGGCAGAAGTATGAAAAATTCTTCGGTTCAAGTCATTAGGGCCCAAAGCTTTCTTAGTTCTCTGCACTGTTAGTATATATCATGTCTGTTATGGGAGCAGTCAGATCTGGGAAATTCTTAGTAAAATAATCATAAGATTTATACAGACCAATCCTTTCATGGACTAGAGAATTTATTGATAAAATAAGTTACAGTGAGTAGTGCTACTTGGTGAGCAGTACAGATATGTTGAAAGCCAGAGCATGGGCTGGAAACTTGGGGAGATTTGTCGCTGTATCTGTGCTTGCCATTGCTGAAAGGCTCTGCAGACCCAGAAAGATTCTCAGAAACACTAGGGTTTACTCACGTTAGTTCTGTCAAATTTCTTTTATATGAGGAATGAGGGTCTCAAGATCAAGTTTCATTTCTAGTCTCACCAAATTTCCTGTCTCAGCTGGAGCAAGTCCCATTGTCACTTTAAAACTGAGAGGAGGTCTAGCAATGAAGAGCAACTTTGGGCTGGGGTGACCTGCATGCAGGAGTCCTCCCTTTAGGATGGGCGTTACCACATACCCCCATTTCATGAAGTGTCTAGTTGCCCCCTCAGAAATAGCTTTACATTTTCTTTCCTACACCTCTCTCAGAATTTGGCTTGTGAATCTCAGTGTTCCAATGGTCAGACACCATTTTCTATCCTAAAGCTATTAATAGCTATTCCATAACATTTACTTCCTTTACCAGTAATGCCTTTTAGTTTGAATAGTGTCTTCTTTTCCTTGCTGTTTACTTCCCTAATATGTTTATACATGGTAATCACTTCTTGTCTCAAAATTTGTTTAGCTGGGGTGAATAAACCAAAATTTTAGGCTCTTTTGAAATAACTGCTTCTCTGCCTTCTTGATTTTCTCATAAGCCAGTTTTATCCTATTTCTACTTCTCTTTTTCTTTTGCAATGTGAATATCCAGACTTGTATGCAGTGTTTTGGAGAACATCTTACAAATGTCTGCTGCTGTGTAAATACTTCTACCTATATATCTCAAGATTACATTTGTTAAGATGCCATCCTGTTGATCTCCCAGGTCTTCCTCCCATTGGTTATTTAAAAGTGGTCTCCCAGTTTATAAAAACAATGTAACTATTGAATTTTGTGCTATTGAAATTCATCCTATTTCTATTACTAGAGTCTTCAAGGTCATTTTGCTTTTCCTGTATAATAATCTAATAATGTACTGGCAATGTAAGTGGAGGGCACAAAAGGAAATCGTAGCAACAGAAGAGGTGTGTGCAGAGACCAGCTTTAGTTTAACTCTAGTATATCAAGGTTAGTCTTCCTAGGCTGCCTATGTAGCCAAGAGGAGGAGAATAGCTTATCTAGGAGTCAAGTTGTAGCAAAGTTTCATTACCTTGTATGAATTGTGTTTGGTGGAGTTCATCTGTCATTTGCCACAGGAGAAATTACTTCCACTGGAGTTAACTCAGTCTCTGTGAATACCCCAAGTGTCTCTTTAATTCATTTCCTTTACCAGTATGCTCATGTTTTTGTCTCTTAGTCATTCTGGAAATATTATACAAGATTAATACACACACACACAAACTTCAGGAGGATTTTCAGTAGCTTTCATCTAGTCCCACACTTCATCTCTCAGCCCAGTGCTGGTAACTTTATAGGCAGTTCCTTCTGTATCATACTGCTTCTCTACAAATCCCAGTTTCTTCAGCAGTCTGGTTTTGCAGTTAGTGTTCACATTACCTGTGAAAAAAAGTCCAAAATAAACATCAGTATGTAGTGAAGCATAATTTACCTATGATAAAACAATATTACAAGGTCCTTGAAGCCTTCAGGTCTAATTTCACCAAAATTTGCATTGCTGAGGTCAGGCTAAAGGATTCTGTAGGTGCTAGGATGATGAGTCTTAATGCAGACACTGCATTTGTGTATTCCGGTTACGCAGACTGTCACCTGGTTGATAGGTTTATTCCAGACAATTGCTATAGGAATTTGGGGTTCACTCACCTATTTTTCCAAATTTGTGAAATTTGTAGGTTGTCTGAGAAACCTCAATTTGAGTTTAATAAACTATTTTGCTATAATAGTCACTTTGCTTGCAGGTGTCTCCTTTCCTATTTTCTTCCTAGTGTGTAATACCGATCTTATTGAAAATTGAAATAATGTTTAGATTTTTTTTAGCCAAATATCAACTGACTGAAATAAAATGTTTCATGTGTACCTTATCCTCACTGCAGTTTTTCAACTTCCTGCTTTTTTCTTCATCTAAGCACATACCTGAAGAAAACTTTAACTATTTTGCCTGATTTCCTTTATGAGGTCAGATTCAGTTTGAGTTTTACCTAGTCCCGCTCTTGCCAAGTCTCACATAGACCTGCATTTCTTGACTTAAAAGTCATAGTTTTCTTTGGTGATCAGTACTTTTTTCCATTCCTTGTAGACTCCCTACTTATGCTTAACGTCATTTTCAAGATGGTTATTCTTCCAGTTAGGTCTGGAAAGTTCTCGTACAACATTTTTTTTCTCATTGCCTGGCATACAGATTCCAGATAGTTTTAGCATGTTTGACATGGAGACATTCCAGGCTGCCTCCAAAATCTAATCCCTGAGCTTCTTAGTTCAGTTGGTCTCCCTAAATAGTTACCTTGGGTTGCATCCAAACTCAGCAGCTTGTGCACCCGGCGCAGTGCCTGCAGTCCCAGTTGCTTGATCCTCAGATAGGGCACAGTGTCAGAGTGAGGTGGCTCTCCCTCCTGACTCATGGGCCCAGATTTCCTTCTCCTCGAAATCAAAGTTCAGCAAGTAAAGGGAGCAGAGGCATGCCAAGGTTTTGCCCTCCTTTGCTTGGGAGGTAGCCAAGGCCTATTTCCACATTCGGAAGCTCAGAAGCACTCCTGGCTGTCGTTAGTTTAGATGAAGTTCTGTCTTTTTGAAAAAGTAACTTTAAAGAATTTTAGCTGCATTATTTTTTTAATCCTTTTTTTATTGTTCTTTTTAAAACCAATTAAATACTGCACACTGAAGGCTTTGCTAGTTAACAACAATCCTTATTCAGATGGAGGTATCAATACTATTTGAGCCAGAATGACCTTTATTCCTCACAACAGGATAATTCTCTGTTATGCAGGTCTTTCCAACAACAGCACAACAATCTTTTCTCATGTCCAGATTAGATTCTGGGATCAATAATAGACTCCTATCAATTTCCCAGTATTCTCAGAATATATTTTGTCCTATCTACCACAGGTGTTTTTACCCAAAGAAATATTGTTTAATTTTATTGTATCATGTTTCCTTACATATTATGGATATACATT
Organism: Pipra filicauda; assembly: GCF_003945595.2. Classification (NCBI taxonomy): domain Eukaryota; kingdom Metazoa; phylum Chordata; class Aves; order Passeriformes; family Pipridae; genus Pipra; species Pipra filicauda. Next base: position 1,152,040 of record NW_024104363.1, on the reverse strand, counting down.
TCTGGAGAAAGACTTTACTTTGATGTTATTTTTTGTCAGCGTGTTATGTCCTCCATTACAATCGCCATTACTGAAATTTCATTCAGTGCCTCAGAAATACACGTTCCCCCGCCTTGTTTCTCAGGATTCTCCATTAGAGTAAGAGCATCTTACCAACTGCACCTGATTCTACATCTAAATTATACTCTGCACAGTATTTCTACCAAGTGTATCCAGCTGCTCATACAGATATTAACCTTTCCTGTGACTACAGGGATTAAAACCTCCATCGTCCTCTAAGTATCACAAAGAAAATAGTGTCTCAGCACCTTATGAAGGGGATTCTGAGACTGAGGTCCTTTAGTATTGTGAGGTGTTGAGATTCTGCAGAAACACCTATTTAAAAATACTTACTCTCCATCTAAGGCCAACTGTGCTCTAACGAAGAATTACATTTTGCGTCAGATTGACATATATATTTCTTATCAAATATATGATGTTATATCTTCAAATTAGAACTGGGATCTCCACATCTCTCTGTGTAACGGGGTATGAAGAAGTGTGAAATATTAGCTAAGGGGAGTCTGTATGACCTATTTTTTCCATTCATACACAAAGTATGTGTATCACAAAGATGATACGGAAGAAATGGGATTGATAAACAACACAGAACACTAGGTAGGATGCCATCTGGCCTCAAGGCAAGAACATACATATTTTTTTCTCCAGATTCACTAACACTTTACTGTAGATTTGCACTATCAGACCCAGGCTTTTGAGCTTGTGATATGAGTTTTACCAGGGAATTTGAATCATTTAGTGTTAATTTAACATCCAAAAAGAAGTATAGCTGTTAGTTAAAACACAGACTCCAGTAACATGGTGAAAAAATTTGTTACCAGAGGCCAGGTTGGATGGGGCTTATTGGTACCTGATCTAGTGGAAGTTGTCTCTACCCATGGCAGAGGGGTTAGAGCTATATCATCTTTAAGGTCCATTCAACTCTATAATTCTGTGGAAACATAACAAACCAAATTTTAACTAATGTCTAAAATATTGAAATAACTGAGGGTTTCTGTAGTAATACAGTTTCTGTGGCTCTAGGTTTGCTTTATGCGTTTTTTTATGAATTAAAATTCTTGTCTCAATTTTATTTCTCTATATTGATGTGCACACAAATCCGCACACACAGAAAAATGTATAGACATATTAGAGGGAAGTTTAGTGACATCATCCCCACTCACTCCTGGGTTAGTGCTAACATGTGCTACCAAAAGACACATCAGCAGTTTTAATTCAGTTAAATTGTAGAAAGGAATTAATTCTGGTGCATCTTTTTAGCTTTATATACACATGAATATGTGAGTGAGATAGAGGGAGGGAGACTGCTGAAAGCACAGTGTGAAAGTGGTCCAGCATTAATGTTCCAGATTAAAATAGCCAGGAACAGTCCTGTAACTGCTAATTAAAATGGATATTTAATTTCCCCAAATACTTGATAATAAATTAATATTAATTGCTAAAGAAAGTTTCCACAGGAAAGAAGTAGCAGCATATTAAGGTTATCTTTGGTTTATTATGATCTCTTTCAAGACAAATTAAGAATACCTACAGTTTTAGATATTATAGGAATGTCTTAAGTTTGTTTGGATTTTTTTCCCCTCTTAAGTCATATGGATTTGCGATAGTCATATTCATAGGAAACATAACTTCTATCCATTAAAATTATGAAAGAATTATACAATAATTCTTAAGCTATGTTGTTATATAGCAACACATTTTGGAAATCTGCAGGCCTACTAACAGAGAAGCATATTTTATTAGATGCACAGCTTATTTACCAAAAAAAAAAAAATTAGTAGTACTAAACCTATCCATGAAATCCAGTCATTAGTTTGTCTGAATTATTTTTAACCTTCAAAAAATCAACTTTTTTCCCTCTGAAGTTTATGTAAATGGAAAATCCTACCACAGCTTAAAAGCACTAAAATTGATGTAAATAATTTATTTGGTTATCTAACACTATGAAAAAAGTTTAAAAATATATTTATTTTTCTCCTATCATTCTTGTCTTAGATAATTGGAGAAAAATATGTTAAAAGCTGTGTGAAGTTTTACATATATGCCAACAAATGAAAACGAAAAAAAATCTCATTATTTGCAATACTCTATACACAGCTGAGTAAGAAATGGCTAAAGACTGTGCAGAAATTTTTGAGAGATTTCGCGTTAGCGCAGAATGTGGATTCTAGTTATTTTACATGTCTGTGGGAGTCAGACTGGTCCCACTTCACCAGAGCACATTAGAATGCACTTCACTTAAAGAACTATTATACCACAATGGGCATGTTTATTTGCCTAAAATTAAGCATATTTTTAAAATTTTTTCTTCTCAGAACCAGGTTAGCTTGTGAATAATAATAATAATAATGTCTTCTGTACTTGTTTGCAATTTTTAAGTCTGTATGGGAAAACTTTAACTGTATGTGGCTTAAAGCCTTTGTAAGAGGAAATAGGCATAAAATTAGTCAAATTATATAACTTTGTTTATAAAATTATATAAATTTAGGAGGCAACAAGTGATATTTTCTTGTGTTGGTGATATAGGGTGAGGCATCTTGTCATATAATATGACACAATAGAAACAATTTGAGCTTATTATATTAATATTTTTGTTGCATATGCACTCCCCCTGAGGTTTGTTCTTCAGATTATTCGCATTACTATCTAGAGAAAGTTTAAAGCATCCTCATTTAGAGGTCAAATTTTCACAGGGAACACCTACTGAAAGTTGTTTACTTTTTGCAGTATTTTACATCTGCAACTAATGCAATAAATGGGGAGACTGAAACCCAAAGAGCATTATTAATAGTGACAGAAAGCTTTTAGCCAAGCTCCCTATGTGGTGATGGATATTGTTTATCATGTTTTACTTGTTGTTTGAAACTTCCCATCAGAATGAAACACTCATATAGGAGAAGAGGAACCAGATAAAAGGGAACATGATTTGTCTAATAGTAAGTTCTCCTAAAAAAAATAAAAAAGGAAAAAAAAAAGAACAAATAAGGGCATGATTATTTGCCAAAAAACTGTGCTGTTGTACCCTGGTATCCTGGAAAATATTTTGCCTTTTATATAATATACAGTGAGCTGTACATTAATACCGAGCGTTAAGCCAGAAATCTTTTAACAGTATAATAAAAAATCGGTTGTAGACGATTTTGATTAGCTTTATTTCATCCTTGGATTTTTTTTTTTCACCCTCATTACAAAGCTGTTGTACACAATAAAAACACTGCTGCAACCACTGCTCTGTCATAACCATACCCTATTTTTCTTTTTGAGTTATTTATGTGTTTCTAACTCTTGGTTTTACCAAGTAGTATGAATTAGCACAATGAAAAATGACAGGGGAAAAAAATCTGACAATTTGTGGTTGTTTTTTTAGCTGAATGAAAAGACTGGTATTGACAATAATAAATGTTTTAAAAATAAAGTAAAAATTCTTACAGATCTAAGAGAGTATGCCTTATACCTAACCCAAAATATTTTTAATAGATGTTTAAAAAGTGGTATAGATATATTTCAAAACAAAATTTCATTTTTCTAGAATATATTTTTAACAATTTCACTTTGTACAGTTTTAAAATTAAATACTTATACTTTAATTTGTTTCAGTCTTCTTTCCTAAAACATGTTACAAATTTCAATACTTCCTTTATGAACATTTTTGGTCAATTTGAGCTGATATATGTGAGTGAAGTAATGATTTTGTTTTTCAGCTATGTTTCTACTGCAACAACTGACATATGAATTTTGATGAACAAGAACAAATTCCTCAATTTCTAAACTTGAGATGAACTTGAAAAACACATTTTAGTATTCTTTGATGCCTCAGTCTTTTTTTTTATTTTTCATTTTCTGTGTGTTCCTTCACTTCCTCCTTTTAATTGAGACCAGAAACTTTCTTGGAGTAGGGATGCTGTGAGTACATTTCAGTGTATTACAGAATCACAGAATGGTTAAGCCACTGAAGATCATCTAGTCCACCCCCTCTACTAAAGCAGGTTTGCCTAGAGCAGGTTGCACAGGATCATGTCCCGGTGAGTCTTCAATATCTGCTGTGAAGAAAACACCATGACCTCTCTGGGCAATCTGTTCCAGTGCTTGGTCACCCTCAATGTAAAGAAATTTCTCCTCGTGGTTATATGGAACTTCTCGTGTTTCAGTTTTTGGCTGGCGTCCCTTGACCTGTTGCTGGGTATCACTTAAAAGAGTCTGGCCTGACCCCTTGACACCTGCTTTTAAGATGTTTGCATGCACTGATAAGGTCTCCTCTCAGTTGTCTCTTCTCCAGGCTGAACAGGCCCAGATCCCTCAACCTGTCCTCGTAAGGGAGATTCTTCAGTCCCTTGTCCTTCTCTGGATCCGATTCAGGAGCTCCATGTCTTGCTTGTACTGAGGAGCCCAGAACTGGAGATAGTAGTTCAGCTGTGGCCTCATTGGGGCAGAGTAGAGGGTCAGGATCACCACCCTTGACCTGCTGGCAATGCTCTACCTAAAGCAACCCAGGATACCTTTGGTCTACTTGCCCACAGGGGAACATAGCTGGCTCATGGACAGCTGGTTGTCCACCAGGACCCCTTGGTCCTTCTCCACAGAACTACTTTCCACAAGTCACCCCAAGCCTATACTGGTACCTGAGGTAGTTTCTATTCCAGTGCAGAACCCTGCATTTGCCTTCTTTCAACTTCATCAGGCTTTTCTCTGCCCAACTGCCCAGCCATTCCACATCTGGCTGGATGGCAGCACATCCTTTTGGAGTATCTGGTGTATCAATTTAGTTCAAATCAGGGAAGTACTTTTGAAATACATCTCCCAGTAGTCCCTGTTCCAGTTCACAGCATACAGAGGTTTCTGAATGCCAAGCTGAATTCATTTTGCATGAAATTAAACTGGAAAAGGTTCTCCAGAATATGCTGTAGAAATTTTAGTTATATTGTAATCAATAGCAAAATACCTATTCATGTCAGTTGATTCCCTATTGAAAAACTCTTTTCAACAGAAATGCTGCTAACTTTGCAGAAAGAGGAGACGTAGATAAGTAACATTGACCTTTGCAGTCAAATTCAGTACGAATTCAATATGGGAATTTTTGTGCTGCTCACATTGAATAAACTTTGAGTGGACACACATTGCTATGTGTCTTGTGCTAGTGTATTGTCCGTAAGCCTATTCCAAAGTAGGACAAGTGATTATGTACAATAACAGCTCAAAAGCGATTTTTTTAGTAAAGCTAATATAGGTCAATGATACTGGTTAAATATTTGCCTTAGGGTGATGGTGCCCTAAGACTTGTTTATTAAGTTCTTACACACAAGGATTTGGAAGTGTGAGATACAGATTTTTAAAAATCCACATTTATTCTTACATATATAATCCTACATAAGTAAACATTGTCCATTTGCTATTTGTCCCATAGAAGGTAGTTGAAGGTTTTGCACTTGACATTTGTGTGAGCAGAAATAGGCAGTGAATTATATATATATATTCCCTAGCTACAAACAGTGTCTTTACAAGGAAGAAAGTAACTTTCTCAGGTTCAGTAATAAAGTAGATCTTGAAATATCCATTTATAGATTTAACAGATCCCTTAGTTTAAACCATGCCTCTAACACCAGTTCTACTTACTTAGATTAGCCAACTGATACACTCAATCTACCAGAAGCAATTTTGTTTACACTTTATGTTACTCAGCCTAACTACAGTTTTTTTGAAGCGTTCTCCTGCTGTTTAAAGTCTACTTCTAAATTTGAAGGTATAACAAAGCATTTTTCACTTTGGCAGACATCTCTTCCCTTTTCATACCTACTCACATCCCTGTAATTTAGAACAAAAAATACAGCTTCCTTGCAGGTAATTTTCACTACTGTCCATCCTGCTGAGCTAATACAGCTAAGAAAGAGTGAGTTGAGTCCTACTTGTTGTTATGCAGAAATCACAGAATTCCTGTTAGAGGTCCAACCTGTTATACCTGTGTAAACCTACAAAGGGTAATGGGGTTGCACAAGTGTCAGTAGAGGTATAATAGGTTTAATCAAGCATAACAGAAAGAAAATTGCTCTGCAAAATCCTCATTACTATAGATGAAGTGCATTCGTCTGTCTCAACTGTTAAGCCACAAACTGTCTGGGAAAGGTAGTTCCTACAGCAATGATTCTCTCATTTCAAGTGAAACCTCTAGGTGACATAGTACGAACAAGTAAAGATTGTATGATAATAACCTGGACTGACTACTAGACAGAGTATTAGTTTGCCCAACACAGCCATTTAGGTATAAATTGCCTACAGGTATTCTAGAAATTGCACTGAAATACAATCAGTGAAGACAGTAACTGTATTGTCAAAGAATGTTGAATTATGCAGGCAGGTTCTTATTCAAGTATGCAGAGTTAATAGTCAGTATTTTTTCCCCCAACAACATAACACTTTATATTACAAAAAGAATAACCTTTCAGCTCATACTCAAACATTTTTTAAAAGCTATTAAAATATCATTATTGGGTCACCATTATCTCAGGCTAAGAGAGTGTGAATAAAGATTGGCTTAAATAGACTAAATCTCTCTGTTCATCACTTTCCTTGAATAGTGTAAATAACAGATTAACAGTATATTTGGAGAGATGAGCCACAGTAGACACTGATATTATATGACAATGCCATGGCATGACATGACATATACCATGACAATGCAACAGGGTCTCAAGTATAATCTGAGAGCAGGGATATAAACTCTTGATTATGGAGAAACCATATGTTGTATTTTGTTAAGACTTGCAGCAATTACATCAGAATTGGGCTTCCTGGCATCCCTGCTACACTGAAAGCATAGTTCTGTATAGATTGGTAGGGTTTAAGGTCTGAAGGACCACTGCAGTCGTCTCTTCCAATAACCACAAGGCAGGCAACAAGGACTGCCCTCAATTTGCCTGTTTATGCCTTCCAGATATTGGGTTGCTTACCCTATCCTTTCTCAACATTGCTGAAGTTTTGCTCCCCACAAAGATGTTTCTGGAGTAAAGATATCTAATGCTACTCTTGGGTAAACTACATTTCTTTGTAAAACTGAGCAGATTGAACTTTTTTTCACTCTAAGTCTACTCTGCTGTCATGAGACTCCACTTGGAGTCCTGAGCCCAGCTCTGGGGCCCCCAAGGTAAGAAGGACAGGGATCTGCTGGACTGAGTCCAGAGCAGGGCCACGAAGATGATCTGATGGCTGGAGCACCTCTCTGACAAAGACAGGCTGAGACAGCTGGGTCTGTTCAGCCTAGAGAAGAGAAGGCTTTGGGGTGACCTAATTGTGGCCTTCCAGTACTTGAAGGGAGCCTGCAAGAAAGGTGGAGACTTTTTGCAAGGGCATGTAGCGATAGGACAAGGGGGAATGGCTTCAAACTGAAAGAAAGTAGGTTTAGATGTTAGGACGGAATTCTTTACTCTGAGGGTTGTGAGGCACTGGAGCAGGTTGCCTAGAGAGATTATGATGCCCCATCCCTGGGAGTGTTCAAGGCCAGGTTGGATGGAGCTCTGAGCACTCTGGTCTGGATCCCCTTCCCCACCCACGACGTGGGGTTCCATCTCCATCTGAAGAACCATTCCGACGTCTTGAGGGATGGGGAAAGGGAACTCCAGGGGTTTCCTCAGGGGTTTCTCAGGCCCCGAGCCTGGAGGGGAGAGGTGCCCTCCCCTCCCCCCAGCACCCACATGGTCCCATGGCTGGTACAGAGAAAGCACACCGGCGTAGAGAGGAGGCAAGAGAGAGTTTATTGTTGGGGGTTGTTACATTTATAGGGTTAGGGAGAATCACAGGTTAACCAATTAAAAGTCTCAAGGGGCTTACAGGAACACCCAATCACAGGAAGGGGTTAACAAGGACCAATGAGAAACACCTCAGGACATCTTCCCAGGACATTCCTGAGATAACACTACCATGGGGGGTCTTGGGAAGAAGAAACACGTGTTTGCAAAGAGACCAAAAGCCATTTTAAGACATGTTTAAACAACAGTTTTCCCATATAATGCAGGTTTAGTGCCACACTCTGGTCTAGTGGAAGGTGTTTCCTGCCCACGGCTGGGGCATTGGAACTAGAAGATCTTTAGGGTCACTTCCAATGAAATCATTCTACGATTCTATGATTGTATTAATGTAGTGTTGATGCTATGATGGTCTCATATATAACAGAAGAAACGTTCATTCAGGAAAGCATTATCCACTATTGGACCAATTTACATGGTATGAAAAAGAAGATGAATTTTCCAATCTTTTCTAGCATTCTCATGACATTTCCTCAAATCTTTGCATTTCACAAATTATTAACACACTTTTCCACAACTATGGCTCCAGCGCTGAGTAATTCTAATGGATACTCCCCAGTTATCTGAAGGACAGTACTAACTTTTTTGGTCAGCAGGTTACTTTCAGAGATCACGTTCAGCTGGTTGTCCTTGCTGACTCCCAAGTTCTTTCTGAGTCATTCTTATATAACTCCATTGCTCCTAACTAGCTAAACAATTACTGGCTTACTTTTTTCTTTTTTCTCTTCTTTACTACCCTTATTTTGATGACATTTGCAAACTTCATTAGTAATGATTTTTAAATTTATTACACAGACTGTCGAGGAATGTTTTAAGTAGTGTAAATCTCCCAGAAGTAACATAATTGCTTAATGATAATTCTTCATGTAAGATTACAATTTAACGTTGATCAATAGCTTGTTTCCAATCTATATGGCATGCCAACTCAATTTTATATAATCCTGAATTTATTGGCAAATAAAATGTCATGCAGTCACAGTCCTGGACATAGGTTTATTCCATCAGCCTTTTTGCCTTTACAAACCACACTTCCTGTCTAATCTGAAAAAGTCATCAAGTGAGTTTGATCACATCTCCTTCTGATCTTTATTGGAATTAGTTGTATTTCCTTGCACTAATTCTTTATGAATCAATCCCCATAGCAGATTTTCCATTACTTTGTCAAAGATCAGTGCTGATTTGACAGACCTGTAATCACCTGGACCTGCTCATTTATTGTTTTTGAAATATTCACTCAGCACTGGGTTTGTCCTGGCATCTGTATTACTGTCTCAAAAGTTATTTTAAGATAATTGTAGTGTTCTAGAGAGGGCTGGATCAATTCTTTCAGAACTCCTGAATGCAAGGTATACAGATTTATTGATCCTAAATGCATAGCTTTCACTACAGGCAACTGTGGTTTTAGGGCATGCCATAGAAAATTCTGTAACTCTTACCGGTAAGGGTCCTCTCATTCTTAGCCTTCTGGTAAAATTATTTCTTTTTCTTACAGCCTGAACTATAATGTGACCCATGACCAGGCAACAATGTGGACAATGCTTGTTGGTATGGGTTAAAATCATTCAAGAGAATATGCTTAAAATTAAAGAGTTACAGAAAATTACTCATCACTGCTTAAACCTCTATCCCTGCCTTGTTTTGTTTACCTGTATAAACACAGCGCTCGGGGCTGGAAGTTCTCCCTGAAGGACTTCAGAACATGGCAGAAACATAAAGAATGGTGGTACAGTGATCTGTAGGAAGATGGTGCTCCTTTTCATCCTGCAGTGACTCCTTTAGCTCTCCCTGATCACATCATTCCTCCACTTGTAGAACCTGTGTATCCTTCATAGCTCTGTTTGAAGAGGAAAGCAGAGAAATGATCCTCTCTTCAGTTTGCCCACTATACTATTCATGGATCAAGGACACCATGCAGGTAAAATTGTCTTGGGTAAGGGCAGCACCGACAGGCAATATGTGGCCTGTATCCCAGGCATGGATAAGGCCAAGGTGGTACAGAGTCTCACTGCCCTGGGTACTGTAACACCACAGTGGTCTCAGAGTAGAAGAGTTTGGGGATTTTTTATTAATATGCAGTTAAAGCCAAGAACCATTGCAGTGCTGGGCTGGACTGGCATTAGCCTATTACCCACATTATCTGCTTACATTTTTTGACAGACCAGCATAAGTGTATTTTGCCTACCAGCTCCCTGCATGAAGACTTTCTCAACCTCCTGTGCATCTGGCTCCCCGGGCTGTGGTGCTTCTGAGAGATGTTCAAATAGGACCACTTCTTAGGAAGCTAGAAAAGCCCTTTCAGGGTATATCAGCACAGCAGCTAGGTCATGGTGGATATTGAGGTGCTCATAGGAGTCTGATTATTTTTTTTTAAGCTAAACAATGTAGTCCTTAGATTTCGGGGGGGGTTTTTTTGGTTGTTTTTTTTTTTCCTTTTTTTTTTTTAAGAAGTAGAACAAAGAAATATGGAAATCAATTTCATAAGTAAACCAAACTAAATTAGAATGAAAGACAGCTTTGCCCTAATCTTGGGGAAAATAATATAGAAGAATTTACCACCACAAAATTCATGACAATACAATTGCTCCTTACTACCTTGCCTGAATACACAGGATGGCTGTTGATCTTGCACTGAATTTTCTCCCTTGAAAAGGAATAAAAAAAGGCAGTGTCAAATTATTTGCTTTGTCTTTAAGACTTTTTTGGTGTTCCTTTAGTGTGGGAATTAGCTGTTATTCAACTAGCTGACCATAATGAAGAAGAAAAAAACAAAGATACAGCTCACCTGAGACCAGGGAAAACTTCTTCCTAACCAAAAAATCTCTACTATTTTACAAAACATTACTGATTAAGAGGCTTGAGTAAGGGAATGATGCCTTCATCAGGGGTTGGTAACTTATACCCAGACAGCTTTAGGACAGCATGTAGCAGCACAGCTTCATTGCACTATCTTCTCTTTTAATGGGTAGGACTATGTTTCTCAGACACCTGCAAAAAGGACTGGATTTGTAGCCCACCATTAGTCCATTCTGTCATCCTCAATACAGGGAACATCTTCTGACCCTGCAAAATTGGCATAATCTGAATGTGGAGACTGGCATCCACGTTGTGCCCTGCTGACAGTCAGATGCTATCTCCCCTTCTCCCGAGTTTCTGCAAATGAAACTCAGGAAAATGAAATGCATCTCTTATGCCATACCTGAAAGGCTGCAAGAAAACTCTTGCCTAGATGTGCATGAATATTGAGTAATTCAGATTTAAGATACAGTGCTCATGGTCTTTGGAGAAGTGTTTCCATGTTGAGGTTGAATAACAGGCTTGGGAGAGGAAGCACGTCAGTCAATTGCATTACAAATTCTTTGTGAGCAGAAGAAAATAATAGAATAATACCAGTGTCTCAAATTTCACATCTCAAAACAGCACACATATACAGATATACAGTCCCTATTTGACATAGGGGTCTTCTGAGATAGAGTGTATTTATGTCTACAAGACACAGTGGGATTCTTGTATGAAAAAAAGTTTATAGTGTTGTCCTGACAGGCTGTAAAAATTCACCTGGGAGGCATAGGTACTTTTTTCCCTGATGGAAAAGGAAAGAATGGGATTATCAGCATGCTTGAAACTGAAATTTTGAAGGAAAGATACTTTGCCTTCCTCTACATAAAAACATTGTTGATAAGGAAATAATGTATTTTCTACAGTTTTCTGAGTAGCTCTGGAAACAGGAGATGACTTAAAGAGCACTCAAGGCTCAGTCTCTTTGTTGTGAAGATGATTCTGTGATTGTTAGGTTCTGAATAGGAAGATGTGAAAGAAAAATCTAGTAATTTCTTATCTCCTATCTGTCTTGCTGTGGGAGATATTTTGTACCCCTCAGCACAGTAAAGTGTGGGAAATCTTCAGTAAGTTACTTATGTTTTCTTAAAGCAAAGGAATTGATATTCACTGATGCTCAACACTACATTCAGTGTAGAGTTCCTCTACCCTCTTTCATCATGGGAGTCCTGGTAAATGGCAAGTTGAATATGAGTCAGCAGTACCCTGGCAGCCAGGAGGGACAACCATGTCCTGGGGGTCATCAGGCAAAGCATCGCCAGCAGGTTGAGGAGGGGATTGTCCTGCTCTGCTCTGCACTGGGGTGGTCTCACCTTGAATATTGTGTGCAGTTTTGGGCACTGCAATACAAGAAAGATATTAAGTTGTTAGAGAGTGTCCAAAGGAGGGCAACAGAGATGGTGAAGGGCCTTGAAGGGAAGCCATATGAGGAGCAGCTGAAGTCACTTGGTCTGTTCAGCTTGGAGAAACTGAGACTGAGGGGAGACCTCATTGGAGTCTACAAGTTCCTTGTGAGGGGAAGAGGAAGGGAAGGCACTGATCTCTTCTCTGTGGTGAACAGTGACAGAACCTGAGGGAATCACATAAAGCTGAGTCGGGGAGGATGTCAGAAAAAGGTTCTTTACCCAGAGGGTGGTTGGGCACTGGAACAGGTTCCCTAGGGAAGTGGCCACAGCATCAAACTTGTAAGAGTTTAACAAGTGTTTGGACAATGCTCTCAGGCACATGGTGTGATCTTTGGGAATGTCCTGTGCAGAACCAGGTTCCCCCAGGACCATCTGTTTACTTTGGCAGGAATTCAACCTTGGCATCCACTTAAATTAATGTTTTCCTGAATCACGTTTCAAAAATGTTAGAAAATTCACATTTTGCTCCCCACACTGGCTTCAAAGTTCTGCTGCAAGGTGCAAAAGGAAACATTGCTACAAAGACTACCATCTTCAGGAGTGAGGGTCTCC